>NC_141732.1:63695215-64315215 GCF_971803275.1 Cyanistes caeruleus
GAAGGGAAGGGAAGGGAAGGGAAGGGAAGGGAAGGGAAGGGAAGGGAAGGGAAGGGAAGGGAAGGGAAGGGAAGGGAAGGTTTGGGAAGGGAAGGTTCGGGAAGGGAAGGTTCGGGAAGGGAAGGGAAGGTTCGGGAAGGGAAGGTTTGGGAAGGTTTGGGAAGGGAAGGGAAGGGACGGGAAGGGAAGGGAAGGGAAGGTTCGGGAAGGGAAGGGAAGGGAAGGGAAGGGAAGGGAAGGGAAGGGAAGGGAAGAGAAGGTTTGGGAAGGGAAGGTTTGGGAAGGTTTGGGAAGGTTTGGGAAGGTATGGGAAGGGAAGGTTTGGGAAGGTTTGGGAAGGTTTGGGAAGGTTTGGGAAGGTTTGGGAAGGTTTGGGAAGGGAAGGGAAGGGAAGGGAAGGGAAGGGAAGGTTCGGGAAGGGAAGGGAAGGGAAGGGAAGGGAAGGGAAGGGAAGGGAAGGGAAGGGAAGGGAAGGGAAGGGAAGGGAAGGGAAGGGAAGGGAAGGGAAGGGAAGGGAAGGTTTGGGAAGGGAAGGGAAGGGAAGGGAAGGTTTGGGAAGGTTTGGGAAGGGAAGGGAAGGTTCGGGAAGGGAAGGTTCGGGAAGGGAAGGGAAGGGAAGGGAAGGTTCGGAAGGGAAGGGAAGGGAAGGGAAGGGAAGGGAAGGGAAGGGAAGGGAAGGGAAGGTTCGGGAAGGTTTGGGAAGGGAAGGGAAGGTTTGGGAAGGGAAGGGAAGGTTTGGGAAGGGAAGGTTTGGGAAGGGAAGGTTTGGGAAGGGAAGGTTTGGGAAGGTTTGGGAAGGTTTGGGAAGGGAAGGGAAGGGAAGGTTTGGGAAGGGAAGGGAAGGGAAGGGAAGGGAAGGGAAGGTTTGGGAAGGGAAGGTTTGGGAAGGGAAGGGAAGGGAAGGGAAGGGAAGGGAAGGGAAGGGAAGGGAAGGGAAGGGAAGGGAAGGGAAGGGAAGGGAAGGGAAGGGAAGGGAAGGGAAGGGAAGGGAAGGGAAGGGAAGGGAAGGTTTGGGAAGGGAAGGTTTGGGAAGGGAAGGTTTGGGAAGGGAAGGTTTGGGAAGGGAAGGTTTGGGAAGGGAAGGGAAGGTTTGGGAAGGGAAGGTTTGGGAAGGGAAGGTTTGGGAAGGTTTGGGAAGGTTTGGGAAGGTTTGGGAAGGTTTGGGAAGGGAAGGTTTGGGAAGGGAAGGGAAGGGAAGGGAAGGGAAGGGAAGGGAAGGGAAGGGAAGGGAAGGGAAGGGAAGGGAAGGGAAGGTTTGGGAAGGTTTGGGAGGTTTGGGAAGGTTTGGGAAGGTTTGGGAAGGTTTGGGAAGGGAAGGGAAGGGAAGGGAAGGGAAGGTTTGGGAAGGTTTGGGAAGGTTTGGGAAGGTTTGGGAAGGTTTGGGAAGGGAAGGGAAGGGAAGGGAAGGGAAGGGAAGGGAAGGGAAGGGAAGGGAAGGTTCGGGAAGGGAAGGGAAGGTTCGGGAAGGGAAGGGAAGGGAAGGTTTGGGAAGGTTTGGGAAGGTTTGGGAAAGTTTGGGATGGGAAGGGAAGGTTTGGGAAGGTTTGGGAAGGTTTGGGAAGGGAAGGGAAGGGAAGGTTTGGGAAGGTTTGGGAAGGTTTGGGAATGTTTGGGAAGGGGAGGTTTGGGAAGGGAAGGGGAGGTTTGGGAAGGTTTGGGAAGGGAAGGGAAGGTTCGGGAAGGTTTGGGAAGGGAAGGTTTGGGAAGGGAAGGTTTGGGAAGGGAAGGGAAGGGAAGGTTTGGGAAGGGAAGGGAAGGGAAGGGAAGGGAAGGTTTGGGAAGGTTTGGGAAGGGAAGGGAAGGGAAGGGAAGGGAAGGGAGCAAGGCTTGGCTTGGCTTGGCTTGGCAAGGCTTGGCTAGGCTTGGCTTGGCTTGGCAAGGCTTGGCTTGGCAAGGCTTGGCTTGGCTTGGCTTGGCTTGGCTTGGCTTGGCTTGGCTAGGCTTGGCTTGGCAAGGCTTGGCACGGCTTGGCTTGGCTTGGCTTGGCTTGGCTTGGCTTGGCTTGGCAAGGCTTGGCTTGGCTAGACTTGGCTTGGCAAGGCTTGGCTTGGCTTGGCTTGGCAAGGCTTGGCTTGGCAAGGCTTGGCTTGGCTAGGCTTGGCTTGGCAAGGCTTGCCTTGGCTTGGCTTGGCTTGGCTTGGCAAGGCTTGGCTTGGCAAGGCTTGGCTTGGCAAGGCTTGGCTTGGCAAGGCTTGGCTTGGCAAGGCTTGGCAAGGCTTGGCT
Source organism: Cyanistes caeruleus (assembly GCF_971803275.1). Taxonomy (NCBI): domain Eukaryota; kingdom Metazoa; phylum Chordata; class Aves; order Passeriformes; family Paridae; genus Cyanistes; species Cyanistes caeruleus. The sequence goes on from NC_141732.1 coordinate 63,697,439, forward strand.
TGGCTTGGCTTGGCTTGGCTTGCCAAGGCTTGGCTTGGCAAGGCTTGGCTTGGCAAGGCTAGGCTTGGCAAGGCTTGGCAAAGCTTGGCTTGGCTTGGCTAGGCTTGGCAAGGCTTGGCTTGGCAAGGCTTGGCTTGGCTTGGCAAGGCTTGGCTTGGCTTGGCTTGGCTTGGCTTGGCAAGGCTTGGCTTGGCAAGGCTTGGCTTGGCTTGGCTTGGCTTGGCTTGGCAAGGCTTGGCTTGGCAAGGCTTGGCTTGGCTAGGCTTGGCAAGGCTTGGCTTGGCTTGGCTTGGCTTGGCTTGGCTTGGCTTGGCTTGGCTAGACTTGGCTTGGCAAGGCTTGGCTTGGCTTGGCTTGGCTTGGCTAGGCTTGGCTTGGCTTGGCTTGGCAAGGCTTGGCTTGGCAAGGCTTGGCTTGGCTAGACTTGGCTTGGCAAGGCTTGGCTTGGCTTGGCTTGGCTTGGCAAGGCTTGGCTTGGCCAGGCCTGGCTTGGCTTGGCAAGGCTTGGCTTGGCAAGGCTTGGCTTGGCAAAGCTTGGCTTGGCTTGGCTTGGCTTGGCTTGACAAGGCCTGGCTTGGCTTGGCAAGGCTTGGCTTGGCAAGGCTTGGCTTGGCAAAGCTTGGCTTGGCTTGGCTTGGCTTGGCTTGGCAAGGCCTGGCTTGGCTTGGCTTGGCTTGGCTTGGCAAGGCTTGGCTTGGCAAGGCTTGGCTTGGCTTGGCTTGGCAAGGCTTGGCTTGGCAAGGCTTGGCTTGGCTAGACTTGGTTTGGCTTGGCTTGGCTTGGCTTGGCTTGGCTTGGCAAGGCTTGGCTTGGCAAGGCTTGGCTTGGCTAGACTTGGTTTGGCTTGGCTTGGCTTGGCATGGCTTGGCTTGGCAAGGCTTGGCTTGGCTTGGCTAGACTTGGCTTGGCTTGGCTTGGCTTGGCTTGGCAAGGCTTGGCTTGGCTTGGCAAGGCTTGGCTTGGCTAGACTTGGTTTGGCTTGGCTTGGCTTGGCTTGGCTTGGCTTGGCAAGGCTTGGCAAGGCTTGGCTTGGCTTGGCTTGGCTTGGCTTGGCTTGGCTAGGCTTGGCTTGGCAAGGCTTGGCTTGGCAAGGCTTGGCTTGGCTTGGCTTGGCTTGGCTAGGCTTGGCTTGGCAAGGCTTGGCTTGGCTTGGCAAAGCTTGGCTTGGCAAGGCTTGGCTTGGCAAGGCTTGGCTTGGCTTGGCTTGGCTAGGCTTGGCTTGGCAAGGCTTGGCTTGGCTTGGCAAAGCTTGGCTTGGCTTGGCTTGGCAAGGCTTGGCTTGGCAAGGCTTGGCTTGGCAAGGCTTGGCTTGGCTTGGCAAGGCTTGGCTTGGCAAGGCTTGGTTTGGCAAGGCTTGGCTTGGCTTGGCTTGGCTTGGCTTGGCAAGGCTTGGCTTGGCAAGGCTTGGCTTGGCTTGGCAAGGCTTGGCTTGGCTTGGCAAGGCTTGGCTTGGCTTGGCTTGGCTTGGCAAGGCTTGGCTTGGCTTGGCTTGGCTTGGCTTGGCAAAGCTTGGCTTGGCTTGGCTTGGCAAGGCTTGGCTTGGCTTGGCTTGGCTTGGCTTGGCAAAGCTTGGCTTGGCTTGGCTAGGCTTGGCAAGGCTTGGCTTGGCAAGGCTTGGCTTGGCTTGGCAAGGCTTGGCTTGGCTTGGCTTGGCTTGGCAAGGCTTGGCTTGGCTTGGCAAGGCTTGGCTTGGCAAGGCTTGGCTTGGCAAGGCTAGGCTTGGCTTGGCAAGGCTTGGCTTGGCAAGGCTTGGCTTGGCTTGGCTTGGCTTGGCTTGGCAAGGCTTGGCTTGGCAAGGCTTGGCTTGGCAAGGCTTGGCAAGGCTTGGCTTGGCTTGGCTTGGCTTGGCAAGGCTAGGCTTGGCTTGGCAAGGCTTGGCTTGGCAAGGCTTGGCTTGGCTTGGCTTGGCTTGGGAAAGCTTGGCTTGGCAAGGCTTGGCTTGGCTTGGCTTGGCTTGGCTTGGCTTGGCAAGGCTAGGCTTGGCTTGGCTTGGCTTGGCTTGGCTTGGCTTGGCTTGGCTTGGCTTGGCAAGGCTTGGCTTGGCAAGGCTTGGCTTGGCAAGGCTTGGCTTGGCAAGGCTAGGCTTGGCAAGGCTTGGCAAAGCTTGGCTTGGCTTGGCTGGGCTTGGCAAGGCTTGGCTTGGCAAGGCTTGGCTTGGCTTGGCAAGGCTTGGCTTGGCTTGGCTTGGCTTGGCTTGGCTTGGCTTGGCAAGGCTTGGCTTGGCTTGGCAAGGCCTGGCTTGGCTTGGCAAGGCTTGGCTTGGCAAGGCTTGGCTTGGCAAAGCTTGGCTTGGCTTGGCTTGGCTTGGCTAGGCTTGGCTTGGCAAGGCTTGGCTTGGCTTGGCAAGGCTTGGCTTGGCAAGGCTTGGCTTGGCAAGGCTTGGCTTGGCTTGGCTTGGCTTGGCTTGGCTTGGCTTGGCTTGGCTTGGCAAGGCTTGGCTTGGCTTGGCAAGGCTTGGCTTGGCAAGGCTTGGCTTGGCAAGGCTTGGCTTGGCAAGGCTTGGCTTGGCTTGGCTTGGCTTGGCTTGGCTTGGCTTGGCTTGGCTTGGCTTGGCTTGGCAAGGCTTGGCTTGGCTTGGCAAGGCTTGGCTTGGCAAGGCTTGGCTTGGCAAGGCTTGGCTTGGCAAGGCTTGGCTTGGCTTGGCTTGGCTTGGCAAGGCTTGGCTTGGCTTGGCAAAGCTTGGCTTGGCAAGGCCTGGCTTGGCTTGGCTTGGCTTGGCTTGGCAAGGCTTGGCTTGGCAAGGCTTGGCTTGGCTTGGCTTGGCAAGGCTTGGCTTGGCAAGGCTTGGCTTGGCTAGACTTGGTTTGGCTTGGCTTGGCTTGGCTTGGCTTGGCTAGACTTGGCTTGGCAAGGCTTGGCTTGGCTTGGCTTGGCTTGGCTTGGCAAGGCTTGGCTTGGCTTGGCAAGGCTTGGCTTGGCTTGGCAAAGCTTGGCTTGGCAAGGCTTGGCTTGGCTTGGCTTGGCTAGGCTTGGCTTGGCAAGGCTTGGCTTGGCTTGGCAAAGCTTGGCTTGGCAAGGCTTGGCTTGGCAAGGCTTGGCTTGGCTTGGCTTGGCTTGGCTTGGCTTGGCTTGGCTTGGCTTGGCAAGGCTTGGCTTGGCTTGGCTTTTCAAGGCTTGGCTTGGCAAGGCTTGGCTTGGTTTGGCAAAGCTTGGCTTGGCTTGGCTTGGCAAGGCTTGGCTTGGCAAGGCTTGGCTTGGCAAGGCTTGGCTTGGCTTGGCAAAGCTTGGCTTGGCAAGGCTTGGTTTGGCAAGGCTTGGCTTGGCTTGGCTTGGCTTGGCAAGGCTTGGCTTGGCAAGGCTTGGCTTGGCTTGGCAAGGCTTGGCTTGGCTTGGCTTGGCTTGGCAAGGCTTGGCTTGGCAAGGCTTGGCTTGGCTTGGCAAGGCTTGGCTTGGCTTGGCTTGGCTTGGCTTGGCTTGGCTTGGCTTGGCTTGGCAAGGCTTGGCTTGGCAAGGCTTGGCTTGGCAAGGCTAGGCTTGGCAAGGCTTGGCAAAGCTTGGCTTGGCTTGGCTGGGCTTGGCAAGGCTTGGCTTGGCAAGGCTTGGCTTGGCTTGGCAAGGCTTGGCTTGGCTTGGCTTGGCTTGGCTTGGCTTGGCTTGGCTTGGCTTGGCTTGGCTAGGCTTGGCTAGGCTTGGCTTGGCTTGGCTTGGCTTGGCTTGGCTTGGCAAGGCCTGGCTTGGCTTGGCAAGGCTTGGCTTGGCAAGGCTTGGCTTGGCAAAGCTTGGCTTGGCTTGGCTTGGCTTGGCTAGGCTTGGCTTGGCAAGGCTTGGCTTGGCTTGGCAAGGCTTGGCTTGGCAAGGCTTGGCTTGGCAAGGCTTGGCTTGGCTTGGCTTGGCTTGGCTTGGCTTGGCTTGGCTTGGCAAGGCTTGGCTTGGCTTGGCAAGGCTTGGCTTGGCAAGGCTTGGCTTGGCAAGGCTTGGCTTGGCAAGGCTTGGCTTGGCTTGGCTTGGCTTGGCAAGGCTTGGCTTGGCTTGGCTTGGCTTGGCTTGGCAAGGCCTGGCTTGGCTTGGCTTGGCTTGGCTTGGCAAGGCTTGGCTTGGCTTGGCAAGGCTTGGCTTGGCTTGGCTTGGCAAGGCTTGGCTTGGCAAGGCTTGGCTTGGCTAGACTTGGTTTGGCTTGGCTTGGCTTGGCTTGGCTTGGCTAGACTTGGCTTGGCAAGGCTTGGCTTGGCTTGGCTTGGCAAGGCTTGGCTTGGCTTGGCAAGGCTTGGCTTGGCAAGGCTTGGCTTGGCAAGGCTTGGCTTGGCTTGGCTTGGCTAGGCTTGGCTTGGCAAGGCTTGGCTTGGCTTGGCAAAGCTTGGCTTGGCAAGGCTTGGCTTGGCAAGGCTTGGCTTGGCTTGGCTTGGCAAGGCTTGGCAAGGCTTGGCTTGGCAAGGCTTGGCTTGGCTTGGCTTTTCAAGGCTTGGCTTGGCAAGGCTTGGCTTGGTTTGGCAAAGCTTGGCTTGGCTTGGCTTGGCAAGGCTTGGCTTGGCAAGGCTTGGCTTGGCAAGGCTTGGCTTGGCTTGGCAAAGCTTGGCTTGGCAAGGCTTGGTTTGGCAAGGCTTGGCTTGGCTTGGCTTGGCTTGGCAAGGCTTGGCTTGGCAAGGCTTGGCTTGGCTTGGCAAGGCTTGGCTTGGCTTGGCAAGGCTTGGCTTGGCTTGGCTTGGCTTGGCAAGGCTTGGCTTGGCAAGGCTTGGCTTGGCTTGGCAAGGCTTGGCTTGGCTTGGCAAGGCTTGGCTTGGCAAGGCTTGGCTTGGCAAGGCTAGGCTTGGCTTGGCTTGGCAAGGCTTGGCAAGGCTTGGCTTGGCTTGGCTTGGCTTGGCTTGGCAAGGCTTGGCTTGGCAAGGCTTGGCAAGGCTTGGCAAGGCTTGGCTTGGCAAGGCTAGGCTTGGCTTGGCAAGGCTTGGCTTGGCAAGGCTTGGCTTGGCTTGGCTTGGCAAGGCTTGGCTTGGCAAGGCTTGGCTTGGCAAGGCTTGGCAAGGCTTGGCTTGGCTTGGCTTGGCTTGGCTTGGCTTGGCAAGGCTTGGCTTGGCTTGGCTTGGCAAGGCTTGGCTTGGCAAGGCTTGGCTTGGCAAGGCTTGGCTTGGCAAGGCTAGGCTTGGCAAGGCTTGGCAAAGCTTGGCTTGGCTTGGCTGGGCTTTGCAAGGCTTGGCTTGGCAAGGCTTGGCTTGGCTTGGCTTGGCAAGGCTTGGCTTGGCTTGGCTTGGCTTGGCTTGCTTTGGCAAGGCTTGGCTTGGCTTGGCTTGGCTTGGCAAGGCTTGGCTTGGCAAGGCTTGGCTTGGCTTGGCTTGGCTTGGCTTGGCTTGGCTTGGCTTGGCTTGGCTTGGCTTGGCAAGGCTTGGCTTGGCAAGGCTTGGCTTGGCTTGGCAAGGCTTGGCTTGGCACGGCTTGGCTTGGCAAGGCTTGGCTTGGCTTGGCTTGGCTTGGCTTGGCTTGGCTTGGCTTGGCAAGGCTTGGCAAGGCTTGGCTTGGCTTGGCTTGGCAAGGCTTGGCTTGGCTTGGCTTGGCAAGGCTTGGCTTGGCTTGGCTTGGCTAGGCTTGGCAAGGCTTGGCTTGGCTTGGCAAGGCTTGGCTTGGCAAGGCTTGGCTTGGCTTGGCTTGGCTAGGCTTGGCAAGGCTTGGCTTGGCTTGGCAAGGCTTGGCTTGGCAAGGCTTGGCTTGGCTTGGCTTGGCTTGGCTTGGCTTGGCTTGGCTTGGCTTGGCTTGGCTTGGCTTGGCTTGGCAAGGCTTGGCTTGGCAAGGCTTGGCTTGGCACGGCTTGGCTTGGCTTGGCAAGGCTTGGCTTGGCTTGGCTTGCCAAGGCTTGGCTTGGCTTGGCTTGGCAAGGCTTGGCTTGGCACGGCTTGGCTTGGCTTGGCAAGGCTTGGCTTGGCTTGGCTTGCCAAGGCTTGGCTTGGCTTGGCTTGCCAAGGCTTGGCTTGGCTTGGCTTGGCTTGGCTTGGCAAGGCTTGGCTTGGCAAGGCTTGGCTTGGCTTGGCTTGGCTTGGCAAAGCTTGGCTTGGCTTGGCTTGGCTTGGCTTGGCTTGGCTTGGCAAGGCTTGGCAAGGCTTGGCTTGCCAAGGCTTGGCTTGGCTTGGCTTGGCTTGGCAAGGCTTGGCTTGGCTTGGCTTGGCTTGGCTTGGCAAAGCTTGGCTTGGCAAAGCTTGGCTTGGCTTGGCTTGGCTTGGCTTGGCTTGGCTTGGCAAGGCTTGGCTTGGCAAGGCTTGGCTTGGCAAGGCTTGGCTTGGCTTGGCTTGGCTTGGCTTGGCTTGGCTTGGCTTGGCTTGGCTTGGCAAGGCTTGGCTTGGCTTGGCTTGGCTTGGCTTGGCTTGGCTTGGCTTGGCTTGGCTTGGCTTGGCTTGGCTTGGCTTGGCTTGGCTTGGCAAGGCTTGGCTTGGCTTGGCTTGGCTTGGCTTGGCAAGGCTTGGCTTGGCTTGGCTTGGCAAGGGAAGGTTCGGGAAGGTTCGGGAAGGTTCGGGAAGGGAAGAAAAGTTTGTCTGAAATGATCTATTGGTATAGTAGTGTGAGTAGTGCAACCTAAACTTTGATGATGAAATAAAAAGTTCAGTAGGAAGTTTATGGTTTCCTATTTCAGTCTGATGCCTAAAGCTGCCATGTGAGTATTGCTTCCTATCTGCGTGAGTCCATCTCTTTACTGACAATTATTATTAGCTGTTCCTAGGTTTTGAATTTTCTCTTTTCCTATATTTCGTAGCAAAAGATTTATTTAGATCTGCATAATCTCTTTACTACCAATCTATGCTCAGATTAAATAATACAGTTTCAGACTTCTTGAAGTGCTTAGAAATTATTTTTGAAGTCTGAAAAGCAGTTTGTGGGGTGGCAGAGTTGACTGCCAGAAGTTCATACTTTTATGGTATTTTTAAAAACCTTGAAAACATAACCACAAAAATGAGTAACATAAAACTGGATACAAAGTGCTCGTTGTAAAGCTTCTTGTCTGATTGACTGAAATAGCATTAGACATCTATCACCCTAGAGCATCAAAGGTCTAAAGTGTATTTCAAATATCGGAATTTACTTTTAGATTTCTCCTGCATAATAAATAGAGGAAAGAAACATACTTCCAAACTGTGTGTTAAGGTCTAGACCCTATGCTTAAAATGGTATTACTTCAGTGTTTTAAGTAATACCCAGGAAACCTGATAAATATCGGGTTTTATGCATATCATCCCCATAAAGTATACAGCTCCATTTGATTTTAGAGGGAATGAACAATAACACAGTCCTCTCCAACATATTTCAAATAATTTTACCAGTGTTTTGAAGTAAACGCAAAGCTTCCCATGAGGTACGTGCCTGAGCCTGGGGCTGCAGCAAGGCAGACATGTCCTGAGTCAGGAGGCAACTCCTGTCTCCCTGCCTTCCCGTGTCATGGGCCCAGGACACTGCCACCACCCCCACGAGGTGCAAGTGCTGCTGGTTGCTGTGGCTGGGCATGCCAGTCTATTGCATCCACACTGCACTACTCCTTGTCCCATTAACCCTCTGCCTGCAGACTTTGCTGATAGTTTGCACAACCATCACCTCCTGGGCCAGCCAAGCAGCAATGAGGACTCGCTGCTGGCTGCAGTGGTGTTCCCTGCCTCTGTGCTTAGCCCTTGGCAAATCAGGAGGCACTTGGGAGGCATTTGGAGGGGGTGGGTCATAGAGCAGTGGTGTCCCCCTGGTGAACAGTTTCTCTTTTCCTGGACCTTGTCAGATGCCTCCGAGAAATTGGACAATTTTTTTTTTGTCTTTTTCTCTTTAACAACAGGAAGCACTGGGTAATGCCTTGTAATGTGGAGGTTTCTCTTCTCTCATCTGTGAATGTCAAGTACAATTAGAAGCTTGCAGAAGCAGTACAAAAGCTAATCCATTTGGAGTCCTCTTGAGCACTTGACCTCCTTTTATCTTGGGGCAGTGAGCTTCACAGATTAATGAAGTGTTTCTAGACTGTTGGTCTTCAGCATCACTGGGTGTCAGCTTCTCTGAATACAGATCACCAGGACCACCTTGTTCATGGTGCAAAGACCCTTCTGAGTGAGCGTGGTCCAGCTGCAAGGCAGCACCACAGGGCTTGTAGGCCAAGGTCACTGTGAGCTGTGGAATCAACCTGACCTGGGTAATAGGCGACTATTGTTCAAGAACTTTTATTCTTAACATTTTGGGCCAATTTTGCACTGGAACAAATGAGATGGGCAGTCCAGAGAAAATCACAAATATATACATTGAAGACCACATTTCACTCACTTCTATATGAATTCTGACTTGGCTACATAAGGAAAGCCCATGTCATACAGTGGCAGCCTCAAGTTACTTCATTTATCCCCATAAAATGCAAGAAATGCAGAAGCACATCACTAACCCCAGTGGAAAACAACCACCCCTCAAAAATCATAAATTGCTTAGCCTAATCACACCTTGTACATCTGAAGCCTCCTGAAAAGATCAGATTAATAAATGGGCTGATTCTATCATGCCTGGAGGCTACAGGTTTGGAGCTGTTTCTGACCGCAGGGGAGGAGGAAAAAATTCCAAAACCCAGAACACCTTGCATTGTGCAGACTTCCGAAAGTCTTTCTTCAGCTGAAGATATGCCAGTTCCAGCCTTTCCCCTTTCCTCTTAGCTGGTTATTAGCAACTCTGGGGTCTCTGTCTCCACTGACTGGCAGCTGAGGTATTCCTTGGGGTTGCTTTGCTTTTGCAGCAGTAGTTGGGTTGTTATCAGACACTGCTGTACTTTGGGCTATGCTTGGGCCAGACTAGAAATGAGTCTGGCACAGGACTTTTTCATTTTCTGTTGTGTGTAGCCAAGTGTTAGCTTTTTGCTGTTTGAGTACCTTCAGGCTGAGGGAGACTGGTTGCAGGAAGTGGTGATTAAATTTGAACAAATTCAAGCATCTGGTATTTTCTGCCTGGGAGTTATTAATGAATAACTACCATATCCCAGTAGTATCAAAATTGCAAATGAGTTGAACAAAACAGTAAAAGATTCAATTTTAAAATTACTATTACTTTGGGTTTTTTCAGATTTATCAGTCTAAATTCATCTTAAGGTGTTGTAAAGAATAAACATATTGTGCTTATAGAGGACAGTATGTTCAAGGCCCAGTGGACCTACTGTTTTATTCTGAAAAGGAATGCTGTACATCTTAGGTCTACCCAAAAGCAATTCCAAAAGTTTCCTGAAAACAACTTGCATTCAGAAATTCTGGGAAGCCGCTTTAACCACAGAGTTGAGCATAACAGGCTAAAGCATGGAAGGGCTTCTTTTGAGATACGTTCAAGCACTTGGCAGCTTGAGGTGTCCATAGCAGGTGCTGGATTTGCTATAAGTGGGTAATTTATAAACAGAGCTGACAACTGGGAAAACAGCATGTCAGGAGTGCGGCATTCCTGAGCTGGTGGTGCCTTGCCTATCGGATGCTCCCCAGAGCACGGTTTGGAAGAGCGGTCCGCTTAAGCGTGGCCAGCTGCATACAGGCAGAGCCTTGATACTTCAGGGTGTGTCACAGTTCTGCTGGGTAGCTCCACAGACCTGCACAAATAAGATTTTGCTCTTTTGTCCTTCCTCAATCAATGGTGCACACTGGTTAATTATTGATTAAATGGTCTTTACTGTCCGCATTTTGTAAAGACAAAAATGCCAATGAGGTTTTACTCATTGCTTTTAAATATTATTTAAGGTTTTGCTGTTTTCTGCATAAGCAGCTTGGCTCACCATATGTTTGCACTCACATGTTTTTGGAGTTAATTATTTGCCTTCACTGAGCATTTTTCAAGTTAGGCTGAAGTCTTGAGTGATCTAGAAATGCACAGCATCCTCCAAAGAGACAGGGGTTGTAGGGTTTATTACAGCAGACTTGGCTGCAAGGAAGGCACTGGTACAGCAACCAGCTGGGAGGCTGACCCTGGACCCCCACTCCTCTGAGCTTCACACCTGGATTGGATGATCCATGCTTTCATTATGCTTTCTTAGGCCAGCCAGATCCAGGAGGAGCAGAACTGTCTTGTGACTCCTTTCACAGGTTTTTATTTGCTTCTGTCGAACTAAAACAAACCAAGAAACAGAAGAGAAAAGGGAAAGTACCCCTAACTCTTCTTCCCCTACTTATTTTGAGTGATCATCCAATTTCTCTGGAGAAGGAGCTCTGGTGTTTCAGGCTTTCAGCTCCTTCCCTCAAAGCACAGGTAGCATTGTACATGTTCTCACTTCTCATGGTGTGGTTGCAAACTCACACTTTCATTACTCTGCCCAGGAGAACAACTGCTTCTGCAAGCCATTCTCCTCCATTCTTCCCTTTGCTTCCACATTCTTCAAGAGGTTGGAGACACAGAGATATGATCCTTTTTTTTTTTTTTCATACTCCTGCCTTATCATTCTGCAACAAAGGGGTTGCATATGTTAATCTTAGCACTCATATTATTTTTACTTCCTTAGCCAGAAACAGGAGGCAAACCTATATCTGATCCCTATATCAGTATAGTAACTCACTCAGCAAGGCGTTCTTTTAGGGCATAGGAGACTGATTTGAATCCTTGCTTCATTGCATTGCTACTATTGTAGTAATTTGTTCAAGGGACACTTTCTCCTGCTAACATTGATTCACACTGTATAAGTAATTAAATGTTCACTGGCCTAAAAAGATGTATTTTGCTCCGGGCAGTAAATCACTCAAAGCAGGAGTTTTTTTCTCTCCAGGTGAAGTGCAGCTCTCAGCATCAGCCTATCCATGATTCTGTGGCTGGGCTTGTATCTGTGCTCTCTCTGCCATTCTTCTCTAGAAACTCATCCCATGAGCCAAGGAACATTGATTGAAGCAGCTCGTGCTGCATCAGATCTGTTGCTATTTTTGATTTCAGCAAAGGCACATTTTCAGCAAGTAACTGATTCAGTACAAGGCTGCTAAGCAGTAAGAGATGTGCTAGCCAGGACACTGAAGAGCTGTGACAGGCACTGTTTCAAAAAGAGTGATGGCAGGTTTTAATGATGGAAATCTCGATGGCTAGTACTTGCATTGGGACTGCTATTTACAGCCCTAAACCAGAAAGGCCTTTAAACACAGCAATGGCCTATGACTGGGTGGGGTTATTTACTGGCTTTCATTTCTGAATATCTCCAAACACTTTGGTAGATCAAGGCTGTGGGGACCAAGCAGTGAACAGTTTATCTGCAAACCCACAGATGTGAACACTGTAAGATACAGAGATATCTGTCCTCCTAATCATCCATGGATGTTATACTGTACCGTGTAACAAGTTATAATCTGAATACACCCGCAGCAGTGTAGCAGTCAAGCATATGCTCAATTTTAAACATTTGGATAATATTTGCTTACAAGTGACACTAAGCATATGCCTAATTTACAACATTTGGGTAACATTTTCTAACAGCAATTGCTCTTTCTGTATTTTTTGATTTCCTTTTTTTCCTTTTTTTTCTTTTTCCTTAGCGTACATTAGTTAACACAGTTAATTAATTTTAAAATGTTAAATTCAGCCTCATTCTGTAGAGCTCTTCAGCATATGCCAAATAGTTTTTCCAGGTAAGGTATTTTCCAAAACTGACAAGTTCCACTGGACAAGCAAAATGCCGCCCTATGTCATGGAGATTGGTGAACTCTCATTGACTCTTCAGTGGTCTGATGCTGTCTGTGTTTCAGTGTCCCTGGAATTTTAAGAAGGCCCTAAAACAGTCATATACAACCTATGGAATTCTACACCTCGTATTATCAGACAAAGAAAAACTGTCTGTAAAATTACAATTTAAGGTTTGCTTAGGAAAAAAGTGATCAGGACACATAATTTTGCCATTTTATGTGTAAAGAAGTATGTATATACTTGTATGTTTTGCATATAAAATAAATACAAATAGATATGGGACTTTTTAAAGGAACTATTTATCAAATATGGAAATAATTTTAAGTCAAATCAGTCAGAGAAAAAATATAAATGGGGAACTAAGATTAAAAACAGATACTTATTTATAAATATGTGAAGCTTAAAACCCGCAATCTATAATCAGAACCAATGTTTACACTGATTAAAAACCAGCTTTACCAAAGTAAAATGCAAGAAATTAAAAAAAATAAAGCAAAATTAAAAGAGACATGGAAACTTGATAAACATTAATATAAAGAAGAAACCAGATAAAGTAAAAGACTAATGAAGTAAAGAAAAGAATACACTAGATAAACTAATGCACGTTTCAGCAGATATTCAATAGAAAAATTAACCCATAAGATTGTGGACTGAAAAAGACAGCAATGGTGGAATATTTCAGCTGGTCAGTATAAATATTTTTTAAAATTATTTGTAACAAAAAAACTATTAATTACAAAATTATTAAAGGATAATAGAAAGCTGAAGCTATTACAAAGTCATTAATAAATCAGTAAGTCAAGGTAACAGGTATCTGAACATTTCAAAAAAGTTCATGTGTTACATGGCTTATATTAAGTACCCTCTAGAGCCCTAGAAAACTTGCAGAGAGCTGGGAGGCACCTATTTCAGAACTAATACTTCGAAGGGGAAACCAATTAAAGAAGTTTAGGGTTCATCCTGATCTTGATGTCAGAAAAATAAAGTGGATATAGGTCTAAATTAGCAAAAAATCAGAGGATTGGCTCAAAGAAACCTCACAGTACACATGCTTTCCCTCTCACTTTTTTGTGCTTTGGCAACTGTGTCTGAAGTCTTCTGTCCCCTCCTGGTATTCCCAAAGCAGGAATGAAACCAGTGTGGGGTGTTCAGGCCCTGAGCCTCTGGGATGGTGAGGCGTTGGGGAAGGAACTGCTGCTGGCCAAGAGGGCAGCAAGACCCTGGAGCAGATTGCCCAGCAAGGTTGTGGATGTTCCACCCCTGGCAGTGCCAAGGTCACACTGGACAGGAATATGAGCAACCTGGTCTAATGGAAGGCATCTCTGTTCATGACACAGGGTTTGGACTAGGTGAATCTTTATGGTCTCTTCCCACTCAAATCACTTGAGGAGTCTATGAGTGCTCTTAGTAGAAATGTGCATGAACACTAAATTTGGTTCTAGATTATGTTTGTATTTTAACATTGATAGCTCCTTAATGCATTAAATAGTTTAAATCGTCTATTTAATATGCCACAAATGCAATTCCATGTGAGTGTTTACCAGCTGGATTTACTTATACTTCACTCTGTGCCATTTTATGATTTGATCAGTGGCTTGAAAAAAATGTAATGCTATTGTAAACACAATTTGCAATTTACATAAAGACTTAGAAGTGGAAGAGGGATGGGCTATAGATAGACTGTGATCTGGATATCTCTGTGGCATTGGCAGTGGACAAGCAATATGCACTGCAGAAATGTCAACTCTGAGATTATGCTCTGGGCTCAAACGCAAATTAGGTTTATGGACAGGAAAGCAAATACTAGGAAAAAACCCTAAAACATGTGGTAGATAATCAGCTACAACACAGGAGGACATGTGAGCGCTTTAGTAAAGGCTAAAGGCCTTGAGGCTACAAAATCTGCCTCCTCCCTGTCCTCATCCAGCACGTGGTAACCACTATGCTGTGTGGAGAGGAAGACACTGTCCACAGTCACTTGCAAGGGTTTGAAAAAGTCACAGGAAGAGGTACCACTGTCATCTGCTATCACTAGGCAGGCTCATATCACTAGGCCTCTGCCCGTATTTGGAACACATGCATCTCTTTTTGGAGTGTTTGGCTGGCCAATATAGAGTAAATGATGCTGAAGCAGTGAAGCAGGTGCAGAAAGAAAGCCCACATGGCTCCAAATCAACAACTTGAAGCCATAGGGTTTCTTGGCTTAGCAGATGTATCTGTTTGAGCATGCCCAATCCCTGCTATGGAAGGGACAGCTCAGAGCATGTCTCTATTAGAGTGTTCCTACACTGGGAAGGAAACAGAGATCCTATCTTGGAAAGACCCTGGAAGAAGCTGAGATGAAAGCTGAAATAAAATTGATTAAATAATAGGTATGTAGCCCAGACTTTACCAAGGTGTATTTGTACAGCTACATGGTTGGTGATCACTATATGCATGGGCTGCTGTTTGGACAATGCTCTTTGGAAATAATGATATTATTTGTGAACAGATATCTCCTATCACAGGTCTGAACAAGTCCAGGGAATACAACCACCTAAGAGCTTGGAACTCCCACACATTGTGCCAGAAGTAAAGCTGTGCCTGATGCACATATGGTACATCTTGTCCCCCTACTTCTCAAACCAACATCCACACCCTTTCTCTCTAAGGACTGAAAAAGTGGTGTGTTTACTGGCAGTACTCAAGCTGTGTCCACTGAATTCTGCTGAAAATCCAGCTCTGCACATGCAAATAGGACATGGCCATCAGGCTCTTGGCAATATGCCACTGAGGTCCTCTGGCTGTGCAGATGATACCCCAGCATACTAAACCATGCTGTACCCTACTGGGCCACCAGAATTTGAAGGGCAGGCTTTGTTTTAGAGTTTTGCCTCATGAATAGTAATTTGTTCTGTGGTGACTTCCCAGCTGTTTCCCAAGGGGCTGGCATGTGACAACACCGTGTCTCCAGTCAGTCTGAGGTCTCCCAAACCTCCAGCCATGACAAGGAAATATTTATATCTCACATGAACAGCATGCCAACATTTTCTATCTTGGCTCTTTTTCACACTCAAAAGTGCTCTGTATCCACTGATTCTTTCCAGGGGGAGGGCAATAGGAACTGACATGAAGTCAGTCGGATGTCCTTTCATGTCAAGCATCCTGACTCTGAGTGAGGCTAGGGGTAAGTACTGCTAATCAGGAAGCAAGAAACCTTGCAAATGTAAGAACCTTACAGATGTAAAGCACATTTACCACCCCTTATGTTTTTATTCTTAGCTGATGATTTGTACCATGAAGCTCGTAGTTTGCCTCTCTTCTTCATGTGTTTGCTACCAGATAAGTAAAAAATAGTGAATTCCTGCTAACTCTGGAGTGCAATAGTACTGTCTGTTTCACAGGATAACACTAAGGAAAAAGACAATTTCCTACATTTAAAATTGGTTGTCCTTCCATTTCTTAGGTTTGACTTCCATTGTAAAAGGTGTCAGCTGGCAGTTATTTATATATATTTACATATACTTGCCTTTAAATTAACTCCCTGTAGTCTTTCAGACATGTCTTACATGATATAAAACTTCTACTTCTCTTTGAAGATTTCTTTTCGTTTCAATATAGAGTCCCTTCTCACTAACCAATATTTCTGGTGACTTCTATATTAATTTAAATGCCATTTTAATGTAAGCATATTGTACTATGCATATTGTCCTCATGATCATACTACCTACCATACAAACAAAATGTAAGGCAATACAAGACTATCCAAGATCGAGTACTCTCTCCTGCTGAAGTTTGTTAAAATAATTTTTTTATTCCAAATATCTGTTTCAAACTAATAGTTAATAAATAAAATAATTTTCAATAAGATTTCCATGCACAGATATGGACATTTCTTCACAGGAAATATTTCAGTAAATTTTCCCAGTGTGTACAGCAAATAAAATGTACTTTATTTTTCCCCCCATTCCTGAAATTCATCACTGGAACTGATCTTAACCAAAGCCTTAGTTCACTGAATGAAGAATAGGACATTTCTGTATGGATTCACAAGGCAGTTTCTGTGGAGGGAGACAACACCCTTCCTTCAAATGATACTATTAAAGCTCATTAGACTTTGAGCAGTACAATGGTACTTATTATGAAGCACCATAGAATCATGGAATGGGTTTGGGTTGGAAGGGAGATCATGTAATTCCACCCCCTTACCATGGGCAGGGACACTTTCCACTAGACCAGGTTGCTCCAGAAGTTAAAGCAAATGTTTGCGTTCCTCCTTCTTGGACTTTCCTGCAATGCGGTCTGGACTGTTTTTGGTAATGAGCTGCTACTGTAATTTAGCTACCTCTGCAGCATGGTCAGAGATTACACAGTCTGAATTAAATGTGTTGTGTTCCAACACTTCTTTGGGAGTATACCAGTGTATCTTTCACAAAGGGTGCAAAAGGATGAAGAATAAGACCTTCAGCCTGTGTTTTTAACGTGACACGAGAAATGACCTGTTGGAATGGGAAGCTTTCCCATACTCCAGTACTGGACTCAAATCTTAGCAATTAGTGTTGGTTATCAAAGAATGGCCCAAGTTACCTTCTCTTTGTTTTCAGTAATGTTATTGGCACAACAATGTGCACCAGAGATGCCAAAGATAAAAAAGTTTGTTAAATATCTCCATACAGAGGACACTTCACAGTAGTAACAGGATTTCACACAACAGATCCAACTCCTATACAGGCTGCTCCTCAGGATTTCAAACTCACTCATTAGAGTGATCTGTACTACCACTTTCTGCTCTCATGACCACACTGATAAATGGAGAGGAATGGATGCAAAGCAAGTCAAACTGCAATGGAAATTCTCAATTTTCCTGAAAAAAATAATCACAAAAGAACACTTTGTTTCTTTTTATCTGATATGTTTCATTTTGCTTCAAGATGCTTCAAGATTTATTTACTGACCTTTTCTTTAGTGCTTAGGTTTATTTTAAAAGCCTTTACTATATAAAAAATGGAAATGCAAATCTTCTATGATTTGAAAAATTAGCACTTGACTTTTTCAAAATGAACTATGGCAATTCAATATCTTTGGAACACTTTAACTTCTTGCCTAATTGCTTTCTGGTTTCTAAACAAAGGTGATTGCTGAACCCAGTCAAAATTTGCACATAGTTTCTTCCTGCTACTAACACTTGCTGTGAATTTGCTCTTAACGGGAACCATTTCACGCTCTCATTCTCCAACATTTGAAGCAATTTTTGAAGGCTTTCATCTTTCACCCAATTACTTGCTTATATATTATTTCCCTCCTAGCCTCCCAAGATCGTGAATTCTTCCTTACGTAGCCTGCAAAATATTCATTTCCTCTTGAGAACGTGGAAGCCTTAATCACTGTGGGTTGTGCAACAAAGACCTCCAGGAAAAGCCTTATTTCACCAGAAGCACCCACAGCTCTTAGGCAACACTGTCAGATCTCCACGCTTGGCAAAGCTGCCGGCATGCCCCCCCAGAATGCACCCCAGGGAGCTGTGCTGTGCAGAGACAGCGGCACCGCAGCTGACCTGCGCTCTCACTGCTGCCGTGTGAGCAAAGCAGAGGTGCAGCTGTGGCCAAGGCAGGGGAAATGTGCACACAGAGCAGAGAACTTGGTGAGTGGCAAACAAGGATGACCCAAATGTGTTGGTTATATCTCCAGAAGCATGGATAAAAAATGATCACCACCATTAACCCTCTTAACTACATTTCATTTTAACACATAATGTGACACATCAATAAAGCGTAGACTAGCTGACAAAGAGGGATCATTTCTAGCGTAGCTCCAATTGTATGGCTGGTGACCATGTGCTTCAAGAGTCACCTCAGAGGAGAAGCTGTATTGCTGCCTATATATCTAGGAGTATTCATTTGAGGGTATATAAGTCCTCAGGGGGTAAGGTACTCTGTATGCAACAAATTGAGACACTCCATTCCAGAAATGCCAGAGCACTTCGTACCCTAATTCATCTAAAATTTTTGGGCCCTTTGAATAAGTAAATAGTGACTTGTGATTACTCTTAATGAGTCCACATGGCCACATACTTCAGCTCTGGGGAGAGTGTGGCTCATCCCTTGAAACAATGGGGCTATAGCCCTTGTGAGGAAGGTCCACAGCAGCAATCTCATTCCTCAGACAACCAGGTTGAGAGAGATTTCTGTCTTTTAAGTTCAAACCCATGTAGCACACATCTCCCTGAACCTCTGAAAGGGAAATATATAAGCTAATGTCAGCAGCACACACTCATGCTCGCAGCAATGCAGTCCAGGCAGCATTGTGTTTATGAAAGATATTTGTTTAAGAACTGCTGACATTTTTTTTTTTTCTCTAACAGTCTCACTGCTTTGTTTGGCAACCAACCCTCCTTTTAGTCCTGGCCTCAGACTCATCAGTCTTTCCCACCTTAGCAGCTAAGCCCAGGGAGAAGGGGCAGGCAGCCCTGTGCTGTGCCCACCACTGGCAGAAGCTGTGCCATGGCAGCCCTGCAGCCCCAGCTGCCAGCATGGACTGCTTCCCAGGCCTTATATGGAGATAGTACACACCAACCTTGCGCAACTCACTTTTTCTTGAAACAAAGAATAAACGCTGCTGGCGCGGAGAGGTGGCTGCTGGAGCTCAAGCCTAATGCACAGGCATGCACCCAGGAGCATGTTTGGTCTCTAAACCCATTGGTGCAGCATTCTGCTGTGTACAAGAGCACTGGCCACTGCTGTGCCCCCAGATCTCCAAGTTCAGCCACTGTGCTGTGCTCACCCCTCACTGATTTTCCCCCTGTGTTTTAAGCCCCATCCTGTCTTGCTGATGATCTTGCTCTGCTAAGAGCCTGGCAGGAATGCTATGAATTTATTCTTTTTCCCTCTCTGGCATCTAGCTCCTCTCTCTGCTTCTCCCTCTTCTGCTTTAAATCTTTCCCCACCTCAACCATCCTCTAACACCTTTCCTTTTGTTCTGCCTTTTAAAATTATTTCCTAGCCAGGATCTTAAAACACAGACATGTAAGCTTTGCATCGTGTCTATTGCTGTTGTTGCACCTCAACTCAAACTGCTGAGAGCAAAGTTCACAGGAGCGTATTTCTATATATCCTCTCAGAGTGAAGTTATTCATTAATCCAAGCTGTTGTTGGAGGTCTGGCAAATTTTCTTTGTCATAGCTACTTTTCAAGTGTGAAACACAGCATCACCAAAAGCCATTACTATGAGTAGCTCCCAGCCCCTGAGGGTGGATCCTTGAGCAGTTTTCTCTTCCATTAGTCAGGAAGAAGCTAACCCCTGCAGGATTCACAGTGCTCGTGGGTTTTCCCAGCCGCAATGTGGGCAGAGAGGGCAGAGACTTCCACACAGCTCCTTCATCCTCAGATCAGTAAATCTTTCTAGACAGGATCCTATTTCACAATTCTCTTTCCTGAGTTTAGGAAACAAAGATTCATTCTGGAGGCTTGCATTATCTTTGAGAAGAACCCTTGCTCTATCATGTGGGGAATGGGCATGGCCCATTTCAGCATATTCTTGTGAATGGACAAAAACCCCCAATATTTCAAAACAATGTTTATAGATTAAACTATCTCCAAGCAGCAGTGGCAGCCTTAGGGCAACTGGGGAGAGAACTGCAGGGACAGTTCATCTGTCATAAATGCTGTTCTCTATGCACTTGCATCTGCACTGCAAAAATAAAAATTAATCTCCATTTTCTCTCCCAAATCTGACCATTTATTTGTTCTGCTTATAAGCAACAGGATATTATATGAAATTATACCTCTTCACAAGGTACTACAAGGTACTTTCAGGCAAATGCCCTAACCCACAATCTGGAGTGAAGCCAGAAGCATCCCAGCATCTGAGTTGCTCAGGACAGGGGATGTGTACTAATAGACTAAGCAAAGCCAGACCAGGTCTGAGCAGCAGCTTGCACAGCTCTTATCAGTTAGCAGAGCCCTGGCAAAGTGCTGGCCCATGAGAGCCCAGACTGCAACAGGTGAGGTGGAGGAGCAGCTCAGAGTTAGTCCACAGCCTGCCACTTTCTCAGGGAACAGCTTGACAAAGGCAGGGTGAAGCCATGAATGCATGCATGACATGCCATGAGGTGCCTTGAGGGCTAGAGAAACCATTTTCTTCACTAGAATAGATGTAGCCTCTTAGTT
The DNA here is from genome assembly GCF_971803275.1 of Cyanistes caeruleus. Classification (NCBI taxonomy): domain Eukaryota; kingdom Metazoa; phylum Chordata; class Aves; order Passeriformes; family Paridae; genus Cyanistes; species Cyanistes caeruleus. The sequence continues at coordinate 63,717,142 of NC_141732.1, forward strand.
TTACCTAGGTGTGTCCTGGTATGCATGAAAAATAATGCTCTCCAGGGGATTTAGGCATGGGGGCATTTAATTTCTGCATCCTAAAGTGCCACAGGCAAGGAGATGGGTACCTAGATAGTGACACCAGCCAAGAGAGAGGTGCTATTGGGCATGCAAGATAGCACAGCTACTGTTGCCTAAGGATATTTTTGCCAGAAACTGTAAGTGCTTTTGGTATTTTCAAGTGCCTCAACAGGTTAGACAGGTTTGTTTTTTTAAAACTGTTTTCTTGCAAAACAGTCACCTGAAACCAGTGTATGCAGCACTGGAGCTCCTCAGCACTATTTTAAGCCTAGTTTGAGATCTTGGTTTAATGGACTGATCAATTCACTTAGATATAGCCAGAACTTCTGCTTGTAGCACGTTTCCCCAGCACTGTTATCCTGGCATGCAGACAGTTTGTCTCATGTGATGGCATTATTCTGGTACCTGTTTTGTTTTGCAAAGTGTGGGGGAATCAGCAGAGGGGGTCTACATGCTGCAGCAACAGGCAGTTAAGTGGGATTTCCCAAAATGTTCATGGCAAGTTTTGCAGCCCCTGGGCCTGGTCCATCCCCTCTCTGCATCAGTGTGACTGTTTATTGGGCAGAGCTCACCAGCCATCCCTGCCAGCAGATTCATAAAGCAACTGCTGCTCTTATGGTTTACACCATTCTGTTCTGTTGCTATGACTGGATTGGGCTCATCACTTTTCACAAGGGCTGATCTAAACAAATCCAGAAAGCTTGTGAGCTGTTATGACTTACTGCTTTACCTATAAGCAGACTTCTTCACTGCAGCTGACTTTTAACCTATATGATTATTATGACTCCTGGAGTCTATTGAAAATTGCCTTTTAAGTTTGAGCATCGCCAACATCTGTGTCTAGCTTCATGATGTGTAGTTGTTTTAAATACACTATTACATGCTATGAAGTATTTTGTTTAGGCGATTTTTTTCCCCCACAGTTTTCTTCAAGAAACTTGAAATTAATAGTTATGTTTCAGTTAGGAGGAATGTTTAAAAGCTCGTTGGGTGAAACTCAGAGGAATCCCTCATTATCCTAAGAAGAAATCAGCAGAAAAGGAGAGTCCTGTCTTACAGACAGAAACAGAGACAGAGAAAAGCCCACACTTGTGCTAACAGAAGTTCTTCAACTTTCTGAGTAGGGATTTGGATCAGCTACTAGATTAGAGATAACACAATTTATAGTTTTGGGTTTTCTAACACCACTTTTCAAATAACAGCATGGATATGAATTTAAAGGCCTCTCTATCTTCATGTTGAGCTCACACTGGTAAAAACCAAATAGGAGAACTTTGTTGATAATGGCCTTGTGTGTTACTGCAGAGAACACAGACCTTCTCTATATTCAGTCTGCAGCCAATTAGTCATGGGGAAAAGGAGGAGATACACTGGATTATCCAGGGAAAGCCAAAGGAATTAAAGTTTGTATTTGTAAACAACTCATAAATTAAATATTTGAATAATTTAAATATTTCAGCCTTGAGCCTGTCATGGACAGCATCTCTCACATATGCAAAATTGGTTTATGGAAAATGCTTTGATATAATCTGACACCATGTCAGAGCATATCAGAGGTTTAAAGAAAACTCCATTTGCAGAGAAGCAAATTATTCCTACTCCAGACACGTGTCTATCCTACTCATATCAGAGAAGTGTTGTAAGGTTAGAGTTGCCACTGAGCTTTACATACGACATAGCAGTGCCACATTCCTAGATATCCAAATCCAAATGAGCTTGCACAGCTTGGGCCAAATTATTCAATGAATATATTCCACGTACCTCTGCCTTACCTCAAACTAAGAAACTATGTGGGCTTAAAATCTATTCTATGTCCTTGAACACTGCTAATTCTCTTGTGAGATAGAGGAAACTGCAGTGAGTTATTGCAAAGCAAGATAAGCATTTCAGTAGGGACATGCAGAAGCAGTCAGGACTGTGATGAATCATCAGTGGAGAGGTATTGCCCAAGTTCAGCCTTTCATTTAAATATTGGATAATATATCAGGTGCAATATAAATATTATTCCTTCAGAAAAACGGGTGTTATAGCAGTCAAGATAAAAGATATTGTTTTATCTAGCAGTTAAGGAGAGATAAGTAATCCTCTCTAAACAAACCACAACAATAATATAGCAGGTGATAGATGATTTGCAGACATGGTTAAATGAGATTTTTAGTTGCATAACATTACAGAAATAACTGGTTTATATTATTTATTAAAGGTAGCAGAATCTTGCACCCCACAGATCTCTGGAGAGTTGTTGTTAGTAAGTACAATATTCTCCCCATAGCCATGCTCTGCTCCATTATTAATAAGCAGTATCGTGAATTAACCACCTTGGTAAGTGCACACAGCACAACTGCCTTTAGGAATTTACTTTGTTATTCACAGAATCCAAGAACCATAAGGCTGGAAGGAGCCTGGGAAATGAGCTCCTCTTTCTTGCCCAACAGAGACCTCTCAACATTGCCCAATGTTCAAGTGTCTTCAGCAATGGCAGAAAGATTGGCTTTAAATGGCTGTGCTACACCACCTATGATTGATTGCAAAGTGGTTTCATTTTCCTCTACCTTGATTAGACAGCTATAAAAACTAAAACATCTGAAAAGGAGAGCAGGTTTTTATGAAGCACAAGTAGCAAACCCAAAAATTCATTACACTTACCATATAAACTATGCCCAGGGCATATTGAGCTACTGGCTCTTTTGGATGCCTCTAGGGAAATGCACCAGTGCTCGTGGCAGAAATAGGGCTAGAGGAGAAAACACATTGAAGAGAAGAGTTTTGGAGCAGGCTAATGGTTAGTTTTTGACGCTGCCCGCCGCGGCCCTTTACACCTGGGCTAGCTCTGCTCACTGGCCGCTGACAGCACCAGGAGTGGGGAACAGTCTGGGAGCTGTTATCCCCAGAGCGAACCTTCAGAGCCTCTCCGCCACTCAAGGCTCTGCGGGTCTTGGCATCGTGGGCTTCAGTGAGGAGATGGAGGAGACCCAGAGTCCAAGCAGCTTTCCAGGAACAGGATTTATTGATGGAAAGGAGCAGTGACAGGACGAGGGCTGGAAAGGCACACGAGGACCCAAGGACTCTGAGCCCCGAGCACTTCTGTGCTCTCCAATTTAAAGAGGGGAGGGTACAAACCAAGGACCAATGGGAATACAGTATGGGAGGAGTTGGGAGGAGGGTTCACAATACTAGGAGCCAATAGGGGTAACATTTGGGAGGGGCGGCAGTCACAAAGCCAATGGGGCTTCGAGTAGGGGATGAAAGGCAGGGAACTTGCTGGAACAAAGGGTTGGGTTTACATTGAATGACAGGGACCAGGGGCAGGCTAAAGGTGATGGACAAGGAAGGTTCAGGAAAAAGGGGAGGGGTTTACAAAAACTGACAGAAGGGCAAAACCATTACAGAATCATAGGGGGATAACAATAATCAGAACAAAATAAACAGACTGCAACAAGTTTTGGTTAGGGCAAAATATTTGAACCTACTGACTGGCACGTCCCTGGTCAGCTGTCTAGCTTGCATGTGGGATGTGCTTGTATTAAAGGGAAAATTTGCATATCCACAACTAGCAAACCACTTGGAAACAGTTTTGCTGTTCCCCTGATCCTTTTGAGATCTTTGACCCACAGCAGAATCCAAGGTAAAGCGGTTGCAGGGCAGAGGTGGTCCTTGAGAGCAGCCTTTGCATTCATGCACTGCTACAGCGTAGAACACCCCTGAGGTGTGGGGAGGCTCAGGCTCCAGCCCACATGAATTTCAGAAGTTCTTCATGACATCAGTGAAAAGCACTGTCTCTCCTGTCCCAGAGCTGTCCTTCCAAGGGCAGTCTCTAACATGTCTCACTTTTTTTTGCGTTCGAAGAGCCGGGTACAGTTTACCTTGTGGCTAAAACTGAACAGCCTGCAGAAAGCAGGTTCCATAGGCTGGGGTTGATTGCTCCAGGCCTCAGCTTGGGCAGCTGCCTGCAAAAGAATAAACTGATTTGAAAAGACATTATTGACTCAGCTGCAACATTCAGAAGGTCTTCAGCAGAAGCAGGGTGTGATTTAATATTAGTATGGTATCCAAAAGCAGTATGCTCAGTTATTTTCTCTAGGTGTGCCTTTCTTCTTTGTTACAGGGAAGGGTTGGGGTAGATGAATATATACATGTCTAGCAGTAGCTGCCCAGGATGGAAATTTGGTGATTTCACTTTGGATGTTATAAGCTGCTCTGTACCTACCACATTAATATTGCAATGTCAGCACTGCAGTCAGACTGATTATTTTTAGAAAAGACCCTTATTCTCCAGTGCCTCACCAGCTGTTAAATCAGTTCAAAAGAGGAGCGAGATTCTGCCATTTAGATGTTTTATGCAATGTCTAAAGAGGAAAGGCAAGCAGATGATTTTGGATGTGTTTTAGGGCAGGAAGAAACCACTGTAGCACTACAAAGGGGAAAAGGACTGTATTAACAAACTGTGTCTCTGCTGTCTACTACACTGCCATGCTGTATCACCATGGCTCTATAAAGCAAAATGCACCCAGTGGGAGCACTGAGGCCTCCACAGCTTATAGAAACGAAGCAGGATTGTGAAGTTTATTGTGGGCGCCCATTCTTCACATGTCAAGCATCAACTGGTGCTGCTGAAAATGCAGTGGTTTCATGCTCTTTGCACTCACATTGGCCCAGACAAGCATGAATCCTGCTGAAGGCAGGCCAGAAGTGGAAGGAGTTTTGCTCCCTGCTCAGACCTGACATCCAGCCTTGGGGCAAATGGGGCACCTGACAACCTCCTATCAGCCCCACTGGCATACAGAACTAGAGGAACCTTTCTCCCTTCAGGAATGTGGGCTGCTTGCTCCAGTAACCCCTGTAGAAATGGATGATGCTGTTATGAAAAGACTGATTTGGGACAAATGCTGTCATAACTCCCAAACAGAATTTTTGCAACCAGGCTGAGCTGATGAGGCAAATGTATGAGCAGTGGAGGGGCTGCTGTTGAGAGAGTAAGGGCTGAGCTACAAGGTTTTGCTGTCAGGGAACACAGATGGAAGCCCGGTCACCTAAAATCCCCAGGAGAGACTGATAAAGGTTAAAGACATAGGTAGCTCTAAATGGGACCCAGTCCAAATCCATGGACATGTTACATTTAAAATTTATTTCTACACAGTTACATTCATGAAAGCTAGTTTAAACATTCACTGGCTGTAGAAGCACCAGCCACTTATAGTAGGAAAGACTTGTGACTAAGTGTAAAAACAGTAATAAATTACTTTAACTCCGTTTACTTCTGTGTTTCTTTGAGATTAAAATATGTTGAAAGTAGAACGAAAATATCCTTATTTTTAACATGGCAATAGACTTCAGTTGAAAGAACTTTCTTTCTGATGAGCAAAATAAGGACATATGAAGTGCATAACATTTGATCCATAATCAGCCAAAAAGGTGTATTCAGAGAAGTGCCATCAACAGTTTGGCATTCTGTTGATGCCTACGGTGATCTGTACCTGAGTAGTCTCTAAATACAGTATTTTCAACCACAATTTTGATAAGGGAATAAAGGGTGCGCCTACAAAATTGGCCAAAAACATATTGCCTAGCTTTTGGAGGACAGGATAAAAATAATAAAAAAAGAAAGGCCTTTCTAGGCTGAAAATGGGACTAAAATTGAATAAATGGCATTGAATAAAGACAGCTGTGATATATTATGAAGTAGAGATCAGTGTACTGATGCGGAGTGAGTAGGCAGTGGTCCTGCTGTAGGACATCAGGCTTGTTGTGGAGGCAAGAGCAAAAGGTTGTGACAGAAATGGCAACAGTTATACTGTTAAGTATTATCAGGGCTACTATGTGAAAATCGTGGGAGGCAATTCTTCTGTATTTGCTTGGGTAAGGCTTTTCAGCTAAAGGGAATTCTCTACACTTGGACTCAGCACTTAAAGTTATAAACAAACACAGGAAAGTCCAAAGAAGTTCAGAGAGCAAAAAGAGAAAATGCAGCTTGTGAGGAGCTGGATTTTTTCTGACTCAAAAAATGAGTATTGGAAAGGGACATATTAGCTGTAACTGGAACAAAATCCAAGAATAAAATGCTTGCCAAATTCAGTATGAGTGGGATAAGATGTAATTAACTTAACTAAAGGTCTGCATGGTTAGATAGAAGAAAAAGCTCTCTGACTCCAGACGTAGTTGCTACAGCTGCCTAGGATCATTGTGGCAACCGTGTCTTCCCTATACTCTGTCTCTGTCGATGTACAAATGCTGTCTGGGATGCTGTGGTTATGCTTGGGATGGCTTTATGTCCCTATAATTATATGGGAATGTAGAGCTTTCTAGCTCTACTTTTCTAGCTGTTACTGTGCCTCCTCTGCAATGTGATCTAAATCCTACTACATCTTTTAATAGGGAAGTTTCCTTCCTGCAATACATTGCAACCATTTTAATTAAAATTTTGGTACTAACAATGATAATTTTTAGGGTAAGCACAACATCTTACACCCATTGCTCTAAATACTCCTCCAAAAATGGAAGTTATTATGCTTTACTCATAAAGCAGAAGCACAGGAAGGTTAGAGGATTGCTGAGTGTTTGTAAAGTACCCTGGTAGTAAAACCAGGCACATAATCCAGGAGACATGTCTCCCGGGCCTTTCCCTGTCTGCCAGACCACATTATTTATCCAATAAATTATGATGGTGAGGATGGAGTACCTAATTCACAGCTCAGACACAGACATTGTTTTTTCTAATAGAATGGGGAAACCATAATTCTCTGAATGTAGAGGAAGTCCTATCTGGTGACAGTCCAAGGTAAAATCCATTCCACAAACCTCTCACAGAATGCAGGTTAATACAATCTGAGAACTGAGGCCATGATGTTAAAGTATAATTACCTCCTTTTATCTCTGATGAAAAACATGTTGTTCTGATTGTGAAACTGTCTATGATTTGATTTGGAAAAGTAAGAATCCTTTATGTCAACAGAAACTAATATTGTCTAATAAATTAATTTACCTCATGATGCAATATGTAATATAATATGTTTTCTCACAGTATTGTGCTTTTACAGAGCTGCCATTCACTGTAAAGGCTACTATCTTTCTTTTTATTCCAGTACAAAAGCTAACTGTAAGACTTGAAATCTTTCTGGGAAATTTCTTGGATACACAAAGAACACGCAGGCCTGTTTTTCAGTTTTCAGTGCTTTCTGAGATTCATATAAAAGGTTTTTTGTCAGCTTCCCATAGTTAGATGTGCAGAACCAGGTCCTCCAGGGTTGTGGTTTATTTTGCAACTTTCTCACAACTTTTATAATTGCAGATGTACATTAAGATAAAGTGTCAGTTCTTTTGCAAGAGTCTGTTACAATTTGTAGATTCCCGTGTTGCTCAGCTTGCTGCTTCAAAAAGAATGCTGCCTGTTCAAGAACAAAATCAGTGAATTTGAGCACAAAAGTGCTGCTTTTTCAAGCAAGCAAGCAAGATTTTTTGCTTGCTTTCTGTTTTTTACAGACTGCTGTGTGAACAGCTATATCACACTTTACATACAAGTAAGGAGGAAATAGCTTGACTCTGTTGATTAATTACTGTTGTGACATTCAATGTTTGCTTTGGAAAAACTTCTGAAAATCTTAAGAGATGAATGCTTCATCCTGCTGGATATTCTTCACATATCAAAAAGCTTTGTTTAAGTGACCTTACCATGACATTTTCCATTCCTTTTCTATTCTTCTCCTTATTCCCTTCTTTCTCTATCAATTATAAGTAGCCTGTGCTTGACAAGACCAAAAAATAACCATACAATATAGTACAGACAAAATAATTACAGTGACTTCAAAGGAGACTTCTTCAATCTTCTGATTGTAATTAGATGCCCAATGCTCCAGGAAAAGTCTGTAAGAGAAGATGTCTATCTAGCACACTGTTGAGCAACCTGGTAGCACCTGCCTGCACCCAGAATCCAACCTTCCCAGAAGTGTCAGAGCAGGCACTGACAGCTAGACCCAAATGCTTTATTTAGGGTAAACAGATTCTGGAATGACTGCACAGCTGTGTTCACACCTCTTACTGGTGTCAGCTAGCTAACAGCAAGAGTAGCATAAACTTTCATCATTAAAATAAAGAGGGAAAGAGGAGAAACATCACCATTTATGCTGATTCAACAAAATTCAGAGTGTTTATGGCAGCAGGAGATGGTGACCCACGCAGTGATGGCATGTACATGTACTGGGGTGTGCAAGGCAGGCATGTGTGTTTGACACCCAGGAACATGCCCAAAACAGAAGAGCTTTGGCTCTGGGCATAAAAATGTGTAAGAAAGAAGTAATACATCTGTGTTCTGTTTAACTTGGTCAAATAATATCCATAATCTGTCATTCAAACTGAATATTAATTTTTCACAGTATAGATCCAGCTATAAATGAGTAAAACAGCATTTGTTCAATAATTTAAATCCCCTAGTGTTTCAGGAAGTAGATGGTTAAACTATTGATTGTTACTTCCACATTATTCACTCAGTCTTAATTAACCACTGAAGTGCTGGTCTGAGTAAGTTTGCTCCCACTGGCATTGTAGCAGTGTCCTCAGTCCCACGATGCATCTTTCTGATGGTTTTTTGGTTCACAACATGTTCACTGGTGGCCCTGATGTCAAGGGCATTGACTTCTTAGCCTTCCTTTTCTCTGGTTTGCAAGTAGAGCCTTACGAGCAATCCTGTTGGTTCTGTACTCATTTCTGAAAATTTACTTACCATATAAATATTAGCAAGAAATAAGTCTAAGAGATATAAGTGTGAAATCCCCCACAGTTTACACGGAGTCTGAACGTGATGGGACAGCCTCATCGCATGACAATTTAAAGCGTGAAACTGTCTGCAGCTGCTAAATCATCTTGCTTTATTTATTTAGGTGAAGTAAAATATCCCCGTGCTTTCAACAGTCTTCTGTCTGCATCTAACCAGACGCCTTCCTCCTGCAGGAGCCCCCATTCCCTGCTTCCCGCGGGCTCTGCCTTGGGAGGAGCGGGGCTTGCTCGGGGGAAGCCAGGAAGCGGAGGAGGGCGCGGGGCCGGGGCCGGGCGCTGTGTCGTGGGTCAGGACGGCCCCAGGGAGGGTGCTGCTGGGTCATGGCACAGCGAGGGGACATTCCGGGGCCGAGGCGCTGCAGGAGATGGCACACGTATCCCCGCAGATGCGCTCCCGCTGGCCCGGCTGCTGGCTGCGGGTGGGGCGGTCTGCTCAGAGACCGTGCGGGCGAGCGATCCCGAGGACAGGAGAGATTGCTCGTCAGTCTCACTCCCTCCTCCATGGAGGGTCTTGTCCAGTTTGCCCTCAGCAGAGGGGCCGGGCTGGCAATGTTTTCACCGCGTGTGCCGCCTCTCAGACAGCTGCGGCTGCTTTTCTGCCGCCGAGCAGCTGCAGGAGGACGTGGTCACAAGTGTCCATCGCTGTCTGGTCTCTCGCAGTTTCTGTAAGTCACTGGGGCAGGAACCTGAGCAGGAAATATTTTCTACAGTGCAAGGTGCATTTTAGCAGCAAATCTGAAGCCATCAGTGTCAAGTCTGAAAAATAGATGGCTGATAAAAGTAAAATATAGTTCCTTCAGGAAGCACATAAATTGATGCAGCATGTTAATAACCCAGTGGCTTGGACGGCTGCACTGCTTCTGACACAGCAAGACCACCCCACTCCTACAGAGCACAAGCTGAGTTGCTGCTTTTGTAAGGTTCCTCTTGGCAGAGGGTCATGTTTTTCCTCCTGGCTTCTTTTTCTGTAATCTGCCTGTACCTTGGGAGGCCAAGGATCAGCCAGCACTGGGAAAGGAAGCACTGAACATCATAAAGAAAACTGGCTTTGACATGGGGACCTTTATACACCCATCTGTAAGAAGGAGACCTCTCTGGCCTAATCCTGGCCACATCGCTTGTGAGCAACAGCATAAAAATCTGGGGATACTGCCTGGCTGTTTGTACACCCGTGGGCAAGGTGGTGCTGGGGTGCCCTGGAGCAGAATGCCCTCTTGAGTGTCTCACTGGGGTGCAGGGGGTCACTCAACTCCTCTGGGCAAGCTAGCCCTGAGGTCAGTAGTTCAAGGTGGGACTGCACTGTGAAATGTTTTCCAAACCCTTGTATCCTAGAGAACATGATTCAGCCTTACCAGCAGGCTCACAGTACCAGAAAACTGAGATGTACCAGAAAACTGAGATGTCCTCAAGCTGCCCTTACCACAGAGCACCTATCATGTACTCTGACTCCCTCATCTCTAAGCTCTTACACAGTGACTTGCTTTTTTTTTGCTTTTTCCAGAAAAAATTAAAAGAGCAGTTTTTGACAAAGCAGTTCCTTAAAAAGTGGGGGTTTTTTTCAGCTGAAGGAAAAAAATCTCTTAAGGGAAATATCACTTCCCAATTTGCTCTGCAAAGCAGCAGATATGTGCATAGCAAAGCAGAGATCTGCAGATCAGGAGCGTGGTCAGCAGCTTCTCCCAGCAAAGTCAAAGCACCAACAGTTCATAAGTGGGAAGAATTCCAGGAAGCCAGAATTATATTACCATGTTTGTGTGAAAAATCCTCGTATCATATAGCAGTACCCATTAAAAAGCATCTACCAGCTATCACAAATTTGATGCTCCTTATGTAATTAGGAGCTGTATGGGTATAAAAATGTCTCACATTTAAAGGATGAGTAATTATCTAAATTCCTGCAAGTAACTGCAAGTCCAAATTCCTCAGCAATCTCTGAGCAATTGCAGCTTGCTTTGAACATGTCCTATTCAGGATGATGAAATCAAGGAGGCTTACAGCAACTTTGACTAAAAAAAAACCCAAACAACCCCAACCCCCTCCCCCTCCCCCAAACAAACAAAAAAGCAAACAGACAAAAAACCCAAACCCAAACCAAAATCTAAACCTAAGAACCCCCTGAACATTTCCTCAGAGGAACAGATGTAATTCTACAGCTGTTCAGATCTGCTTTTAGACACAAGCCTTTCTGGGGCTGGGAAAGAGCCTGGCCCATTGGGGCTCTCTGCTGACACAGGTCCCCGAGGTCTGCACTGAGGTTTGGCTCCCGGGCACCCAGGCAGGGAGCACAGAGGTAGGGGCTGGCACTCTGGGCTTCACCTCTCTGTTGGGTGACAGCTCCAGCCCCTCCGCCTGCTTCTCAGGCTTGTTTGGTTTGGTTTTGCTAAGCACTGCTGCTTTCAGTTCCTCTTCAATAACGGAGCTTGTGTACAGAAAGGTCATCCTCAGGTCAAGCCAGGATCTTTTATCTTTTTTTTCAAACCTGGTATGCAGACAAGCCTTATCCTGTAGAGATAAAGTGAATTTAGGTATTTTGAAAAAGATACTGGAAAACGTTAAAAATAATCACTGGACCGTAGCTTTTGAATCCCTTCTTTTTCTGTGAGCATCATTAATGTGTTGTAAATGTGGAATAAATGCCCAGTGTCCCTGAAGAGAACACAATAACATAGCACATCTGGATCAGAATGGGTTTATAAAAAACATTATTAAAATGAACTGACAGGATTAACCGCTGTAACTGAAGAAAATAAAACCCACATTTTCCCACTGAATGTGAGCTGCATTTTTACCATATAGGGAAGTATGTGTCTCTTTTCAGTTGCTAGCAAGAATTGATCCAAACAATTCTTTTCCTGATTTTAACTTCAAGGCTAATCAGTGTAATCATTTTCTGTGACAACCCAGAGAGCTCTGTGGTGGTGATGGTTGTTGTTTTGCTAAACATCTCCCTGCGAGATAGATTTTGGCCAAAGGCGATGTCATGTGTCGTCCCCCCTCCTGTGTCTCATTGCTGTGTATCTAAAGTCTGTACCCAAAGGCTACGTTTTTCTCCCTGGGTATCTGGATATTTCTCTGGGCAAAGGTATTAAACAATTCTGCTTTGCTGCTGCTATGTCCTGATTATGTAGCTAAAAATTGTGTTAGCAGTGGCATGCAGGATTTATTTCAGGTGCTGTATTCTCACCAAGGAGCTCTCCTGGTCAGTGTGCTCAAGTGTGTCAGGGAAATACCTGTAGACTCAGTCCTGTTTTGGTGGACACCATGCAAGCACACCAAGAAGACGGTGTGCTTGTCCTGCCGGTCTTTGGTTCTGCAGAGCAAGAACAGACTGGAGCTGAAGTGTGCTCAGATAGCAGCTGATGTGAATCCATCCCAAAAGAGTACCTATTCGAGCAGCAGTCCCAGATGGTGTCAAGTTTGCTGGGTCATGTGGCACTGCTGTAAGACCACTGCCCTGGGAGGGTGTGGGATTAACTCAGAGAGACCCAGAATACAAGAACACCGATGACCAGCACCCAGCCTGGTATCCAGCTTACTGTGGCCAAGCTCATCAGCTGAGAGGAGGTTCTCACTCAACAAAACACATGTATGAGATGTGACTTGTGACATTGCCTCAAGACCACAAACCCCTCTCCAAACACTGGCCCTGTGATGCCCCCCTTTCCTGTCAGAAGGAGCAATCTTCTAGGGAGCCCACTGCCTGTCCGATTCCTTCCAGCAGCACAACTTGCAGGCAGCAAAGCAAATGTGCTACAGCCCAAGTCCATCATGGTAAACAAAAGCAACAACCTGCACAGCAGGAGGGTACACTGTGGTGCTCCAGGAAAGAAGAAACCAGAGAAACAGAGAGGATTCTTCTTTCAGCAACAGAAGAAAGGTAAATCATTTCACTGATGGACCACCATGCCTTATTTTTTATCTGTTATTATTGATTTTAATAATGCCCTGGCTTGCTGAAGTTACAGTTTTGTGGAAGATATCTTCTCTTGAGAAAACTGGAATTAGTGTTAACTTCTGTGGGAGCTGAGTTGAACCTCATGGCCACAGCCCACCCGTTAATTTTATCTTCACTTGATCAAAACTGGGAGTAGTATAATCAGTCCTGGGACCGCCTGTACAACACAAAGGCGTCTTGAGGGCCATAAAGGGCCCCAGATACTATAGGATCAGCCCCTACGGATGCAATTGTAATAGATTATCAAATATGAAGAGGTTTGCATGGCTAAAGTTGGTGAGAGAGCAAAAGGGACTCTTACCAGCATGATGCCAGCAGTCATGTAGTTTGAATGAAGGTAGGGAAGTTGGCTCTCTGGCCATGGTGACTAACTCCTCTCTTTCTGCAGCTGGGTTCATGGAGATCATTTTCTTTTGAAGACAACAGAAGAAGAGCAGAAGTTTTTTGCCTGCCCAGCCAAAATTCCAACTAGTGTCAGATCACAGCTTAACTGCTGGGGAAGGTCAATGGAATACTGTCAGAGTAAAGGAGGTAAGGGATATTTGTGAATATAATACAGCCATTCCAGCTGTGCCTTCTCCCTGGACAGCCACACCACAGTGAGGAAGTTCTGAGTCATGAACAGGTCCAGCTGACCCCAGGCAGAGCCTACCAGAGCCTGGCATTTAACTGGAAAGCAAAGAAAGCTGTCTGCACTGCCAAGCGGGACAAGGCACCTTTGTTTCCTAGCCATGACCCCTTCAGCCTCAAAATGTGGAGGGTTTTCTAGGGAAAGAAAATGGCAGGATTTACCACCCCTGCCCACTCCCTTCCCCTTTGTTCTCTTGAAATTCTCTGCACTGTTTCATTAGGACAGTATTTGGCTTCTGCAATGCACATGAACACATCCACAAAATGCAGTGCAGTGAGTCAAACCAACTATTCATCTTCTTTTGCAAGTGTCTTGATTTTCTGGATATCCAGCATATCTGAGCACCTGCTTAGACATTGCCAGAATTTGTCATGGGACTGTAAAATGATAGATCCTTTCTATATCTCTGGGATTCCTTACTAAGTGCAAGGAATCTGCAAAATGAGATCATCCAGAGAAAAAGAGTGTGAGAGACAGCTGAAATGAAGAATATGCACCTGCACCCAGCAATTCAGCAGCAAATAATGAACAATTAGCTCTCTGCTTGCTGATTATCTGTGGCTGGCATAATGCCCAAAAGAAAAAGGGGAGTATTCCCTTCTGCAGGTTGTTGGTAGCTCCTGCAGACAGCAGACAAGTCAAGAAGCAAAAAATTGTTGCTGTCCTAGAAACCAGAAATGTTTCCCTTGGGCCAGCTGTCTTTGTAAAAGCACCAGGACAGCTTTGGTTTGCTAAATTTCAGGCACCAACAAACCTGTGTAGTCAGTTTGCAATGTAAAACATTGAAAAAATATGCAGTGAGCCAAAAATCTAGTCGTCTCTGGTGTAACCAGCTGAATTAAGCAGAGCTACATGGGGAGAGGGCGGAGGCTGTGAATTTCATCAGTCTGAGAGATATCTTTGAAACTCTTACATTTTCGTCATAGAAAAAAAGGAACATCTGGACATATTGTGCAAGGGCCACATTCTGCTTTCAGTCATGTTGAGGCAAACTCAGAGCTGTCCCAATGGGACAATTCATGATTTACCCCAGGATAAACAAGCGTAGGATCTGTCACCAAAGTTTTGACTTTGTTCTCTAAGCTTAACCTGTTTATACCCTGTGTGCACTCATTTTTTGAATTGTCCTTGTCTTAAATGAGACACAGGAGCAGAAGGGAAAATCTAGAGAAGTCTCCAGTGTTTCATTCAACTGATTTTTTCATAATTCTTAGTATTCTCCAAAAACCTATGTCCTGTATCACCCTCTCTGAACTTCTTTTCTCCCCTTAGCAACCCGTAAATTATTATTTCTACCTTCCTCCCCATCTACATTGCTTACTCTTCTTTATTTTCCACTTCCAGTAAACAAGCTTGAACAACTGAGAGTTTTGTTGTTGTTTTTATTTTCTCACTGTCTCCAAAGACCTCAGCTAAGAAAACAGAACAAGACAGCTCACTCAGGGCCATGCTGGGAATTGTACTTTTCAACTGCCTCCACTGTATGCCTCTGACACTCCACAAACTATGAAGAGCTGAGGGAACAGGAAGAGGATGTCAAATGCAGCAGTCTTGTGCTTATTTGATTTATCTCTAATTTGTGTTAATTTCTCTTCTTACTCTCTGATTAGACCTTCACTTCTGTCATCCTTAAGACAGAACCAAATTTGAAGCTGCAATTTTTTTAGCAAAAGGTAATCTCAGGAGTAAGAGTACAGAGTAAGGAGTAAGCAGGACATGATTTTTGGAGATTTACTCTTGACATCTGAGGAAGTTCTTCTTCCAGTAGGATAGCTCAAACACTTTGTGAAACCAGAGTCTCTCTAAGTGTATTCTAAAAAGAAAGGAACCAAAATTACTTAGGAACAGCTTTGCATCCGAAGATACTCAGAAGCAAGAGACAGTCCACCTCATCCTGGTGCTGCACGTGGGTGTTGGCTTCCATGTTTTGCTGTGACACACAGGGGCTCAGGTTGTGCCTGATCTGATTTTCCTTCTTGCATGCTAGTGTTTGTCACCTAACACTTCTTTTCTAATTTTTGCATTTATAATAGGGAAAAAGTGGTATTTTCTGCAGAAGTCCCTGGAAAAGTGTCTGCAAAGAATATGGGCAGTAGCTTTCCCACCTGCCCTTGCCTTTCCACCTCTGCACTGCTTTACCATGAGGCAGCTGGGAGCTTGCAAGATACTGTGCTTGAACTCATGGCAATTCTAATATAGCTGCCTTTTTTCCTGAGAAAGTAATGTTCTTGCACTGGTAGACATGAAAAAGCATCTTCATGCAGACATTTCCTGACTCTTCTCTTTGCCAAGACTAGAACATTTGAGCAGAAGCCGATGCTTGAATAGCCTTGGCATAAGGACAGTCTGATGCATATAATGCATATAATTAAAAAAAGTTAGCACAAAGAAATGGTTGTTGTTTTGCTTAAACTGAGCTCAACTCAGTAGCTAATTAAGTAGAGACTTTTTCCATGGTTATATGCAGTTTTCAGATTCCTATAACACAAACTGTTTTAGGGGGTAAGTTAAATACAGAATGCATTGAGTTTGGTAGAGAAAGTTTAAAGGTCTGCATTTTCCCACCAAAGCTATTTCATATCAGCTACAGAGTGGGGGTGTGTGTGTGGAGGGGTTATGACCTCCTTTATTTTTACAACTATTGCCATGATTTCATAATACTGGCAGCAGTCACTTCAAGCGAGGGACTAGACTTTATTACTATAATTATATGCTAGTATGTGGGCATAAAACAGAAAAACTTTTCTATAGATAAATGCCAGTAGCAAAATGCTTTTGTCCAACAAGCAGTCCCTTAGCAGTGTTATGAATATTATATTAACCTCAATAAAAGCTATGCCAGAAATGTCTACTGCACATGGCTCGAGTCCTGTGCTCTTAGGCAGCTTTGTTCTGAGAAATTAACAGCACTGAGAGCATGCAGCACCTTTTCTGTGCAAAGCATGTCAGAGATGTTCACTCATGGATCATAGTGGTCCATTGTGAGAGGTAGTAACACCATCTGAAGTGTGGGGAAAACAGGCAGGGAGGGTTCAGTTGCTGTGGGTTTGTGCATCTGCTGTGGTGCAGATGCAGGACAATACAGGGTGAGCCACAGGGCTCCAGCCAGCCCAGCACCCATGAGCATATTGAGTTTCTGGGAGGCACAAAAAGGAAGGGTGTATCCTGTAGGGAAGATGAAGCACTGAGCCCCATCCCCACTGTCCCTAGACAAGCCCCCTATGCTGTCAAGGCAGATCCCACCTTCAGCAGCTTCTAAGACCTTTCAGCCCAGCTATAAGAGTCGTGGAACCACAGGCCTACCAGCCACCTAAACCTGACTTGTGTGAAGCCTGGACTTCTTTCTGGTGATGGTTGAAAATAGAGTGCAGCCTGGGTAGTTCACAGCCTGGTTTGGGAGATCAGGGCTCATGCAGGATGGTCCCTGCAGCACAGAGAGAGCTGGGAGAGGTGAAAGCAGCTAACCTCCAAATGTGAGAATACTATAAAGAAAAAAATCTTAGCCTGAGCAAAAGCTGACTTTGCCATCTGTCCTGGGGTTTTAAACCACCACAGCACCTGAAGTGATTTTAGACATGATGACTCTCCTCTCATGAATCTGCACCACTCTTTGGCAGAGTGGGACTGATGGCTGGTGAGGCAAGAGCCTCAGAAAGGGACTGGTTCCCTTAGAAAAGGCTGAGCAGGAGTCATTAGCAATTTAGCAAATAGAATCACATGACTAAAAAAGGCATATAAACCACAACTATTGATCTTGATTTTTTTTTCCACATCTCCAATAACTCTGTCCCTGCTTTCAGTAAGATGATAGAGGAATATAGAGTAGTATATTTTTCTTTGAGAAATTTTAGTGTTTTTTTCTCCAGTGTCTCTTTCTAGCTGCATTAAATTTTTCATCAGTGAATTATATAAATAGCAGCTTTGTCTCATGTTAGCTGGAATTAGTAAAATTACTTTTTGTGAATATTTTGCAATAACATTTTGAGTATTTTATTTGTTAGTGATCTGATTTTGACAGGTTAAAAAATGTTATTTGCCTGATAGCATGTGGAAGCAATACTGATGCATGGCTGAAAAACAAGCTGTTATTAACTATTTGTTATCACTCTTATAAGCCATGCAGTACCCAATGTTTTTGACTGAGACATTTCCATTGCACAAATAGCGTGAAGAATTTACACCTGAAGTCCTGATTCTGCTGTACTGATTTTCAAAGTCATACTTTACTCCCTTCTCAGTATGGTTGATCTCGTATTAACAATCCTGTAAAGATGTTGAAACTTGAAACAAAGAGAAAAATTACCACATGCAAAAGTCACCCAGCTGTTCAAGTGTGTGAGGATAACTGAAGCTGATCCAGCTTGTTGCTGACATCAAGTACATTTAGGAGTAGTTTTAGTGTGTGGTATGTTCATGATTGAAGATAAAAAGGTGGTCAGTAAAGACTACGAAAAGTGATGGAAATACACAACAGAGGCCAGCAACCCAGTGCTCATGCAAGAGTACTGAATTGCCCATTTACTCACCCCACAAATATTTTTGGCATTGCTTCCCTCAACTGGCACAGTCTCTTCCAGGTGCAGTGTTCATCCTCACAAGGATCAATGATAGATCTGTTGCAGATCTTTGCTTCCCATTCAGCAAGATTAATGAGCAAAGACTGCCAGTGTCTGTGAGATCACAGCTGGGTTGCTGGTTTCAAGTACTCAACACAAAACTTCAACAATGACTAAAGAGAAAAGGTACAAGATAATTTTATTGTACTGATGATCTGATAATTATTATTCTCAAACTCCCACCCAACTAGTCTTTCTCATGGCACATAGACAAAAATAAACAAAAACTAGATTGGTCTCTCTTTTCATACATGGAGCTATAATAGGATTAGTAGAACACCAGCAGGGCAGCACAGGGTTGATCTGAGGGTCTCTATAGCTGTCCCACACTGCCTAGCCCCTGCCTAGAAAATGGAAATATCTTTGGGAGAAGCCAAGACATCAAAGCATGTCCCCAAATAAGCAATCATTAGGAACAGTCTTAAGATTAGAGCCTACATTGCTCATTTTTTTTCTATTGAAAGAATAGGAAATAAGTCAGAGACCTTGTTCAGCTAAAACATCTAAGTTTGGCTAAGCATAAAATAAATCCACTGCTGAAATACTTTCACAGTGTGCACAGAAGAGCAAAGGTGGGAAGGGAATTCCCCTATCTGCTGTGTCAGCAAGGGGAATAAAAGGTTTTTTTAACCTTGCAGTGGAAATGCAGTGACTGAATAATGGTCACAGCTTCTTGTCTTAATGTTCTTGGCTTGGTTTTGGTGAAGCACTCCACCAGTGTGTGTGAACCCCTGGCAGACCATGAGCCACATGCTGGCAGGAGCCAAATGCAGGCTGGTCCTCACAGGTGAGGTGAGCTGGGGGGGGAGGCAGGTGCTGGATGCAGCCACAGGCAGGTGAGCAGAAGAGTAAGCAGGGAAAACAAAGCATGTATCTCAAAAGGTATCAAAAATATCTCAAAATCCTAGTGACATTTGGAGTTTTTCTCCCAAATTTGCCCTAAACTAGGACGAATACCAATTCCCCCAGACAGTTCAGGGGATTTCCTAATAACTGTCTTGAACCTGGAAGACTGGTACCCACTGATAAAAATTTAATATTAAGAATTAATATTTATTATTGAATTATTAAGAAATTTTATTTATCAATATTATATTTATTACAATGGCTACCTGAATTTTTCTATAATCATCCCTTTTTCCTCCTAGATGGTTCATTTCCTTTCCTAAGAAGTAAACACACCATCACTGCCAGAAGTCTGTTTTTCTGCCTTGTTTCCGTGCTCCCAGTGAGCTTCAGTTTCCTCGTCCAATGTGGCAGCTCAGGGACAAAGTCCTTGGTTTCCCAATTCTGAAAGGAAATATTTGTGTGTAACTTTACAATTTGTGCTCACAATTTATCAGAAAAAAATTAAACCCCATACAATCATGCAATGCAGTTTGTAATAACATCATACTTTGCAGAAACTGTTTATTACTTGTCTATTTTTAAAGTTATGTGGAGTGGGGGAAACCAACATACCTCATGTGGGCCACTTCTCTAATTGGGCGTGCTGGATACCAAAGGGGACCATTTACATTTGCAGCTGCTGGTAGATATGCTAAAATTAGACTAAATAAAAAATAGCAGCTGCATGGGTAGAAACAAATGAAAGGTGATTCACAGATGAGAGGCAGCTTGGGGGACTCAGGCATAGATTTGACACAAAGGCTGGTCCAGTGTAAGATCCCCATAAAGACACAATAGACCATAATGGTAAGACAAAACTATGTTCAGCTCAACCCCATTGCCGGGGAAATCCTTTCACCGCCCTGGACTTCTTTTTGTTTTCCTCCTTTTTTTTTTTTTCCTTTTTTTTTTTTTCTTTTTTTTTTTTTTTCTTAAACATGTGGTACAAAGTCTCATTATGTAGGAACACACTTTCCTTTAACATGTCTGTCTTCTTCTATCCCCTCAGCCTCCCCCTCAGACTTTCCTTGGACAACCACACTCATTGTGGCCAATGCCAAAAAAAGCCCACTCTCTGCTTGTGTCCAGTTCCATACTCCCTGCTAACTCCATGCCAAGACATTGACAGAGTGCAGGATCTTTCTCAACAGCCATGTCAGACTGTTTTTTTATAGGATTCCCTTTCAAAATGCTAGTGCAATGCTAGAATTTCATGACCTCTTCTACCAGCCGTTCCATCTTGCACTGCTCCGTGCATTATATTCAGATAAAAGGATATATTGTGGGATTTAAGGCTCAGTCTGTGTTACAGAGAGGAGGGCACAGAAGGGGCAGACTGCACAGGCTGTGCTTTCTGAACAGCCAAACTGGATTTTCCTTGGGCAGAAAATATAAAAAATTCTGTTTTTTCCAAGAAAATCTCAGTAAAATTACTTCCAGCCAGAGTGGGACTGTCCTGTTCATGGCAATACAATACGGGTTGTACAGGATTCCAGTGTGGTGTGTTGGAGAAATTAATGTGTCAGCTCAGAGTCAGTGAAGACTTTCATGTCAGGCTGCTCACTCCCTGATGCTCTGGTTTCCAGGAAGGCTTTTTAGCTTGGCCTCCTCACAAGCACAAGCCCTGGGAACAGTCTCACGTGTCCTCTGTACTCCTGAAGTGTGATGCATGCTATCCCCAGGTAACAGAGAGAACATGAGCAAAAGCAGCCTGATGTCAGCTCTCAGGCAGCATCACTTCCACACTTGTGCAAAATGGAAAAGAGCCTTCACCACCTTGTGAGGGCTTAGCTATCCTCTTCTCTTCACCTCTCTGCTTCCTCTCCCAGGTCCTGCTGGGATGCTGCCTGGCAGGCACGTCACCTCTGCTGGACTGCTCCAGCAACAGCTCTTACCATTTTTCCTGTGCAGGCTGTGCCAACTACAAACAAACACATATCTATGTGCTTCAGACCTGCTTTGGTCCTGTTTGAATCAAAAAAGATCAAAAAAGCAAGGCAGAAGTTACCAACAAGTTAATTTGCATTCAACGTCAAATAACATTTCTGAGCAGATCCTTCCCTCACACTCCTCTCCACATCCACTCCTTGTCCCAGGGTAATTTCCAGCAGAGCCTTGCAGCTGCCTGGCAGTCACTCTGCCTCTGCAGTGCAGCTAGAATCCCAGACTGAATTCAGAGCCTCACAGGACAAATGGACTACTCCTACTGGTAAAGGGCCCACCTCCATAGCTGAGGTAGCAGGACTTGGACTTCTGACTTCCTCCTTCACAGTGAAAAGTCTTGTTTGAGAGTCATCACCTAAACTCTACAGACTCACTCTCATTCTTTTATAAAATTTTTGGATATAACCTTATTTTCAGCTTTTGGGTCCAGCTTCAGCCAGAAGGTAGGACAAAGTCTTACTGCCGTCCATGCTTTGGTGCTTGTGCCACTCCCTGGGAAAACAGGAAACATACAATAAACCTCCTTGGACTGAAGATGGAAATGAATTCATATCTCTTATTTGAGGAACTATTAAATTAGAGAAGGAGCAATTACCGGCTGCATACAGAAGGGACTGCCCAATGTGTATCAGATCTGGACACATAATGGGCAGAACTTGATGTAACTTTGGAGTGTTCTGCCAAAAACAGGAGGAAACTGGATTTATGAAGAGGAACTTTTGGAACTGCAATTTTGTTATGAGGCACCACAATTCCACTTGAGCCTTCCTTTAAACAAGTCTGTTCCTTGCTGAGGCTTGAGTGTCCTATTCAGTGGTCAATGATCTTGGATGCCAAAGCAGCAGACAGAGTGGGGGCCCTGAGAGCTCCCTCTTGGCCAGTTGTAAACCATGCTGCAAACCTGTTTGGTAGCCCTTGTGTGAATAGGGCCTTTGTTAGCAACTGATGAGTAGGATGTTCAGAGAACTTGGGAAAGTATGCTTGGCAAGTAAACTCACCTAACTAATAATAAAAAATACTCTTCAAATTTGCCAGGCTTCTTTGCCTCAGGCAAGAACAATAAAGTCAATGAATTGTTTAATGTGAGGAAATAACAAGAGAGGGAATTAAAAAAGCATACTGTTCTCTGATGCTGTTTTGGAATTTCTCTTATGTAGATCCTCTTCTGGATTGACAATAAAACCTTTGGCATGCATCCCTCAAAGAAATCAAGACGGATAACAGAAATATGTGATTCTGTTGAGAGTTATAGCACACCTAAGTATAGGGATGGACTCTCTGATCTAAGGCATTTTTCATTTGTAGCTGGGGTGATCCTCTATCTGGCAGGCACATATTTGATTTTGAATGTCTTAACAAGCCAGAGTACTTTCATGGGAACACTCACAATGACATGGAGAGCTGTTTAAACTGCAGTCCTCCTCCACAAGAGGCCCAGAGCAGGCACTAATTAATGGGATGGGTGTAGCACATACCTGCCTCTGGTGGGAAAGAACTGAGCCTGAGAACTGCTTCTCCACATATCCAACCAATACATTCTCTTCCCTGTAAAGCCAAAAGGCAGAAAATAATTTTAACTCTTAAGAAGAGTCATAATCCCTGTACATAAGGCAGGAACTTGATTTAGACACTGTTCTTCTTGTGACCTGGACAACGGTTCCACCATTTTCCCATCACTTTTCACTGTTACCTCTCAGTTTAAGACACAGCAGCCCTGAGCATTTTTAGGAGGCAGACATATACTCAGAGCTTGCAGATTAAAGCCAGCACTAAACAAGTTAGGTACTAATCTTGTGCTTTGGAGAGACTTCTTTAATTCTTGAGTTCTGCATCTTAAATGACTCCTTACATAACTTGCTATGCATTTGGTGTCTTTTACTAGATAGTATACTGGTAATCTTGGGTTGACTGAAAAGAACGGATTTCTAGATAGTAGCTAATGTTATTCTGCAATTCCTAGTTAAATACCAACAGATTTTTTTTTTTTTTAATAGCAAAGAAATAGACAAAGCAGAGAGATTGTTAGCTAGGCCTACTTTCAATTGTGGTAAAAGGATGACAAAGATGAACTTTCCTTATTCTTATTCTATCAGCTGTTCATTGGGATGCAGGAGGAATGGCATTTTCTGCAATGCCTAGTGGTGCACTATCATGCCAGATCTTTACAATGTGGAGAACGAGCACACTGCTCCATTCTGGAAAAAGCCAGACTCTGGTTTCTGTGTTGCTGGTTATTTCTGAGATTAAAGATCTCAGCAACACTTAGGTCTGGGCAGTTCTAAAGGTGAAGAGCAGAAGATGCAATGGGACACTGCAGTGGCCAGACTCTCATGCTACAGCAGTCACACTGCTAAGCATCCTAAAGCTACCACAGGTTTCCAGTCTTTTGGGTTAACTTTATCAGAATATCACATTTTAAACCACAGAAATATGTTCTTTAAATGTGAAAACACAGACTTGATGTGTGATATAGAATAAAACAAGCCTCCATGCTTTGCAGAGAGTCAAGATCCACTTCAGAAGCAATTTTCACAGAATCACAGAATTAACTAGAATGGAAAAGACCCTTGAGATCATCAAGTCCAACCTATGACCTAACACCACCTCATTAACTAAGCCATACCACTGAGTGTCATGTCCAGTCTTTTTTTAAACATCTCTAGGGATGGTGACTCTACCACCTCCCTAGGAAGATGATTGCAGTATCCAACCACTCTTTCTATGAATAATTTTTTCCTAATGTCTAACCTAAATTTCTCCTGGTGCATGGTTGCCTGGGAGAAGAGACTGACCTCCACTTGGCTACATCCTCCTTTCAGGCAGTTGTGGAAAGTGACAGCCTCCCCTGAACCTCCTTTTTTCCAGGCTAAACAACCCCAACTCCCTCAGCCATTCTTCATAGGGCTTCTGTTCCAGGCTCTTCACGAGCCTTGTTGCCCTCCTTTTCTTTCAGTGTCTTCCTGGGTTGCAGTAAAGTCCACACTGTCATCTCCTGATCCCTATGAGAGCCAGGTTTTCTACATCATATTAGGGGTTCAGGGCTAGGTCCACCGAAGTGAGGCCTCTGCTCTCTATGTCTTTTACTGACCGCTGCTCCAGTTTCTCTTGTTCCATTGTGTCTCCCAAGGCTGTATACATGCCCAGCAGCTGAGCAGGATGTCAGCACCCCGCATGACACTGCTGTGGAGTGGACAAGAGGGAACACTAAAGGCTGGGTGCTGGAGCCCTGGAAAACATGGGGCTGCAGTTTGTAATCCCAAGGGAAACTTCAGCTTCAAGTGCAAAGCAGCAGCAAGCCTGGTCTGAAAGTGCCCATCCTCCCCACTTCTCCTTCCTGCTAGGATGGGAGGACGTCTGGTGCCA
The DNA here is from genome assembly GCF_971803275.1 of Cyanistes caeruleus. Taxonomy (NCBI): domain Eukaryota; kingdom Metazoa; phylum Chordata; class Aves; order Passeriformes; family Paridae; genus Cyanistes; species Cyanistes caeruleus. The sequence goes on from NC_141732.1 coordinate 63,741,368, forward strand.
GCAGTAACATTCCAGTAAAGCCACAGCTGGTGCCTCCATGCACAAGGCAAGCTGCAAGTTCCTCAGCTCTGTGATCACTGTCAATAATGCATTCATGATAGAGGACAGGATGGAAGAGTCAGTCAGCTCACAGTGCTCTCAGGCTGCTCAATGGCACCACTGTCTCTCTGCTCACTGACAGGGGCTGTGCATGTGCAGAGGGTTGCACACTCCTAGTGAGGGTACACCAGTAGGGCTGGCAGGTTGTGATCTGGTCTCAAAGCAGGCTCAGCCCAGTCTGTCAAATTTGCTTAAAATGAAGGAAAGCATGTTTTTTCCTGCCTTTCCCTCCTGCCCCTTACTTAAATAACCTCCTCTGTGGCTTAAGGAAGAGGCCCAGATGGCAAACAGCCTGCAGCTGTGCAGCCCGGGGAATAGTGCAAGGAAACAAGTCTCACACAGCAGGAATAGCTCATGGACTTGTTGGAGCTTGTACAGAGCAGGACTCCTTTAATCACCCTTTCTCAAGGTAAACTGCATACTTTCATTCAGCTTCATTTTTTGTGTTCCCCTTTTTTCCATCCTATTTGATGCAACTAATTCAGGTCTGGTCATAGGTGCTTGTGCAAGGCTTTCCACACTCAGGCATTCCATTAACAGACAGGGAATAACATCAGGCATTTTCCTTTCCCCACAAAACTTGTCTCTTTTCTGTTTCTCTATTCCCAGATCTCTAAAATCTTTATTTAGAAACAGAGAAGGGAGGACACAAAACACTTGCAGTGCTTGGTGATGTGTGTTGAGGGTGCCCTAAAGAACAGCCACAGTTGCGGAGTAGCTGGGCAGCTCTGAATGATGGAATCAAATCTTTCTCTAGGCTGCTAACATAAGTGTGATCAGAGGGAAAAGGTTAAAGTATAATGACATAATTTCATGACATTGTGATCTACAAAGGTCATCTTGCCATGGAGATAACCAGGAGCAAGATGGGATTTAACAGAAATTTGCCAGTTAAAGACATTTAACTCGCAGTGTGGTCTTGGACAGGTTTTTGGTTTGTTTCCATAAGGAAAGATGAGTTATAAAATGCAATAGGTTTGATGCTGTTTCAGGGAAGCTGGTTCAGTACATGAGGTGAGGGTACAACTCACTGAGAAGCAGCTTTCCTCTCTTTGCTTCCCATGGTCATAGGCCACGGGCTTGGCAATGGTGCAAAGGCAGAATATGTACAATGGGCAAGCTGGGGCAGTGCTCAAAGGGGACAGAGCTAATATGCTTAGCATGTCCTGGTTTTCAGAAGTTTTAGGTCTTGCTGAGGTGAGTACTCTGAAGTGCATAATTTTGGCATCACATTAATGCAGCTCTCTGCCAGCAAATTCCGTAGCATTTAAAAGAAGCAATTTTCTCATTAATATGCATTTAAGAATCTGTCATTATTCCCTGGTTGTGCAGGTGGAAAGATTTTGTGCTGGTGGTATGATTTTATGCCTAGTTGTAGGCAAAGGACCAGCTGAAATTCTGTGGAAATCTTCCAGTTTTGCCTTATACTTTACAGGACTGAAACAAATTATATTTTCATGGCACAGCTGCTGACAGAACGGAATAAGCCATACATCAAAACCCTCATTAGAACCCCCATTCTTGCTGGTCACAGTACCTCTCATATAAGAGCAAGACACAGCTCTCTCCCTCTCTGTGTTATTTCCCTAACACATCTTGCAACACATATCCATGCCATAATTTTCATGTTAACTCCTCTGTAAAACATTAACTCTCTGGAGAACACAGTATGCTTGCTTGCTTTTGCTTATATGTGTATAAATGGCAACTGGAGAGAAACAGTTTTTGTTTTCTTTGGCTAAGTTGCACACTGAGGCAAATATTCCTCTCCTGCATCTCCAGCCAAGTTTTCCCAGCCATATCCATGGTCCATATACTACCCCTTCACTGCAGGACACCATGTCTTCCTCCCTTTGCCAGTGCTGCCATTCCCTGGTTCCCCACTACCCAGAGATGCTCCCTATCCTTACTTTCATATTTCCTGTTTACTCACACCTGAAATTTGTGTTACTGTAATTCATCATGCAATTCCAGTGTTTTTTAGACTTAGGTCTCTATGCCTAACATCCTTCCTCCAAAATTCTGCCTCTCATGATCAAGACAGAGAAGACGGACTTCGACCCAAACCAGTCATGGCTCTTCTGATCTCAACACAGAGACATCTGCACAGGGGTAAAGGTTTCAGCCTGCTAGCATTTCCCCTACTTGAGTGCAGGAGCCTGGTGTGGGTTCAGGAGGGGACATGCATGGCTGGCTCCTTGCTGTGACAGAGTTTCCACCAGTAGTCTGTAGATGTTGACAACTTGGTAATCCTGTGAACTATAAAACTGGCTGGTCTGTTTGACTCTAAAACTTAGATCTAGAAATTCCTCTTGGGTCCCATGAAAACATAGCAAACTCTACATTTAAATGGGAGTTTTGCAGCCAAAAATATGGATAATCCAAGAATCATCAAGTTAACACACACTATGATGCAGTTCTGTTTTGTAAACACAGTGGATGCAACTAAGCTCCCATGAAAATCCACAAGGCTGTGAAAACCGAAATGTTTATTCTTCCATTACATTCAAGGACACTAATAAAAATAAAAAAAAGTTAATAGATACTGAGACCAGAGGATTCCCAAATATCAAGCAGGGTGAAAGCCTGAAGTGGGAAAGAGAAGGAAATAAGGGTCAGTTATTGAAGTTGCTTTCATTTATTATATTTCCCCTACTGCTGCTTGTCAGGACATCCAAACTACATGTTTCAAGGAATATTTTTATGCTGGAAAAACTCAAGCAGTATATCTATTAAAAAGACCTGTTGTCCAGCACACATCTTCCTTAATCATGCTGGCTGCAAAAGAGGTGGGTCATACTGGTGATAAATTTTCCTCCTCTCTAGGTGCTCTATTGACTTCTTGTAATGTATTTACTGGATGAATCACACACAAAAGTGCTAAGGGCACCACAGAGTTTCCCTTGCAGACATACAGCCACCTCTGCATGTAATCCTTAATTAGGTAAACATGCCCAGGTATTGGGCAATACACAGGCATCCTGTATATATAAATATACGAAGACAGCTGGAAGGTGGCCAGTGTGACGCCCACCCACAAGGGGCTGGAAGGAGTATCCCTGGAGCTACAGGCCTTTCAGCCTGACCTCACCGCTTGGCAAGATAATGGAACACATTATCTTAAATGTGATCACACAGCACACACAGGACAGCTAAGGGATAGACTCAGGCAGTACAGGTTTAGGAAAGGTAGGTCTTACCTGACCAGCCTGATCTCCTTTAATACCAGGTGATGCTCCTAGTGGATGAAAGAAAGGCTGTGGATATAGCCTACTGGACTTCAGCAAAGCCTTTAATACTACCTCCAGTGGCATTCACCTGGAAAATGTGACAGGCAAATGGCTTGGACAGGTGTATCTTTTTGGACAAAAACTGCCTAGATGGTTGGGCACAGAGAATGGTGGTGAGCAATTCCATATCCAGCTGGCAGCTGATCAAATGGTGTTCCCCAGGGCTCAGTGTTGGTCCCAGTAGTGTTCCATCTCTTTATTAATGACCTGGATGAAGGCACTGAGGGCAGTGTCAGTAAGTTTGAGTGTAACACCAAGTTAGGTGTGGTGTTGATCTGCTGGAGGGCAGGAAGGCTCTGCAGGGCAATCCGGACAGGCTGGATCGATGGGCTGAGGCCAATGGTGTGAGGCTGAAAGCCAAATACCAAGCCCTGCCATTAGATCACATCACTCCCAAACAGCACAGCAGGCTGGGGCAGAGTGGCTGGAAAGCTGCCCACTGGAAAAGGACCTGAGGGTGCTGGTGACAGCAGCTGAACATGAGCCAGGCTGTGCCCAGGTGGCCAAGAAGGCCAATGGCATCCTGGCCTGGCTCAGCAATAGTGTGGCCAGCAGGAGCAGGGCAGGGATTGTCCCCCTGTCCTGGGCAGTGGTGAGGCCACACCTGGAGTGCTGTGTCCAGTTCTGGGCCCTGACTGCAGGAAAGACACTGAGGGGCTGGAGTGAGTCCAGAGAAGGGCAGGGGAGCTGGGGCAGGCTCTGGAGCACAAGTGCTGTGAGGAGCAGCTGAGGGAGCTGGGGGTGTTTAGTGTGGAGAAAAGGAGGCTCAGGGGTGACCTTATCACTCTCCACAACTGCCTGAGAGTGTGGCCAGGTGGGGTTGGCCTCTTCTCCCAGGTAACAAGAACACAAAACTTCAAACTGTGCTAGGGGAGGGACAGGTTGTACATCAGGAGGAATTTCTTCATGGAAAAGCTTGTCAAACATTGGAATGAGCCTTGCAGGGAGATGGTGACTATCCCTGGAGGTGTTCAGGAAATGGCTGGATGTGGCACTTGGTACTATGGCCTAATTGACTAGGTGGTGTTCAGTTAAATCTGGACCTTATGATCTCAGGTTCCTTTTCCAGCTTAAGTGATTCTGTGACTCTGTGATATTCAAGCATCCCTTTAGGCCATAGAGGACACAGCAGTACCCAGTATCTTCATATTCTGTTGTGGGAAAGGGGTAAGGAGGTGTTCAGAGACAATGTTTCTGAGCAGCCTAAGCAGTGGCTCTGATGGCTCCACAAACTCTCTTGCTTTTCATCTGCTTACACAGACTTATGCTCCCAAATTTATAGGCATCTCGCAAATCCATGCAAACTTTCTCTAACCAAATATTTTGTCTTCCCTACCTTTTTTTTCCTCAAAAGCTTTCCACTTCTTTTCTTGACTCTCACTCTGCCTTTCTTGTTTTTAAAATCCAGCCCTTTTGGCTCTCCATATAGTGGTGGAGAATCTGCCCCTTCAGGTGTTCTTTCGTGTTACCTTCAGAAAGCTCCATTCTCCTAGCAAAACCTCCTGCCTTCGCATATTTTATAATCCCTGTTTTTCTCATTACCTGAATTATTATCCCTGTAATTTGTCTTGTCTTTGTTTGATTTGTCTACCTTCTGTGGCAAGCAGTGTAGAGTGGGGAATGGGGCTTGCTCTGTCTCGAAGTTTGCTATCTGAGTTCTTTTCAAATAGCAATAAATCTTGTATCTTCCTCATTATGCCTCAGCTTCACACTCTGCTCAGTCTGTATCTGATGGAAAAGCCCTCTGGCACATTTGGACTGCAGAACAGGTCTCCCAGAAGCTCTGAGGGACCCACACTGTGAGCACAGCTCTTGTAGTCTTCACTGAGGCCCAAGAACATAGAAGGTGCTCAGGGCGCCTGCAGGAGGGTCTTTTTCTTTGCTTAAAAATGGATGTGGAAGAAAGGACAAAAATTGGGGAAAATATTACTATAAATGGAGAGAATCCCATTCCCTGCTGGCAGGAGTATTTTGTGAGTCATGGTTATTTTCTTTTGAATACAGAGCTTCTCTGAGCTGATTAAGTGGAATTAACAACACACTCAGGAATCCTCACAGTTCCCTGTTTCTCTGATCCCTGTGGCTCTTGTTTTACCTCTCCTGCCTTTGGGAACACTTGAGGAATTTATTAATGAGGCCCAATTACTGAAAATTGTGGGTTTATAGTCAACATTCTGGCTAATGCTGGAAAGGAGCTTTTAACTCCTTGGGAATTTAAAATAAACATCAGAACCCACCTTCCCAGGCATTGTTGCTCCCCCAAGCACCCAGAATGAGAGTTGGCTGGGTATCTCTACCAGGGCACTGCATCACCAGTTGAGGCTCCCAAGCAGCAGCAGGTCATAGGTCAAGATGCCTCTCAACACACTCTATGCACTGGGGAGACCATAGCCAGGAAAGGGTTTCAATTAACTGTCCAATTATTGCCCAACATTGCATTTATTTGATCAAATCACTTGTACTATGTGCAAAGCAGGGCCTCCTGGGAATGCTTGATGCTAACTCTGAATGAGGGGTTGAGCTGAAAGGCACTCAGCAGGTCCTGGCACATCTTCTGGAGTTCAGAGGGGGTCCTCCAGCATTGACTTAATTTTGGCATTTGGAATCTTCTAGCTCTTTCCACAGACAATAAACCTTGAAAATAAATGGACAGCTGCTGATAGCAGTGCTGAGAGTCCAAGATTGGCAAGAGGTTTCTCCACAAGCAGAGTGATGTTGTTGGTGTATCATGAAAGTCTTCTGTAAAACCAAAACAGGTTAAACAAGGTCTAGGTTTTGGTATATAGTTCTATATTGCTGAATAGAAGGAGATCAAGGTAATTGACTCCTGGTCCTGAGGACATGTAAAGCAAAGTGAGTCACTCTATACTACCATCTACTTCTGGACCGGGTCCCTAGGAAACAATTGTTATTTTAGTCTATTGTAGAGGGTTTTTTTAATAAAGACTGCAGACTTTTCTGCAGTTCACATAAACAGTGGGTTTATAGTATAAAACTTAGTATGTGCATTCGGTAGAGCATGTGGACAGTGACAGTCAGTGTCTTTGGGGAAGTGCTGAAGGAATGAGGAACTAAGCCTAATGAGAAGAATTTATTCACGGTGCCTCCTGGGAATAGCCCCTGATGAAACTATTTCCCTAGTCAAGGCTGTGTGTTATATTGGAGAAAGCTAGCTGTGGTCTTGTAAAGCAAAGCTGAGGGGTGAACAAAGGAATGAGCTTTGCAGACCAGTGGCTATCCAGAGGCTAAACTCCTACATGAACCTCTTTAGGGATATGGATAAGAATGTCTCTCTCTTGGACCTTTCCAGATGTCTCATAAAAGCTTGCAGTTGAGGCAGTAATAAGCCTCTTTTCCCCTCTCTATCCAAATACTTAATTGCACAGAACTTGCAGGACTTTCTGGATACATTCACTGTTTTGTCAAGATTGGTCCAAAGGTTACTGAGATAGGACTGCGAGGCAGTTCCAGAGAGTTGTGTACTAGGATTGGTATGAACACATACACCTTGCTTTGCTGAAAAATGTGGCTGAAATCAGATCACATCAATGCCACTGTTTTTTCACAGGAGCAGTATAATTTCTGAGCACTTCTGGCCCAGAAGAAAATTACATCAGTGTATTCTACAGCTCAAGGAGAGTACAAAGCTCTACACTTGAAGATTTTCTTCATTCTTGTCTGTCTGCTGAGGCTGCACACTAACTTTTAGTATTTTAGTAGCTCAGAGCCGGGGTTATAGCTATTCCATATTTCAAAAGAGAAAATAGTCCCTTTCATTGCCTGCCTTATGAGGTATGCCATAAGTTGTCCCCCTCCCATGCACCCTGCCAGGTTACAGGTAGCTTCATCAGAGCAGTATCCTCAGTAACTTGCAGAAGTTTGATGCTCCTTAGCAGATATTTATAATTCTGCTTTCCTCAGTGAGAAGCTTCAGTCAAAAATAAAGCACCAACAAAGTCTGAAGAGGCCAGTGTAGTCTCAGAATATCTGTTCTTATTATCCAGCACCACCTGCAATGACAATGTGTCGTGGTTTTAAACCAATAACTAAGAAAACTACTTATTTCTTGCTGTGAGATATGGATTAGAACAAGAGCAAAACAGGCATAAAACTTAAAAGGAAAAAAAAAAGTTTATTTACAAACTACAATAATAAGAACACCAGAATAAACTTCCAGAAAAAAACCTTTTCATCCCCTATCCACCCACTATTCCCTTGTTCACATGACAACAGAGACAAAAACTTTGGAACTTTGATGGTTAAAACAGTCCCAATTCTTGCTACAGTCTTTTCACCAGTCTTTATAGAGAAACAGAAGTTTCTTCCTGTTAATTTATGGAGTTTCTCACAAGAAAACTATTTTTGTTATAGTTTTCTATTGCCCTAATGTTAGCTGCCTAGAGCTGCTATTATTAGAGTTCACTCCTCCCATTTTCACATCACTCTGAAGTGTGTATGGGCCATGAGTCTAGAGATAGCATTTTTAAGGATAAGTTATTCAAAGGCAAAAAAAAGTCTTCTTCATCTGTTTCTGTGAGCTTCACTAGAAAACTGTTTTCTCATTGCCTCTCAAGGCTTCAAATCTCCCAGCACATCACTATACCATAATTACTCTACTTTTTACTCAGATTTACACTTTGAACACTTTATTCCTCTCTAGATACTGTATCATGAATTAAAGGAGTTCTTTTCAGGACTTCATTGTCCATCTCCATAGTTTTAACAGAAAGATATTTCAGCTTAATTAAAGCATCTTCTTAATTCTCTACCTTTCCTGAAGCTTCTTTTCTTTCCTGTCACTGGTAGTTTATAAAGTCTCTTTTCATGTTGATCTCTCTCTCTCTCTCTCTCTCTCTCTCTGGATAAAAAGATTAATCTGCAAGTCTCATCTGGGTAATGAAAGAGTTAAAATCTTGCCCAGGCTTTTGTAGATGGTTCGAGGATCTCTGCCGAACAGGAGCTGGAGCCGTCTGCGATGGAAAGTTCCTCATGGCTGCTCTGGAGCGTGTGGTCGCTGCTCCAGCCCGCTGCAAGTCCAGGGCCTCTCTCTTTCTTCACTGGGCAGTTTCTAGTGAATTAGTTACAGCAAAACCTGCAGCCGAGCCAGAGATCTGCTCGGCCCGGCCCGGAGAAAACCTTCCCCAGGCCCCGTCATCTCCCGGCCGGGAGACGGGGCAGGCCCGGCCCCATCCCCGCCCGGCCGCATGGCCTGGGCAGGGACGGGAGGCCTGGAGCTCCGCCACCCTCCACAGCCAGGAAACAAAGAGAGCCCAGAGAGCTCTGCTTTTACACTTTAAGGTAGGGTTCACAAGTTGATCCCACTTTTCAATGGCCTAAACTGCTGTCAGTTCTCAGCAATGACCAATAATTGGTCAGAGAAAAGACTCCAGGCAGTTCCCAGCAACTCCAACTTTCTTAAAGGTAAAGTAACTCCATGACACAATGACAAATGCATGACTCCTCCAAATATGGCAAGGAGCTCAAAGCCCTCCACACCAAGCAGACCAGATTTCTTGAGCAAACAGATATTTTTCAATCTGGCTTTATAGTCAAGATTCCAGTTATTGTTACAACTCGGGGAGAATTGTGGAGCTGGAGTACAGGAACCAGTGGCATCAGGCCTCCTGTCACATAATATGAGGGAAGGTTTACCTCAGGCTCAGCAACTGCTTGTCAGTGAACAAGCAGTTCCTGGGAGAACTGTTTTCCTAGGACAAGCAGGAGTAGCCTGGTGATGAGGAGCTGACATCTGTGGCCCTCTGCAGTCTTCAAAGCTCACAAGGCTGCAGACACTTTCAGCAAGATAAGACTCTCTGAGATTTATGGGATTATTAGTTATTGAGAGTTCTGTCTGTTTGCAGGGCAGAATATACTCTTTAGACTACATTACACATTGTGTGAGTCACTCTGTTGAATAACATATGTTCCCTATATTTGGTGGGATGACCCAATACATTGCACTTCTATCCAGAATGGCATTCTCTTTAAACGTCACTAGCCATGCTTTTCTACTGTAAAAGCCTCAAAACATAAACTTTATTGTCCTACCAATTTATTATGTTTGAATTTATCTATTTATTTATTTATTTATTTATTTGCATAATTAGTTGCAGGACCTGCAATACTAAGACAGATCAACCATATGCTTGCTGATAGCACCTAGACCATACCAAGTTTGTGTGTGTCCTAATGAAAGATGTGTTAATTGACAGAGGTGGATTCCAGTGGTCAGCTAGATTAAAACAAACATAAAGAGCATTTAATGTCAAGAATTTATGACATTCCACAGAAACCAGTGAGACTATTCAGGTGCTTACAGCTGAGGACATGCATATTTCTTGGCATGGTTGCTACACTATTGTTCCTGCAAGGAAGGAGTAGTGATCCATCATCATCAAGTGTAACAGGGTGCTAGGAGCTACTTTCATTAGAGGGAACGGCAAAATTCCCATTGATTTCAGTGGAAGCAGGGGCAGGCTCTGACACAGAAGTAGTAAGCTTGTGTAAACAAAAGTTACAGAAAATGCTCCTCATTACAAGTATTTATGATGGCTGTGGAGCCTGAGAGTCTTTTGGGTGTGGAGTCTCTGAAGTAAAGCAGTTATTAGTTCACTTTTCTCCAGTGCAATTAAGGCTAAGGCACATCAACAACACACTAAGTTTTACTATGTGGTGCTGACTTCTAAAAGTGATATTACCTCAAGTCAGAGGTTTCTGAGAAAGCACAAATTGCATTTAAACACATTTCCACATCTATACATTTGTTTACTGACTTTCTGCTATAGTGAAATTAGTTTTAGTTTTGCTACTCTGATCTTTCTAGAGCAGTGGTTATTGCTTCCCCGGGGGGGGAACCTCAAGTTTATTCTAATACAGATCTGAACCCCATTACTAATGTCATGTAGATGGTCACACAATTAGGTGAATTTGCCTTTCCTATCCCATTTCTCACACACACCTTCATGTAACCAGCAGACACCTTATTACAGACAGGCTTCCAGTTGAAAATAACTGTTACAGTCAGTTCTGGGGGTTTATGCCATGAAGAAATACCAGTTCACAATGCAAGGTTTACATCAAAACTAACCCCAACATTTTTATTGAAAAATATTAGCTGATTACTCTGTGACTCCATATCAAGTGGCAAAAACCAGTGTGACTAAATAAGGGATAAATAAACCAAGAATCATTTGAGACTGCAAATTCCAGAGAGATTTCAGCTCAGGATTCAAATCTGAGAGTATCATGTCTGCAGAGATTAAATCATGAAGCTGTTCATATGTATTACAAGTATTTAGCTTTTATTAATTTCTGTGTCATATTTCCCAATTAAACCCTCAAAATCAAAATCTGTGTAAGACTTTTTTCTCATTTTTGGAACATACAAATTGTTGCCTTGAAGCCCATCTATGTCTTTGATCCAGATTTAGTGGAGAAATATGATGAAAGTACAAAAAACAAATAGAGAAAAATTATCTAGCAATCTGCCACAGTTACACTTCTACACAGTTACACTTCTATTCCAAGTGTCTCCTTATTCTCTTTTAACTTAGATAAATGTTTAAATGTTTGCAATACTAATGCATTTACTCACTGAGTTTTATGATCTACAATGGAATTGAGGGTATTGCCACTAGCCAGGAGAGTGCTTTTAATGTTTTTGAATCCTCTGAGATTTTGACTTTGGGATATTGCACTGAGACAACTTCTGTTGTATAAACAAATACGCTGCTTTTTTCTTTACTCGAACTAAGTTTTTCATTTTTTCCAGCATCACTTTTCTTTATTATGGTACTTTGTATGCCTTTTCTTTACTATGATATAAGGACCAGAAAAGCAGCAAGTTGGAGAGTTTTTAAAGTCTAATTGCTAGTCTGTTATGTAAAATACATTGAGACGAAGACTACTGCATTCTGAATAGATGCGCTGTATCACTGAAGTGAAAGGTACAAATGTGACAGAGAAAACATCTCACTAAAATATTTGCTTAGTGCTTTTCAAGGATCAGACTAGCTCATCACTATGGTATCTGGTTTTAAAATCCTTACATCTATTAATGCTAATTAAGATTGCCATTTTTTTTACTAGCAAATCCATTTATTCCTATACTCCTCCAGTATAATTGAGGGACTACTAGTTGGTCTTCACCATCTGGCTTTCAGCAAGGTTCTAATTTCTTACACCTACTCTTGCAGCATTGCCTGTAAAGTTCTACAGTAAGTCTCAATCTTTAAACCTGAGATAGAAATGTAGGAGAAATTAGAATTCTACCAGCCAAGAATTAAATATTTTGATTCCCTAAAGGTTGATTCCCTTATTTTAGTCTCATTTTCTTACTGTTCTGAAGTGTATTTTCTCAATTCTAGTTTTGAATTGATGTCTCCTAGGTGTTGTGAAATTTATTTATATTTTGGTCAGTATTGAGTTAGAGACATAGCTACTTCTTAAACAAACTTCTGTATGTTACTTAGCATTGCAAAGCATATCACATAGTAAAAGAAGGCCATGCACTCAGAGTGCAATGGAATAGTTGCCAGCTGCTTCAATAGCAGGTTATTTATAGATAGTCTCTAATCTAGAACTTCACCACTTAATAACAATATGGGAGCAAAACAAGAAATCTGTGTAATTTTTCGAGATTACTGGTTTCTCATAAGAGGACCATAAAGTCTCAGCTGTCTGATATTAAAGGCTTACATTTTTTCGCTGTTTCTCACTCCAGAGTAATCCTTTCCTTGAGCATTGGATTCAGGTTGAATCAGATTATGTTTTTTGCTAATCTTCTGCAACACAGATTTGGTTATCTACAAAGTGGGGTAAATTATCCTGAAAATAAAGGATATTTTCTTGCAGGGAAAGAAAAATAAGAATGCAGACAACAAACTTTGCTGCGTTTTCTTGGCTCAGGGTCCTTCCACGTGAGAAAGGCTGAATTACATCTTGTGCTTGTATTTGCCTGAGATGTTACACTGCAATGTATGTACTTGAAATTCATGATCAGACATGACCAGAAGAGAGGCCGTTAAATCTAAAAACGTTTTGTGCAAATCCTGTCTCAAATATCATCATCTGTTTGCTCATCTGATAATGGGAGAGGCTGCAACATTAAGGGAAAAGAGAGTTTTACATACAAGCCTTGACTTGAACCCTGAAAGCTTTTTACAAACTTAGTATAATATAAAACTTATTCCTTGTTTTTGTGAGTGTGAGGTGTTCTGGAGTTTGCAGAATATATAGCATGCCAAGTGTCTTTCTCTTCCTCTCCTTTTAAACTTTTTTCTCCACAGTACATGTGGGCTTTTCATGAGTACTGTGACAATTTCCTTGGATGACCTCCAACAAGTCATTGGGAAGGCCTGGTTGTCCTTGAGTCCCTGAGTTCTGGATTAGGAGCCAAATCAACTCAGCTCCATGAGCAAAATGAAAGATAAAATTCTTCATCCCCTCTCCCACTCTATTTTAAATTACTTTCCAGAGCAGGGACTGATTCCAAAGCAGATATGTCAATAGTGAAATTATGGTAAATTTTTATATTTTATATTTTTTGGTAGAGTATAATAGCCCAAGTGAATGCCATGTTACTGCAGAATATTATAATACCTCGGTATTTAAGCTTCTGGAACTCTACACATAGCTGAGGTATCACTGAGATAAATAAACCCTATGTTTTTGTGCAGTGTCACATGCTTTATTTTAAAGTAAGCTTATTCTATTGTAGTGTAAGTTGTGAGACTTTCTTGCTCTTTTGTTAACAGAAGTGCTTCATTTTATTAAAGAAAAGGATGAAAGGACACACAGAATAAATACATCTGCTTTCTTTGTGTGCCTCTGTTGAACCTCTGTTTCCCAGGTGGTACTTGGCAGTACTGAAGGTTTGTTATGACTGGGTTCTGTAACAGCAATCATACCCCAGGTGTGATTTTTTACCCCAGGTAAAAATACTCAGACATGACTCACCAAAAGACGAGATCTTCGCATTCCTACAGTTAATTCTGCATGCTGCATATTAATTGGAGTTGTGGACAAATACTTCTGTGCTCACTATCTTTCACTGTGAAGCAGAGGTTCTAAACCATGCATGTTCCTCCTGGTTTTGCTGTTTGCTTGCATAGCCCATCAGAGTTTAGATGTGCAAAGCATTTTTTCTTGTTACCCAATCTTCTTGCCTAACAATTAAAAGGGTTTCAGCTTCACATTTAACATTATAATCATAATGTTGAGATAAACATTATCACCATTTTACAAACTAGGTAAGAAATTGAGCAGGGTACAGAAATGAAGAATTTTTAAGAAAACAGGCAAGACAGCTTTGGTGTCTGACCACTTTTCATTATGTACAGATATGTCTGAACTCATCAGATCCCATGCCAACTTGTGTTTATCTCCAAAGCAAAATGACCCTCTCTGGGCTGTCTGATTAAGTAATCCAATGGCAAGGTTCATATTTGCAGCATTTCTGTGACACATATTTTAATCAAGCATTTTGAGCCATTTTTCGTTTCCAGTTGACTTCTGTCTGTTAGGATCTTACATCTGCCACGGGACTCTGAACTCAGAATAATTTCAAGGCTTAAGTTCAATTTAGATGGTACCAAAATCTCAGAGAAATCCTTGTGAGGGTTTAACCCAAGAAGAGAGAAGCTGATGGCTTGTCCTGCTCCTCAGAGATCACTGCTTTCTTGGTCGCACCAAACCCAGTTCAGGAAGGAAGATCCACTCCAGCCTTGACCCAACACAGCCCTGGGAAAGAAGGGGATGGAGGCCTGCAAGGGTGAAAGAAAGGGTGGGAGGTCTGACAGGGGCTTCTGGTTCACGCCTGTGTCAAATAGTTACTCATCATGACTACACAGGCCCTGTAACTGCGGTGTAGTTTCTCTTGCCCACTCTTAGATTTCTATACTTGCAGTTTGACACCTTTATCTTGACTTTGAATACTGAGAAACCAGGGCTCTGGCTGGGTTTTCTGATATTTTAAGTGCAACTTTGAGCAAACTGGAGTATTTTCATTTGCCTTTACTTACTTTTTTTTAAGTCACATGAAAGTGAACTGAAAAGTGTTGCTCTTTGAGTACTCAAAAGCACAACAGCGTTCAGATAAATTAGCCTCACAGTCTGTTTCATCATAATGAAAGCATTTACATCTCTGCAGAGGTTTATTTCCCTGCTTCTGCAGTGCTCTCAATGTGTGTTGGCTTTCCCAGGTTATTTTAATAAATGACTGTCAAAGTAGCAGCATTCTGCTGCTGGAACAGAGTATGGTTTTGCAAAGCAAACATCTGTGGGGCTTTCCAGATGCAGGAAGAGCATGGAAGTGGGTGTTATCTCTCAATGGGAAGGGAGGAATGTGGCTAGCAGCAGCAAATATACCAAAACATGCGAGTAAATATATCTATATTTTGCCATTTATAACAAAAATACAAGGAAAGTAAAACAAACAAACAAAAACATGGGAGAAAGTATATATAAAAAACCCCTAAATCTAAAAAAGAAAATGCATGAAAAAGAAAATTTATCATGCTTTTATTTTTGCATGGCTGTTTTCTACAGCCTAGGACTGTTCAAAGCACAAGCACAAGGAGGGAATTTCCCCAGGAACTTCCCACATTGACACAGCTGGAAATGTCAGGGACAAACAAGGATTCATAGATGCCACAGAGATATTGTGAGAATCAGTCCTGGTTGGGAAAAGGAAATAAAAAAATTTCCACCTAGGACTAACTAAAAGAAATTCTGCCTTCCTTCTAGCTTTCTTGGCTGAGGTCAAACTTTCACTGCTTGTATCTTGGGTCATTTGGAACATCAGCTGCCAATCTCATCTATAGGATCCTCCCTCCTAATCAACTTGTGGTAGGTTTCAAATGGAGTCTGTCTTAAAGTTTTTTCACTTTTTCAAGTGAAATTAAGTTTTAATATATATTTTCTCTCAGATTTCACTTGATGTGAGAATGCTTGAAAAATGTGTTTATATATTCACAGCACACATGGAAAGAGAACCAAAACAGGGCAGAAATGCATAGCTGAGGCAGAATGCGTGAGGAACTTCTTGATGCTGGGCTGAAGATCAGACAAGCTTATAAAAAGGGCGGGGAATGCTCATTATGGACTGAGTCAGCCCAGCAGCTGTGAGGCTCCTCCCTCCCCACTTCAATGATTTTATTGTTCACCCAAGCCACTGGCAGGCAGTCAGGAGAAATCCCCTTGGCCCTGCATCTGCCCCTCTGCTGGATGCAATCAGGCCCCGGCAACTTGGTGCTTCAGTTGTCTTTGTGAGGTCTTGCTTGATGTGACCTCTTCTGATGGGATGCAGAGGCAAGGGAAACCAGGGTGATGTGCAGACCTGACCCATGCACCATCCTGGAAGTCACAGCTGAGCTTAAACTAAATAAACAACAAATGCTCACAGAGTACTAGATGAATGCTGACTAGAACTGCAAGTTTCAGATGCTTAAATTAGATTTCCCTGTGGTTGCAGGTGTAGACTTTCACCATACAGCTAATAATGTTTCAGACTGTTGGTGTGGTTTTCAGATTTTTTTGCAGATTTTTACCACTCAGGTTCACTTTGGGCTTGGCATTCCTTATAACTCTGTCACGCGCTTTTCTATCAACTGCTGACTGCATTTCCACCAGTATAAAATATGATAAATTAGAATTGCACTGTTTCCTGGCCTTGTTCCTTCTTTTAAAGGTTTTTTTAAGGGGGAAAAATATACCTGAAATGCCAGGAAAAAGACAACAGTTTTCTTTCTCTTTTCTTTTTCACCACTGAGAAAAGATTGGTTGGTCACTAAGGAGTGTTGTATCCTAGCCTACAAGGACAGGCCTAGTCCTCTCTGAAGCAGCTGGTTATTTGCTGTGTGCTCTAGACAAAACCATAATGGTACTGAAAGAATTCATGGTGCTGTGCTCCATGATAAAAATAAACAAACAAGTAAGTACATACATACCTACATAAGGAATTCTAGGCATTAAAAATCTTAAGACCCAGAATACGTTCAAAGAAGAGTTCTGCTCTGATCTGCACTCACTGGTGTGAAATAAACTGAGTTTTGGCTGTTGGCATCATAGAGGGCTCACCTGTCTGGCATCAGACAGCCAAGGCAGATGCAGCCACAGAGAGGTCACATGCTTTGTCTGAGAAAATCCAAGCCTTGAATGTATACAATCATCTTCTCACAGTATGTTAAACAGTTTCTAGTCATCAGAGGGCTGGCTGCTCACAAGTGTGAAAGATCACTTCTTCATGTTTTATCTGTCTGTCTGAGGGGTTGTCCCCTCTGCCATAGTATTTGACTGCCTTTAATCTGCAGTCTATCAGTTTGCTCACAGATGATGCACACCACTTTATTTTGCTTTTGTTTCCAAACCATTTTTGTAATATTTCAATCCTCACAAGGTTCTGGATGCTGATACCCTCATGATGTGATGAGATAAACTCTTTGTTTAAGTTAAAAGAGACCTCTGCGGCGCAGAGACGGGCCATCCGAACCAGGGGCAGAACTCCTAGCTTGTCACTTTGAATGTCAGAAAGCAGACATTGTTTCCAACAGTGCAAAGAATCATTAATTGCCTGCCCTGGGTTAAGGTGTCCTTCCCCTAACAAACGTCACAGTGTAGACAATTCACTGTAAACAGAGATCTGATATGTAGCATGTGTGTGTTAACAAGTTGCCTCTCCCCCAAGAGTCTGCTGTGTTTACTGCGTTGCTAAACGATACATCTCTCTCCCTCTCCTGCTTTAAGGCCTCCCCTTTTGTCATATATATATGCACAAAATTGCAGTGGAAAAGCGGTAACCAGCTTACTTCAGTTTCATTAGGAGTCAAACCCTGAGTCCTTCTGTTTTTGAGTTAACTCTGTTGCACTAGCTCAGCATGTGTTTATGGTTGAACTTAAGGGCGAGGCACCTCCGCTCT
The DNA here is from genome assembly GCF_971803275.1 of Cyanistes caeruleus. NCBI lineage: Eukaryota > Metazoa > Chordata > Aves > Passeriformes > Paridae > Cyanistes > Cyanistes caeruleus. Next base: position 63,758,673 of record NC_141732.1, read on the forward strand.
CACTGTGAAGTCTATTTCTGCTGGAGGCTGGGAGCGCTGCCTAATTGCTCTGCAGAGGAGGAGGATCGAGTGTGCTCGCAATAACCTGCTGCAGATTCCCCCCAAAGCGTAACTGCAGCCACAGAGCTGTATAACCAACTTGTGCAGGCAGGCAGGAGAAACAGGAAGCTCGGGAAATTACCAGACAGACCCACCAGGATTTTAAAGGTTATTTACAATACCAGGTAGAAATTCAAAATGTGAAAGACCATGTTAGCAGAGCTTAAGCCAGAAAGCCTCGGCTTGGCACTTTTGTGTGACTGTCTGACGTGATTGCATGTAAATCTCATGTATATACTGCAATGGTACAGTCCTACGAAAGCCTCAGTTCACCTTTCCAAACAGCCCAGCAGAACACAATAGAACCATTTTAATCTGCACTGAGATTAAATCTGAGCACTCTAAATCAGACTTTTCCTTTCATTGAATGTAAACAATCAAATCTCACTGTGAAGCCCTTTCCTGCTTTACTCAGCAACAGCCTCTTTCACTTCACCTCTCTTTCATTTAGTGAAAATGCCCTTATTTAAAAAAAGCTTTAAATAAAAGTGTTTCATATTCAACAGGAGGTATCTGAAAAACTGTTTTATCCTGGCACTATTGAGCTGTAGGAAATCTGAGCAACTCTCAGAAAAAGTTTTTAAAGAACCATGGTCAGATTGTTATATTTCTCACTCCTGTCTAAATCCAGAATATATCTACTGATTTCTGAAGAGCTGGTCCAGAGCTACATAGAGAAAGTAAGATAAAAATGGATATTTTGCTTTTTCAAGACTCTGCAGGTCTCACCCTTACAGCTTTCTGCTCCAAGTAACTTGCTCTACCTCCTGCTACCCTCAAGTGCTTTTCCTCAAATACCTTGCCCACTTGGAAATTTAGGTACTTGAAAGTGCAGAAAAGCTTTCTCATTGCCAGGCAGGCTCCCAGGCCACTGTGTCCACCAGGCACTGCCTGGGAGAGTCTCCCGTCTGCTCCTCCAGGAAGCAGCTTGAGCTGAGGGTGGGTTCTCCTGCCTTTCTAGGGACACTTACCAGGTGAGGCAAGCACACTCAGGCACCAAAAGGCAGCTTTAATCCTCTGAGGCCAAATCAGGTCAGCAGGAGGCTGTTTGTAACATAACATCCCATGTGCACAGCCTAGCCCTGTCCTTCGGCAAGCATCTTCCTTTCTGCAAGCAATGTCAGGTAGTGTCAGTCATCTAAAAAATGCAGTTCACTTTCTAATCAAATCACAGAGAGGGAGGGGAGACCAAGAAAAAGAGGATAAACTGGTGGGGAAACCCATCATTCTGGTCTGTAATAATTAGATGGTGACTGAATGTACGTATTGAGAAAGTCTCATTTGCCCTCCCCTTCCTCAGAGACTAATTTAAACATATCACAGTTTCTACAAAGGCATTCCTAATACTATTATGCTGCAAATCCTGTCTGATCCAACCCTCAAATATTTATGTAAACTGAAATATGTCTGTAAAGAAGTAAAAAAAAAATCCCCCAAATATGCCACACAATCTCATTCTCACATATCCTTCCCTCCTCATTTATATTCATGTTAAACCCTTTCCAACTGGCTCCCAACTGGTAGGTGGTGGTTGATGAGTGATAATTGCAGAGCCCATTTCTTTGAGTGTATTGATGGCCTAACCTCTAGCCAAACAATTTAGTCTGGAATATTCAGTAGTTGCAAAAAAGATTTTGAAGCAAACTCTTTTTCCCCCTTTGTAAATAGATACATGTAGCTTGGAAATTTTTATTATTTGTTGTTATTGATATTGTTCAGAAAGAGGTGACTTTTAAAAAAATTGAGGTTGAAGTCTTCCTGCTCTAGGGTCCAGGGTATGCTTATACACCATATCCTGTTTAGCAGGTTCTATTCCTATTTACAGATTCCTACAAAAGCAGGTTAGATGTTTGAAATGCAGGCATTTGTAAAACCCTTCTGTACCATTTGCAAACTGCATCTGTCTTTCTGTTTGCAGTGTAGTGGTTGACAGATGCTGCCAATTCACTTCTCAGTGGATTGGCAGTGCTTAGCCATGCAAGGGATGTGTGTGAAATGTGCCACATTCTCAACCAACTTGTGTACCTGACAGTCTCCCCTCATTCAGAGGTGATGAAAGCCCGCAATTTCATTGACTTCAGTGGTGGAGAATGCTGCCAGGGCTGGAGGGCCTGGGCTGTGACAGGCAGCTCCCCACTGAGGGATGAGGGATGATGACAGGCTGCATCTGTAGTGTACAGTGTCAAGAAAGCTGGGAACCTCTGATTACAGAGTACCCAGAATTTTATGTGCCTGAGCAGCCAGTGTCCTAAGGGATGGGTCCTTCTTGGGAAGTTGGTGTTACTCCCATCATAAAACCAATCCAGCACTTCTGCCTTGTATGGGGGCCTTTTGAAGTGTACTTTTCCCACATATACAGCTATTTCAAACCCTTCATTTTGGGAGATTACATCAGGTGCTGCTGTGCAAGGTCTGGTTGACCCTGCCATGCTGAGCAGCCATAAATTGAAGAAGCACAAAATCCCAAAGCTACAGAGGTGTAGCTTATATATCCACCTGCTCTGCAGTAGAAGAGGAAAATGCAGAGCAGAAAACAAAGTCACCTCCATGATGCTGTAATTATGCTGGAGTGCTAGTGGTAACCTCAGAAGCATGATGGGAAAACACCTTTTCAAGCAGATTCTGTTTCAGAGTCAGATGTGCTGATCTGCTGTTACAGGAATACTCGAAAGCAAGAATGAGATGAACTGAATCTGGAATCTGTATGACTTAGGGACATACTTGGGAAAAGGAAACTAAGTATATCACAAGTTGATTGAGCAGCATCAAGAAAAAAAGTGATGGCTTACTCTATTTTATGTTTTTCTTTAAGGGTTTAAGTGTACATGAAACCTGGTAGGAATACAAGCTGAACATCTGACACAATGGCAACCTTTCCCCCCCTCCTTTCTTTCTGTCTTCAAAAGCAAAGCTCTGACTATATTCAGTTGTTCTGCATTCTTCCTCCCGTCAGTTTGTACCAGTTCCTCACCCAGCTCTCTGAGAGATGGGACATTCATGTAGCCAGGATGACCATTTCAGTGTCTAAGAGATTGCCCACACAAGTCCTTTTCTGTGCTTGGTGGCCTCATCAGGTGCCCATCTCACCTGCGAGAGGAGAGCATCCTGACCCCCCAAAAACATCCCTCAGAGAAAGATGCTGTCTCCATGCAGATTCTATAATTGCAACTCATCCTAACAAAGCAGAGAACATCTGTATTTGGATTGCACCTTTTCTTTCCTGCAAATATCCTAGTGAGTGTGATCCACCTGATTTCTTTTCCCACTTTAAACACAATATTTTGCAAATATTTTTCACCCCTGAAACCTTTCTTTTCATGTCTTGGTGAGCTGTTAAATGAGAATTGTAGAGATACTCTCTTTTTCCCCAAAGGCTGCATTATGAGGGAACACTTTTAATAACAAAAAGGGTTTATTTAAGGATATGCTTTTGTTAATTATTAGACCATCCTAAAGATATTCTCTGCATAGATCTTTACCTCTGAAATGTCACTGCATGGAAGATGAACAGTATCAAAATTTAAATTCCTGTCTTTTTTGTCAATAGTTATTTCAACTTGACCTATTCTGCCGAGTCTCTAAAATAATATAGCACAGTATAATATAGTATAAAACTGCAGCCAGCCTCAGGGGAAGCCAATCAACTCCAGCCTCATGAAATACTGGAAATTTCTGCATTTATTCAGGGAAAAATTTTGCAATTTGAATATAGTTAGGTTGAGTTAACAAAAGAGAAAGACACTGCTACATTAAATATGTGTTGATTGCATTTGTCAAAGCAGGTCCCAAAGTGGGATTCTGAATCTGGGTGAGGTTAAAGGAATATGTGTGTTCATTATTTCCTCTAAGTGTGATTGTTAAATCATGTATTTTTTTGACATCTAACATTTTAATCATTATCTTTTGGCACTAGATCTGCATTTCTGGAGTAGGAGTAGCCAGACTTTAAAATAACAGCTCACCATTTGAACCCTTTTTAAATTTACAGAGTTTGGTTGCCAGGTGTGTCTTCTCAATTTTTTGAAGTTCTGGAGTTATTCTGACATGCATCATCAGCCTTAATAGAAATAATCTGGTGAAGACTAGGCAGCTGGGCAACTAGTTAATGAAATGAAAAGTCCTCTGTATTTTCTTGTTCTGGTATTCATCAAGTATGACTTCCTTGTGTGCAGCAAGGCTTATTTTCCAAAAAGAAGGACTTTTACAAACTAGAGTGATCATAGGCAATACATCTAGACTTCATTCTACCTCTGAAATGATAGTTTTCATAATCCTTTTCTTCTAAAGCTGAAACTGGTTCACATCTCTAAGCAAGGGGTCATAGTGAGAAGTCCTAATTATCTGCTTTGAGAGTGCTCCCCTGCTCCAAAGCACCAAATTAACACTTCTTAAAAAAATTAAATAATCTACATAGTTCTCTTATTTGCAGACACCTTAATAAGAGAATCAAAGTACTTCCATTATGTATATCAGCAGATTATAGGATCTGAAATATTTAAAATCCCATTCTATTTTAGAAGAAAGATCTGTTCTTTGAAAGAGTCAAGGCCACTGAATTTAAAGTGGACTAAGTAGACAGCAAAAAGGCTAAATGAACAGAACTGGAAGCTCCTGATGCCTTCCTACACATACTACTCCCCACTTCCCCAGGATCAAGATCACTTGCATCTGGTTCAAGAAATAATATTTTCATATCTTTCTTACAACAGTGGAAGATACAAAGGTGTGAAGCAGTTTTAATGGGAAGAGGAATCACTCAAGGGTTATTCATCTTTCAGCTAATTGTGTGAAGTCACAGAATGGCTAAAGGTGCCTTTGGAGGCCACCTAGTGCAACCCTCCTGTTCAAAGAAGAGTGAATTCAGGACTGTGTCCAGCCAGGTTTTAACACCTTCAGGCATAAGGACTCCACAGCCTCTTTGGGCAACTTCTTCCAGTGCTTGATTAGCCTTAGAGTAAAAACAGTTTTTTTCTTATATTGGATTGGAATATCCTGTGCTTCTGTTTGTGTCCATTGCCTCTAATCCTGTCACTGAAACCTGTGATAAATGATAAGAACCTGTCTCTTTGCTCTTTACTACATCTTTTCAGGTATTTATACATCTTGATGAATTTCCCTGAGGCTTCTCTTCTCCCAGCTGACCAGTCCCTGTTGTCTCAGCCTCTTCTTTTGTATCAAATATTCCATTTGAAGTCATCTTCACAGCCTTTACTGGACACATTCCAGTATGCCCACATGTCTCTTGCACTGGACTGGACACTGCTCCAGATGTATCTCACCAGTGACCAGTAGTGTTGGCAAGGCTCTTTCTACTGCAGTCAGGCATGGTGTTGGCTGTCTTTGCCACAAAGTTTCATTGCTGGATCATATTCATCTCCTACCCACCAGGATACCCAGGTCTTTTTCTGCCAGTTACTTTCCAGGTGGTTGTCCTTCAGTCTGTTCTGGTGCACAGGGTTTTTCTTCACCAGGTATGGGACTTTGCATATCCCTTGCTGTATTTCATGAGGTTTCCCACTGTCAGTTTCTCCAGTCTGTGGAGATACACTGAATGTCAGCCCAACCATGTGGTGTGTATCCACCTCTCCTCCCATGTGCCAACTTGTGGAGGGTGCACACACCCCAGTCTCCCATGCCACTTATGAAAATGTTAAACAGTATTAGTCAAGTACTAGCTGCTGAGGACTGTGGCTGACCTGCTGCCACGTTGGGACCACATTGGCCAAAGGATTGAATTAAATAAAAGGACAGGTTAATGGAGTAGTCTGAAAAGCAAAAAGGTTTAATGACAAAAGTAATGAACAGTAAAAGCCAAATCACAGTATGGGACATGTCCAAACACCCTAAAATAGGGTAGGGAGGATATATTTATAGAGTAGGGTAAAGGGTAGAACCTGAGGGTGAAGGTCCAATAGGAAACGGGGATTTGGAATGTGCAAAAGTTGGTACCAAAGCACAACCAATCGAGGGAAGAACAGGGGAACCTTCTAGAACTACAACCTTCTATGAACAGAACTATTTACATGCGCCTTTCTCAGGGGGAAATGCATGCATGCTCAGCCTAACTTAAATGTTGGCCTACAGACCAGACTCCCATGGTTTTAGTTTGATATTTGTGGTGTGATCAACCTCAGCAGAGGACCCCTACTGAAGACTGGCCCTTAGTTACATTTTATATTGCTGAGGGCAACCATTTGAAGCCCGAAATTCAGGCAACTTTTTGTCCATTTCACAATTAAGTTACTCAGCCTGTGTTTTCTCAGCTTCTCTATGAGGCTGTCACACAAGAAAGTGTCAAAGGCCTTACTAAAGTCAAGGTAAACAACACCCATCCACTGTTCTCCCTTCATACACCAAACTAGCCTCATTTTAGAGGGCTGTCAGGCTACTTAGACAAGTTCCTTGTTGTAAATCCATGCTGACTACACACAAGAGTTGCATGAAAGACCAGTATATGGTCTTTCATGCAACGGGAAATTGTTTCCAGGATTATCTGCTTTATCACTTTCATAGTGATCAAGGTAAGTCTAACTGTCCTGTATTTCCCCAGATTTTCTTTCCTGTCTTTCCTGAGAACTGATGTTTGCTTTCTCTCACCCCACAGGAATGACTCCCATTGTCATGATCTTTCCAACATAAGCAAGAAAGTCCTTGCAGTTACACTGAGCAGCTACCTCAGCAGTTTTGAAAGCATCCCTTGAGATTTCATGACTTGAATACTTCCAGTGTCTGGAAGCGTTCTCTAACCCAGCCCTTCAGCATGGGTACATCTTCCTTGCTCTGGGATCTCCCACTGTTTTCATGAATTGCTGAGGGCAGATTTTTTCAACAAAGACCAAGTGGAAAAGACCATTACCACCTTGTGTTCTGTGTTTATTCTCTCCAGGTTCCTTGCCATGTTCAGCAGTGGGCCCATGCTTCTCCAGATCTTTTACTGCTGAAATACCTGCAGAAACCTTTCATGTTACCCCTGACCTCTTTCACCAATTTCAGTCCCACTTAGGCTTTGGCTTCCTAACATCATCCTCGCATGGTCAGTGGCTCTATGTATCTCCTGGGTCTGTTTGCAGAGTTTCTCCCAGCTGTCCATTCCACACAAAAGTCATCAGTGTGGTAGAGTCCCAGAAACACCAGGCTACCTTATCTGTTGTGTGTTTCACTGTGGGATATGTCTTCTGCTGAAGCCTTTCAAAAACAGCCCGTCTTGGCGGGTACCTCAAATGAAGCAACATATCATGCAGACATCAAAGGCAAGAGGAGAGGAGCATATGCAGGTGACTTTTCATTAAAACCCTCCCTTGTTTTACACTTGGGTCAGACAAGCTATTCATTAAGCGTTCCTGGCTCTCTGATCACCTAGACACAATCTCCTGTAGCATTCATAAGCATTTTGCCTGCTCTTGTCACAGGGATTAAGGGCGGCAAGGCTGGCTAGAAAATGACTCAATTTCATCAACAATTTCAAAGTTTCTTTAGTTAATGTTTCATTCTGCTTTGGGAGAAAGCCAAGATCTCACGGATTAAAGGCTCAAACTGGCCTTAAGACAGTGTATTCCGTTCTAGGTGCAAAGTGATTTTCTTTATCTTAGCTTGCATGTGAAGCAAAAATAGTAGAAACATGGCACATGAGTGGGGTGACCAGTTTGCTCTGTCACTGAGGCGTTTGGTGAAATTTTCCTGAACTTTCCCTAATTTCCCTAATTCCCTAATTCCCTAATTCTTTCCATGGCTGCACCTTCTGCAGTGAACATTCAGAAAGTGCTTCTGCCAATGTGCCTGACTTCAAATCACTTCTGTTTTGTGTGTCCTATGGGTAGTATCTCCTTTGAACTGCCTTACTTCTTAGGCAGGTGCTGCACAGTGATGTTGAGGTTTCACTGATCTGACCACACTGAGAAGTAAATCTTGTTCATATGAAAAAGAAGAGGAAACAGCAGTGCAATTCCCAAGGTTTGTGTGCTGCATGAGCTCCCTTCACCTGTTTGAAGCGCGACAGTAACATGCCTTTAGAAGCAGGATGTATAGCAGTTCAAATGCCATCCCCAAGCTCTGCTGAAAACACTGGGGCTTGTTCTCCCCTCAAAGTCTCTAGCCCTGCAAATTTTACCTTAAACAACAGGAAAGAAATTGCATTCCCCCAAACCATTGCCTGTTCCAGGCTCTCTTGTGAAATGTCAGCTGCAGAAGAATGTGTACACATTTACAGAATCACTTCTCATATAAGTTTTAATCAAATTAGTAAATAGCACTGACATTTAAATAATGATTGTTAGGATCTCATTTTGAAGCTTCTTTGGAGGTCAATAAAAGTGGTTAACTCCTCTCTACACTGTTGTTCCTGGTTATCTTCAAGTTCATAAATAGAACTTTCTGTTATTTAAACCTTTGTGTTTGAAAACATTCTTTGGAATTTGATTTATTAATGGTTATTTCTCTGCTCACCTCAAATTCCCTTAGAAATAAGCACCTCTGTACCTCAATTAGACCTCTCAACTGATTTTCAATGTGTACTTCATTCCATGGCAAACTTCAGCTGACAAGGTGTAAATGTGTAAAGTCTGAAAATAAGATGATATTAAAAATGTCTTCTCATTTTGTAGAAGCAAAATCATTAGTCTCCATTAGTCATCACCTAATTACTCCCTCTTTCCATCTCTATTTTGGAAGTGTGTACTACAGTGGATGAATCATTACAGATTCAGGCTTTTGTTTTTTTAGATGTATAAAACCTAACCATTCCATTATGGACTTAAATTTTGTTGTAGAAACTACATTTTACCATCCGTATTAGAAAATCCTATAAAGTAAAAACTGAACTTTAACAGGAATAACTGTACATGGAGACTAAAGCACATAGAAACTACAAAGGAAAAGTCCTAAGACTGTGAATGAAGGGAAATACCAAGTTATCCTCTTGACTTCATACAGCAACAATCTATCTTGTCATTTGAGGTGGTAAACAGTTTCCCTGCCAGGAAAGGATACAACTGCATCAGATTAGGATCAAATAAAGAGGTCAAAGGCGTTAGACAAGGCATGTGCATTCAAAATTCCAGATAAAACCACTATGTCCCAAAATATGTTATTCTCCAAGCATTTACAGTCTCTGTATTCCCAAAGAACATACCTTCTTTAGTGCCGGGATAGTATGGCCTCAGCAGAAACAGGTGAAGAAAGCCCTCCTAGTAGGGGACTCATGGTTGTATAGTCTGGCAGGTTGTTGGACCTGTGCAGAAGTACACCAGCACTTTATTCTTTCTCCTGAAATTGTCCTTATCTGACATCAAAGTTCAGCCAGCAGAGGCAGCTACTCCTTTTGTCTCCATCTCTATTTCTCTTTGTTTCAGAACCCTAACAGGACTCAGCCATAATGCAATCAGTCAAGTGAGTAGCATGAAACAGTCCAACTCTCACAAAGCTCACAGTCTAAGACCATGGAAACATGTTAGGTGAGCAAAGAGTTTGATAAGTAAATATAGAAAAGTTGTACTTGTCTGTTGGTTTCAGGTAATAGCTCTTTATCCTGTTATATATGTGTTGATATCAGAATACACCAGAACACACAAGATTTTCTGCTTGTGAGAAAATCATTGTCTTGTCTTCATCATTTAGAAGGAAACTTTGAAGGACATGATGGTCCATCCCAAATATGTGAAAGGTTATTGATAGGAATAACTGGGTAGAAATGTTATGCATGACTGAAATGTGTTATAGAAAAATTGACATTTCTTTCAAGGAAGTAGGAAGACGAATGCAATTTAATTTTCTGGTGTTATTTTTACCAAGAAAAGGAACTATTCCACATCTGTTGATAAGTCACAGTCTCCAGAATTATGGCAAAATATGGATTTAATATAATATGAATAAAGCCATCTCCCTGAGCACTTTATATTTGTGTATGCTTGACTTTTTTTTCTTATTTAGTCAACTTTTCCCTAGCAGTGGGTCAATCATTTCTGTATCTTGTCTTCAATCACACAGAAGCATTTTAGAGCAGAGAGGATGAGTGACGAGCACTTTATAAACATACTGGGGCAGCTCTATTCATTGCCTTAATACAGACATACAATATCCTTTATGGTCACAGAAAAAGTTGTTGGATAAAAGGTTTCCTAAGAAAAAATATCATTCAGACAGGGTCAAAGTAAACAGTCTCCCCTGCTCCCCTCTATTGAACTTCTGAAGGTCTGTGTATGTTACATCTCTAAAAAATAGTTCACAGAGTACACAGACCTTTTTCATATCAATGGGTTTGGTTTTGGCATAATATAAATTGATAGGCAGTGTTGCTCTATTCTGACATCCTTCAGCTAGTACTCTAAAACATGAGCCCAGAAACTGACCAGAAGCAATGATATGGTCTTGCTTATAAAGCAGTATTCCTCTCAAATGTAGTGTCTGCTATGCACCCCTGCTCTTGTAACAGAGAATTTACAAACAGAGCTTAAAAAGAGGCTAGGCCAGTGCATTAAGCAGGATCCTGCAAGAGAGCTCCAGTGAGGTCTGGGGCTCTGCAATTGCTAGCTGAGAGGGCAGCATTACTGGAAACATCTTCAGTTTATATCCTTGTAAACAGCTTTCCATGCTCAACATAAACCAAGAGGGACTCACACTTTCCCCCCGGCTCTTTGGCCAATATGAGTGCATTTCATTTTCTGGGGGACATTTGTGAAACAGGAACTACAGATATATTTCCAAGGAAGTCAGGAATTGCCTAATCTCCTGCAAATGTACTGTTCAGAATTTACACTAATATCAGCTTTTCTTTGGTTTGTGAACATTGCAGCAAATCTTCCTTTTTGTATTTGTTCTCCAGGCCACACTAGTTCCAGCAACTCAGAGTGTGGGGAAAATAGTTCTGTGATAGACAAAAACTTCAGTCTTACCGGTTCAAAGATAAAAGTAGACTTGAGTCTGCTGTGTGGGATTCACCTTGGGTCCAAACTGCCTAGGCATCTATTTCTTGAGTGTCTACTCCCATGAGTAGGCTGACATGGGAGCAGAGAGGATGCACTGCTGTACTGACTTATATGACCAGATGGAGCACAAAATGGGTCAAAAGGAAAAAGCAAACAGGGATGAGATCCCTTTTGATTTCCTTCTTGTCCTGTTTCCCATTGAATCTGACATACATTCTGAAATTATTCAGAGGCTGTGCATATTCTATATGACAATTCAGAGCACTAACCATTTGATTCTGGAAGAGGTTTTATTTGGACATCAGTAGAAACAGGCCTTTTTCTCACTTGTCAAACAAAGCCTGACAAATCACTGTTCAAGAGACTCTAGCTACAGTCTAAAGGGTATCAATAAAATTATAAGCTAGAAAAACTGAATATGTGACATCAAAACCTTTCATTTCCCTCTCTCCATCTTTAATTATTTCTCTTTATAATCTAGGGTGCAGGGGAGAAAAGATCTGTTTTGAAGAAGGAAGTAATGAAGTAAATCCGGTGAAATAAAAAACCTCTAGAAGAGTTGGAGGTAGTTCTACGTAAACAGAAAACCTGATGTAGAACACCAAAAGATTTTGTTTAAATGTTGTGCAGTTTAAAAGAACTCATCTTCTTTTCAACCTGTAAATCAGATTCTCCATGAAATGTGGGAAAAATGATCCCACTCTACTATTAAGAGATATATATGAACATAGAAAAAGTTTGTGCAGTTAACATCCTGCTTGTCAAGACCATCTTGATCTATTTCTCTTGTCAGCAAAGCCACTTTATGGTAAAACTGTAACTCTCTATTTGTTTACTTAAATATTTTTTTTCTTCCTAGCAATTTCATAATTATGATATTCTTCGTGATTTTTTTCTAGTCTCAAAGCACTGAGAAATTTGGTTGAGAACAATACAACAAAACAAATCAATGCATGTGAACAGCCACAATCATCATGTTTCTTATCTTTCTCTGTGAAACATTAAGCAGCTGCTGGCTTTTAGTGAGGAGGGAAATCAAAGACTATTCCTGTGTACATTTTTTTATTTCACTTAGCAGCTGATTTTAAAAAAAGAAAGGAACAGAACTGATCTGATATCTTTCCTCTCAAGATCAACCCACATCCTTCCTAGGTCAGGAAGAGCAGGTGAATAAAACACAGGACATTTGCCACTTCTGTGGCATCCATTACCAGTTTATTCAATTGCCTCCCTGAGAACATCAGGAACAGATCCCAGCAGGGCAGTTAGTTCAGTGCAGAAGTGAAGTCAAGAGAACCTGCTGAGGTATTTTGGCATAGGTGCACTGAGGATTGAATAATCCTTCCTGCAAAGAACTGTTTTTCTGATTTTGCAAGCAAGTCTGTAGGGAGCAATTTTCTCTTCAGATGTGTGGCTTGTCCTCACATGGAGAAGTGCAAGTTGCATCAGGCTCGTTAAAAGAAATGCAAGACAGAGGAGAAGGGGAAGCCAAGGAGAGCACTAGCAAACCAGGGGAAGCACAGCCTGAGAAGACAGACAGGCAGCAGGCACTGTGATCCAGGATCTAGCACAACAAAAGGGCATGTCAGGTAAATGGTTTTTATGTCAGACTGATGTAAGAGCCCACTTTGACCCCATTTGCAGTTTCCTCATCAGCTGCATAATGGGACAAGGGATATTTTAGATTTCCTATCCTGTGGTCCATATAATCTAAGCTGACCTGTCCCACCTGGACCCAGCTCCCACATATCAACAGAAGAAAGGAGACATGGTGAGAACCTGGGAACCTGCCTCTGTGACCCCTCAAAATGAGAACTACGGTGAAGATTGCCTTAGGCCTATTGTGACTTCAAGCTCAAGGTGTACCTAGATTGGAGTGGGAGGAAGTAGCCAGGGTGTCTATAAAAGGTGACTGCAAACATCATTCCATCTAATAAATGAAAGTAGAGGGCTATAAAGTGGGGATAAGAAGTTGTTAAGACTGACAAACACCTTGGAAATGCTGACATCTCATCAATATCAGACACATTTTAGAGGTTTGAATGAGATGTGAACAATGCAGATGATAACTGTAAGCACATACAGAAGCTTTTCAGACTTCTGCCACCAACAGCTAACTCCCAAGTGAAAGAAGTAGTGTGACTTACTGGCCAGCATGAAAGCAAGGCTTATGAGAAACATGGACTCTCCAGAATCTGTCTCTGGCTCTGACAATTCTGCTGCCGTCTCTTCATACACATAATCCTGCTGCATTCTTGAGACCAGCTGAAAAAAACCCAATTTCATTATGTTTATTATAAGGTGCAATGATGTAATGATGTTTGTGTATGGACAATGACATGCTCTCATGGCATTTGTGGCCCTTGGCACATGTCACAGCAGGATACATGTATTCCCCCTCTGTCCCGAGGTGTACGGTTGCTTTATCAAACTTGCATTTCCAGACTGACCTTGAACACAAGATGCAGATGTCACCCACTTTTTCCCAACTTTCATTTCACTAGTAGTGCCTGCAAACCCCACACCTGCAGGAGGAAGAGTGTACCAAGCCACCTGCTTCAAGGGAACAAATGCTTGTAAGACTAGCTAATGCAATCACCCAAGATAAGCAGCTAGAGCCAGATGCTTCTGCCTGATTTATGTTAGCTGCAGAACAATGCTTCTTATTCCATGGACAGCTTTTTTGAGGTGTATTTCTTTTTTGTTCAGCAAAGGACAGCAGAGCTGCAATAATGCAAATCTAAGAAATTTAAGTTAAGAAATTTATTATCCCTTTGGTTCCATATTCTCTGCTCTCTGGAGAGCAGAGAGGCTCCCAGAATCAGGATGCTTGTATTTACCTTCGTAACAAATAGTGATAAAATTTATATTAATTCAGATGTATCTGTGTCATGGTCCTGTTAATTTGACCTGTGCACAGAAGTCAACTGAGTCAGCTTTCATCACTTCAAAGCCGTATCAAGGGAGGAATGGAAGTGCTTGTTTTGGGCATTTCCCAAAATACAAAAATAGTAGTAATAAAAATATAGAAGGCATATGGTGGACTTGTGTCCAGGGATGCAGCTGAGGCTAAGAAATATATACATATTTAATTTTTCTCCCAGAGTAAAATATGTTTATTCTTTGAGGCAATATGAAAACTAGTGATTTATTTTTCCAAGCAAGAGATCACACAATTGTGTTGCAATGTAATATGCATTATCCAGTATCTGATAAAAGTAATAACCTAGGCATCATAAGGTTTAGAAGGTAATGAAATATTAATTCTTCATGCATTTGAAATCATCATGAAGGGAGAAAAGGGGGCACCAATTATGCTATGGCACCAAAGTTATTGAAGATAATTGCTTTTCTCATTTCCCACCAGGAGGGTTAACACAAGATATTTGTTCAGATATAGTTAAAAAAGGAAGGTAGTGGAATTTGAATCAGAGCAGCAAGGCATTTCCTTGCAATAGATTCCTGTTTATATGTTAGTTGTTTAAGACCAAGAAAGACAGCAGAAATAGTGTGAACCAGCCATTTGTTTTGCCTGACACATTGGAAAAGTTGTTCAGTGCTGGTTCATCTCAGCAAAGCTATTATTCTCTGAATGCCGGAAAGGTCAGATGGGGTTATCTGCTGCATAAATACTGACTGCCCAAATTCATAGAAGGGATCTTAGCTCTTGCACCATTCCTTCTGAAACAATGATATTTGGGTCATTGTTTATGAATCTGTGAGTCAATCCTCTTCTCTGTCCCCCTTTTACATGGCCTGTAAACAACTTTCCAGGTTGGGCTGACATCTCACTGTTGATGGAGAGTTCTGCGTGAATATCCTTTTGTGTAGCCCCACTGGAAGAGGTGTGTGGTACAGCAACTCTGCTTGCACAGTGGTGTAAGGAACTTAAAGATGGACCTAGCTGATAATATTGCCTGCAATCCAAATGGAAATGAATTTGCTTTCCCTGATGTTGTAATTGAATATTTCTGGAAGACTGCAGGTGAGGAAAATATATAAAGACTAATAAATATAATGTTTGCAAGAAATTTAAATCCACTTACCTAATCACTAGGCTGAAACAATGGACTGTTTCTGGATGTGATTCTGCTGTGAATTAATACAGTCATTTAAATTTTAAAAGCTTGACTTCATTAATAACATATTTGTAAAGTACTAAACTGCCTTTCTTGGAATTTTGTGTTGTGGAGGCTACATATTTAATTCTAAATGTACCCTGTTTATGACATTATTAGGGAAAACAGTGTTTCTGCAAGGAATAGTGAGATATTGAATCTGTCATCCAGTTAATGGATTTTAAATCACATTCTCTCTCTGATAAAATACACTGATCTGAACTTTTCAAGAAATTAGTCAAGTTTCAGGAGTAAATAAATTTTAAATTACTGTAGTTTACATGGGTAATGTCATCAGGATTCAGCTCTCATTGCACTTAACTGCACACTGAAACAGAGATTAATAACATTAATTGCTTCTTAATGCAAAGAATTCGTTCCGTTTGCCCTGTTGTAAGAGTGGCTTTGGTATTTGAGCTTGATGTGTAAGAAGCCAGAGGCAGAGGCAGACAGCACTGACCATTAAAATTGTAATTTTACAATTTTAAAAGTGTATTATTGATTGATGTAGACTAAACAAAATTTTAATTACTAGAAAATTAAGTCTTATCTGGTTTATTCTGATCCTCAAGGAATATTAAAGGGTGTAGTTGAGCTTTTCTGTAGGTTTTCTGACTAACACATATACCTGTACATCCTCTTATTCCCATTCTCTAGTGACAACCAAGTAATACTGAGGAAGACATTCACTGGAATGCAAATATAAATGTTTCTTTATAAATAGAATTCTGTCTTTGTGGCAATGTTTTTTTTTTCTCTAAGCAAATCATTGCCTTAATAATACTTCCCAAGGACCATAGATGACTCTAAAAAAAAAATGAATCAACATTGCTGTGATAAAATTAGATCTTCACTTGTCAGGTCCAATGTGTTTTCTGGTAGATAAGAATCTGTCTCCTGAATTCATGGTGCCAAGTGACATCTCTGTTGACAGAAACAGGAGAGTTCTTCAGATAAAGATGGATCCTAAATTGTGAGAATTTACCTACTTGCAGTTGTTTTGAGACAAATAAAAACATAATGAATTTTCGTCTTCAGGTATTTCTATTTCTGCATGATGTCCTCCAGTGCCAAGAGTTAATATTCCGGTTTTTCACTTCAGATAGACTGAAGGGATGGAAGTAAATAAAACAGAAGTATTCAGAAATATTTATTATTGTTTACCAATGAATTCACACCATGAGTTTTTTCTTATTTTAAACTGTGGGCTTTTTGATAGGGGATAAACACCTTCTAAAACATGTTCATCCACCAAACTTTTATTCAGTGAAAAAATTATTTTGGAAAAAATTATTTTCTTGTTTGGCTGGACACTTCTTAATCAATATTGAGATACAAAGAGACAGTCTTGAGATGTGTGAGCATCTCTTGAATTACTATCAGTTCAGGGTGCAGAAAATGTCCATGCTATCAGTAATACCAGCGTGTGAGAGAATTCCCTCTACCCCATTACTTGTGATCTCTACTACAGCATCTGAGCAGTCATCCTTTATCTGCTTGGAAGTGTTTTAAATTTCAGTAAGTGTTCATAATTAGGCATCTCCTGGTATTTGAACTGGCACTCTTCAATGCTGCATCACTGAAATAACAAGAGTGAACAGCAATCTGTTAAGTTATGCTTTAAACAGAGGTAAATTTGGCTTAAACCACTACTACTTGTCAGTCGAAATCAAATTTGTGCTTCTTACCAGATTTTTGTTCCATTGCAAGACTTCTAGATCTCCAAATATAAAAGCATGGGATGTCTGTGAGAAACTTCCTTAACTGTGTTTCACAGCATGAAGAACCTTTAATACACTTGACATGTGCACAGCTCTTACTTCATTGCACAGGGAGCTCAGAATAGACCTTCTGGGAGGACCCAAGCTGATGCCAGAAATTCAGACGTGCCCCACTCCCCTTAAGAAACAGCACAGAATTTTTACATACTACAAGCAGGTTCACATTTTTTCACAGCGTGGGGATTAGCCTCCAAAATGCCACCATCTCCAGAAATGAGCTAGATACAGCAAAAAGCAAGTTTCTGCTCTTGCCAGGATTTCTATCAACTACCTCTTCTGACTGCAAGAGGCATCACTTCCTCTCGGAGCAGCTGCTTTCCTCCATGTGAGCAGAATAGTGACAAATCATGGGTTGAAATTATTGCAAATCCGGCATTATCTTTCCCACTTTTTAGCCTAAATGGTTTCAACACTTTTGACTGGGGTTCCAGGGCTTTGTGTCAAACAATAAGATGTGATAAGATCCTCAGGATAAAGTCCCTGCAGCACCTTAATTAAAAGGTTAGAATTTGCATCAGGTGTCAGTTTAAATAAACAGTGTAATTGCCTCCTTTTCCCCCCCTCCCAGTTATTTCTGCACAGCCCAAATTATTTCTGTGGATTTTCTTTGGATTTGCAAGACATTAGTGATCACCCAAGATTGAAAAACCTGAGTACGGTATAGTGCTTTCTTTTTTTGTGGACTCAGAGTAACCACCTTGCTTGTCCTGAAGTGCAGAACATGCACTGAAAGTTCAGTCATTTTAAAGTATCTGTCATGAAGTTTGGTAAAAATAACCTTTGGCCTTTCCTGAAAATCTTGGCCTCTATTAGAAGCAACCCACCTCCCATTGGACTGAGGCTGAAATGTTAAAAAGAGAAAAAAATTTTAGTCTTGAAAGAGAAGAGTCATAGTGTGGCTTCATTGTATGAAATGCCTCTAAGCAACAAACCATGGGCTTGAGCTCTTTTGTGTATGTTTCTGAAACTGTATTAAGCCCAAAAAAGCCTTGAAGCCAAAGAGTTCTTCATCAACAGGAGATATGTATGAGTAGCCATAATCATATGTATTTTCTGGCTGAAAATTTTCTGTGCGTGTTTTTTTATCTGTGAATGCTATTGAAGCATCACTTAACTGAGAACTTCCACAAGAATGTGTGATTACTCAGAGTCTCAGGGGACTAAAGACATGTTTTGGTTTGGAGAAGCCAGAAAATTTTATGCCAGTGCCAGCATAACAGCTTCCATTTCTCTGCAATATGTTGTGTAATAGATGAAAAAAGCAAAGTCAAAGGTAGCCATTTCAATACCACTTTTACAAATAGATATTTTCTTTCATGAGCAGAAAACCAGAGAATGTAATTTTTTGTCTTGGCTCTGTGGACATAAAGCATCTGAACCTCATCACGTCCAACTTGACATCTTTCTGCCCACCAGATGCCATGCTGCTCCTAATTGCAATTAAGCTAAAATTTATACTACATATGCTACAGATTAAGTGCCAGAAGCAGTTGAAAACGAAGCCATTGCAGGTGTCCATGCAAACACACCTGACACCTTGTTCTACAGCCCCTGCACACTCCTGGGGAAGATAAGCACACATGGGGACATAATTGCTGATGCCAGGACTCACACAGGTTATACCTGAATATTCATGTGTCTGAAATCATATAAAGAAATTCAATATTGTTGCCAGCTTTGCTATTCTCTCATAAATAAAGCTTTTCAGAAAAGGAAAAGATAGCTGGAAATGGGCCAATTGCAGTTGCAGAGTTAAACATGTATTAGCATTAGTCCCTTAATAACTGTTCAAAGGCATATGGAAGCATGTATTTATACCAGCCTAAATATGATCAGTGTTACAAACAATATGAAACATATTTTCCTGAATTTCTAGATATGTGTCCCAGAAATCTGTCTCGACTCACCATTGCTTGGATGTTCTCCCTAGAAATCAAGTGTCATGTCCTGGGGATAGCAGCTGCTTTAAAAGTGATAGAGGGGATACCATATCTAATGGTGAATCTCAAAGCTTGTTTTGGTTTCCTCAGTTGTTTGAAAAACAAAATTGCAATTTGGAAACCAGCTTGAGTCTCTGGAGTATAAATAATTGAGGTCTGTGGGGAAGGCAGCAAATACACACTGAAATTAGTCTGGCTGCAATGTAAATGATGCTACGGTGATGAGAAATACACATGCTTGGGTTACGATGCTCAGTGCCATGTATCTAAAATGAGATAGGAAAAACAAGAATGTAAATTCATTCTGTCTGTAGACATAAGCATTTTTTATAGGCATGTTAATAGTCAAGACCACCCAGGCACTTAGGATGTCAAATTAAAAGTCAATTTGCAACTGAACAGTGAAGCTTCTGCAGCTTCATTCATCTAGCAGTTCTACATCATGGACCCATTTTAACTTTCATCTGTTAGACAGAAAGGATGAATCCTGCAGAAAAAGGTGAGGTACAGCAATGCACTGTATAAGGGACGATGCCTACACTGGGTTAATTACAGCACATCTTCAAAGTAACAACTTCATTCCTTCTGGATCAAGTCACTTCAGTCTTGCTAGCTCTGAAAATTCTCCCCTTCCTCTTCCAGTCAGGAGGATGGTGGATGTTTAACCTTCTGAGTTAAAGTTACCATTTCATACATTTGCAATATTGTATTATAATGTATTATAATACATGATGTTTAACTCCTAAGATAGAAGCAAATCCACATACAATGCACACAGAGCTTCAAAGATCATGCATAGAGAACAATTTAGAGGGAAACTCCATGAACAATCTCCTGTTTAAGTTGTTCAAAAATCGTTGCTGTTCAGGACCCCACCTGAAATCATTCTTCTTTAATATCACATGATGGAGAGCATTTACAGTCTGAGTGTTTGTGATCTAGAATATCCTTTTTGCAAACCCCATTGCAGCTAGGAAACCTTGCGTTTCCTTCTTGCTGGTTGTTGGGGACATAGCTGCTATTTTATTGGATATTGAATATGAATCATTGAAATCTGATTTTGTCCATCCTGCCATTTTACTCCTAAAAACTGAATTTCCCAGGCAGGTTCCTTGACCTTGCTTTGGTTTATGCGAATACCAGCCTTCAGGAGGATCTGGACTATCTTCTCTACTTTCTAAAAAACTTCCCCTGTTTTGTTTTTCCATACAGTGATGCCATCGACATACTGCAGATGTTCCAGAGCTTTGCCCTTTTCCAGGGCAGCCTGGATCAGTCCATGGCAGATGGTGGGGCTGTGCTTCCACCGCTGGGGCTGTCTGTTCCAGGTGTACTGCACTCCCCTCCAGGTGAAAGTGGCCTGCACTCTGCTGCCAGAGGAATGGAGAGAAACATATTTGCAATGTTTGATGTGGCACTACTTTGCTGCCTTGGACTCCACTTCATTGTGAAGCTCCAGCATGTCCAGCAGAGCATCACTCCATAGTGGTGTGGCTTCATTCAGGCCCCAATAGGCCACAGTCAGTCTCCACTCCCCATTGGACTTATACATTGGCCATGTAGGACTACTAAAGGGTGAGTGAGTATTTCTGGCCAATTCCTGGCTCTCAGGTCCATCCATGTCATGTATGGGGGTCATGGAGCCCCAGTCAGTGCAGAATTACCAATGGCACACTGTTATGGTAGCGATCATCACGTATTGGCTGGCATTCCATATCCAGAGCCTTGCACTTGCTGTACAGAGGCACTTGGAAGGTGAGGTGGGCAGAGAATAGGTTTGCCTGCTGTTCTGAGTGTGGACTTGCCTCCATTTACTCCTTCCCTTTAAGCTACTGTCTTCAGCCTGCTGGGGGAAAAACATAGGATCCCCTTGATCTTGTTTTCTATTCCTGTTTCCATCTTCAGGAGGTCAGAGAATGGTTCTACAAGTCCGTTTCCTTCTCAGACTTCTCTAACCTTCCTACTTCCTCTTGTAATGCTGACACCAGGCTGAGAAGGTCTTCCACTTGGTTATACCTCACACAGCTGTTGTGTCTACTGCCATTCATTACTACTGACAGACTCTGGCACTTCCTGCAGCCTGGGCCCTGGACGGTGTCATGTTTTCATAGAAGTACTCTCTGGCTTGCCACATCCATTCTGGCAAATGAAGAGGACATGACTTTCTGCCAGGTAGATACCATCTGAGCTCTTTCTGAGATGGAGATGACCACCAGCAGAGCCCTTCTCTTTAGCTGGTAGGATGACTGTCCTTTCTGCATGTACTGCCACAAAAACTGTTGATATCCTATGTTCTGTTTGCCTGCTCTCTTAGCAGCATTCCAAGATATAAGTCACCATTTTGGCAGACACTCTCTAGGTTACAGAAAGTGAAATGTTGTCTTGAGATTCAACATAGCCAAGTGCTGTCTTCTGCATTAGAGTCACAACAACCCCGCACAGCACTGAAGACCAACTGGAAGGCTGCCCAGAGGAAAAGGACCTTGGGATGCTGGTCAACAGCAGCTGAACATGAGCCAGCATGTGCCCAGGTGGCCAAGGCTGTGATCAACAACACTGTGTCCAGCAGGACCAGGACAGGGATTGTCCCACTGTACTTGGCTGTACTGGTGAGGCCACAACTCGAGTATCCAGTTTTCGGCATCCCATTACAAGAAAGACATTGAAGTGTTGGAGCAAGTCCAGAAAAGGGCAACAGATCTGGGAGAGGGTCTAGGAGGTAAATCATATGAGGAGCAAGTGAGGGAGCTGAGGTTGTATGTCCTGGAGAAAAGGAAGATCAGGAGTGACCTTGTCACTCTTTACAACTGCCTGAAAGGAGGCTGTAGCAATGTGTCTCTCTTCTTCCAGGTAACTAGGGACAGGACAAGAGGAAAGAGCCTCAGGCTGCATCAGAGGAGATTTAGGTTAGATATTAGGAAACTTTTCTTCATGGAAAGGGTTGCCAAGCAGTGGACCAAGCTTCCCAGGGAAACAGCTGGGTCACTATCCCTAGGGGGATTTAAAAAGTGTGTAGATGTGACCCTGGGGGATATGGTTTAGTAGTGGATTAATGATTGGACTCAATGATTGTATTGATATGGAAACACACACAACACACTGGTTTTCGTCACATGAGAAGTCAACACAAAATACATTAATAGTCAAAGATGGCCAAAAAGTTTTTTTGTCCTCCACAGCTCCACCACTTTTTCTGTTGAATGAAGGAGAAATGAAGCTAGCAGGTACCCACTGAGCAGCGGAGAGTCTGGACAAGACAGCTAGACCTGAAGCCTTTCTTCTCCCTTGGAGGGATCAGCAGCAGGGAGTGTGCAACAGAGAGCATTCCCTCTGAAGTCCTTATCCAGTCTATGAAAACTTTCCTCTGCTTCTTCCTGCATGCAAGAGTTACACCACTTGAACACTCCCACAGGTTCATTTTGCTGATCCTACAGCCATGCACCTCCACTGTCCTCCTACAGCTTTGACTCCACCTGTCCTTTCATGTGCTCTTTTAACAAAGCTGGAAGAAAAATCTGTAACTGGTTCTTTGTTCATTGCACATGAAGGGCTTACAAAATCAAGTGGATGGGTCTTTGGCGTGACGTCTGTTTAAGATTCATAAATGTTTCCTGACTGTATGAAGGGAGAAGGGGGCTTAGGAGGAAGGGAAGCACTCTAGAGCATTCTACAGGATGAGTGATAGGTTTGAACTTCTCACTGGAGTTGAAACTTTTTATAGCATCATTCTCCTCTCTCCCTGTTCCTGAATGTAGAATGGAGCATCTTTCCCACAGCCACCTGGCTTAGTCAGGGAACAAGGCCAAGAGAAAGCCATTGGAGACAAGCTTGGGGTCACCAAAGGGGCTCCAGCAGCTTTTCCATAGACCATTAAAACAGTAAATTCCCAGAAGGCTGAGTTTTCAGCTCATGCCTCTCCACACAAATTCAGAATGAAGTTTTCCCTGACAGAGGAAACATACAAGAGAGGAATGCAACTGCTTTCTGAATAGTAGCTATATCATGAATGATTACTTGCTATCTTCATCTGTTGTCAAAACAATTTGAATTGATTTAAATATCTCCCAGAAGGCTGGCTTAACACATAAACCTACTACTCATCCAAGATTCATCACCTCCTCATTGATTTTTTGGTTCTAGCTATCATTTCTAAGTTGCTCCACATCTTGGATCTGTCAGGCCCATTGGGTAAGTAACCAATTGAACTTTCATTGAACTGCTGTTCCTCAGACCATTTATTCCACACTAAGGAGGAAACTTACCTCTCCCATGTAGTAGTAGTAACAGTAGTAATAGTGGTAATATCAATAATAATAATAATAATAATAATAATAATAATAATAATAATAATAATAATGGTGATGCATAGCAACAGTGAATCTGCCAACCAAACAGCCAGGACCTGAATACAGAATTCTGGAATTAAACTCAGTATCTGCCTGTGCCATCATACCCCTGGCTACTGAGGAAAAAAAATAAAAGAAAAAAAAATTTAAAAAAAAAAATTAAAAAAAGGACAACCACCCACCTGAGTTTGACATCTGACCTATTCATTCTTTGTGCTCTCTGTGCAACAGACAGGACTATGCAGTGGAGCCTACAGGGTCAGGTTTTCTTTTCATGTAGGAGAAGAAATGACTTGAAAATATGTGGTATTCAGCTAGGAAACACAATGCTGCTGCAAAGTTCAGAAAGATATTCAGACAGATAAGATTTAGTATACTCTAATTTTTCAGTTGTTGAGGTATTTTATACCTCATATATGAAGATGAAAATTCCAATGTACTTCAATAGACCAGCACTGTTGCAATTTTTCAGTTTATTTAAAAGCCTCCTGTTAAAGTTAATTTATTCCCAGCTCATCTGAATTTTCAACACATTCATCATTCTTTGTGTATGAAAATGCTGGTGGAACATATCCCTTTCCGGATTACCTACATCCAGAACAAAAACAGCTTCAGGAAGCACAAAAACAGTTTCAAGAGGGGCAGTTGAACAACTATAATCCATTTAATTACCCATGTGGAATCACTAGTCCAGGAAGCATAGAATTCTCTGTATCAGTTTTGGAAATTTATCCCTATGTTCTTTGACTTCTAATCTATACCAAACATCAGTTCAATATCTATTCACTTTTGCAGCCTGTGCCCAAGATCTCCAGCCACACCCACTTTGTGGCATCCTGAAATAACCTGGAGGTCAGGAACTCAATACACAACATTATTCATATATGAGACTGAGGAACTTCTAGCAAAAGCATTCAAGTTATGGGTATAAGAAAAAGGTACTTGAAATAAGAAAATATGCCAGTTTAAAGCACACCACTTGTTTCATGCACTGCTAAAGCCTGCTGTTAATCATATAATGTTTTGTGTTGGAAGAAACCTTAAAATCAACTAGTTCCAGCCCATAGGCAGAGACACTCTCTTTCCACTAGACCAGGCTGAATGTGAAGCAACTTTTCTTACTCTAAGCGAGAAAGGAGTAAGGTTCTCTGCACTCATGGTGGGCTGATCACATGCATGTGTGCATCTCTCTGAGTTCATTTCCTACCCTGTCTTACCCTGAGTAACTTGTCTGGGTGTCCCACTAAAGAACTGAGGATCTCTCCTGGTATTTTGAAAAGACCTCAGACCTCCTAAATCACATTTAGTCTAGATGTGATTGGTCTGCCCCCAGTTTACCTCTGCCAAAGAGAAATATTTTGAAAATTATGCTAGGCAAAAAGAAAAATGGCTTGGGTTTACAGTTTTCTCTCTTGTTCGAAAGTTCTTGGAAGAGAAAGAGGGACTTTGTATTTTCTGTTAGCATAATATAAATAAATGAAGCCCAAATGCAGCAATGTGCAATACAGCATATGTTTTTGCCTTGTCAAGTTTACAGATCTTACAACAACCTATATGCACTGTAGTCCAAATCATTCAGCTCAGGTTTCCACCATGGGAAAGATTCACTGGTATCAATAACTTGTGCATCATCTGTGTGTATCTCACAACAAGACATGGCTTGTGTCTCTGGATTACTTATAAATTCAATCCATTCAATCTTTCAGACAAGACAATCACTAAGAGTTCATTTCCTTTTGCTAAATTTTCATTTCTTCAGTGCAATTTAGACAAATGGATCATAAGGGGAAAAAGCCCTGAGAATTTCTTTTCATGAGGTATGAGGTTTCACCAAGAGGAAATGGGACCAGAAACTGTTCAACATGTGACTGTGACTTTAGTTTGTTCATTAGGGGCAGCATGTAGTCTTAAAATACTCTATTGCTATGGGATACACATATCACTCTGACACACCAATCAGTTATAGGGTGTAATCAAGATTTCTGAAAACCAAATCTATGTTAAAATTAGCTTTCTCAGCAGCCACAGCACCTCTGGCTGACCATGGGCAATTTAAAGATGCTCACCATGCTGTTTACCCTTCTCCAGGGAATGCTGGTATTCACACTGTATAAGGGTCTTGCATCTCACCTGCTTGTGCTAGCATAGCTCCAGAGAGCAATGAGTCTTGAGCAAGGTAGAATCACCCTAACATAAATCCTTAGATACTGTATCCTATACACTTATTTTAAAGAGCTTGCTTGAACCTTTAAAGTTCTTGCTTGGTAGCAAGAACCACTGCAGCCTAACAAGAAAGGCTGTGTGGGACCTGACTGCATGGAAGGGCTGATAGGGCTTTCTGATGATGACAAACAGAGGAGAGAGAGTATCTGACTAGGAAAAGAGTTTGTGTCTTTCCTTTATGTAAAAGGGTCCACTTACGCTTTCCAGAAGTGCAAAATCCATGTTTATCTATTATGTTTAAGAAACATAAGGACAAATTTTGAGCTGGGAGAAAGAGAAGAAGGAGAAGAAGGCCAGTTGCAGTGGTCAAACTGTCTTGCTGCCCAGAGTGTTTAGGTCCACATGGATGCAGAGAATAAGAACATCAAGTCTAAGACCTTACTCATCTACCCTGTATTTACATCAAAATAGCTTTGTGGAATTCTTGCTGATTTACAGCAGCTTCACAGAAACCAGCCTCCAGATTGGGAATGCCAACCCACATCCCAGCGCCATGACTTCCAGGATTTCTGACAAAATTCAGTATATCTTTACTGGAAAAGTTGAGGGGTACTGTAAAAGAGTCTCTAAACAGATTAACTGAATTAGACATTACTAGGAAAACTACTTTTCATTAAATAATTCAAGGCATGTAGAAAAAATACAACATGCTTCATATTTTCTACCCAGTTCTAATGCAGTTTGGAGCACCTCACATCCAGACAAAATTGTTCTCTCACCATCCAGCCCTTCGCGGATGTCATGGCCTTTAACACATGCAAAAAACCTTATCAAGTTATCACAGCATATCCTTTCAAGGACTCTGAAGGCAGCTGCCACCCACGATGGCTCTTGCTGCCTGTAGCATTCCAGGCACTTGCACCTCACTTAATACAGTAACAAAGACAGCTTGGCTGCCACACAGTCTACAGTGTGCTATTACAGCTGTGAAACAGCTAACTTTGGCAGCCATATATCATTAAGGCTTTGTTTCAGAAACTCTCAGAATAGATTTTTGCCACGAAGCCACCAGTGTTAAGCCAGTAAACTGGCACAAGTGAGCAGAGTGCCTGGTAAATGGCTGAGAGCAACGGACTAGATTTTGGAGATAATAAAAGTAAGATGGAAACCAAACCCCCACCAGGCAGATACTCCAATAGCAGTCATTTAACAGCAGCTCCTCCCAGGATGTCAAAGTTTTTCAGCTCTTGTAAGTGGCTGGACAAACCTAGGCTGTCTGCTGCAAGTCACTAGGCTGAAAGAAAATTACTCTGAAATCAAACAGAAACAATATATGTTGAAACCAGGATCTGTTTTCACAGAAAAAGGCTCTGCTGTTTATTGCCTTTGGGATATTACAACAAGAATAAGAAAAAAACAATTTAAAAAAATGACAAAAAAAATTACTAATTTTCCAGGGGGAAGGTAGATAGTCATCAGAAAAAGACTAGGTCAGATACCACAAAGCAGCCCCAAGAGATAAAATGCCACCTGCATTGAATGTGCTGAAGAGGACAAGACTCAGAGTACAGGTGCATCCTTGCAGGACAGGCTAATATTTCCTGTTAGTGCTTGTTCAGCAGCAAAGGCAAAAGTACATGGTAAAAGCATTGCCTCCCCAGGGATGTGCCTCTCCGTGTAGGGACAGTGATGTGTCTGAGGAGTGAGTTGTAGGAGGGGCTTTCCTTAGGACTTCCCTCCCCAAACAGGACAGTCACAGACACACAGTCTTGAACATCCCACATGCCCAACAGCTGCCAGGCTGCAAATGAGGGAGTAGAGTGAATAAGCTGAGATTGTTAGGACAAATTCAGCTGACTAATTTTTAAAATGGATTTAGCAATCTAAAGCTCTGTAGTGGCTTTCAGACATGACCTGGGCAGAGAGAGCATGCACTGAATGCATCTATTTTTGTATACATATGTGGGGTGTGTGTCTGTGCATGCACACACACATTCAGGAGTGCCGTGGCACAGTATAGCTGAGCCCTGCCACATTTAGCCTGGGCAGGATAACCTCCAGTGGCAACCCACCATATCCCTGTCTGAGCCCCACTCTGGTTGCAGTGCTGGGCACTGGCTGGGCAGTGGTCACATCTTCCCTACCTCTCTGGACTCTGACTCACTTCAGTGCAGGCAGGGGAAAGTTCACTTTCTCTTCTGGTCCTTCCTATACACACTTGTAAGCACCTCTGAGTTGTGAAGCCTTACATAATCCAGTCCAGACATTTTTATCAATAAAATTAGCATTGATCAAAAGGAAAATAACTATCTTGTATTGGAGAATCCCTATAATGGAAGTTTCTCCTGACTCAGGAGATGGTCTTGCCTCTACAGTCCTCAGGAGAAATGGTCTTTCTTTCCTGCTTTCAGTTTAATGCTCTTTTTGTGTTCACTTTTCCTAATCCCTGGCACTGCGTGTAGAAAGGACTAAGGCAGTAGGTGTTTCATGTGTACTCTCTCAGGAGCTGTTTTCCTAAGCAGACTTGTATGACACACAAATGAATGTGTAAAGAAAGATGAATTTATAAAATAAAACACAGATATTTTTGGAAATGAGGTTTCTTTCATGGTCTTAGTGTGATCCCATTTGCTTCAGTCTTTAATCAATGATGACACTTCTGTTACTTTTCACAGGATCATTTTCCTGATAATCTCTAGCTGTCACTACACTTCAGGTTGATGCTACAAAAGGCTTTTGTGAATGCAGAGAGGATCAAGATTGAAAAAGAAGACCGAATTTCGGTCCCAATTCCTAATGTTTGTTGTCTGACTCTTATTTCTGCATCACTGATTTTTCTGGCAAGCAGTTACTCGAAGGAAAAATGAAGAGAAGCAGCATCCCTGTTGAGTACAGAGGATCTGACATCTGGAGTCTGGCATCTGTAATTGGTCAAAGACTGGCAGGGGCATAACTCTGCCTGAATGAGTTCTAGGCATAGAGCAGAGTCAGGAACTGAGGAATGTGGTTGTGGCACTGTGTCTTTTAGCTTCAGCCTGCTCTAAAGTTGTCTTGTGACAGTGGGAGCAAGTGTGAGAACAATATCAAGAGAAAATATCTGGCAGTTCTGCATCCAAACTCTGCCTCAAAGCAGGCACTAGAAATACAGAATGCACATCAAAAAACTGCTTATATTGAAGTTGGAACAAACAACTTGCCTGTGTGAATTTTCAAGCTAAAAAGCATCCCAGTTGCTAAAAGAAATATTTGAGCACGCCAGCCTCCAGTGTGGTTCCCTGACACATTTACTTTTATTGCAGTGAGTGAAGCAGATTACTTTGTATGAAGGGTTTAAAACTGAACTCTGTGCACCTTTTGCATGTCAACTAAATGATAGATACATTAAGGAGTCAATCAAATATCCATAGACCAAGATAATATGTATAGGGGTTTATGTTATGATGTGCTCTCCCTAATTCAACAGATTTTAAAACCATTTGACTGTGGTATGAAAATCAAATCCATGTGAATACAGGAAGAAATGAGCAAATATGTGTTTACAAAATGAAATCAGCACAAAATTAGTCTTATCACAAAAATCTACTGAAGCTTTCATCTCCTGGACCTAACTGCTTGAGTGGTGTCACTGATGAAGAAAAGAGATAATGCCCAAGAGGAGACATTGCCCCTTCATCTTCTGCTCCTGAGAGAGAAAGTAACATGCAGAACTCCTGCAGCATGCCAGCATGACCACCAGGGCAAGATAGTGGCAAAACTGAGCTTGAGATGCTCAATGAAATCTGATGAAATTTAGCAGCTTTACAGGTCAAGTATTGCACCCTTCAACAGCACTGGGTTTGTTCTAGATTTTCAGGTTGGATAGCTGGGAGCTGGGACCAACACAGAGATATCTCCAAAAGTATGCATATTGTCATTAGGTTCCTCCTACTTTAGGAATTCATCTGTGTGCTTCTCCTTATTTAAGAACAGCATGAATGCAAACAGTGAAATCAGAAAATTAACCTTCAGGAGGCAGGAGCTCTCTGGTGGACACAATAGAGGTTATTAACCTTCCTCTGTGATGCACTGCTCAAGAGCTCTGTGCTAGCAGCTTGCTCCTGCAGTGCACAGTGAAGTCAGAAATTAGGAGGGGTGCCAGGCAGTAATGGACTGAGACATTCGTGTGTCTGATTTTCCATTCAGCAGACCCTGAGAGCAGGGCTGATCAGCAGAGCAGACCAGGAAATACTGCATCATTAAGATTATTGAACTCATTCTGTACATAATATTATCAGATAGTCTGATATGTGCTGTTGAGAAAAAATTCAAATAATAATTCCCTGTGGATGTAAGTATTCAGAAACAGTTATGATTTTTATTAGTTTTGATCAATGATTTTGGACCAAATAGGTCCAAATGAATCTATTTGAAATACCTGGTATCTGAAATAGTCCACAATTAAAAGAGAAATTTTTTTCCCAAATTTATCCTGAAAATAATCTGAAAACTGTCCTTCCTTCCTGATAATTTCATTTCCTATTTGCATCTGATGCTGCATAGGTACTCAGGGTCTACTCCTATGAAAAGCAACACTGTTTCCACCCAACTAATTTAGTTTCTTTGACTGTTAAAACATTTCCAAAATCTTAAAGCATGGTATCTTACTTGCCTGCTGTTACAGAAAGCCCTATGGTTGTGTCATTCCATGGTGACACACATGAGGCAGGGACCCCCAGTCCACACTTTTATTCAATACTGCCCTCCTCCTTAGGCCTCTGACCCCAAAGAGAGACTGGAGGAGGGGACAAATGAATCTATACTATTGCTCCTCAAGGAGCAATGTCTACATTTAAGTATACAAAACATTTGTCCCTGTATATTACAAGAATTGCACTGCAATTATTGAGTTCCCTTCTTTGACCAGGCACTGCTTAGGCCGATTTACTATGTTGGTCATGACTGCAGCATAGGATTCACTTTTCATTGACTTCACTCCTTTGTTTATCACCCTTCCTCAGTGTTGTACTGGCAGGGGTGTGTACACAGTAACCCAAAACAATACCTGCCTTGTCAAAGTAGTAATATTTCTACCTCATTTAGATTTGATAAATGCTCTATTTTATCAAATCTTAATTACCAAGCTAAATAAAACCTAAGAATCCATGTCCAAAGTGTTGCAGCTAATATACATCCCCTGGCACCATCTCTTTTAGGGTCAACTCTCCCTACAGAAATTGGAAATAAAATAAAGCCTGAATTTCTAGAAATATCAGTAGCCTATGGGCAGAGGGGAGAGGCCATGCTGCAAGTTTCTGCACTGTCAGGGTGTGGGTCTTGTGCCTTCTGGCACTAAAGGACTGAGGACCTGAATGTTGTTGCTTGGACTTCATGAAAGTAAAAGGTTGATGAACATTTACTGATCTGGAGGGAAATACCTGCTATTGCAGGTTTTTATCACAACTGAATACAAAAATCTCTGTAACTAAGGTTGTCCAAAATATCTGGTGAAGAAAATCATAGGCTGGATTCTGACTCTCAGAGGTTGTTGCACTTGGCAGAGTAGCAACTTTTGTGTTGTCAAAACTTTCTGCTTGAAGAAGCCAGATATCCGTAGAGAGCACACCCAGCAGCAAAGGCTGCTTTGTGGGGGAAGAAGGGAGGGTAGTTACTGGAGAGCAAGCCCCCTGTTCCTTTCCTGGCACAAGCAGGTGCAGGAGGGGAAACAGAAGGGGTGTATCCCAGTGCCAAACTAAAACTGGAACTGAGGTTTATTCCGTGTTATTCAACAACTGCATTTGAGGGCTGCCCATATATGTGTTGCTTAGAAAGAGTGAAGGCACACTCAGGAGGCCACAGAAGGAAGAGAGCTCATATTTGTCTGAAAAAAACAACCCCTTTTTCCTCTGCTGTTTTCCAGCCAGGGGGAAGGATGAGGAGGCTGGACAATGCCAAAGGGATCTGTAGTTTGTAGATCTTCTACTAAATGGCACACAGAGTGGAGCACATCCTGACACAGATTTTCTTTTTCATGTCTCGCAGTTTGTTTTTCTTCACTGAATGTCAAAGCTTTGAAATCAATAACTGATGACAAGCAGGTTTAATATGTAAAGTAAGAGGAATGTAAGTAGAAGTTAATAATTAACAGTTACAGAGTGAGAACAGGATTTTGTTCACTTCAGAAACCACCTAGGTCTATTTGTTTTGCACTATTATATACAAAGATCTGGAATGTACCATGTTATTATCCTGATGATGATCAGTACGTGTACAAATGTTCATATTTAGAGTAAATCTAGTTATGTCTGAATACCTTTCTGCTTTGTTTTATGCAATTATTCTGTTTAGTCATGAATCACAGACCTTCTAATTAGGGCTCAAGGTCAGGCAAAGTAGGATGGAAGGCGAACAGACTTCTAGCTAAAAGCCTTTAAAGCCGTCAGTTGTTTATAGGAATTCCCATGCACTTTAACCAAAGAACTAGATTGACAGATCTAGTATTAACAGACCTAAGTTAATTCCTCTAATTTCTCCTGCATTCTTGCAGGCAGTTTCCTCTAACTGAGGAATTAAAGGTCACGCACCACCTACCTCCTGTGCTACCCCAGCCATGCTTTAGCAGCGTCAGCCCCAGGCTCCTCGGTGGGGGACCAGATGTAGCACACTCAGTGTCTCTGAGAGCCAGCAGCTCTTTACCACCTTGATATGTCCTTCAAAATGACACATTATGTTTTTCTCATTTCATGTGACAGCGTTGGTATAGTACACAAACAAAAAAGGGATATTGCTGGGAAATAGCAGTGTTTCTTTATTCAGTTCCATATTTGAATTCCCAGCGAATTTAAAAGGTCTGCCACTGAGCTCCACCATCTCTCATAGCTCATGATTCATTCCTGTGCCTCCCTGGACTCTGCTATGACAGACCTTTGGAGGAATATTCTTGCAACAGTCTCTTGATCCTGCTGTCACCTGCATTTTAGCAGAGCCCAGTCACTAGGTCCCTTTGCCCTTTTCTGAAACCTTCAGGAGCAGAACCTGCCTCTTCCACTCACAGGTCTTTGGTCAAATAGCAACTTAAGCAACACCATTGTTCTGTCCATTGTGAGGGTGAAGGACCTTACTCCACAAAGGCAAGAGCAGCCAGGCAAGTAATCTCATCCTATCACAGTGGTGGAGCATGTAGGAAGAGAAAAGTAATACCCTGATAGCGTTAGTAGGTGAGATTCTCCATCTGAATTGCCCTAAGGGGCTTCAGCAACTTCTTCCTAGGTCACATACATCACCATGTCCTGCCTGATGCAAGACTATCTCAGTAACCCAATAAACAGTTCAATTAGAGAAATCCTTTGTTCCTATTCTGTCATCTAGTACTAGTCTCTCCTTTACTGGATCTCATAAGAATAAGTTAAGATTATTTCAGTGAGCAGGGGTGAAATGTGCTACATCCTGGCATCTGCCTTGAAGCCATGTTCTGCTGCACACAGACTTCAGGTACCAGGGAATTCCCTGCTCCATCCTTCCAGCCAGCCACCATAAGCCAAGGAGCAATGAAATCTGAGTGAAAGTTCCCATCTCTGTGTCTGCTGGAACACAGAGAATTTGCCACGAGTGGGTTTGGGATGTCAGCTGACCAAAGGGCTAGGCAGACCTCTACTCTTTGTCCCCACCCAGTCTTTTTGTACACACCGTACAGGCAGGGAAGAAAGATTAAAACCAGTGATTTTAACCAATTATGAACTGTAGAGGAAAAGAGGATATACATAAACATAAGCTTTGGCTGTAGTGAGAAGGTGGATATGGAAAGGAAATAGCAAGAAAAGTCTAAGTTTAGAAAGGCTAGGTCTCCCTAGTCTGATGCCTTACCAATTTTCTCAATCTTATTTTTTTCAGAAGACATTTATGTAATAACAAAAAGGGAATAGAATTGGTCTCAGCTGTGTTCCATGTCTAGTCATATGCCTTGTCATGTCTAAATAAACTGGCAGCTGACATTTTAGGTGTTCTTAGCCACAGGGTTTCCAGAAAGCAAAACATTTTTTTTTCCACTTTGTGTGTGTCTGTGTGTTAGTGTCCCTTTTGGAAAAACTGTGAAAGGACTACAGAAACAAACAAAACTGAGCAAAACAAACTGAACTTGAGAATAACAGACCCATGGCTGAGGACAGTCTTTTTCCAAAGGGAAATATGTGATCAGGGGCTCAATGGTTTATTTGCTGAGAAAACAACCTTCTCAGTGTCACTGCTGTATCTAGGTTTCATGATAGATGCATTGCCTTTCACTGTCACAGTTTTTCTTTGTGACTTTGCTTGTGATTTAGCTCAGATGAAGTATTCTTTGGAATGGAGGTGGTGTATTTATTCTTTCAAATGAGATTGTCACACTGAGAGGCTTGTGTGCCAAAGCAAAGGGCAAGAGCATTCTTTGCTTTTCACTCATCTTCCTCTCTCTGGGACCAAAGCCTCCTCTCTGACGAGAGTGATACCATTAGCACAGCTGCACCCCAGCCAGATGACCACGAGACTTCAGCTGGTACCTCATGAAACACCTTGTTGTGCCCACAGCTGGATGTTTTTCATTCATGGGGAAGCCAGAGAACAGTTGACCCACCAGTGGATCATCAGCTCCTGTAGGCTGCTTGGACCTCAGCTAACCAGCCAGCTGCCCAGCCCAAACTGGTGCTTGCACCAGTTTCCAAGATGTCACACTCTTTCTAAGTAATTGCATCGAGTTTCAGAGTGAAGCCTGCACCAGATCAAGATGGCCTCTGGTGTTCTTCTGCCTCTGAGCTGTGTTAGAGCTGTTACTCATAATGCTCCAAACATTTAAATCAGTGCAGCTTTGGTCTTTGTGAAATTTGGAAGATACTCAAGTATGAGATAATCTTTTCTTCCACAGGTTTTCTCAGGAATTTTAAAACCGTATTCCCCTGCATCAAAAAATAGAAAGAGTATCACTCTGTCTGAGGGATTTCTTTTCCTAATTGAATCTACACGTGGGGCTTTATATCTTTGTCACTGACAAAATACTCTTATTAATCAAAAAAAGAAAATGTAAAAGCAAAGAGTATTTTAAATGTGATTAATGGACTAGTCATTTGATGTAATGCCAAAATCTAGATTTCTCAGAACAAAATTTGGTGGCAAAAATAAATCTTGAATTACTCCCTTTGTCTCTCCCTTGCTTGTGATTACACTATGTTGAAAGCAAGTTGTAGCTATCACCAGTCTGAATTTCTCCAACCTTTAAAACAGTCATACTTTTATGTTGCCAGTTGCTGAGTCTAGAAAAATATTTGTTCTTGCACTGTTAGAGCTGTGAGATGTGTTCTGCTAGGTCAAACAAAAAAGCTTATTTCTAAATTATATTGCTGTTTTCTGATTCTCATCTTGCATGTTGATATTTTAATTAATTTTGCTTTAAAGGAAATAATTTTTTGCTGCTTTTTTTCATGGATGAATTACAATAAGAGTGACCTGATGAAAAGCAGTACAATGAAACAAGGAAAAACAGGTCTGGCAGGCAGAGTGTATGGAAAATAAACCTGACCTCTTGCTTAGTGGGGCCAAAGTTAATGGTTATAGACAGTCTTTGTTCATGGAACATGTTCTTCTCCTCTGAAGAAAGCAAGCAATTGTTCTGCTAAATTAAAACTTAATGTGAAATGAACAGTCTTTTTTACGGGAAGAGAGTTCCCCATCCTGGAGAGTCCCTCCCATCAGTTAGAAATCTCTTCATGCTGAAGTCTAACCCCTATAAACCTTGTGTGCTGCTGAAGCATGAAATAAGGTTGTCTAGGACACTCTCTGTGGGAAGAGGTGCTCATGATACCAAGTACAAAGTGAGCATTTATTTTCTTTTTTTTTCTGGAGAGCAATGAATCCGAAAGAAAAGGGGTCAGTACCCACAGTATCCTCATTCCCTACTGCTTTGTCCATATTGTATGTCAAAATTCTGGTCACAGAGAGAAAATTCCTGGGCACAATAACAGGACCTGTCACTTCATCTCTCATCTGTTTTGAGACAATGTTGTAAAATGCTAACACAAGTCAGCAAGCACTCCAGCAGATAAGGAAGATCTTTGATCTTTCTCTGGTGTTTTCTGGGAATGCTCACTTCTAAACTACACTAAAAGTGGGGGCAGCACTGGGGCATCTCTTCCTGAAGCGTATTAGCATACTGACCTCAGCCTCTTTGTCCCAGAGTCAGGAGTATGATATGGCTAATGAGTGGGATCAGCAATAAAAATTCTGGCCATGGGCTGGAATAAATGACCAATGTCATATTGGTATTCCATGATATTGATGCTTGCAGTGCACTGGGGAGGACCAAATGTCATTTCAAAGGCAAGGGACAGCAATTCTGAGCTGTCTGCTTGGATTTCTACTTTCTATAACTCATTTTGTCAAAAATTTCTGCCTGAAGAAATCCTGAGGGGCTAAGAGGTTTCATATGATAGGGCGTTTACCTCACATCTTAGTAAATTAATCTGGAAATATGTCAGTCCTGGTATTAAAAACTTGCATTTTATTTCCAGTGTAAATCTGTCTAGCCTCAACACCTGGACATTAACTTTAAACACTCACTCTGATTAAATATCTCCCTGGTATCTGATACCCTCTTTTTATACAGTGCCTTATAAACTGATCCACACACTTGCCAAAGTTCTTTTCCATAAAGTGCACTAATTTCATTAGCTCTTCATAACCCTCTCTCACAGCGGTGTTCTCAGTTCTCTTCCTGCTGTTTCTGATCTTGTCTTTGTCCTTTAGAAGCAGACACAGGTACTGAACACAACTCTTGCAACTGGGTGGCCCTTTCCTACACAGGGAGAGCTGCTCTGCCTAGTCATGCTCTGCTCAGGTACTGGAGTCCTGCACAAAAATACAGAGCTGACTCATGCTGGCAGGTGGATCCTGTTTGCTCCAGCTAGGATGGGAGAAGGGTTTCTTTCTTTGAAAGGCATAAACAAGGGGCTGGGACGGAGGGGATT
Organism: Cyanistes caeruleus; assembly: GCF_971803275.1. Taxonomy (NCBI): domain Eukaryota; kingdom Metazoa; phylum Chordata; class Aves; order Passeriformes; family Paridae; genus Cyanistes; species Cyanistes caeruleus. The sequence continues at coordinate 63,795,006 of NC_141732.1, forward strand.
CATGCAGAGGAACCTTAGCCAAGTTTGGAGAAAGAACTTTGGCTGAAGTTTGCTTTATTATTGTTTCTGTTTGAATTGCAAATAAAGGCCAGGAAAGAGGCATATTTGGACTATGTACAGCATGTGAGTATTCTCTTAGAGCCAGCGGGAGCTTTGCCTGCTCACCCACATGCACAATTGAATTCACTCAAATCTCAGGCTCCTCTTTCCCTTCAAGAGATGAGTTTGATGCACTTGCAAGGTAAAAGAGAAAACTCCAGCTGTAGCTAGAGAAATGCTGGTGACTAAATTACAGTCTTTAAATACAAAGGCATGATTTGAGGATAAGTATAGATTTTACCTAAATCAAAATCACATGAGGCACCTGAAGATGTCAGACTGGAATGTAAAAATAGCATATAAAGAATGCTCCTTTTGCAAAACTCAGAGAACTACAGGACAAGTACCATGCAAGAAAGAGTGATGGCTGGATAGTGCAGTTCCCACATGGTGGGGATTGCATTTTTCTACTGATATATAGAGTACCTATCTGTTGAGCTGAGTTGTCATAATCCTGATATCAATGAACAGCTTCACTGTGTTTAGTACAGGCAGATGGTCATAAATATGCAACAAGAGCAGGATTAAGGAGAAAAAAAATCACATGTATTATCTTAATACAGAATGACTGCTACCCAGATGCACCCATATACACACACACATGTATACACAAGCTTCTTAGTTCACCCGTGCAGCCAGGATCTAGATAGTACTATTCCTCAGTAACCCCTACAATCATGAAAAAAATCTTCAGATGTGTTTCAAAATAAGCAAGGATAAATTAACCCTGTGAAGGAAAGCTAATACAATATGAAAGAGTCAGAGGAATCGGGGGTGTTTAATGTCCCAGGGTTTTGATGAGTGAATTTTCCACTCACAACACCAGTTTAGAAACCCATGTCCACTCCAAAGTTAATGCTATTGTTTTCTGATCTTTGAACCCTAACTCCTGTCAATTTCACATTCCCAGAGGACTATACTGAGTCTGGCATTTCTTTTTAACAAAGAAAATATTTACAGGCTTATCACTCCCTGAACAACATCCATCCGGTTGGACTACTAGAAAAGTCATTTAAATACAACTGGAAGTTACTAGGGAAATGGTATAAGTCTGAGTGTCATCAGACATCAATTTTCCTGTCACATTAGAGGTATCTGAAATAACTGATTACACTGGCTAGTTACTCTGGCTTTATGGGAGAGAATGATTTTGCCCCAATAATTGGATATACAATCCAGTTCTTATTCAAGTTTCCAGAATCCATCTTTCAAAAACAAGTTTCCACGAGTACAAGTTTCCTTGTACTCTCTATCTTAACTGTATGTTTGTACAGAAGAAGGGCAAAATAGGAGCCTTTTATAAACAAGGAAGTGGTCTAACTCAGTCCCTTGTGCAGGAAAACCCAGAAAAGGACAACTCTGAAGTCAGTTGTTCCCTGGACTGTGCCAAATATCCACCCCCTTTGCAAAGCAAAACAGAGCCTTTGTCTCCCCTCTCCTGCAGATCTGCACATAGTGTGGGACCAGGAACCTCCAGGAGCAGAGGGGAGTCCTGTGCTGACGTTCTGGCTCCCAGTCCCTCCCAGCCTCCCTCAACACCTGCCAGGCCCAAGTCCCCCTACTTGAGAGCTCCTGCTCTGAATGGGCATCACAAGGGAGAGGCCTTTCCAATGGTTAGGGAGCATGGTGCTGGATAAAACTGCAGCAAATGTGGACCAGAGCTTCTCCTTGCCAGACTCAAAAAGCCTGCCCTCAAATTTTGACTCCATGCAGGATGAAGTCTCTCATCCTCCTGCACAGGAGCTAGGCTGTCCGAAGGTTGTCAGGGACCTGCAGACAGATTAAATTGTCACAGCTCCTACTGAACAACCCTTTGCCCTGGGCAGCAGCTAATGCCACCTGATCAGTGTGCTCAAGGACAATAAAAGGTTTTATCTGATTACACTGTGGTAACACTTTCTAGCACCATATGAGTGAGGTCCAGGTTGTTTTCTCTGAGCTATGTACTAGATACTTGATCTTGCTACTTTGATTTAAATAAAAGTCACATCTCAGAGAGCCTGAAGCTGAGTGAGGAATTTGGCTGTGTAGCAGTTGAGCCAAGAGAAATTCACAGTGACCTTCCATCAGCTAATGAAACACCAGCTCTACTACATAACTACTGATGCTTCCTCATGTGCAGCCAGAACAAAAACTCAATTAATAAAGAGCAGTAGCAGTTTTTAATGCAGAGGTGCTATTGTGGGCTTACTGTCAGGAAAGCATGGCTAAGACACAACTGCTGAGTAATAACCACAACTCTGTTTTTGCTGGTGATGCTCCAGCCTGGGTTAAGTTTCACCTAGCTGATGCTATACCTCAAGGTCAGCTTGCAATTAGAGAGCAGCTAGCCTGAAGGGAAAAGATAACTGCAGTAGCTCAATATAAGAGATTAACATAGGTCAAATAATTTGTAGGAAATTATTAATCTTCCAAATGTTACCTTGCTGCACAGGTAGTGATTTTCACTAATGCAATTGGTATTTAAATTACTGGCTAAACAGTTTGTGACAAATAGCTGTGAAGTCATAGCTATTTCTGTAACCAGTGCTCCCTGGGAGCACTGAAAGCAAGCTGTCTGGATCGCATGACTCTGCTGTGCTTCCTGATTGGATAAACTGCAGTCTGACGACTGGGTTTCTGCAGCAGTTATTGTGACTCTTTGTCTGAAGTCTCACTTCTCCAGATTATTTGACATATCCTCAGAAGACATGCTGTAGACCAGAAATTTTAACTTTTTTTTTAACATAAAACATTTAGAGGATGGATGTATAAAAGTACTAGGCTTTTGCCTAGCAGAGGCCAGCCAGCACAGTATCCTTGTTTAATGCAGACAGCAGCAGGCATACAGGCTTCTCCACAGAAGACCTGTTTCCCTTGCCAGCTTTTGTGGGACCACCATGATGACTGGAGAGAGTTCACTCTCCAAGTCTGCTCAGTCTTCGGCTTCTGAAAATGGCCTGTCAGCAAGATGGGTAATTGATACAAGTTGTGGTGTGGGATTCATGGTATGGCTACCTCTGTGAAGGGATTCATATGAGGTTGACATAGGAATCAGATACTCAGTAGACAGTAGGACCACCAGATACAGTAGTTCAGTGTAAAAATAACTGTGGTATCAACATCCAGGCTGGCCTGCTGTTTATACTATCTCTTTTATTTTGTCTCATTTCATATTAATTTTTCCAAAGCAATGACCTGGGCTGTAAGGCAAAGAAGAATGAGATATTTCAGAAGATTTTTTAAACTACTGACTAAACTAGATGCTTCTCTATGCATACAGTTATAAATGTATGTCTCTTCTTCAGCAATCCTGACATGGAAGCATGAAAAATTTTAGAATGCATAGTAAGTTATGACATTTTAAAATATGATATTTCTATTATTTATCTTGTTTTTCTTTATATTCATTTTAAGCTTGACTTGAAACTAAAGATCAGTAAAAAATGTTAAAAACAGTAGATTGGATTAATTATATATTTAGGGCAAAGGTAGACAGAAAAATGAAACTTTACTGAGTTTCTCTCTTTGCCAAAATCCTGGTGACTTTATGTTTCAATGTGACATTATCTTAATATTTTTCTACCCTTGCAATGAGCTCTATGGCTCCAATAACTGCTCTACTCTATAATATGTATAGAATCTCACTCTTTTCGATTTGCAAGAGCAGCTTGCAAAATAGCATTCTTTTAGAGAATAACTGGAAATTATTAAAATTTAAGTTACTTTTCTGTAGACTCACAATCTAGTATTAAGTTCAAGAATGTTGCATATGTCTGTGTAACGGTTAAGGTTTGCCAATTTGAGTTTCCTGGCCAATGCACCAAATAATGTGGTGGGTTTAGCACTGGCTAAAATCACCAATGCACCTGCTAGAATCATTCACTCATTTTCTGCTGTGAGATACGAATTAGGAGGAAGACAAAGCAGGCTCAAGACTTAGAAGGTATAAAGGAAACTTTATTAACAGAACTAAAAGAATAAGAATCAGAATGAAACCTTCAGAACACTTTTCCTCCCTCTGCCTGACTTCTTTTCTTTCCCAATTGACAACATAGAAACAAAACCTGGGATTTTCAATCAGTTACCACCTCTACAATAGTCTTCCATCTGTTCTTGTAGGGAGAGGAGTTTCTCTCACCATGCCATGGAGACTTCACAAGGAACAGTTCTCAAGTGGCTTTTTAATTTCCATGAACAGCAACTATCTGGAAAATCTGCAATCATGAAGTTCCTCCTATCCTCAGCCTTCCCACAGCTGAGTTTATGGGATATATCAGCTTATGGGGTACTATATTTAAGGATGAGCTGTTCAAAAGCAAAAGTTCTCTTCATCTATCTCTGTGATCATCTTCATCTCTGGGAACAGAGGTTTTCTTCCTCTTTCCCTGGGGCCAAAGGGTCTTAATCACTCTCATCTCTCTCTGTTCAAGCTTCTCATGGGATCCCAGCTCCTTCAACATCTGCTTTGCCTCATTATGGATGTCTCTGTTCATGTCTACAGTTTGAACACTCCATCCCCCCATACTTTCTCATGAATTGAAGGGGATATTCTAGTGCATCATAGTCCATCTCCATGGCTTTATCAAAAGAAGTTTCAGCCCAAGACTAAGGCATCTCCTTATTCTCCTCCCATCTACGACTTGACTCCTTCTTTACTGACCTTGGTGTCTTCATGATGTTTCTCTAAGTGTCTTTACTCTGTCCCTTTCTCTCACTAGAGCTAGGATCAATGTTTTGCAAGTTTCATCTGTGCAGTGAAAGAGTTAATATCTCTCCTGGGGCCTGCAGATGGTCATGAAGGTTTCTGCTGGGCAGTGACCAAAGCAGTCATGGTGATGCGTTTCAGGCTGTGCTGGGGCTTGTGTCAAGATCTCAAAGCCTCAGTGAGGGCCGGCAGTGAGGCAGGGCTTAGTGTTGGCAAGATGTCAGCTGCCACAGCCCAGCCTGGCCTCAGCCAGGCCCCACAGCCTCCTGTCCCCCGCCCGGCCATCGCTGCGGCCTGCCCCAGCCCCATCAGGCCACGCAGGCCACAGCAGAGAGGGGCCAGCCTCACCAGCGCCCAGTTACCTCAAGGCTGGAAGCAAGAGATTTGCCTTCAAAATGTGAATCTCACAGAGGCAGACCCAGCTTCTAAATGATTTAATAGGTTGTCAATTCACAGAGCTAGCCAGCTATTGATCTTTGCTAGGCACAGAGGATGGTCTTAGCAGCCCCTCTCAGAAAAATCATCTCTGTGGGTGGCTTCTTCCCTCCTCACCAAATGTTGATTATTGCAAAACCAGTACAGTTTTACAGTAAACATATTCTGGAAGGAAAATCTGTTGGACAAAGTTGATGAGTTCTGTTTTGGAAGGAGGGTGACAGAACAGGACAAGAATGAGGGGGAGACTCTTTGGAAATCTTAATTTTGTTTTCCAGAAAACAGTCCAGCATGATGGGACCATTCAGATTTGATGCTTTGACTGACTTAAAAATTAAAATCTAATCATGTGAATTTGAAGACTTAAATGACTCTTTATAATGAGAAAAAAACCTAGCCATTGTCTAACAGTAGGCGCCCTCACCTGAGGTGGTATGATTTCAGGTAAAGACATCCAAATACAAGGAAACCACACAAGCAAAAGTGACAGCTCTAGTGAGGGAAGAGTGTGGTATCTCTATTACTAGAAAATATAATAGAAAAGGGAGGTATCTTCTTCTTTGTGTACATGCCAAACATTACACATGCATCATCTCTTTACTTCCTATAGAGTAAACAATAAAAGACTATGAAATTGTCCTTAAATCAGAGATAAGATTCCAGGGGACAGACAGCATTAGGAGAAACTGGATGTTGGAGTGCATCCTTCAGTTTTGGTTTTAACTGAAAGGAACACAGTTTTCTTAGGAGCACAGCTGACCTAAACAAGGCAAGGATGGGGAACTGGGAAATTTCTTTTAAAAAATATCCTTAATCCAAACCTGAGATGTTATCCTAAGTGGACCTTCCTCCCCTGGTTGCTCCAGTCTGATTTCCAGAACTGGATGTCCAGCAGCATTGATTCAGTTAGGGAGGAGTGCTCAGATATGGTTGTGGTGCCAACACCCAGGATCCTAGTTCTGACTCTAGACCCAACAACCAACATAACAAAGGAAAACCATTACTAGCATTGAGAGGTGCCTCTGCTGAGCTTAGAACAAGTTTATGTTAATGGGAGTAGGCTGAGGTCACTAATTCTGTGACTATGAGAAAGAGATTATCTCTGACACACTGAGTGACCCAGGGGAAGTGTTCCAGAAACACAATTCCAAAAAGAGTTATTTACACATTGTATTTTGCCTCTTACAGTGTTTTCCTCAGACCCACATATAACAGGAGATGCACCATGCTCTGCAGAGTTTGGTGCCCCAGCAGACCTCTCCCACCAGCCAACAGTGTGCAAATATCAGCATCCCAGCAGCTGCTCATCAAGCACCCCAGAACAATATCAGCCAAAGCAGCACAGAGAGCTTTTGGGACACTGTTTGAAGGAGACATCCTCTATTGAAAAAGGATGATGGACAGAATGACAGGACTACCACACAGTCTTCATTTTCTGGGATAGCCAAGGATGACAATTGTTTTCTGTGGACACAGTCTGTGTGACAAAGTACTCATGTGCAGCCCTGCCCAGGAGCAGCAGGAGCAGGGCTGCTCCAGGACAAGGGCTGAGAGAGGAGTTGAGTGTGACCCCTGTGCCCTCCCTGATGCATCCCACAACACCTAAACATACTGGGCGGAGCTTGCTGCTTGTCACAGGGTCCATTTGCAGTCCCTAATGCTGAAAATAGACCAGCTCCGGAGTCTGATATTTAAAGTGATGTTAACAATATTTGTCTCTCTCCTGAAATGATGTAACCTTATGAATGTTTCCTAAATGCTTTGTAAAAAGCTCTTAGGAGAAAGATTCTGTGCCAGCACAAGATAATGGCATTCCCAAAGAGAATGCCTAAAGGTTAGCTGAACCATTCTAAGAGGTTGGAGATCACTGCAGCTTTCCAAATAAGTTAGCTAATTTCCCCTTGCATCAAAACAATATAACGTCAGAGGGATGGCATTTTTCTGCTGTTACAGACTAGCCAAGGTCACATTCCACTGCAAAGTGACTGTCTTTCAATGCATACCATTCCTTGGGATAGATAAATAATGAGTTAATATTTACAGGGGGTACTGTCAACAGAAAATAGTCTGAAAAGATGTTTGTATTGATTTCATTTAATTGAAAAAAAATACAGGGAGAACAGTAAATTTAATTTAGATTTCCATGCATAGGAACACCTAAGTCAGAAATTGTTATCAGTATAGTTACAATAACATCACTAGCATTATCTTTCAATATCAAGTTGATTTTCCTTAAAAGGGAACTCACACATAAATGTGTTACTTAACTTTTTTTAAAGTGACAAAAGATATCATATTTCTTTAAAGTGCATGGGAATGCTTGGTATCCTAAAATCGGTACAAGACTTCCGACTCTGTGTTGGGACTAATTTTAGAATCTAAGGCTTTCATTAACAGCAGAGGTTGCTTTCATCATTGAGCTACAAAACAAGGATTGACAATGGTTGCACACTTTCCATAGCAATACTTGTACACCCTATGCACCCTTTCCATTCTCATAGTAAGACCTCACTGCAGTGTTGATCACCTACATTCTGATCTGGTAAAAATCCTAAAGCTAGGTCTACACAAATGAATTTAGTCTATGGTCTGGTCCAAACATGGCAAATTCTGCACATATCACCGTATCTACAGTTTGCAGAACTTGATCCCCTAAGTACACTCAAAATAACATATTGTGCCTTCCAATTAGTGAGGATTACAAGACAAGACCTAGCAGGTCACTCAAACATCTGCACATTTATACTTATCCTTACAATGGCTTATTAAAAGCTATTCATGTTCCTGTCTTTTTAAAACTAGAAAGAAAGCTCCCTACTTCAGAAAAAATGGGTTTGGGTTTTCAGGCTGGTTGGTCTGATCATTCAAACAGCAGTTACAGCATGACTCAGGGCTTGCACTTATACCCAGAAACTACTGTTTGGACTGTGTTGGGAATGTACATTACAGCCCTTGCACTATTCATTGTTCTTGGTATGTACCCTGCAGTTAGCCTCTCCATGGAACCCCTCCAGGAGGAAATATTTTCTGTTTCAGCCATGTTCCCATTGCTGGGAGCAAATCAAGTCCAGTAGGCCAAACTTTGAGTCATTACTGTCTTGATTTGATCCAAGATCTCTAAGTCTGTGAATGGACAGAGAATTTCATATATACATTCCTTGTCTTCCCAAAGCCTGAGAGTTACAAGAAGCAGCCCACTATGATGAACTTTCCTGTGGAACATTGTAATATAAATTAAAGAAATTGAAAGTAAAATCTATAAATATATATAAAAAATATTCTGTTCCACATGTTTCTGAGGCTTTTCTTTGTTGCCTTTATTTCTTCCCAGTAATCTCTTTAAGAAGTTGCTCTTTTCCCCCCCGCCATTGCCTTTGCTCTTGCAGGTCAGTGGCACCCTGTGTTGGTGAAGTCCTTAAGTAACACCTACACAGTGTGAAAGTAGTCCCTCTCTCATGCAGAGAGCCAGGTTGCTGTTAGGTTGCACCTAAAAGCTCTTCATGCATGATGATTAAACCACTGCTTTCTCCACTCTTACAAATACTTCCTTTTGCCCTTGGGCTTAATATTTTCCTTCTTATCAGCTGTCTCTTTTTCTCTCTATTTTTTAGAAGTCGGTTATATCAACCCCTCTCCACACACTTGGGAAGGCTCTGCCATAATTTACCCATTTTCATTTAAAATCATTTGCACATTCGATGCAATCCAGTTTGGCTGACAACACATTAGGTTGCATTGAAATGAGCTATGCCAAGCATAGGACCATGCTTCTGGGTGGGGACAGAGGCACTGGCTATGCCTGTGTTTGCGATGTCCCCCTCCTCCTGAGGAAGGTGCTGCAAAAAGCAGAAAACAAGCAAACCAAAGGAAACACCCACTACCTTTTCACCTCAGACTGCCTCGGGCACAGGAGCAAAAATGGGTTAATGACAGAAGGGCTTTTAGACTAATCCAAGGCAAAAATGATCGCCCTTTCAAATGTGATTACTAGGAAAGTGATTTGGAAGCCAGTGGGACAGAGGCGTGGAGTAAGCTGTCTCTCTGATACATATCAACAGAGACCTTCACACTGACTGATTATAATGAATACAAAGTTGACATTAGCAGAGACAAAAAGTTACATGAGCACCACATTGCCTTCAACAGTTCCCTTTGTCCTTGAAAACTTTCTCAGGAGCAAAAGGCATTAGTTCGGCTCATCCAGAGGGCTGCACAGGTAGAGGTTTCTCTGGAAGTCAGAAGCATTTCACTCCCCAGAAAGATCATAAAACATCTCTGAGTCATGGACAACTATTTTTACAGCTCTGTGGAAATGCAAAAGGGACTTTACATAAGGCTTGTGCAGCAATGCGGGGCCAGGTTCAGCCCTGGCACGGGCAGAGATGGCTCTGCCAAGCCCAGTGGAGAGGCTGCAGAGAGAAGTCACCTCACACTCCTAAGGGTGGTTAGAGCATTTAATTTATTTAGGACTTCAAATTTTTATGCACTTCCTCGGAGACAAGGCACCCAGCACAGGGTACTTTAGCAGAAGTAGCCCATCCTGGGGAGTGCAAGAGAGCTATCATCCTACCACTCTCTTCCTGATGCCAAGCCTGTCCCACCCTGTACACCTCCACTCCACTTTGTTGCAGTGAAGGGAGCAGGATCTGCCTTTCTCCCAGAAAACTGTGCTTGGGGCACTGCTATCCGGTGTCAGCTACCCATAATATTTAGTAGTAAAGCACTGTGCTAGAGAAGTGGAGCACTTCATAAACACTTTCAAAATCTCATGCTTGCTGTGGGATACGGCACCAGCAACAGCAGAGCATAACATGAGTTGTGCAGGTTTCTCCAGCTGCTAAAGCAATTTGTTATAGAAACTTATATAAAAAGAAAGTGATCTTTTTGAGTGCAACAAACATGTTAATGCTTGTAAATGGCTATCAGACCTTGTTTTTTTCTTTGTACTAGTCAGTACCCACGGCCCTCATTCCACATTTATGCAGCCTTTATTCCCAGCACACATAACAAGAAGTCTTTGAGAATTTTATTCAAAAAAAGTTTTTTAAAAAAGAGTAAGTTGGCTCACAGAACCCTGATGTTTTCTGTAACAGCAGCCTGTGAAGCTGGGCAACAACAGCAAAGCAGTTGGGATGGCTATGTGAATTAGTAAGATCAAGTAAAGTACATTATGGGAAATGTTACTCTGATAAGAACTGAGATTTCACAAATGCAAAAATGATTAATTCTTCCAAAGTAAGAAAACCAAGAAGATTCACTGGGTTACATCTGGAAGCTGATGTGTGCTTTGAAAACACATCAGTTTTGTCTTCTTTTGCAAGATACCAAGCAAGATATCAAGCTCCTCTGGTTCTCTGCTGAATAAGCCTGTCTCTCTGTGCAAAACACATGACTGTAAAGACAACTTGATCACAGCACAAACACTTTCAGACAATTTCTTTCCGATGAACTTGCTATTAACTTCTCTTAGCATCCATCTTTCTTGCTTGTCTAAAAAAAAAAAAAAAAGTGAGTGAAATAAAAAAATCAAGAATTGTTAACACAGCATCTGCAAAATAGAATGAAAAACCTCCTGGGGAGTACTCACCTGTTTTTAAGAATACTGGGGTGTAAAGCACAGCAATACTGCATGCACTGACCATTATATGCTTAAATGCACTATCCCTCTCATATCTGCAACTTGAGACAACAATATTTGTCCCTTAGCCTTGAGGCACGAATTCTTAAAGCCTTGTGCGAAAGTACGTGATGACACACATGAGTGGAGGTTCCCTTAGAAACAAAAGCAAACAGGACTTTTATCTTCTCTCTGCTGGACCAACCCCACCCTTAACATGCCCATGAATGATCTAGCAGTGGATAGTGCCATTGATCCATCTGTTTTCTTGCGGACAATTCATTCACAGTAGTCACTCATTCTGTAAATGTTTTTGACTGCAGAGTAAGAAGGAAATTTATTAAAGATATCAGGAATTTGTTGGATTTATTTTGGTTGGTCCTAGTGAAATTCCCAGTGACACATTTGAGAGAAAACATGAATTATCCTTTGCTTCCCTTAGTTTTTGTGTCTATTTTTTTCCCAGCAAGTTATCTCTTACTAAATGACACATTATATGAACCTAAGATCTTTGTTCTTTTGACCTAAGTTTCAACGATTTACTTGAAAATCTTACCAGGTACAGAAAAGCAAATTATGTAAAGCAGAAACTAGAAATACTAGAAACCTTTCAGAAACATGAAGATTGATTTTAGACAGAGGATGAACTACCTAGCTTGGATAGAGTAACATCTAGCATCAGCCTGCTGCCATCTATAACATGAAACATTGGAGTAAAACTCAAGCTAAGTTTGCTGAGTGGGTAGACACTGATCCTGTGGTTGAGTGAGATACCTAGGTCATTAGTGGCACTCTTGAACTTGGTTTTTTTCTTTCACTGACAAATTATATTCCTTGAATGTGGTCTTTTACTGCAAGCCTGTATATTTTTTTTTTTTTTTCAAAGGTGAAGGTCCCAGTCTAGATGTAATATCAGCCCTGTTACTTAGGGGAAAAACAAAATAAATTTTAAAAAGAAACCTAAGGAAGTAAAGGGCTTGACAGCCATAAAATATTGACTTCTTGATATTTTTCTTATTGCATCATTAGAAATCTCATCTCTGACTCTCCTATTCCATAGAATTAAGAGTTCACTTTCACTTATAAAGGATGTAATATATTAATAATCCCTCATACAGCAAGCAAGCAAGCAATGATTGTTCAGCAACTCTTTCACAGTTAATGATCATCTTCTGAGCTGTTTTACTGTGAATGAAGAGATTACCAGGTATACTGTGATTTAAAATTTCTTGGCAGATTATACCTGCCAAGAAAGGTATAATAAATGAAGGTATAAATAGTCTGAACAACACCAAGGTGTAATTACCACCTGACATAGCACACCCTGTCCTTTTGGACAGAATTCTATTGATTCCAGGCTGATTCAAATGAATGTAAATGGAAAAAAGGCTTCAGGCTCAGTTTTTCCTCATGTCATGCCTATCCTTTTATAGTAATTTCGATGAACACACTGTAAATAATTACCAAACTTTCTACTTTGTGACTCATACCTAGCTAGCCTTGTTTCTCTCTACAATACATGGTGCATGTGGCTAATCAAGACTGAAGTGTGTTATTGATTTAAGTTGAAGATCCTTGGTTTTTGGACATTGTAATTGCACTTGCTATATTACAGAGAGATTGAAGGAATCTCAGACCCTGGATTCAAGCAGCAGAAGTTCAAGGAAATGTAGGTCTCAGGAATTTTTCTATTAGTACTGTTAAATTAATTGGTAATCTTATTTCTTCAGAAAATAAAAGCTTTTACATCCATTTAGTGCTACTTTTTAATTTAAAAAAAATTCATCTAGAGCAGCATGAAACAGGTTTATAGCATGAAAGCTCTCATCAAACATTTCAAAGATGAAGGGCTGATACATGTCCTATCTCGCCTTGACAGTTACTGCACAGCATAATCTAGTGCTGCCAATCAGATCCAAACAAAGAAAACAGCAGTTGTCTGATTGTGAATCACTTCTCACCTCAATTAATATAAATATTGAGTTTGCACAAGTAGACTTGACAGTTTGAGGCATGCCCAAATTTTCTGTGTAACTATACTCCATGACTAATACTCAATACTTGGACCTGACACTGGGGGTGAAGTCAACAGTTAAGAACTTTGTTTTGTGGAAGTGACTGAAGGTTCAGTAGAAGGATTCAGTATCTTTTGTAGAATTTTTGGGAATAATACATAACTGTAGACAGAAAGACTCCTGTGGTGGTGCCGTCCCTGCATTTCTGAAGTAAATTCTCTTTCCTTCAGCTCCATCTCACTTATGTTTGCTTCATACAAATATTCTAATGAATACATCAACTCTAGTAAATGTTCTCCAGAGCAAAGAATGCCTAGGCTACATCTACAGAATATGTGAGCAAAGCCAAATCTGAGTACACAGTTGAGTGTGTTTCTAGAATCAGGAATTGATTCTAGAAGTTGTATTTATCCAGTAAAAGAGAAGAAACTTATTGCATTAATAATACATACAACAAGATTTTTCCTTTCATTTAATATGTTTGCAGATTATCTGCCAGTCAGTTAACTATTAACTCAGATGAGAAACCAGGGACCAGGGTCAAAAAAGCCCACTGACAGCATGACAAAGCCATTCCAAATAAAGTAGTTGCCCAAGTCTGACTCTAGATAATTAGCTCAAATCTGGCAAATGCTGATCCTAGATACAGAAAGGCATGGGTGTCTAATAGCTTCTTATCAGACTTCCTAAAATGCTGTGGTGGTCTCATTTAATTTCCTAGAGAGTGGACAAGTGTCAGCAGGAAAATTAGCCCCAGCAACAGCCCTAGTTAGTCACCTCACCTTCTGTCCAGAGTCTTAATCAGCAAAGACACTAAAGTGCCTTGTGATCCTTATTAAAGGGGTTCTTCTGGGTTAGGATTTGTTGACAAGGACAGGAAAGCTTTTAGTTTGAGTATCTGAATGTATAAGAGAAAAACAGCCTCACAGTAAAACAGTCTGGTTAGGACTGTTACTGTTAGGACCACACTGAAAGGACACTGAAAGCTTCAGTGTCTTTAAAGTTCACCTCTGAAACGAATAAACTTTAGTAGTTTTATTTTCAGAAAACACAAATACCCACTCTTTCCTTACCTGCAGGAGCAACCAGTCATTGAGTCTGTAAACTGGACTACTTAATGTTCATATTTGTCTTCAGTGTAGTGTGACTAGGGAGAAGTACCATTTCAACATGGTGTCTGTAACCAAAATGAATGTATATGTGTGTGTGCAAGAGAAAGACAGCAAGAGACTATTTATGTGGTTGGTAAGATTGTATTAGTGAGCTACTTAGATTGGGTATTTTGCTTTTGCATTCTAGTTTGTGGTCGTGGCACATCCAATAAGTGCCTATATATGTCACACAACAGCCTATTTTGCTTGCTATATTTTTGTGGTTGTGGCTTTATGCACATATGTGTATCAAATTTTGGTGGTCACATATGAACACTGAGAGTCTTTAGAGAAGTAGAGAAACAGTCTTACCATGATAGAAGAGTTGCACCGGTTTTATTCAGCTTATTGATCAGCAGGCCATGTGGTAACCTGACCTTCTTTAAGTGTCTAAATACGAGTAACATCTGCTGGCAGAAGCAACCTTAATGAGGTTGAGTAGAGGTCAGATAAAGCTGGATATACAGGAATAATATGCAGATTTCTGACCATTAAGACAATTAACCTTTCAAGAAGCACAGAAAATAATGTAGTGGAATCTTTTTGTTTTGCTAGAAAAAGAAATAAAGATGGTTTAGAGATTGTCTGGACATATTTCTAATATATGAGCTTAATCATTCAAAAATGATGGAGCTCAGTGAGAAACCCAAAAGGAATATTCAGTAGCCTTTGCTATGTTTGAGGTCCAAGTTAAGGGTCACAAGATGCCATACAGAGCATTTTGGACTTGGGGGATTTTACCATAATTCTCACAGAACTGAAGGTTTCATACATAGAGCCAAGGCATGGAGATAAACAGCTATGTTGTAGTCCCACTTTCTTTCTTTCCTTTCTATATTTGTTTCTTGCCTACACTTTTAGAACCAACACATTTGAGAAAAGGGGAACTAGAAAAATATCAGCAGGTTATTCCCACAGGTCAGAGAAGCAGGATTACATCACAGACTGCATGATCTGTCCCAGATGATTGCCTGATGCGTTCTTAAAAATTCCTTTCCAGGGGAACTCCATGCTTCTGAAAAGTTGGTTACAGTGTTAGTGTTACACTACATTTGCAATCAGACTATTTTTCCTAAGATTTACTCTAAATTTGAGTGGTGAATTAGACAAATACTTGAAGAGGCAGATGAAATGTTCTATAAACACCCGCAAGAAATGTCACAATCACTGTCCTTTGTGGGGGGCTTAAACTTAGCACATGCCACTGGAAATTCATAGTGGGGAGGAAACAGCCGAGGAAGTTCCTGGAGTGTGTGGAAAACAACTTCCTCACACAGATGCAGTGTGAACCAGTGACAGAAGATGATTGTTGAGAGCAGCTGAACATGAGCCAGGCTGTGCCCAGGTGGCCAAGAAGGCAAATGGCATCCTGGCCTGGCTCAGCAATAGTGTGGCCAGCAGGAGCAGGGCAGGGATTGTCCCCCTGTCCTGGGCACTGGTGAGGCCACACCTGGAGTGCTGTGTCCAGTTCTGGGCCCTGACTGCAGGAAAGACACTGAGGGGCTGGAGTGAGTCCAGAGAAGGGCAGGGGAGCTGGGGCAGGCTCTGGAGCACAAGTGCTGTGAGGAGCAGCTGAGGGAGCTGGGGGTGTTTAGTCTGGTGAAAAGGAGGCTCAGGGGTGACCTTATCACTCTCCACAGCTGCCTGAAAGTGTGCCCAGATGGGGAATGGCCACTTCTTCCAGGCAACCAGTGATAGGGTAAGTTGAAATGTCCCCAAGCTGCATCAGGAGATGTTTAGATTGGATATTCAGAAAGATTCTTTTATCAAAAGGGTTGTCAAAAATTGGACCAGTCTGTCCAGTATTGTGGTGGAGTCACAATCCCTGGAGGCATTTAGAAGACATGTAGATTGCCACATGCTTTAGTGGTGGACTTGACAGTGCTAGGTTAATGGCTGTAGTCAATGGTCTTAGAGGTATTTTACAATATAAACAATTCTGTTACTCTATGCCCTCATGTCTTACCCTTTGTGGAAAAGGGTAAAACTGATTTCTGCCTCCTTTAGAATCAATTTTATGAGTCTGCAATGTGCTAACAACTTCCTTCTGTCTACTTCCTAGACTAAACAATCCCAGTTCTCTTAACCTTTCTCAGAGGTTCATATTTTCTAAACCCCTTATCATCTTGCTGCAGTTATCATAAAATGCAGCGCCCAAATCTGAATGTAATACTTCAGCTGAGGTTGCACCAGTGCCAAGTAGAGCAGAATAATTACCTCTCTTGTCTTATACCCAGCACCCCTTCTAATATATCTCAGAGTGACATTTGTCTTTTCTGCAAGAGCATCACATAGTTGAGAGGCTTGAAAACATGACCCCAGAAGTTTCAGAATCCAAACATGAGCCAGGAACATAAAAAGAAGCAGGAGAATGGGGGTGGGGATGGGTGGGCAGGGGGAGCTTGTCACATTTCAGTCACATAAAATGGGGGCCTGGCTCAATATCCTCGTATGCCTTGTATGTACGTCTGGCAATTCTGACTGAAAATCAATTAGTGTCTACAGACAAACCTCCTTTAATTTGCACCACTGAGTGGGAAACCTCTGGTAAACTTTTTGCAGATTGATAGATAAATGAGCAAACACTGAAAAAGATACTGAATAGTAGAACAAACAATGATAATTTACCTGCAATATGTTATCAATTTTGTGAAGTTCTTGAAGTAGATGAACCCTTGCAGAGAAAGCTCTGTGCAATACTGCAAAACTGGGGGAACAGTTTAGAATTGGGTTCTGGAGGGAGGCACAGTGTACAATTTATATGGCATGCCAACTAATACCCACAAATTGGAGAGGTAACCATTTAATGTAACCATCTTTATAGAGTTACTAGCAGCTTTTTAATCTGTGGCCCAGCTAGCCATGGGTTTCCACAAACTGTGAGAGCTTATTTTAATTCCACAGGCCCCCACAAAGCATGACACTTAATTATATCAGTAATCTCCTATACTCCTCTGAGTTTAACACATTCTAACAATGACTTGTCACCTTAGCAAAATCAGAAAGGTCTCAAGAAAATGTAGGATGTGAAATACAGCCAGGAGGAAGACTGCCAGTCATTTATGGACTATTTACAGATATTTCTCTCCATTTGAAGATTTATAATTCTGGCGTAAGCCATTTTCTTTCAACAGTAAACAACAAGCAGAAAGAGCCTCCTCAGCTCCCCTTCCCAGGACCCTGACAGTCTGGGAAAATTTCTCTTTTAGGCCACTTGCTATTTAAAGTGTA
This sequence comes from Cyanistes caeruleus, assembly GCF_971803275.1. Lineage (NCBI taxonomy): Eukaryota > Metazoa > Chordata > Aves > Passeriformes > Paridae > Cyanistes > Cyanistes caeruleus. Next base: position 63,812,241 of record NC_141732.1, read on the forward strand.
AGTCTGATTGATTTTTACAAGAGAGAAAGAAAGAGTGAGGATGTCATTGTGTTTCAGAACCTTTATCAGGAGTTTGGCCAGGACTGTCATGGGTAATTTGCTTGTTAGCTTGATGAGAGACCTCATGAGCGTTGTGATACAGGGACTGTATAAGATGTCTGGAGTGTCTAATCCACAGCAGAGAGAGAGGGTACATGTTAGAAAGAGAAGCAGGAAGACTTGATATAATTGCTCCAATTCATTCCCTTTCAGAGGAGATCTGAAGGAAGAACTTACACCTGCAGACCCCATTTCTGAGGATAGAGAGCTGCTGTTCTCACCAAAGTGTTGGTATTAAAGTACCATCTCAAGGCAGCGCAGCTGAGGTAGACCCTTAGAGTTGAGCCCCAGAGAATGTGCAGCAAACCACTGCACAGTCTCTCTCACGGAGCAAATGCACTTTGAATAAAGACTCAGAAAGTGCCATCTTTCCTTACCACTGAGACTATCAGATGCACTGAAGTGACATGTGTCACTCTACACCACACAGTCTGTACATAGTTTGTGGCTACTCCACACTGCAGTACAGTGCAGCATTGCATAAACTGACATTTCATCCTAAAGGCCAGCCTTTACCAGCTAACAGCTCATAAAATGTGTGTACTGTGAAAAAACATCCCCTATTTCATGTATTATTTCATAAATGCAGCTGGCCCAGGTGAGTAAGTGGGAGCCACAGAGTGAGGCTACAGTTATCTTTCACCCATACAGGGGCATGCTGTTCTAATGACAAGCCTGTACAAATATTATCCACCATATTTAATTTTTCCCTCAAACATGTGTTCATGGGCCATGTTAGTAAATTTATTACTACCTAGAAAACAAATAGGGAGATGGAACTACCTTAAATTATTGGGGGTTTTTCACGTTGACATTTTATGGTTTCAAAAAATTTTATGAAGTTTTAAAAAATCAGGCTTCAACCTTTCTAACTCTGCTGTATTAAGAAGGTGGGGAGAAGACTTCCTTCTTCTCTTTTTCTCTTTTTTGGTATTAATAAAAAGTCCTTTCTTGTTCTTCTTGTGGATCTTTACCTTATGGATAATATTATTGTCTCAAATTGACATTTATAAACTTTTATGAGTTATCATTTGCTCACTCTCCACTCTATATAGAACTGTAATCTTAGAAGAAATTCTCTGCATTGAAAGGTCAGAATATGTGGATTATTTCAGAACTAATTTCATTTGCACCAGGTGAATTGAATTTTCAAGCAAAGTTTGGGTGATTTCTTTGCAACTTTTTTTGTATCAGTAATGCATCCATTTAGATAATGTTATAGAAAACCCAAGACACCAAAGTACAGGATCAGGCAGAGCCCTGCAGCCATTTTTACAGATTCGTTGTTAGCATGTTCTCTGCCACCCATTTGACCCATATTGGATAGATCAGGTGACTTTTAGACATGTAAAAAATCCACACTGGGCTCTGCCAAAATAAATAACCTTTTGGTTGCACAGACACTTCCTGGAGTCAGCCATGCAGGGTCTGTCTTTTCATGAGTTAAACTGCACTGTGGTAGGGGGAGGGGGTGCCTTCCTCCTCCTGAGAAATGCCCTGCAGAGGCCACATAGGGTATTTTCATCTTTCCAGATGGACAAAAAGACAGGAAAGTGGCAGAACTTCCTTAATGAGCAGGCCTCTAGAATTAGGTTTTTATTTCTGCTAATTAAGCCTGTTTTCGGAAACAGAATTTTGACCCTTGGCTTCCCCTGCTGCAGGGCATGTTGCTTGATAGCCAGCAGTGTTGAATTTACAACATGTTTATTTCTCCATTTAAAGTTGTATTCTAGCTCTAGAACAGTTTACAAGCAGTGAATAGCACCTGCTGGTGGGCCAATGACAGCTGGCTGGCCATAAAATGAAGATTGCGTCTAGAATCTCAGGTGAAAAAGGAGAGAATGAGAATTATACCCTGAATGATGCCTCTTATTGTGTCTGACTTGGATGATGCTACCTGGGCATCAAATGCCATAAAATGGGGTACCAAGTGTCAGCCCAGGGAACTAGAAAAGGAAGGGGCTGGGAATCAGCTTGTCAGCAAGCAACTCATATGCCCATGTCTCTCCCAAGCAGATGACCCTTAAACAGGACATCTGAGAAAGAGGTGTTATTAGCTATGATCAAAAATATTGGCCATCATGTTTAATGCAAATCTTAAAAATCACTACTAAGGTCCACAAACCTCTGCTACTAAATGCATCCCCTGTTAGTGGGACCCAGTACCGTTGCTGGCGGTAGTGGCTCTCAGCCCCCTGAGAAGCCACAGGCAGTCTTACTGGAGTTTAGATGTCATTGTTTGTCATATATTGGGACAATAACCCAGCTACAGACCTCACAGACCTGCTTTCAAAAATTCTGATCCTGGTTTGAAACGCTGCACAGGCACAGTGGCACCTCTGACACAGTGCATCCCCTGGCAAATAAGTCAGCTACTTTAATTTAAACCTCATTTTCCTAATCATAACAATAAGGACAATTATATACCAACTTAAGATATTATACTGGCTCAAGACACGTGTGCACAGTATTGAGAGTTCATGCATCCTGCCCGTACCCGATCCTGACTTGCTTGTCTCCTCTAGTCCTTTTTGTCTTGTAAGCTCCTGAATCAGGGCCCACATATAGCATCCCATAAAATTAAGTCCCGCCCTAGGCTCTTGGTTCTGTACCAGCACAAACTCTAACAGCTTTAAATGCTGAAAGGACTAAGTGGAAGCACTCTTGGATAGTTCAGAGAAGGGTATGCAGCTTTTAGAAGCAGTAAGGAAGGTATACCGTACCAACAGAGACAGGAGTGTTTTATACTACACAGCAAATATGGCAAAAGCCATCTTTGGTGCAAGTCGGGGGAAAGCCTAGCCTGACACTGGTTTATTCTGAAAACCTGTACAGCAGGAGTGAGCTGTAACAATCTGGATGCTACAAAGCAAACATAATTCAAGGGGAAGAAAAGTGAGCACAGCCACAGTATGACTCAAAGAAGGCAAGTGAGCTGCTGCATTAACTCTTCTGAATGGAGTTTCCTGGAAGGACCCCTGAGCATGACCCTCAAGCACAAGACTCTAGGTTTTTGCCAAATTTATTTGAGGAGGAAGGAGGGCGGGAGGCATGTTTTCTCGAGGGGAAAAAAAACCTCACCCTGCTAAAGCTTTCTGTTGCCAAGGAAGGTCAGGGAAAATTCAGGAAAACTCCTTTTTATGTTCTTTATGATGTTTACTCTGTTGCGCAGAGCCAAGAGAGGGATGAGAAAGGCTGCAGCATGATGCAGGGCTGCAAAAGCTGTGTGTATTTAATAGGGTGACATAAATGGTGTGTTTCTCTTTGCCGTCTGCCGAGTGCTGCGGGGAAAATCTGTCCTAAATAGACAAACGAGGAGCCATGAGGGTGTCTGCTGGCTCTCGTCAGCCGGCCGTCCCCTGGGCCAGCCCGCGGCTCCGACGGGAAGTACACAGCGGATGTTTAATGAAAGGGCTGCTGCGGCTTATCTCCGCGAGCAGGGGACTTCTTTGTGAACTCGCTTGCTTTGAAAGATATGTGGCCCACTATGCTGGTATTGTTGGCTCTCGCTTTAAGCACAGCCACATGATTCACATAGGAGCTGTGCGCTGCCGCTGCCAAGGAAAGCTTCCCCCATTCCCTCCCTGGTTAGGAGTAAACTCGGCAGAAGGTCACCGAGGTCACAAGATCTGCCTGTTATTGCATTTTACAGGAAGGAAGATACGCTGTCTTTAGATCAGTTTATCAGCTGACTTTCCTGTGAAGAAGACTGAGGCTATTTTCCTGTGTACCACCACCCCCGTAATTCCCAAACGAGTGTGCTCTGTTTGCATCTCCTGTCAGCTCAGCTGTGTTCGTTTCTGAAACAGCCCAGTATTAAGCAAACAAATAAAAAAGCCATTGTGAGACATCGCAGAGTCCACATCCCTTATCAAACTGCCTGACAGGCCGGGATAAATCTCTTCCTCGAGGCTGCCTGTCATCTCCCTCCCTCCCTCTCAGCGTCAATGCACAATTAAATCCGTTGTGGTGGAATAGACTCAGCTGATAATTGTGGAGAGTTACTTACGCGGATGCTGAGAGCAGCAAAGAGCCTAGCAGACTCCTCTGCTTTCAGGGCGGTTTCTTTTGAGTCTGCTCCTTTGAAGAACCACAAGTATTTGGTTTTGTTGGATTTTGGTATTTCTGGTTTTGTCCTTTAAAGTCCCAGGATTTTTCTGAGGGTTTTTGTTGGGTTTTTTTTTTTTTGTTTTTTTTTTAAAATAAACTCTGCTTTTTCTGTGCAAGGGAGCAAGCAGCGTGCAAAGCTGTCTCCCTCCCTGCCCAGCCTCCTTTGAGAGGTCCCTGCTTTCATAAGGTTTTCAACTGGGGAATGGTTGCCTGTTTCCTCCTTGTGCTCGCTGCGACAAATGCATTTCAGTGACCAGGAAACTGCAGATGTTACAGATGCAGTAAGGCATATCTTATTAGCTAATTATTCTTAATCTCTGAAGGATTACACATATTGAATAATGCCATTCATTGAGGAACAGTTGAAGGGAAACATCCTGGCTCCAAAGTCTATATGATGGCAGCTTTAATTGTGTTCTCTTTTTCTACATGTGTAAAGCTAAAACAACCTTCCAATGCTCCCTTCATCTAAAGAGTGCTGGTTAACCTAGCAAGAAACAGCATATGACACAATAAATTTGGTGGTTTTCAAATGACCCTGTTTGCTGGACTGCAAAGCTGCATTGCATAGGAAAACAATCACTAACATTTAATAATATCCTTTTTCTTTTTTTTTTCAACATTGATCTGTTTAGATTTTTTTTATCTGGTTTTGCGTGCCTTTACATGGAAAACCGTTGTCCTCTATCACCAAGGGTCTTCACACTCTCATAATGATCCAGAGGGAAGGAGGGTCTGAAGAAAATGTCCGTGAAGATCAAATCTCATTTACAAGCCTGCAGAAGTTATAGTTTTAAGGCAGGATCATGACTCACGTCACTATTCCCACAGCATTTTTGCTACCTGTAAGATGAATCCGTCTTTCCTAGCTTTTCAAAGTCAATGTCTCTGAAAACGCTTCCTATCCTGGTCTCAGATCCAACACCCAGGACCACATCTGCAGTTCACAGTTATGGGAGGCTGAAACAATAAGCTTCATGTGCAAGCTTTGGTATATTTTTATGCATTAAAAGCTCCTACATTTTTTAATCATTGTGCTTGTAATATAAAACAGATACATATGTCAAGAGAGATATGTCAAGAGAGATATGTCAGCAGATACATATGTCAAGAAGTATTACAGATATACCATGTTTATTTTCAAACAATGTTGCTTTGTTGAATTCTGGCAGCTGAATCTGTACTGGACCTTGTCAGTAGCTGACTGGATATTCCTTACACTAGTTCAGAAACCGAACTCTTAAAATTTTAAGTGAGTAGTAATCATGACTATCAGAGTATAGCCCTGAAGCATGAAGTATTTTATAATACAAAGGGTATGTGATTATTCTGGCAGTAACAAATAAACCCAAAAATCAAACAACAACACAAAAAAACCAAAAACAAAACAAACAAACAAACAAAACAAAAAACACACAAAAGCCCCACAAAAAACAACCCACAAAAAAACCTGACAAACTTGTACTTCTCTCTTTATTCTACATTATTTGGGAAAGCCCTAGCCATATTAAATCTAAATTGGAGTATTTAAGAGACTATTATAACAAAGCTGAAATGGGAAGTAAAAGAAGAGGCAGAATCCTTCTTAGGTTTGTTATTACACAAATGGGGTTTAGTTTGAACTCTTTAATTTGCCACTTGCCAGCCTACATCTAAGAAGCAACCTTGTTTGTATTTCAACAAAGAATCTCATTCTTTTTTCAATAAAAAGACCTGGCAATAATTCTGTTGGCACTAGATGAAGAGTTTGCTTATTCCACTGGTGATGGTTTCTTTTGTTGTTATCTAGTTTAATGAAAACTTCATAAAAAAAGACTCTGGAAGTTTATAGATAAAGCTTATGTGCATTTGTTCAGGTCATATGCCAAGGGGTGACCTCTTATTGCAGAAGTCATTGCACCAGGGAGAAATGTGGTTAATAATAGCACTTTTTGGAAGTAGCAGTCTTTATTCAGAAGTTAGAACAAGTGAAGCAAACCACAGAGCCTGAGGCAGGCATGTGAACAACACAATTTTGACTTTACAGTAATTCACTGCTACTATTATTTTAGCAACTTTTCAGTAAAGTCCTACAAAATCCAACTGGGAGGGGATGCCTTTGCTCTTTAAAGTGAAGAAAGTCCAAAACAGCCGTGGCTTTGTACAGGTTTGGGTTTTTTTAAAATTCATTCCAAATCCTGTAAAACAGAAATTGTTCTCTAATTAACTCAATATTCCTTTAGGAATATGGATTTTTTTATGTATTTTTTTTCAGAAGTACTGGCCAAGGAGTACTTACAGCATTTTTGCAAAATTTGTTTCCATTTTTCCAGCATGTCTGCCACTTGTCAGTTTCTATGATTTGTCAGTGCTTCTTAACACACAGCTTTAAATCCAAGGCTTTTAAAAGAACGCACAGGGCACAATGGCAAACCGAGTGCTTGTTTGCAGCAAAGGTTATTGCTGAATGTGTTTCTTAGCCGTCAGTTGTCAATGCATCCCACCCACACCCGGAGAGGCACAGATGGAGGGAACGTCCTTGCTGGGATCTGCGCTGACCTTTCACAAGCTGTCTGGAGAGGCAGAGGATGCGGCTGCTGCCGGACCGTGGGAGGCAAAGGCCTGTGGGAAGAACCAGCTCCTCTGTGTGCTGTGGGGCACTGCCAGCTGCGAGCAAAGCCCTGTCTGGCCCAGCTGTGATGAGGGCTCGGTCATAGCTGTGCAGTTTGCCAGGCCAGTGGTGCCCAGGCTGCAGGGCTATACACGCAGGCAGGGCAGGGATGCTCGTGTGGCATTTTATCTTTTATCTGTTATGAAACCTGGATTTATGGCTCCTGGGTAAACCTTTGCTTTCACATGTTTCTCTGTGGAAGAAGAAGCTTCCCACTTTCCTGCTATATAACACTAGGCTAAAGCCCTTTCTGGCAGCACTTCAGAGAGTCTGATGCTGAAGCACCAGAAACATATTTGGCCTTACATTTGAGATTTTGACATAAGGTCATTCTGTAAATCCTACAAATTGGAGCTAAATGTTCTTCCTCTCCACAGTTTTCCCCTCCTTTATCTTGCTTCTCCTCCCTTTCCCTGATCCCCTTTCCTCTGCACAAGCAACAGCTAGGAAAATATCTCAAGGGTGGAATTTGTTTGCTTAGTTATTTTGTCATCCAAAAGGAGAAAAAAATAGATAATTATATTTTTTTCACTAATGAACACAGTCTAGTTAAATTATAAAACAGATTAGTCTCTGATAGTCTCTAGATCAATACATGAACAAATTCATATTAAACCGTGTGAAAAAAATCTTATTAATCTTAATTAACTTCTGCTAAACAGTGGTGAATTAGGTTAACATTAATTGTGTACAGTGAAGTAGTGTGACATGAAATGAAGTGAATTGAAATAAAGTGAAGTGAAAAACTGCCCACCAGGCAGCAGAGAGCTCAATAGGTTGTCAGGTTACAGTAGATCCTATTTTTAAGACCCATTTCTGCTGCAATTATGCATACTGGAAGCTTACTTTTTAGGAGAGGGCTAGTTCTCTGTAATACAAATTTTTTACACCTACCAAGATTCAGAAAAGAGGTGAATCTCTACGCACTAGTAAGAATGTGAAATAATAAAAATAATAAAAATACTTTACAGAAGAGCTGTGTCTGCTCACATCTCATAGTCAGGTCTCATAGACCTGACTAGCCTCTCTATTAAGATTAAAGGACTGACAGGACTGATTTTTCTCTGTCTGCCCTGGAGGGGTTTCTATACCTTCTTTTCATGACCTCATTTGAGACAGGGCAGGATGTGGTCACGTGTATTTTGTGGCACTCAGTATGGTCCAGTTCTCAACAACCCAGCTCTTGCTCTGCTATAGTGTTCAAAAGCTTCTCTTTCAGGACTGCACACTCTGGTCTGCTGGGCCTCTCAACTGGACAGGCAATATCCACAGTTTCACCAGGAAGGCAAGATGCTCTGTGCTAATCCCTCACCTGATATAAAATTGGATGAACCCTCAGAATATGGCAGCTGTCACTCTGTCCTCACACCCTGAAGAACTGTGTATGTAGACAGGGATTTAAAGTAATATCATTCTGCTGGATGACTTCTACAAACAGGGTTATGCTGATAGGTAGAAAGGGCTCTGAGACTGGAATGTTAGAGATTGTTATCTCTATTTTATATCTATATCATCTTATATGAAATATATAATTAAATTTTAGAGATTGATGCTCTACAGCTGTATTTGTCAGTCAGTGCAAAAGCAAGCCTAACAGCAAGACAGCAAAACCAAAAGCATAGCTTGAAGTCTTGATTTTCCTTATCTTTGTCTCCAGGAACCTTCTTTCATCTGCTGTGTGTGTATAAGCTGTGTGAATCATGTCAGGATGACATCTCAAGGATGTGTAGGGGAAGGACCCAGCAGAAAGAGCAGAAAGAGGCTGGGAGAATTAGGGTGGTCTGTGTGGGAGGTTGGGAAAGTTGAAAGAGCTGGGGGATAATGAACAGCTGCAGTCCACCAGGGAATTGCAGCTCCCAAGAAGTCAGAACATGGACTTTGTCTCTCTGTCTTCACAGAACCTGTACACTGGACTATAAATTTTATTCAAGGATCAGTTTTTAGGATGATGAATTTAATGAAAAGAACCACAGTTATATAATATTATTAACTATTTTGATTATTCATGAGTGCTGGAAAGTACTTAGGAAGTTTGCTGGCTTAAAAGCCCTAAGCAAAACAAAAAGGTGATTTGATGGAAGTAAAAACTCCACCTCTAAATCTGTTTGTGTTTGCGTGCATGTCAATTCTCAACATCACAGCACTGTCATTTTTATTCTTTTTCAGATAATATTTAAATTTTCCCATTGATTCAGTTCACTGCTGTCTTAATGTTATGTCACTATAAATAAACATACATCAGAGCCTTGGGTACATCTGACATCTAATAAGCCTTTAGCATGAATATTTTTTTACAAAAGGGACAAGGCTCAAGGCAAAGATACTATTTTCATTTCACCCTCTCACTCACCCTTGACTTATTACTAGGTTCATCACTCTTTTCAGATGGAAGAAACAGAGCCATGAGAGACATAAAAGACCACCCTTTGCAGGATGGACAATGCTTTTCATCCTACAATCCACATGCCAAAACCTTTAAGTAGTTGGAACATAAGGATGTCCAGGACTTTGCTCAGGGAGGCTGGGGTGTGGGGTGATGGACACCTGGGAGTTTTCCACAGAAACCAGATGGCCTTGGATGGGCCCACCCAGCAGGGTTGGTCTGATCAGCACTGATGGCTTTGGTTCCCTTACTCCTGGGGTTAACCCAGATCCTCAAGGCTAGCTGGGCTTCCCTGTGGCCGAGCATGTCAAGTGGCAGGGCAGTCCTGCTTGAATTTTTAGCAGCAACTTAAGCACAGGTGCCAAGACCGGTCACTCCTGATATTCTTGCTTTCTCGAGGGCATCCCTGCCACATAAATGTCTGCAATGGCCATGCTGGTTTCATCCTAAACAACTTGAACGAAAAGGGTTTCCCTAGGGAATTTCAGAGATGTAAGAGGTATCTCTGGACTTGGATTAACTTCTGGATTGGATGCTTTAATTTTTGTGTCTTTCAGTTCCTGAACAGTATTATCCTTTTAAGACACCACTCTTTCTTGCTTTCAAAATCTCCTTGAAACAGAATCCATTCCTTTTACCCTCTTTATCCCAGAAAATGGATGTGCCTGCTGTCTTCCTCTCTTAATCTCTCAAGTCTGAAAGAGGAAAAGGCCTTAAGTTGCAATAGTAGAGGTTTCAATTGGCTCTTATGAAAAATTTCTTCACCAAAAGAGATGTCAAGCACTGGATCACATTTCCAAGGTTGAGGACCATGTCCCAGTAACAGGCTGAACCACCATCTCCGGAGGTATCAAGTGTAGGTGAGGCATTTGAGGACATGGTTCAGTGGTGGACTTGGCATTGCTAGATTAAAAGTTTGCCTCAATAATCTTAGAGGCCTTTTCCAACCTAAGTGTTCTTTGATTATTATGTGTTGTTACTTCTAACTTCCTTGCTTCTGAATTCTGTGTTTCTTTGCTCTGATTTCCCACCATTTATAAATGCAGCATTTCAGCCCAGCCAAACTTGCATATATAGCAGCAATCTTCAACCCTCCCTATTTAAAACAATGACACTCTACTTCAAGAACATTTGGAGCCAGCTCTAACATATTTAATATTTAACATATTTCTCTGTGTTGTTATTGCATCTAATTTGCGTGCAACTCATGCCAGATATGTCCTTGCCATTGATTGCCTGTATGGGAACACGGAATGGCTCAGTTGCCTGCTCTGGTCCCTCAGATGGCTGTAGTGATGTGCCATCAGCCTCCAGGCTGACACCTGGTGCTGTGCAGATCCCTGACAGACCATGGTGCATGATACTTGCCAGCCCTCATTGCAAACAGCAAGGGAAACCCAGCCTGAGATTTTGCATTTTCCCCTACCCACCTCCAAACTCAAGACTGAAAAGAAAAATAAAATTAATTTTCTGCAAAAAGCAAATGTTGGCAGTACCACAGTCATCTAAAATCTGGCAATCGTACACTCCCATCTTTGCACCCTTCCTCTGAGAAATGTTTTTGCCTTTGTAGCTGTACCTGATCCAGGTATGTATTTATGCGGGCAGAGGAAAGGGAGAAGACAAAATGGCTCACACTTGTAACTGTCCACAATACATAGAAATTGCCCCCACTTGTGTGGTACCACAACTGCCTCAACCCACGCTGTTTTGTCAGACCAGAATCTGACACAATCATAATAGTCCTGGCTGCTCCTTTTTCATCTACAGAGAGAGGTAAGAAAGAAGGAAACGAGGGAAGGGTGCAATGCTCTTGTTTCTTTTCCTTTGTATCCCTTGGTTGTTTCTCCTACTCTGATGGTGTTCTCCTGGCCTCTTTGTAACATATGCAAATGCTTCAACAATTACTTTTTAATAAAAAACCAGCAGATTTTCAGGGCAGCTGGGAGGATTTCTTACGGGTAGAACGACAGACTTTGCAGTATAATAACATACAGATGTTGTGACACAGTTTGCTAAGGGCATAACCCAAAGTAGGAGAATTCCCCCTCACACACACTAATCTAATTCTCTGCCAGCATTTCTTCTTTCCCAGCTGCAGAGAGAGTGTGGAAATGCCTTGAAGCTTCATTGGAAGGGAGAAGATAATGAACAGTGAGGAGTGAAAGGCAGGAATGGAGATAAAGGTCTGCATACTGAAATAGCACTAACACACTGGAGTACATCCTGTTGTGATGTATATACTTTTCACTCTAATTCCTCCCTTGGGCAGTTTGAGAATGGAAATGTTTTTCTCAGAGGAAGTATTCTTGCTACTGATTTTATGGAGAAGCAGCAATTTCCGTAAATGGGATAATACTGGAGAGTAGTTAGAGATCCCTTTGTCAGATATGAACCCACACTGTTAAATGCTGGCACTATCTAGAGCAAAACATTGGTAGAAGCACAAAGATTATAAGAAATGCTATGTGCACTATTACAGAAAAAAAAAAAACCAACAATTGAGGTCTAAATTCTAACTCCTGTAATGTCAAGACAAGTCTTCATTAGGTCAGCAGCAAAGGATGCAGGTGTTTGTATAGCTTCAGCTTGCCCCTATACTTAAAATCCTTTTAATAATAATGTATTTCATTATTTTCCAGGGGGTCATTAACCTACAGGTTCAGGTGCAGATTATAATATGCTTATCAATGGTGCACAGCGCACTATGTAGCTCTGGTGCTGCTGTTCAATTTAACACGAATGCCCTGTTAAACTGCAGAGGTCCTGAGTCAGCCCTAGAAACCCTGGCTGGGGGACTAAAAGAAATAGTAACATACTGGGAAAGATCTTCAGCATCTCCACTAGGAGCCTGAAAATCACTAAAAAAAACACAACAAGCACCAATCTTCTTTAAAATCCTATCAGACCCTTACCTGCAAGGTAGAAGTCCCACATTTGTATTAATGCTATTTTTTATTAATTGAAACGGCATGTGAATTTCATATGAAAAATCAATTTCCTGGGGCACAACTGCCAGCTGAACAGTTTCATTTTTATCTACCATTAACATGACTTATGGGAAGAGGAATATTGTGATCCAGCTGCACAGGACAAGGAGCTAATGTGCCTCCCAAGTACTGTGAGGAAGAGAGTGTGCTGCTAATGTCATGAATTTTTACAGCACTATGAGCAGTGTGAAGGGACTGTAAAAACTGAGGATGAGAGTGAGTAGCAGCTTCATTAGCTTGAGTATATTTTCTCATTTATGCCACTACAGATTTGGCCCTATGTATATCTTATCTGGTACACAGAAAATAATGGTGCTGTTTTTTTTAAAAAAATAGTTTTTAAATACTTGTGCACAACTCCCAAACTTTCTTTATAAATTAATTAGCTTGAATTTTTCTGTATCTGAATATTCCAGAAAAAAATAAATGGTGCTATGTCAGATATAATAGTTTGGGGTTTTTTTCTTCCCAGAAAAAACTTGGCATCCTGCAAGTTAAGAATGTCTCCAGATTCTGGGTGTTTATGGAGCATTTCCATCAGGGTGCTTGTTTATTCTGGATTCAGTCCAGGACACAAGGCTGGTCCTAGATGGCTGCTGTTGACAAGAGAACAATGTATGACTGATCATGTGAGATTATTCTGATCACAAAGCACCTACACAGTTTATTTGTGCACTGGGGCAACACAGAAGCACATATAAAAAGTCCTCTAGACTGAAACATCTTGCTTTTTCCATAGAGAAGAATATAAACAGCTACCAAGTGGACAAACAGAAACATTAGGCTATGAGGCAATACTTGACTTTCTCAGAAAGTTCAAAAGGTTACAGAGAGCTGTCCCCTTTCTCAGCCTGTCTGTGGGGCAGCGATTTAGATTTCAGTCCTTGGTGCCACCCACAGAGTTTGATAAGCCTCTCTGAATTTCATACTTAGGCTTTCTGGCCAAAAACACTCGCGATGGGAAACATGGCATCAGACCCAAGCAGAAGGTGCACAGAGCACATGTTCATGAGGAAGACCAGGGTCCTTCTTGCAATGGAGGGGGGACTGATGGGAGTGACAAGAACCAGGATATTACCCATGACATTGCTAGTGGTGGACATCAGAACTGCACTTGCTCAGTACATGCAAAGGATTTGATCTGGTAACATTTGCTACTGATATATTCCAGTATCAGTTTCTCAGAAGCACTTCAAGGATTTAAATGTCTCATTTCTATTATGGGCAGTGGGACTGAGCATGTAACCCCTCTATGCAGTCATATAAATTTCACCATCAGTAACCAATTTTTGCAGCACTCCAAGGGATTATCCCTGATACAAAAATCTGAGATGGAGAAAATCCTAGAAGCATGGCTTAGAGCTGTGTTTTCCTGCTTCCTCACCTCCCATTTATATGGTTCCTTCTAGTGAGTGTATCTTAGAGATGCTTGTACAGAATTTCTACTATAAACCTTTATCATCTCCTTGTAAAAAATCCTCTGGGTTGGAATTTAGTTTCAGGTGTATCTAAAATTAGTAGAAACAAATTTTAAATTAAATTAACAATGTAGGACTTAAAGGAAACCTCCAAATTCTTTGAGCTCAAACCCTGGTTTTTAATCTTCTTGCCTTGAAGTGCAATTATTTACAATGTAATTTCTCTAAGGTAGCCTTAAACATCTTATCATGGTTAAAAATAAAAATTTTTGGGTATATCTACATTTAAAATGTGATTGTGCTTGGAAAGGAACTTTTCCCTCCTAAGAGACTTCGGCATATATACATTCACATGCCTTTCCTAGGAATGCAGATTAAGAAAGATCTCATGTCTGATGTCATATTCAAAGTATCACAAATATATGTAAGCACTTCAGAGGAGACAAAAGCCTGTTCCACTATTACCTTTTACTGTTACTTTTACTGTAACCTTTGGGGTGAGATAAAGTCACTATACTGTGGGTTTATGTGCTCAACTATTTCAATGCCAAAGGATTCTGACTTTTTTTGTGACTCACAATGAATAACAAGGTGTATAAAGTAGAAAATTTTTATGCACTAACTAATGGTTACATTTTGCAACAAACAAGCCCGAAAAACCCAATGAAACAAAAACTGCCGACCAGAATCACCAGCTGTACAGGTTTATAGCTAGGTACAGACAACTCATGGAGGTGATTTTTCCAGAGTTTTTCTTTCCCATCAGACTCTCCACTTCTGCATCTTACTTTATGCAGCATGGATGTAGCTATAAGCTGTAAAAAGAATTCTTCTGAGAGAAGTTTATAAGCTTCACTGTGAATGAAATATGGTACAACCTGCTGCCAAAATTCTCCATCTGACATCAAAGATTACTTTAAACACCTGACTAAATGCTTTTAGAAAAGTTCATCACATCTTAAAGTCTTATGGGCCATACATCACAAAATTAAGTAAATTAAGTAAACTAATTTATTTAAAATAAATTAAGTGCATTTTTAAATTAAGTAAATAAGGTAAAATATTTGCAGAAGAAAAAAAAATCTGATAAACCATTTACTGCCAAGGTCAGTATACATCTGTCATCAGCAGACCTCAATTCAGAGACTATCTGAGCTCACATGCACTCATTTCAGAAGGGTGGGATTATAATACCTGTAATGAGCCCAAACATGAACTATTTGGAGAATGGGAATAGAAAAGTATTCAATTAGCAATAAATATGGGAATGGGTAAATGAAATAATAAATGTGTTTAATCAGTCTCGGTCATATATGATAAAGCATATACCTTGGAGTGTAATATCAACAGGAAAATGTTTTGCTGCCAGATAATATGGAATATGTTGGTAAAAACTGGTTTCAGAGAATTTAACAGAAATTCTCCAGTCTTTCAGTGTCTGAGTTCACAACAAGGTTTTGTAGCCGTCTTCCTTTCTTCTGGATCCTGCCTGTGTGTAGTCTGAGGTCATTCTTTTCACCTGAAAGCAAAAGGCAGCAAAATTGGTATATTTTCGGTGCAAAAACTAGTTTCTGAATCACTAATCTAGACCTCAAATACTTCAATTCAATAAGTTGTTTACAAAGAAGTTCCTTCTTACTTTCTTTGTGGCTTTTGTGGGTTTAAGACTAATCCAATTGCTGGGAGAAAAATTCTGGTATCAGACACATTGCAAAGTTCTAAAAATTCCAGGTCAAGAGGAAAGAAAATAGCTAAAAAAAAAGGAAAAAGGTTTTAGAGAGTTCATGTCCTAGGGGGCATCAGCCATGTAAGAACTTCAGCCCCTCCGATGCTGGGGGCTTCCTGCTGCGACAGGACCAGTGATGGCAGTGGTGCAGCCAGCTGCTGAGCCCAGGATGTCTGGCACCACGTACCTGCAAGCAACAGGTACATGGAAGATGCAAAAATCTGGGTCCAAAACCAGCACGGCCTTCAACCCTGCATCACAGGAAGCAGGGTGCAGAAATGTTTATGCTTCTCCCAATTCTCTGCTATCTGGCAGCTCTGCACACATTTCTGCCAGGAGTTTCCAACGTGTCAGTAACATGGTGGGCTCTGAATATATTTTATGCCTCACAGTGTCGGATTAAACTCTATTATTAATCATGACAGCTCACTATGTTTCATCCTTGCCAGGAGTCTTGGCTGGCACATCCTTGTCTCCCTGTAACCAGTATAACCTCTTTTTGTGTGTGTGTGTGGGCAAGGACCCCCAACAGTGCCTGTGTCATCAGTTCTGCTGGTCCCCTTTCCTTCCCACTGCCTGAGTGCTGGGGCACCCCAGAGTGCTTTGCCTTCTCCACCACACCAGTCCCAAGACACATTCCCAGGGGATACACCATCCTTCCCACGGCACCACCACAGGACAATTTTTGCAGATCACCCAGAGTGCATCCATATAAATGCAGTTGTTCAAAATCAGGGGGTGATGTGAAGGAAAAAGTACATTTTTGTCAGTGGAAAAATCATATTGCAAAGGAGTACACTGACACCTGTCTTTCTTTAAAACTGTGTTTCTCTCACATACCAAGTGAAAAAACTATTGTTGTGATTCAGCCTGTCCTGATTGTGTACATCTGAGATGCTCAGCCTCTCATTATTAAGACATGCAAAATCTGTCAGGGTTCTGTAAAATTATTTTGTTTTGCTTCACAAGTCTCACTTCCCATATTTAATTTTAAGAGAATGTTATTCCCTTTGTCTAAATAACACAGAATAACACCCATGCTTGTTGAATTGACACAATATCTGCCTATCCTGCAGCTGCATGATTCCGGGTGTGGGGCAACCAGAAAAAAGCCTGCTATGTCCCACAGAGCATCCTACAGAGATTTCTGGGAGCTCAAGGGGCTGGGAGGCAAGGGATGGCAGACCTCTGTACAGCATACCAGCTCAAGCC
The DNA here is from genome assembly GCF_971803275.1 of Cyanistes caeruleus. Classification (NCBI taxonomy): domain Eukaryota; kingdom Metazoa; phylum Chordata; class Aves; order Passeriformes; family Paridae; genus Cyanistes; species Cyanistes caeruleus. The sequence goes on from NC_141732.1 coordinate 63,828,829, forward strand.
TGGAAGTGCTGTTGTAGCATCTGTGCAGCATTGTGCTGTCAGTCCGTGGGACTTGTGAGTGATAGCAGCTTTCAGTGGTGACTGCACTGCTTCCAGGCTTGAACTGGCTCACCCAAAGGCATCTGACCAGCCTCTGCCCCTGCCCACATGCTCTGTTGGCTTGGCTGCCTCTGTCACTGTAGCTTCCCAGCAAAGCAGAGTTAAAATTTGCAAAGCACCAGCTCAGCCCCAACCTGTCCCCAGCTCACATGCCTTGACTGCTGTCTACCACTTCCTCCTCAAATGTTACCTCTTATGGCACTGCTGACATTGCCAATTTGTCATTGGCCTGAGAAATACCAATAGCACCCAGTGCTGCTATGTCCTTTCTCCAGAGTTCTTTATGCTTGTGAGGACAGTGATAAATCCTGCAGCAAAGCCTTTATGCCCAACAAGCCTGGGGAAAACTTTATGACAAAACTGCCACAAAAAAAAAAAAAGGAAAATACTATGCAAGATCACTGTTTTCATCATCTTGAATAACAGAGAAAACATTATTTCTAATCCATCCAGTCCGGAGCTTCTTTGTGCAGCTCTGGACAAGACTGAGGGAAGAAAAAGCCTGCTAGCAGCAGCAGTGGCAGCTCAAACAGCACCACACAGCTCTGAGCTCAGACACTGAGCCCCCAGAATGTGACAAAAGACACAATTATACCAGTAGTGTAACCTAAAACAAGCAACACTGCAGTTTTTCCATGACACTGAAGTCATGTCATACCAGTTGCACTGCAGTATTGCACAAAGTTTGTCATGAACTCGCTGACCAGTGCTCATCAGATTGTCTTCCCCTGGTTAAAATATCCCCCAGTCCCTCCCTCAAGTAATAAAATGGAGCTGCCAACAAAGCTGGCAGTGCAACTCGCTTCATTCAGAGCATGCCATGCTGCAGCTCTCGCCACAGCCAGTTCTCCCATGGTAGTGGAGGCATCACCATGGCAGCAAAACCTGCACAGGGACTAACTTCTTAGCCTCACAGCAGACTGGACACATGGACATCCAAGAAACACTCCTCACTTTGTCAGAGACTTCCATTAAGCACTAACAAAAGCTCTCATATCTTTTCCAGTTGTGCCTATTCCATGCATCTGTCATGAAACTGAATCTGGATTTGAATCCACATTTCCTCAGTACCCATTTCTCTCCTGGTCAAAGAGGGAACCCTGAAGCCTGTATCTCTTACTCAGTGTTTCTGCAACACCTACCAAAATAGGGATATGATCTCAGCTGAGGATTTCAGACCCTATTATCATAATAAGGCATCGCAGTATATGCTTCCTAGTGTCTGAGGTTTTCCTTCACCACACTTTTTTTCCAGTATTGCTAAAATAGAAATGATTTTCTGCCCAGGGGAGGTTCTGAGCTGTCACCCAAAAGTGGAAGAAATTATTAATTTTGTACCTTTGCCTCCACAAGCCTCTGGAGCAACAGCATTCAGATTAAATGTATTGACTTGCCTATTGCAAGAGGAAATTCCAGTGAGAAACCTGTTTCTACTGGTTCCAGGCGGCTAGCACAGGCATAGATCTTCATGCAGTCTGTTGTTTTCTGGAGCAAATACTCTTTCTTATGAAATCAAAAGGGGTTGATTCAAAATGATAGAATTCAGAAGAAGTCAAAAGATAAAGAACATTAAATATAGGTTAGTAAGGCAAGCAGAAACTTCACTTCTTGCCATGAAAATGAAAGATAGCCATCAAAATTTAAGGGGCACTAAATAGTTATTGGCTCTGAAGAAGTAAAGAAGGTAAAATACCCTGAATTCATGCAACCACACAAATCTGATCTTTACCTAAAAGCACATCTAACACATTATAAGGGCTCTTCCCCCATTTAATCATATGATGCAGGCCAAATCCAGCTTAAAAGAGCCCCTATCACTTCATTAAATTTGGCAGATGGCTGAACAAAGCACATTGTACCATTCTCAGCTCTCAGTTACATCATTGCCACTGCAACGAAAAATGCAGTAGTGTGTAACTGGGAGATGCATTTCCCATGTTGTGTGAAGGAAATAGCTGTACCCTGCTCCTGAAGAGACGCGAGTGAAAAGCTTTTCTCTGTATTTCAGTGTGTAACTTACCTACGCATCACTTCCCCATCATTTCTGTGAATGTAAAAAACTAGACTCCTGTCTCAGTATTATGATCAATGCAGTCATTGTCAGGCTTACAGAACTTGTTCCAAAAAGTTTCCATTTACAAGTTGAGTGTTGCTGTATGGGCTTTCTGTACTCATAAAGACAGCATCAAAAAGAATTGGCACAGTAAGCTGTCTTGAAAATAGAGAGATGTTGTGTATTAGGCAGCTGAATAATGCACAACAAGAATGCTAAGTCACCTATTTAACTCTTTCAGCAAAAAGAAGTAATTACGTGCAATTTCCCTTCCTCAGAATACGAAGTCTAAGAGGAAATTATTAATGGTAAAGACTGCTTTTGTGCCATTGGCACACATGAAATGCTCCAAAATAAGGGAGAGTCCAATTGGCAGCAAAGAGCTCAGTATTGGAGATGGAAGATCATCTTTTAAAAATCAGCTTTTATATAAGTGACCCCTATGTTACTACAGAGCTATCTTATGTTCCCTGATCCTTCACATATTTCCCAACTCCAAACTTTTAGTAGGAAAGGCATCATACACCATGGTAAAAAAAAAAAAAAAAAAAAATATTCTTTTCCTGTCAAATAGGTCTTGCATTTTGATGAAGTCAGTGGAGAGTAGTTATTTCCACTGCATATGGAAGTTTAGCTCTCCAGCACCAGATCACTGAATGCTACTACACATCTGTGTGCTGATCTGTTGACCACACCCCCTAAACTCCCCCTAGCTGGATGCAATTTGACCAGAGGTGAGCAGATCTTACACTGCCTACATGAAGAGACCTATTAGGTGTTCCCCTGGCATTTAAGAAAATACTTCTGTTCATCTCCCAAATGCTTAAATTATGGTTTCTTTGAAGGACAACTTCAAAGATATTTTTATTTTGTGTTTGTGACATTTTAGTGAATTCATTACACACAATGGTGGCTTCTGCCATGTAATTTTCCGGTCCAACCATAAGTTTCCTTTTAAAAATAGAAGTGTACGGAAGAGATATGAAAAACATTTTCTAGTATATTGCTCATATGTTCAGTGTTGTGGCCTGGAATATTATATGACCTGAAGGAAGGAGAATTAACAGTATGTCACAGTGATTTTGATTAAAAAATACGTCCAGATTTATGAAAATGGCATGGCTGAATTGCTCAGAGCTCCATGGAAGCTTATGATGAGTTTAGGAATTGAAAAAACTAATCAGATTTTTTATGAGTTCCCAGTGATGCTGTCAAACAATTTAATTGGAAGGAGTCAAGACAATATTTAATATCTATTTCAAAATGGGCCTTAGTAATGATTTCTTTTTGGCATAACATCGTAGTATGGTACTTGACAAACAGATCAGGTAACTTAGCACCATTATAATACTGGGGAAGAGGGAGAAAGAAGGGAGGAGGAGGGAGAAAAGAGAAATAAAAGCCACATCGAGATACTTAGACACTCTTAACACTTTCAAGCAAACAGGGTAATTGCAAGTTATCATACTGATCCTGGGCTGCCTCCACCTCATCCCCAGAAAATGAGGGCAAGATTCACACACCTCCCGAGCTAACAAAATTCTGGGTTTCAGCAGCTTCTCACTAGAGTTAGCAGGGAAAGGAAAAAATACCCCAAAGTTAGCAAAAAAATGTGTCAGCTCCCACTGGACAAAAGAAAAATCAGACCTTGTCTGCACACACAGCAACAGGCTGTGTTTCCTGTCTCACCCCACACTGTCTGCTCACAGATGAAGTGGCTCTGCAGTGACTTTTCATTTCCCAGCCTCCAAAGAAGCTACAGAAATTCATGTGTTCCAGAATGTAATTGAGGGGGAGATAGGCAAACTGAAGGCTAGGTACAATTAAATGCTGAAAAGGAAAGGAGCAGGTCTAGGTAAGGCCACTACATGATGAGCCTGTGTTTATCTGTCACATCATTTACAGTGCTCAGGCACTTAAAGGAAATAAGTTATGACAGAATCCTTAATCCTTAATGTTAACCTCTGAATAGCCAATATCAAAAGTTTTAGCAAGTAAGAAGATGTATTTCATCACAATCGCATCTTCACAGTGACCTACTCTTGGATAACTGTAATTATATATTATTTCTGGGATTTGGTACCTTAGGGACTTATCTAACAGAAAATAATCTGATTGCTAACTGCAAGGAACAAATTTTGCAAAGCTACTCAGAATTGCTGCTCCTTCAGAGCAGGATGCAGTTCAAAAGAAAAGTACTGCCATAGTAAGTCTATTAAATAATCTTACATGAGATCGGATGTGCAAGAGATAAAAGATACAATTAAAACTGATAATTTTAATTTTAGTATTAATGGAATTAGAACAAATAGACAGATGGAAGGAAAGTGGACTAGGCAGATAGAGTGCAGCATTCTCCCACCACTGTACACCACAGCAATATTCCCACAATACAGAAGGGATGGAAACAATCCTTTTCTTCCAGTGAGAGATCTTCACATACAAAGAGTACCTGTGGTATCAAAGAGTCTTAAAGTTTGAGGAGATACTTTTTCCAAAAGCAAAGATCTGCAATCAGTTCGAAACAGTGATTTCCAGCTTCACAGTGTCAACAGGTGCAGGAATTGTGGAAAAATCTGTAGAATAACATCATAAAAACCTAAAATTTACTTATAGATGGAATGTAAGCCAGAAGATGAAAACAGTGGGACATACTTCATTCCAGTTTTGCAGAAAAAGTCCCATGGGGATTAAATCTGACAACGCCAACTCCATTTTCCATAGCAGGGTTATGCAAATGGGAGCACACAGACAGCACTTTCCTAGGGAAGCTGGTGTCAGCCTTCACTGGGAAGAGGCCTTGTGGAAATGGAGCAAGGCATTCCGAGGTGGAGGTGGGGCAGGCTGTTCCCCTTGCTACAGAGCTGCATATTTCCACACCCAGAGATGGTGTTTAGGCTTGGCTCCGACTCCAGCTGCTCAGTTTGTTTTGGGGAATGCCTCAGGAGAGTAAGAGAGCTCCTAGCACAGCCACAGCCGTGCAGATTCCCAGCTCACTCCCAGGTACAGAAGCTGCACACGCACCTCCTAAGGGACCTGCGCGCAAAGAGCCAAGAGCCTGGCAAGGGCTATGGGACCATGTAAGGCATCCATCCACGAGAAAGGTGATCATTTAAAAGGAAGTAGCGGTTTGGTGTGTAATCAGGCTAAGATCCTTAATTTTTGCCTGCAAAATGACTAATCACCATCATCCTTAATGAAGCAGAGAGTGCACTTTCAGTGGCAACTCTGCATGGAAGAAGAGTGCCACCTTCCTGTTTCTAAACCAGACCCTCCCAAATCCCCTCCACCAGCAGCCTGCCCTCCTTTTGCAGTTTTTAATACACCCAGCTCACAATCCTACTCTTTTACAGTCTTAATAGACAAGTTATCATTGAGATATAAAAGCAGGAGAAAACTGCAGAAAAGAGCATGGATATGACTCCAGTAAAAGAGAAGGGCTGTGTTAATTTGCCGGAAATTCCATTTTCTCCCCTCTCTCTCAAAACCGTGTACAAATTAGACATTTACATGATAGATGAGTATGTTCCTTTCTTAGGGAAAGTATTCTGCTGGAACTCAGAGCCCGGGTAAGTTCCATGTAATGTGGCCGTTGCCAAGGAAACTACTTGTTCTTAATTGAATAGTAGAGAAAATATTTGTGTAACTTATTGGCACATAAATTAAGGTTGCCCTTGAGCAGCCTTAAACTCACACAACCTTTTATTTTTTTTAAAACAAATTGTCCTAGTTTCTTAGATTTTCTTCTAATGTGCAAATATCATGGAAGAGTCACACCATGTAGGTGGCCCCTTCTCTGACTCTGATCACTGTTAAAGTTGCACAATGCGTAACTTCAGGACCTGAAAAAGAAAAATGTTGATTATTTCAGAGGTGATGACAATACAATCCAAAGCAAGTACAGGCTAGGCAGGAAAAAGGTAATAAAATAAGCTCTTGCAGATAAATTTTCTCCCAAAAAGACTGCCATGTACTCAGTGATGACAGTGATGATAAGCTCAGATTACCCACACTGGTGTAGCTCCACTGAATTCAACAGATTGATGCTGATTTAGATCTGCTAAGCCTTTTACTTATATGGTGTCTTTGCTCTGCTACTGTTTTTTACAACATATTCAAATTACTATTGCTTTCTAAAGCACAAAGGAAGTGGGTTTCCAAAACAAGGGTTTACTTTTGTGCAAAATCTGAGAATCAGAACAGGCTAGTTAAGCCATACTCTGCTGTTACTGATGTGAAGGATCCACAGACTTTGCACGGCCTCTTAGCAAAGGAAAACTGGGACAGATATGGACTACATCACCTTTCTCTAAACTTTCATTCTCTGGATGCTGCTGGGAAACAGGGAAGCATCATGGACTGGCTAAACCAGATGCTGAAGGTGAATTCTCAGTTAAGTAGTTCTTTTTCAGTTATTCCTGGCAGGAAAAAAGGAAAAGGCCTTAATTAAAAAGGTCATCTTGCTCTTTAACAGGAATTGTCAGGAGAGAGGCATGGGATAACCAAGTAGATTATACAGCTTGAAAAACATGCATTTTTATTTTCTCTCTCCCATACATAGGATGCTCATCAAATACCACTTATAATATTTTGAAACACTGATGTCTAATTTATTTGAAGCTTCACTGGAATGGTATCATTGAGTAAATCACAGAAAGGAGGAAATAAAATTAGGGTAGTTAGATTTGGATCTTGTAATAAATTACTTAACATCAGTAAACATTAAACTAAACTATTTAGCTTTCTCTTGGTAAATTGTCTTCTCTTAAACCATGGTCTTACTATTTCAGAGATGAGGAATGGTTCTTCCATTTGTCAGGTTCTTCAGAAAACAAATCATCATCCTGGACTGCAGGATCCCTACAACAAAGCTACTGTATTAGAAGTCCACAAAAAATGCATTAAAATAGTAGACCACTGAATATTTATAGTATTTAGCCCTATGCCACTCATTTATTTCATTTTCTTAATAAAATATGACCTTTAAAGTTCAAACAAAAAACAGATTATTTTATTATTTTTATTACGATTCCTCCTTCCACCAAAGATGAGGAAGGATAGTGATGAGTGTGGTGTCCTTTCAGTCAGTGATAAGCCACTTCAGAGTCCATAAAATCAGGTAACTGAGAATAAAGTTTGCTTAATTCAGGGTTATGTGCCTGTCAGAAAAACACACTGAATAAAATGTAGCAAAATGCTATCTGACCAGGGCAGGGAGCCCAAACAGCATCATATAGGTGACCCTGTCATTCAAGTTGAACTTGTATTAATAATGGTCCTTAACAAGCTGTCAATCTCTAAGGAGAGCCTTTTGTGCCTTTTCCCTGACGCTTTTGTGTTCGCTTACTCGATGGCCACAAATCAGCCCTAGCTGAGCTGCGGTCAGTCCTAGGGCAGCTTGGGAAAAACGAAGCTTCTTTCTCCTTGTCCTCCCTGTGCTCTTGCTTTTTTCCCTTTTCTTTGCCTTTCACTGCCACACAAATCATAAAAATTGCAGGCTGGGGTCAAGCTGTGTAAAACAAGCAGATACGAGTTTCCTCTTTGTTTCAGCGCAGAGCACAGATGGGAGGAGGGAAACTGCTGTTCCACTGAGATAACTGCCGGATAGAAAATCTGAAAGTATCCCAATGACACTGGGAAACAGGGCATTTTTCAGTCAGCAGGAAACCCAAATGGATTTCTTAATACCTGCTGAACAGTAATAGCAAACAACTCACTGAGTACTTAAGCTCTGCTCCACTTCTCCTACCTTTTCCTGTAAAATGCAAAAAAGAAAAAAAATGTAAAAAATACAAACCAAAATAAGACTAAATAAAAACTACCACGCTAAGGCCAGAAAATAATCTGAAGGTTTGGACAGGCTACAGGAAAGCCCAGCACTCTCAAAACCTTGCAGCAATCAGTGATCTTCCATTATTTCTGCAGGTCTGCTGGTGGCCTGTTCCTGGACTCCAAGCAACCGAAGTGCAGAGTGAGAAACACAAAGCTTAACCCAGCTAAGGACACTGGTATCAGCTGCACTTTCAGAGCTGTGTTCTCAGTTACTTCAAGATACAGTGATATAGAGCAAACTTCTCACTTGGCACATTAAAGGTGCTGTGAGGCTAGTCTCAACAGTGGGCTTGCTCCATCCCTTTAGACACAATATAAGAGTTCACCATGCTGTAAACTCCAGCAGGCTCTGGAGACAGTGAACCTCAGCATCTCCTGCATCTCCTAGGCTCCAACCTGCCTCTGCATACAACCCGGGTGATGTAAGGCACAGCCAAACACACCCCATCCCTGCAGGCTTTGAGCCCTGCCTGCACCCTGGGTGTAAGCAGTTATGTGGACAGACAGCCTGGGAGTCTGGGACGGCAGGATCTCTGGCCTGGGGATGCCCCTTCCCCAGCTCACAGCTGGGGTGCCATGTGACGTGTGCTGCCTGATTGCTCTTGCTGGGCTTGGTTGCACCCTGTGCTCCAGCATCACGATCAAAGCAGCACACAATAATGAGAGTGTTTGCAGAAAGGCTTCTGATCAGTCTACCCAGTCTCACTGGATTAAGTCCTCTAGGGTATGTTCAGTTTATCTTGATTTGCATTCAAAGACAGACTGCAATACCAGTTAGGGCTGTGACAACTCTTTTGACATTTCACTAGTCTAAAATCCCAGCTGTAGAGAATTTTAAATACTCTACCTCTTATGAGAACTTCCAAGTTCTCATAAGAGGTAGAGGTGGGTGGAAGAGAAGGAGAGAGAAAATATGCTTTTTATTCCAGTAGCTTCTTGCCCAGCTTACATGCAGCTATGTGAAATGACCAGGAGCATGGCTGTCCCTGCTTATTAGAAAATGATGCACTTGTCTCTTTGATATGGAAATTCAGATGATTTTTGTTAGCCATAACCATTTTTGGTTCTTCCCCCCATCCTTGAGTAAGCATGTTTCCTGTCTGGGAAAGAGACACTTCCTATGAAAACTGTATTTGCCCTTGGATACTCAACATCACAAAAATAACTTGAAAAACACAACCAGTGTAATGATTGAGACAGGAAAAAGCTGAATATCATCACAGCACAGACACATAGAGGACAGCAAGTGAACCAAATTTGGTTTGTGCAGCGACTTGTGCCCAGATTATGTTTCCTTTTTTTTTTTTGTCACCAGCTTGAGCAAACCATTTTCTCACTCTGATCCCATGTTCTGATTTTGCTGCCACTGGGATAATAATCCATACTTTCATTTTGGTATAGTGAGAAGCATTCCATTTGTGCAAAGTGCCTTGGCATTTCAGATGAAAGGGCATTTAGAAGTGAAAAGTGTTTTATTACCATTGTTATTGACTTGTTTGAAAGGCAAACCTCAGCCTGACAAGACTCTGCTAAACAAACACCACCCAGTGCTTGAGAGGCAGCAAAGCCCAATTCAATTACAGAAACCACCTACCTCTCCAAACTTTGTGAACTGAACAAATTACTAAGATCCAAATTCCACCTTTCGTTGTTAACAAGCTTAGCAAAGTGATGAAAGTCTTCTTTTCCCTTGATTGTTTTTTTCATCGTTAAGCTTGTTCCCTTGTCAGCTCATTTCTTTCGTGTATTTCTTACAACATGATTTTTGAAAAGGAAGTGGAAGCACAGCTAATTGTAGTTATCTTCTTGCATAGCAGTGTAACCAAAATAAAAAGCTGACAGAGGAGTCTTCTCAGCACTTTTTTTTGACTAGTGATGTGCATTCTCATTCTCATTCCTTGAACCACACTTTGCCACACATAAGGCATCTTCTGTTTGAAAAGATGCATGGAAATGTTGCTTCCCTCATTTCTAGCTCTCATTCTTCTACAGCTTTACACACACACAAAAATAGTCATATTGTGCTTCTTTACCTTATACTAACAGCTGAAGATTGAAGAAAGCTAGTGACTATATATTAATTACAGTCACACCTTGGACTAGCCAAGGATCAGCTGGCTGATCTAACTGCTGGTACCAGGCACCCGCATGTCAGCAGTGTGAGGCTCTGCCTCCCACCCTGGCTTCACAGGACTGAGCCACTGCTCATCCTGAGGAGGGCAAGCAAAAGCCTTGCACAAAACAGAGGAAGGGGACTGATGCAAAACCTTTGAGAACTACTGGCTTACAATAAAATCACTCAATTTGTGACCTATATTGCAGCTGACACCAGATAATCAAGGTTAAAGAAAAAAAAAGGTTCATCATTCATCAGTGACTATTCACCCTAGAGACACCTGGATAAATGTTTTCACAGACACCACTATCTAATGAAATGAGAGTAATGAGAGTAGTTCTCTTGATTTATTTTATCTATCAATAAGGCATTAGGCATTAATTACAGAAGAGGAATAGAGACTCTAACAGGTTCATCCTGCTACACACTGAACTGGATAATTCAGTCTATTATCTGGTTTTGGCTTTCATGTAGTGATGACTGTGTTCTACTTACTAATGGGGTTAAATAGAAGCAGAATTAGGTTTCTCAGACCAGGATGTTTATTATGTTTTTTTACATGCTTTATATAGCAGTATTTCTACTTTGTTTTCCAAACTGAGATTGAAAATATTTTAAACTTAGGAAAGGAAGCATACCATGTATGAAACTTTCATATACAGAAAGTATTTGTCATAATTAATCTCTTTTCACGTGCTAAGTCATACTCAGAACAAATGCAGGACTTGTAGCTTTGTAGCAAATTACACTGCTGTTTCTCAAAACTAGGTATGAGGTTTTAATTTGCTGATGGTAAAATGTGAAATGGCCTGTAGATAGGATGCTGAAGAATGCAGGTTTTATTATTGAGATGCAGAACATTTATTTAATTTATAAAGAAAGTGCAGTTAATCGGTTTTAGCAGCTGAAGTAAAAGACTTTTTTTATTCATTATTCTTGGGTGTGCCAAAAGAGAGGTCACGGAAAGGCAGTCTTTCAATAGCAGGTCTTGGCAGGGATTTAAAGGCTAACTAACTACAGTTTGGAAGTGGGGCTTTTATCAGCAGTGCAGGTAAATACCACACTTAGAAAATTACACGAGGAAATCTGCCAAGGCTGAAGGGTCTGCAGGTCATCTGGAGGAGATGTTTGAAGCCTTACCTATTTAAATTTAAAAAAAAAAAAAAAATCAGAATGCCCTTTTCACATACTAAAGTCCAGTGAAAGGGCACTATCACAAGCAGATTTTCTGATAATGGGTAGGCACAGGTGGCTTCCTGTTGTTAAAAGCATCTTGGAAATATTAAGAAATAAAAATCAGTGGGCATAAAGGTTTCATTTTTGGGAGTATTTTAGAATGCTATAGTCCTTTTATTCATTCATCACGCACCAATATCATATTAATCACAGAGCATGTGGAACAAGGACTCTGCACTATTTTCCTGCATCAAGCCCCGCGCACATAAAACTTCGCCCATCTTCAAACAGCTTGGAGATAGCTATGCCTGCAGCCAGCAGCTATTATCTAGATCAGTCTCATGAAGTTCATACTCTGTTTGAAAAGCAAGGCCTGAAACAGGAATGAAGAGAAATAATCTGCCTATTTCCACTATGCAAGGGTGCATAAGAGACCTAGCCAAGAGAAAATTTTGTAGGTAGTAAATAGTGCATGCAACTGGTGACTGTCACCAAACTGATTTTGACCCAAAGTTAATCATAGACCCTATCTGGTACATTTTCAAATAATGCTGATCCAGTAGTGGAAAAGGAGCACATTCCTACAGATAGAAGCATGGAAGCCCAGAGACTTTTCCCATATGTGTGTCCAGGCAAATGGACTTTTGCCTCAGACCTGATTTTGTGAAGGGATCAGAGGGCCATATAAATGTCAGCTAGACCTGTGGGCAGGTCTCTAGTTTGATCTCCATTTCAAAGAGGTTTATCACCCGCATCAGGTCAATTGCAGCTTTATCTAGCAAGGTCATGGAAACCTTCAAGAGTGGTGATTGAAAACCTTCCCAGGTAACTTGCTCCAGTGTGGCAAAACCTCCTGATGAAAGTGCTTTCCTTTATGCTCATCCTGGACAATCTGTGCTACAGTTGTTGCCCTTACACTTTATCTTACCACCTCTAATGGCTAGGAATCATTTGGATTTACAGTCTTACTAACTCCCTTGGAGTCATCATTTTATAAACTGCCTTTTAAGAACTTGCAGGCTGTCATAAATTCCTTACCTCCTTTTCATCAGATTAAACAAGCCCAATTCCCTCAGTCCCTCTTAAGAGGTTCTGCACTTTAGGTTTGAAGATCTTGGAGCCATCCATTGGGTTTTCTCTAGTTTTTCTACATCCCCCTTGAACAAAAGGCACAACTTGCCTTATCCATTACGTGAGCACATCTGGCCACTGTTGACTCTGCCACCCACCCATAAGTCTTACTCCTTTTCACTCTGGTGTTGTGCAGCCTGTCACTGCCCAGCCTGTACAGACATCAGACTATTCCATCCCAGCTCCACAACTGTGTGTTTCTCCTTGCTGAATTCACAAGGCTGCATGCAGTCTACCCAGTGAAATGTTTATCCATCTGTCTCTGGGGTGAAGTTCTGTCTCTCAGAATTTCAGCCATACTCCAGGACTGGTGTCATCTGCATTTTGCAGAGGAAATGCTCAGTATCATTTCCCAGGTCACTGATAAAGACATTGAACAATAATGGTCCTAGTATCAACCTTCAGGGTATCCTGCTTGCAACAAGCTGCCAAGCCACTCTTTGTCACCCTCTGGCACGGAGGAACAGCACTGGATGTACTGAATGTAGTTAACACATCTCAGAGAGCCAGAAGCAATACTGTCATAGGTGGTGACCAAAGGTGGCTTTTAGCAGCAGGTTTGGGAAATAGCTGTGATTTTAGCAGCTGCTTTGTAGAGACAAACCAAAACCCTACAACAGAGCATGGCTGACATGAGCTGAGTCTGAGCATTCTCCCTATAGATTAAACCAGATTAAATTTATTGAGTTAGAGGGAAATGATATACACCATGATCCCCAGTAATAGCTGCATTCTTCATTTCAGCGAAGTCAGTGGAGAGAAATTGAATGGCATGTTCTCTGGCTGCGACAGATGGGTGGTGGACAGGACTGACATGGATTCCTCTCAGACCTGTGGGCATCAGTGACTCAGTCTGTTTGCTCTTGTGTTAGAGACTGGCAGGAAACGGAAATGAGGCAGTGAAGACTGTAGCATCAGGAAGAATCTACATGTATTCCACTTTACCAAAACTCTTCCTAATCCTACATCCTGGAGGCATTAGCTACTTTACCCCAAGTAAGCAATTTACTAGGGAGTAAAGAAGCTCAAAGTAACACTTTTCTTTCCCAGCTGCTTTCACAAATGGAAACAGGACCCATGGGATTAATTACATTAGTTATAAATCTCTAATCTTTTGAAGATACATTTTCATGAAGAAGGGCTTCAAATATACTTCTACCAAGGAAAATGTCTGTCATAGCATAGATCATCTCTCTCCCTTGCAGCTCTGATCCCATCAAACCAACTCATTTCCCTTCAGGCACAGGGTGTAAGGCTGCACAGGAAATACAGTGTGGCAAGAGAGGCCAGGCTGTAAAAGCAAAGGGGGATAAAAGATTCATTTTCCAAGACACAAAAAATAGTTTTGTGTCAGCCAAAAAATGTCAGTATTCACATCCACAGAGAGAGACAATAGCAAAACACATATCTAGACCTCTTCCTTTAGCATACAGAGTGAAAAAAAACTTTAAAAAAACCCAAAAACCTAGGGTAATCTTAGGGTAGTTGTAGTTCTGTAGGCATCATTGATCATGGATTTCACCAATTCATCCAGTTAATAAAGGCCTTCCTTCAGAACGGAGTCATTAGGACAATGTGAGCAGGTGGCTTTCAAACTTTGAAACCTTCTGGATATTTTGTCCTGGATTACAGAGGACTAGGACTTCCATTAACTGCAGAAACATAGGCACCTCATACATCTCATTTCTGCTGTCTAGGGGTATTTACACTGGCAAACTCTCTTAATTTAATTGGTGTGGGGGAGGAAATTTCAACTCTTAAAGCATTTAGGAATGTCAGACTGAGGACTTCACAGCAGTGTGATTGAAACCGGGAGCTGAAGTGATTGCTGGAGCATCAGAGAGTTTCCCAGGGTCAAGGAAGGGGAAAAAAAGTAGTAGTGAGTTGGAACATGTGTGAGAACATGAGAAAAGCTAAGATGGGTCAGTGACCATGTCAAAGAAGGGTTTTTTTGTTGGATGGGAGGCTGGCCCAGAGTGGTCAGCATGACCTCAGAGGGAGCAGGAGAAAAATGACATGTCCCTCTTCCTCCCTTTAGCATCCTTTTCCCCCCAAGCCTAAGAAAGCTCCAGGGAAGAGAAGCCCTCTGCTGTCAGAACATACTGCTCTGAGACACACACACAAATGCCTCATGAGTTGTGCTGAGTAATTTCCCTGCTCACATGGAAACAACAAGTAGAGTGAAAACTTCAGACAAGGGTTCATGACTTTGTTTGACTAAATCAGTTGTTCAGAGAGAGGAAAAATACCAACAGAACCCCAAATAGTGTGTGTCATAGAAAAGACTGCATTCAGCCAAATGTTGAAAAGAAGCATGGGCATGGGCTGCCAACACATCTGAAAATATTGCAGCCCATTCCTGGCACAGATGTGCCAGAAGGGAGGGAGGGACACAACATTTGTTGAACAGCTATGTGATGGGATTTGAGCTGGGAGGTTTCTGTACACTTAGTCACACACAGAGCTTCTCTCAGTGCAGGGAATTAACCTGTGCCATGACAGGACATGATGCTCTATTTCTTTCCAAGTCTTTCTCAAAGGACCATGCAAAGCTGAATTAATTCCCCTATGCAAAAATTTTCTGAGACATCCTAGCCAGAGATATTTTCCCTATTCAACAAGAGAAGGAAGTGATTTTGAGTGCTGAATTTCTATGTAATATTTGCCATAACATCACTGAGAAACAGCCAAGTGCCTAAGCACATGCCCACATTACTGAGAAGCCCAAGCAGTGCAGTTCAGGGTCCCTGGCAGCATCTGAGGGCTCTGCCCCACAGGTGTGGTGGCCCTGACACCATGGTCCATTACCACAGTACTCTGCACTGGTGGGAAGCTTCAGCTCAAGGCTGCAGAACAATTTTCAAGTGGTCACCTGGGAAAATCAAACTCTCTGGCTACTGCAGTTACCCCCCTCAGTCTTTGCTTCAGAGCAGAGTGGCAGGGAGCCACCAAGGACTTCTGCACTGCTCCCAAGGGGTGATGGGCTCTTGGTGGGGTGTGAAGCAAGAAGAGCCTCCAATCTGATTGTAAAGAATGCAAAGCACTTTTGGATTCTTCTGGATGAATGACAAATAAATGACAACAGTGAAGTTATTAACTGGCTGACATAACTGGCTCATTCAGACTCCCAGCTCTGCTCAGTATCTGTATGACCTCACCTCTGCTTGGGAGACAAAGTTTTTACTTATTGGTTGGCCAAATCTGAAAATTAAAAATAATAATGAAAAAAAGAAAGGGAGGAAAAAAAAAAAGAGAAGTATTTTTCTGGCAAGAGGAATGAGCAATGACAGCAGTCTGGCCAGGGCAGTTCACTGGCCAGCTTTGTCAGCTCAGGAGGTGACTTCAGCTGGAATTAGCAGAGGGAATACCGCCCAGAGATCCAGCTAAGCAAACAAGAGCGACCAGCGGGGAGGGCACCAGCCTTCCCTCCTGGGAGAGGGGACAAACAGGGCTGTGCAAGCCTTCTGCATGGAAATGGCTGACTGAACACCACATTGCCAGCTTCCACTGTGGAAAGAAGCAATTGCATATGGTCTCCCAAACAAAGCCTTGCCAATATAGGTTGGAATTCATCATGCAAGTGAAGCATGGTGTAAGAGAAAACTGGTTTCTCACCAATTTCTCTAATTTACAGCTACAGCAGCATTATTGTGTTTATATTTCATATGACAGGTTGTTATATCACAGGGCTTAGGAGATGACCAAAACAAACTGTACACAAAGAGCAAATAACTGGCTAGGCTTCACAGTGACAATCTGGAAAATAAAAGTAACTAAATGATTTGAGGAAAGGGTGTTTCCTTTAAAACCTCGACAATGAGTGCTCAGGCAACCGCCTCACGGTCAGCAAGCACCAAGCACCGCTGCAAATCCCTCATCACACATAACAGGCAAGAGGTGCTCACTGGCAGACACGCTGGAGACACAGCCCCTGCACTGCCCAGGTGCAGGATCCAGGTGCAGGGTCCCCTCCAGGCAGAGCCCTCCTGGGGGCAGCAGACAGTGTCTCTGGAGGATTGGTGATGAGGCACCTGCTGTGCCCACAAGGTCAGTCCATCTGGAAGGAGCCAAAAGCCCTTGTTATCCTGTCCAAGCCCCCCTTTTGGGCTACGCAAGGAGATTGCCTGGGGTAGCCAGAGAAGAGAGACCTTGAAAACAGCAAGAGAAAGCTTTGGGTTCTGATAAGAGGCATGCAGGCACCTCAGTCCATCCATGTCGGAAGGAATTAGGGACTCAAGCAATTTTACAAAATCTACACATACCCATTGGGTGAGGAATTCTGTCATTTCATGCTATTACTACATTATTTTATAGTCAGCAACAAAACTCAGTTTAAAAATAGGAAGCAGTTGTAGAGAGGCAAGGGGAGCAGGATGAGTTTTCCATTTGCTTACATAGGAACTTGGCAGTCTTGTCTTTGCTGACTGCAGCTCTGCACATCATTCCAGCATCCCTAACAGTCCTCTTCAACACTGGACAGCCCTGTACCACCACCCACCTCAGAGCCATCACTTGGGTGTGAGCTGCAAGGAAGGATTTCTTTCTGATATGCAATGTCATGCTCAGAAGATTGACTGGAATCCCAACAGGACAGCTGCCTTTTCCTTTCTATTACCTCATTTTGAAAGTATTGATGGCTTCATTGTTGATACTGTCTTTCCAATAAAGTTGTATCATATTCATGCATAAATTTGATTCACTTTCCCCGTGCTACAAAACTCATGACTCAACAAAGAAAAAATCCTTTTTTTGGATGGATGTTGTATCTCTTATTTACATTTTCTTGCTTACAGAGGTATTTTAATGGAGAGGTGGAATAATTTGTTACTTAGAGCTAGACCTGGTTTCAAATTTTGATTCAAATATAGTGCTCAACTTTCTCCAGATTAAAGATTTTTCCTTTTAAATCAATTTTTCTATTACTATAAACTTTAAAGTATATCACTCAACTAGATATTTGTGCATTCTCAAAGATCTGTAATGTGAACAAAGCTTGTCCATTGTTTCCTAAAAGGCCTCCTGGATTTATGCCTAGGATTAAATGCATCAGATGGCGTTGGACCATCTGTGCTGTGCTTTGTTATCACTTTATTCTGAAAAATAAATGAACAGAAGATGGCATTATGGTAGTTGCATCCGCCCATTAAGGGGCATGTGTTAAGCCAAAACCCAATATAATTCAATTATTAGCATCATTTTATAAGATCTTCTTTCTCTGAAGGAAATACATAATGTGAATTATTATTTCATTATTTTTTATGCGATTTCTCAGCTTCTATTTAGGCTTGGAAGATTCACAGCGGATCACTTAAAATCTAAAATATACTGACTGTCAGAGGCTTGACTTGATTCTGGCTTGAGAGGACAGTTATTTCTCTGGTCAGCCTCTGTACCCATTTAGAATGAGAATGAAACAACCTCTGAATACATATATAGCCCCACTATAATAAACAGAACACTGTGTTCCAGGTTATCCAGGTTATGTCTGTCATTATGTCTGGAGAAATAATTTCTATGTGATCACGCTCCAAATAATATGATTTTTTAATTCCAGAAAATATTTTCTTCATGACTAATAGCAAATGCCACCGGGCAGCATTCAGCTGTGTAAAACAGTGCAAAAGTGCAGTCAGATCTTGGCGGGGCCTGGAGGCAGACCTCAGAGCAAATCCCTCTAAGTGTGGGTGCTGAGCCCACCCCGACACGTGAGCACTTTCACCTGAGTGCAGCGCAGGGCTGTGTAAGGCATAGAGCGTGCTGTGCCTCTGAGCTGGGCCCAGCTGCACTGGGGTGTGCCTAACATCACTGCTCTGCACACTGCAGGGGCTCGGGCTGCACTGCAGCTTGCAGCTCCAGGAAATTCTGACTTCTGTTCTCCCCTTAACTGCAGCTGCATCTGTGGAATATTTCCACACAGCTTATAATTTAGGGTGCAAATTTAAACTCAAGCAACTTCTGCAGTGTATTCCTCTTCTACCACAGATAACTTTTCAAACTCCCACCAGGAATGTGCATCCCTTTATTCTGTGCACTTCTGCTTTGTTTTCTGGGTTTTCTTCTGGACACTGTCAAGAATGTTTTGCCAATAAAGCTTTACCACTTGGCAGTGAGTGTCTTTGACATGATCGGTGTCCACTGAGGGAGAAAGCTCCTTGAGAAAGGCAATAGGGGGCAGGAAGAGACTTCTTGCTTCTCTGCAACTCAGCAGCCAGCATGGCTGCCCTGTGGTCTGCCCTCCCTGGGGACAGCCCTCATGTTTGAGAAGCTGGTCTGCCTCCAGCAGTACTGACAACTGTGTTTCTCTGGTCTTGTTTGACTAGGTCTTTAACTGATTGATATTTAGTTTTGACTCATCAGCAGACTATATCTGTGATTAATTCTCCTTATGAATGGCAACACCACAAGTTTTTTTGCAAATATGGTTTCTGTTTCTGTGTTATTTCTCGTGTCAAATTATATCAAGTGATCTTCCCCTGGATGCATCCCTAACACTGCAAGATGCTCTCTTATGTTTCAGGATCAAGAAGTTCCTGTCTCTTGACTCATTATGCCCTTGAGCCATGTGACTCAAGAGAGCAACTCTGGATTACTACTTTGCCCAGAAGTGACAGTACAGAGGTGGAATTTATCTGTGCTAATAGCTCTTTGACAAATGCATCAAGTCCCGCCATGTTCTTTATTTGTGACAAAACTACAAATTACAAACTTTCCACAGATTTCTCCCTATGCTTATCCTCATTTTATATTTTGTTAAGCAAACCTCTCTGCTGCAAACATTGCTCAGGACCCTACCGAGATGCTTTTGCAGCCACAGAGAATCTCTCATGTCTTGTGTCTCCAGATGATGAAAAAAATCAACGTGTAAGTTAGTTATAACATTGATATTTAGTTAGTCATTTAACATATAGTACCTTTATTTAACTTATTTAACATAGTACCTTTCACATATTTTTGTTTCCAATTTTCATCAATAAGTCATGATGCCTACTAACAGGAGGGTAAGCAGAATTCAAAATTAAAAATTCAAGCCTTCTCATGTGTAATACATACAAATCATAGAATCACAGAACTATTAAGTTTAGAAAAGACCTCCAAGATCATTGAGTTCAACCTTTGACTGATAACCACCTTGTCAACTAGACCACAGCACTAAGCACCCTATGTCCTGTTGTTTCTTGAGCACTTCCTGGGATGGTGACTCCAGAACTTCTCCAGACAGACCATTCCAATGCCTCACCACTCTTTTAGTGAAAAAAATCTTCCTGATTCTGTCCAATTCAAACCTCCCCTGGCACAGCACTTCCTCTTATCCTGTCACTTGCCTGAGAGAAGAGGCCAAAATGGGTGGATATGATTTATATGTACATAATATAAGGATGTATTGCATATTATATACCATATAGCATATATGTGTATGTGCATGTGTTTGTGTGTATCGTTTACCTATAATTATTATAAATAAATAATGCATTATGGTGAAACTATTCCAGGTAAAAAAGAGCTTTAATTCCTGCTCTGTTCCTCAGTGAAGAAACGCAGGAGCCATGCTTTGTCTGACGTTTATATTCCCTATCTGATAGAGGCTGAGCTATGAGGCAACACAAGTGGGTTCACAGCACCCTGTACTGCTGTAAACTGAGAATTTTTCAGAGGTCAGCAACAATTACACATCACAGTATTGCAGCCTGACTGAGAGTGATTTCAAGTAACCAAGTCCCATAAAGGAAAGCTCTTTCATGTGGAAGAGGCTGAACAACTGGCTGAGCAGCTTTGAAGTTTGCTCCCAAGTGCCACTGCCCTTCCCTGAGATGAAATGAGCCATTTGGAATTTAGATGTTTGATCTGTGATAACTGCCTAGACCTCCCCGGTAGCAGATAGAGACCTTGGAAAACAGGTAACTGAAAGCAGCAAACATGAAAGTGGAGATGTGAATCATATATCTGAGCCCTTGTATGTTTTTTTCAGTGTCTCTTAATGGTGTTTCTATGTTTCCTTTATTCACTTTATTCATGCACTTGCCTTGTGACCCCTCTCCCAGAAAACACCATTTTGGCTTGCTACACTCTTTGCCACCAAGATGAACTTCAATACTTGCCCCTGGCTGGCACCACTAAAGCTCCACTACAGTCTTCTCTGTACATGCTTACACAGTTTTCTTACTTTAGAAATAGCCATGGGCTTTTTAAAGACAAATTGCACCCTATATTAGCCCCGAGTGTAATAGGAAAAATGAAGCAGCACAGTCAAGATTTTATGAGTTCCGTAAAATTGCTGATATTTTTGCCCCAAAGAGACAAACACTGTCAGCAAGTTTCCTCTGCCAGAGCTCAGAAGAGATACAAAATCATCTCAAAATCTTATCAAATTAAGGCAGCATGCACCTCTCTGAAAGGAATGGGAAGGAAAGCATTTAACACCTGTAGTGTTACAACCCAGGGACAGGAGCAAGACATGCAACCCTTCCATTTGACTGAGGTGTAATATGAAGTGTCGGTGCATAAATATTTTCAAGTGGAAGACAGTGCCAAAGCCTCAGAACGAAGCAGCAGACTGCAAGCCGCAGTAGTGTCAGCTACAGATTTGGTTAGCTTCCTCAAACTTCCAGCTCAGAGGTGTGTTTTACCCATTTCTCTCCCCCACACTGCTCAAACCCTAAAAATTCTGCTGTGACTTGCACCTTCTCATAATCTCTGGATTTCTATCAAGTGCTGCATGCTAACGAGACCCTTCTGTTGTGCTTCATGGTTCCGGCAAAATCATGCATTTTTTGGGTATGTGAACAGACCCTTCACCACTGTCCTCAGCCCTTGAGAAGAGGGCAACCCCACTGGCTGGGCTCAGCAAAGGTTATGATGGAACTGTGAGTCCTGCGGTGTTCTCTGTCATTGCACTCATGCAAGACTACAGCTGTCACATCCGAAAGTGCACTTCCATTAGCAGGAAAGTCAAAGACCTGAGGTGATCAGAATGTTACAGAGAAGTTCATCCTTCAAGCAAGCAAACCCAAGGAAGGAGCCACAAGTCCCTGGGAAACCCACTGAGCACACCAGCCCTTCTGCAGAAATCACAGACACATTCCCTCACACACACACTGGAGACCCTGACACCAGAGGCACACCAGAGGGGATAGGGGCTGAAAATGTTGCCAACTCTCATGAATCTTATAATGGTGAATGTTTATTTTAAAGTTCCTGGAGTCATAGTTTCATAGAGCTAGGAATAACATCATCCTGGGAGCTGATGCTTAGTTATTATCCACTGTTTCGCTGAATCTGTTCCAGTGGTGTGCCTTTCCTTGTGTGTTCTTCAGCTTTCCCACAGCAATTCTGCCTTTTGTCAGATTATCAAGCACTGCAACAGACTGCCCAGGGAAGTGGATGAGTCACCATCCCCGGAGGTATTTAAAAGACATGTAGATGTGGGGATATGGGACGTGATTTAGTGGTGGACTTCACAGGGCTGGGTTAAAGATTGGCCTTGATGAGCTTAAAGGTCTTTTCCAACTTAAAGAATTCTATGACTCCATGACTAAAGCACATATTGCCCAGACAGACCCACGTTTCCAGTCAATCCCTCTCATCTGCGTGTGCAATCTGTATCTCTCTCTATGTTACCTACTACAGTCTCATCAACATGATAATCGCTGCAGGAAATTGACCCTGTTGGCTGATGTTAACTGCACTGCCCTCAGTTTCTGGTTTTTCCCACATCTGCTTTCTGGTGCCTGGCCTGTGCCTGTGTATGATTATGTGGAAACCATAGTATATATTTAAGATAAAATAAATATTTGGTCCTTGTAGCTTCAAGGCAAAGGCTAAAACCTCAAAAAATTATTAAAAATCCTATTGTTTATAACTTGCTATAATCTTATGGCTTTTAAGTTGCCTTTGTGAATTTCTGGAGCCTGCTTTCATGAGCCATCAACAAAGTTCTGTGGCTGAACAGTGGGGATGGCCAGCAAATGGCTGGGGAATGGCATTGAGCCCCAGAAGGGGAATTTGGGGAAGGTTTCTGAGCAGTCCTCAGCCCTAGCCAAGGTGGCTCCCAGTCTGCCTGGTAGGGTTAAAGCTGAGGAAACAGCTAAGAACATGGTTAAATAATAGCTAAACCTCTGACAGGAGCATTAACACAGCTTGCAGGACAGGATGTGCAGCGATATGGCTGCACCACAGCAGAGTGCAGGGACCACAACAGCTCAGCCCTGCTGCTGCCCCATCCTCATCATTGTGGGTAGCACCAGCCAGCAGCCACACTCCTCTGAACCTCTCCCTACAAGCTTCTGCTGGCCAGCTTATCTTAGTTAACTGCATTAACGCTGTGTGTAAATTCCCAGATTAGTGAATAAAAAATATGACCTTTCTGCTGATTACCAGGGGGTGGGTTATGTTATGCATTAGCATAAGTGAACTGAAATTCTGTGCCACAGAAAGAGTGGCAGCTTCTTCTGCAGTGGTGACCAAATGGTGAGCAGGATCTGAGCACCAGTAACAGCTGGGATCATGCCTGAGTGTAGGACCCTTTTCAGTCTCCAGAGCCCTTATGCCTTATGGACTCACTGTACACCTGCAACAAAAGCAGAGCTAGAATGGAAAATACGTGATCCTTGCTATGTGAACATAAAGACTCCCCAGGTTAGATGCCCTCAGCTTTAGGGAGTGAAATTTGTAATACTTCATATACCGTCACCTGCATATGGAAACCCCAAAAAATAAGCAACTGTCAGGGGGAAAGTGTTTTCCCTGGGGAGGCTCCTGGCATACAGGAATGCAGCATAAGGGAGAATTCACAGGAAACTTGGTCAGAACCGGAATCTCCTGTTAAACTTAAATGTGTGTCAGTTCCTGTTTAAACAAAATGTATAGTCTCCAACTAGCCACAGTGGTTAGTTAATCTCTGTGTTTTGTTACTACTCAAAACCCTGAGCAAGCCTGGACTTTTGTGGTATCTGTGGTACAGGGACAGGACAAGGCTAAAATAATCTAAAAACAAACAGAAGATAAGATGAGAAAAGGAGGCAAAAATGAAAGGTTACAAATTTTGCAACAGGTCATTGAGCCACAGTGCAACCAAGTGTAGACATCAGTGCATCTCATATCCGGTCCAGAGTCTGTTTCCCATTAATTCAGCAGGCTCCTGAAAGACAGCATAACTACTGTATCATCTACAAAGAAGCTGGATTAAATAAATATGTGCATCTGTACAACCTATAGGATTTTTATGTTTTCCAAAAAGACAAAATTTGAGTAAACATTTAAAAAGCTTGGATACCCCAAAGTGACCATCTTTCTTTCAGGTTTTTTGACATTTCCTGAAATTCATCAGAAAGCTGTTCAGTGTCAGAAGCTGGTCAGTGAGAACAGTGGTATTGCTCTGGTAGCCAGTTTCTGGAGTCAAGCAGAATAAATAGGAAACAGATTCCTTCCACAGAGACAATTCAAGAAGGCAGTTCTTTCTTTATCTGAATTGATATTAGAGACAAACCTCCAGATTTTAAAAACTAGCTCAGACCAATCACCCCTAACATGGGTCTAATCCAAACCAAGAAATGTGAGAAATACTGATGCAAGCATTTGTACAGTGAGGACCCTATGAAACTGCATATTTATGGGAAGATCACAGCAAGAAGACATTAATTTCCCTTCTCAAATCCCATCTCTTCTTCCATTCATTATCATTTACCTTCAGTATACAATGTTTTATTTATGTTGTCTTTCTTGCTTGCTTTTCTACTACAAATCAATCAGCAGAAAACTTTTGTGTCATTGTTATTTTTCTTTTATATCAATAATCTCTGTAGGAAACCTTCCCCCTTTTATAAGCTGTAGAGTTAAAAATAAAAATTAATTGAGGTGAAATCTTTATTAAGTGAACTAATGTATGTAAAGTTTCCTAGAGACCTACAAGTGTAAAAGAGCAAGGTCTGATTGCTCTCAAGTGTAAAACTTGGAAGCTGTCTTATTCATGTAACTTTCCAGATGGTTCATGTTGCAAAATAAGTAGGGACAATTTCTTCTGTAGCCACATGCATTACTTTTAGAGAAATGCAAGCACAAAGGAAAAACGTACCAGAAGTCAGTACAGGAAAATGCTTGCCTTAAAGTCATCTTCTCTGCTTGCAGGATTTGGATGTTGCTAAATCCCCTATGCCCCCTCAAGCAAGAGGTCATGCTTTTACAGATGACACTGACCCCAATGAGCAGAAGTTCCATCAGTGGGAGACCAGAGTACGCTTGGGGTGTGTGTAAGACTGCCACACTGATGTCAGGGGAGATGAAGGACACACCTCTGCCTGAAGAGGGAAAAAGAAACCAACAGTCATCATTAGAACACTTCATAAAATAGATCTTTCCATTCTGTCAGCAGAAGCAAAGCAGATGCATTCCACACCCCTGGCTAGTTTTGCTCTCCACACTTGTCATACAGTGTCATTTTCTTGGCTCCTGACCAGCCCATTCAGGGCTTTGAAGGTGCTTAAACTCACAAGAAAAATCAACAGCTATTTGCCTAACATTGTTCTTACCCACACTGCTGTATAACGTTTCCATGAAACTAAGTTTCTTTATTACTGTTCATGACATTCCTGATTTTTTTAGTATTTAAACAACCCTTTCAATTCAAGAGACTTAGGTGGAAAAAAATAAATCTAAACCAACTTTTGCATTTTCTAGTTACAGTTGTTCTGAGCTGAATTAGTGCCCAAACTGCCCAGTACTACCTGCTTGTTTTGCAAGAAAATAGAGTGTTTCCTGAATAGAATAGGCCACTCTGAGCTTTTAGGGCTTTTGCAGTGTTCCATCTCTATAGATCTACTTTCAGCTTCTTCAGCTTGTTGCTATGGAAATCCAATCTGGTCAAGTCCATTGGGACATGAGCAGGAATTGACAGGTATTTTAATACATGTCATTAAAACAGGCTCTGCAACCACAAACCAAGTAATTTCAAGAACATTGTAATGCTTTCCACATGGGAAAGCAGACGTACAGAGAGGTGGTAGAGAAATACTCTGACCACAGAAATGCAAGTAAGAGCCTCACTGAACATCAGTCCAGTGCACTCTGCATGGGACTAAGGCACTTCTTTACACTCCATGACCCTAAAATGTCCCTGAATCGGTGACAATTCTCATACCAGAAAATGAGTTTGTATTTTCATTATGGACAAGGTTATTAATAACCAAATGGCAAAGAAGGAGCCCAGAAGGCAGGGCCGTTTGTCTCTGTGCCAGACACATGTTACAAGAACACTGAAGTGACTGATCCCCACAGGGTCCCTGTGCCCATTCAGGGCAGAGGAAGGACACTGGCTGTGGAATGAATGGCAGTATTACATCTCACTGCTGACATGTGTGGCTCAGAGGTGTCCCCAGCACAGCATCCAAGTGCTGCTGCTCTGACAACAGGCTCACCCACTCGCTGCTGAGGCGCTCACACCTTCATCTCCACACACAGGTGTTGAGTCATTCACCCCTGCCACACTGTGAGCAAGGGGCTGCTCTCTCGCTCATGGCTGGGGGACCAGGCACAGTGCATGTGCTGGGGACAGAGAGCTGCAGGTACAGCTCCACTGCCTTGAGTTGACACACTGTCTTCTATGGCCTCCTGCAAGTTAGACCCAGATGTCTCAGGAAACAGAGAAAGAGGAAACTACAGAGAGTTTCCACATGTTTCAAGTGGTTTTCCCAGCAATTAAAATGCTGTGGCATGATCATGGACAAAATCCAGTTCTCCAGGGCAAAATTTAAATCATACTTAACCATGAGGCCGTCTCTTCTCTCCTGCACCTCTTGTCCTGCCCATTGCAAGCTTTCAGAAGTGATGGTGTGTCTTATGGGATGGTGGAACCAGGCTCTTTTGGCTCTGTATCCCAACAGGCTTCTTTACTGGGTATTTCCAGCCACCAGAGCTCCTCACCTTCTTTCACATCCAGCACTGCCTAGCCTTTTTATAGAAGAGTTCTCCAAAACAATCAGGATTGTTAAGTCTGTGTCCCTTTCCCTAGACTTCCCAAAGGCCTAAAGACCTTTATTTCTGAACTTAGTAGGCTTGGCCCTAGCATGGAGTGGCAGTAAATGCACTCTTTCAAAAACCTTTCCCATGGCAGCAGCTGTAATTAGCACTATTCAACCACTATCCAATATCTTCACTGAATGAGGGAGGGACTATACCACTACCATAGCACACAGGACAGGGGCTGAATTACAGTTCTGCTGATGTTTCTTGGCCTTTGAGTGATCAACTGAAAATTCAACAACCCTCACAGATTTTTCTGGCATAACGCATGCACACACTGAGGTTTTAAGAACCATGTATAGGAATTTGAAGTCTTTCATCCATCAGAATGGATGCAGGAGCCCTGCCAATGCCCATAAGCAGTGGGATTTCTAAAGCCATCTTTGCTTTGAAATTAATCAGACTATGTACACTGCTCACCCATCATCACCCTGTAATTACTCAGTCAGAAAGGTTTAATCTGAGGTGATCTTGCCTAACCATGTTCTCCTGCTGCCTTTAAATGCTGCACTTTCTGCTTCATTCTTACTACTGCTGTCACAGCATCGCTGGGCTCTGCCAGAGATTAGGGTTTCATTGTGCAGGACACTGTTCTGCCACTGAGGAGAGAGTGTCTGCCACTAAGTACTTAAGTCTAAATCGACTGGACAGATAAAGGGGTCCAGAAAGGGTGTACTGCTGTCTCCCTTCGGTAGTAGAAGAAATGTAAGCATAGACATTACCAAAAAATCACTTTGGAGGTCTCTAACAGAAGGAGATTTGTACCCCAGCTTTTCTCAGCATTTTAACATGAGACCATCCTTTTTCTTGTTTGCTCTCAGTCTAGAAACAATGCTCTGGGGAACTTTTTTTTTTTTTTTTGCAGTGTGGTATTTCTTTCTTTCTTTTTCTTTTTTTTTTTTTTTTTTTTTTTCCCCGTTTCCAAAAATACAGTTGCTACCTGTGATTTAATACTGAGTTTTGAAAACAGGTTTGCACTGATGTCCTGTTAAAACACCTTTCTGGCATGCTTTGGATTCTTGCATGCTTGTGCTTGTCACCTTTAACATAAAACAAGCAAAGCTCTCAAACATGATGTGAAGAGCTCAGCTATAGCCTCTGCAGAGATCTCTGCAGGGATCAGGCTGACCCTGAGACAGTGCTCTGATTATTTTGATTGCCTAGAGGTCTCCATCAACCTACAGGGAACAGGCCACAGTGGTTTTGGGTTTTTTCCACTCTAAATAGCTGTTTGAACTGCAGATAACCAAAATAATTAAGTTGGAAATAACTATTAATAAATAAGCATAATTTTCACTTAGAAAAGAAAAATATTAAAGAAAAGCTCATAAAATGCTGGTTACTGCACTTATTGGAAGAGATACTAGCCCCTCTCCCCTAGCCATAGAAAACTTCTCTTTAAAAAGGCATACTATTACTCCCAAAAAAGGAAGCACATGTTTTCATTTGTGTGATTACAGCACAGCTGTGGGCTGTACTCTACTTTGTGAACCGTAAACCAGATCTGGTGCATGACTTGAAATGTCATGAGGAGATTCACATTCAATCACACAAAAAAATTTACAGTCTTTAATGATCAGTATGTAAAAGGATTATGAGATTATGTATGGATTGGCTGATCTTGGTATTTTGTCATGAGTCCAATGCTACATTATGATTTTATTTCTGAAAGTCCCTGATGTCAAATCTTTTAAACAAATAAAGGTCTCAGCTTTCATTGCAAACAAAAAGAGATTTCTCTCCTATTTCTCTTGAGGGAAACATCACCTTAACTGCTTTTAATGATGCCCACAATATAAAAAACAAACCCACCTTTGAATTTTCTTTTTAAGACAATCTACTGATACGTTGCACACCTACTCCTGGCTTTAAATTGGCTGTGGTTAACAACTTTGCAAACCATTTATGATACAAAGGCACAAAACCAATGACAAAACAGAAAAACCTAGAGAAAATGTTCAGCTTGCATCAGCTGGTGCACTGAGAAGCTGCAATTCTTGTCCAAGTGTCATGTGCTTATGGACCTGGCAATGGCATCGCATTTGAACCGTTTGACTTGAGTCAGAAACTGCTTCCCTTTCTGCCCTGACAAGGTATGGTCTTTATTGACTGAGCATCCACCCAGCCTTCCTTCCTCTTCCTGCCCAGTGAACCAGGTGCATGGGGAAGCATAAAAGATTTCTAGAGTTCACTGCAGCTAAGAAGGCTGAGGACCACTGCATTGAAGATGCTCACGGTCACTCATCGATCTGATCCATATGATATTCTGTGTCCAGGGTCATGAGACACAGCCTGGTTTTCTTCTGCCTACTGTTTACCATGGGCAGAAATAATCTCTTAGCATGCACTTGCCATCCTTAGCCTTCCACAGAGGAGCCCATTAAAACCTCTACCATGTCCTTATGGGGAAGAGCTGTCCCCTTTAACCCTTCCACTGGAGAGAGCAGGTTGCACTCAAATGAGCCATCCCAATGCTGTCAAAATCCTCATGGTTCACATTCCTCATTTACACTGATGGAGTTTGGAAAGGTTATGCTGGAGACTACTGTGCCATACATGTACATTGTCTACATGGCAGCAACTAGCAAAACACAATTGCACAGTTTAAATGTGTTATATAATTAGGGCAAGCAGGGATCTGGCCCTGCATGCTGTTATAGTGCTGTCCTGCTCATCATTTCTGAGATCTATGGCACCAGGGAACATGATACCACCAGTCTGTAGTTTTCAAACTTAAACAAAGTATTTTGTTGGATTGGTGACCAAACTAATTTTTATGACATGTCATTTCTGTAAGGACATTGCTTTATTTCGCAGAAGGGTTTCCCATAGATAATGGTTGTTAGCTGGCTGAGTTGGAATCTGGCAGGATTAAGAAAATCTAAACTGACAGCTGGTTTTGTGCAAGGAAGCATAATGTGGCTGTTGTTACAGGAGGCAATGTGGGATGCTTGTGCACAAATGCATGACAAGAGGGCTTGCTCTTAGCTGTATATGTAAGTGCAGCTTAGCAGCTAACGCAGCACATAAGGGCTAAATGCCTTGCAGAGAAAACTTCATGTGACTTTTTCATCACACAGTTCGTGGCTGTGAATATGATCATGTTTTTACTTTCACTACAGTTGTCAGAAACAGATGTTTGAACTCTGGTCAAAATAAAAAGGAGACACACTGCCAATTACCTTAAAGAGAAGCCAAGTCAGCTTGAAAGAGTGAGGATCACAGCTAAAGGAACAGATTGCCTCTCCAGACAACAGCCCACCTTGTAAGTCTGCACAACTGATACAGCAGAACTGATGTGTCCTATCAGAAACAGCACCTCAGATACTGACATTTCGTTCCCCAGCCCCAGTTTTATTTTCTCCAAGCAAACTGTCCCATAACTGCTAAGCACTGACATTTGAAAACAAACACAGTTTCAATGGGACTGCACAGCTCAGTGCTCAAAGGCAGCACTGCCACTTCTGCTGAGCTCTACAGGCACCGAGGCAGCTACTGGTGCTGAAGGTGCCTATCTGGAAACACAAAGCATTTCTCTAGGGTTTTCTCAGTCAGCAGAGATTTTACTGTATCAGTTGAACTCACAGCAGAAAAATATTAGTAATTGCTTTTTTACAGGCCTGTGTAAAATCACAGGTCATGCTTTGACATGATTTGCACAAGTTTGACACTAATGCAGCTATGTTGAATATGCCAAAGTAACATTGAATTTCCATCGGTCTCAGTGAAGCCTGGGATTTACACACTTCTCAGTACAGTGCTAATGATGTTTTGGTGACATTGATGTAATTGAGGCTTAAAAGTACTCACAGGGGACTGACACTTGCCACTGTTGGCTAAAATAAAAATGTGAAAATTTGGAAGCCATGAAAGCAGAGAGACATGATGAAGCTATCATAGTGATATATACTGAAGCCACCAGAATTGGTGTCTGGCATAAAACACAGTGAAGCAGAGCAGGGCAGTGAAAGAATCGGGTGCTCATTTGCCCATGAATGCTACAAATCTGGAGTGCACCTTGTCCCTTCTCTGGCACATAAGAAGACACAGACCTTGTCTGGCTCCGTGAACAAATCTGAAAGGCATCCAGAGCATTCAGGGAAGACTGAAGCCCAAGTGGCCTTAGGGTGTATTATGGACTTCTGCAGCTCCCAAGACCCAGAGGAGACTGCCCTGGAAATAAGGCCATTCCAGAGAGCATGGAGTGTCAGGTAGACCCTACTGGGCTTGTGCAAATGAAGGACAGAATGCTGGTGTTATGAAATACGAGATTTACCTTCCCACACAAATGAGAAGAAATTGCAGCAGGATTCCCCCAACATACCCTTGTAAACCGAAGTCAGATGTGCCCACAAAGTGGCTGACCCAGGTGGTGTAACCTCAGGACCTCCACATTTGACCATTCTGGGAAAATGGTTTGCTTACAGAATGGGAACATGGAGATAATTACCTCCCACCTCATCATGCAGCCTCAGCATAGGAGACAACTCTACTCCCTCTCAGCCATATTCTGCAACAAGATCCTTTCCCTTCACAATTCTACAATTCAATGATATATGAGATGCCTTGGCTGTGAAGTTTCAGGTTTATACTGCTGTTTGGAATAAAAATATAGCATGGATTACTTTCACATTACTCTAACATAAACTCAGGAGAAAATAAGATTGTAATAAACAAGAAAAATAAGTTTAAAAAACAAGATTCAGATCTGTTTGAAACGTATCTCTTAGTATCATGCACATCCTTCAAAGTCCAGTTTTCTTCCTTAGCAGTTCATGGATCCCTGGTTTAAAATTTACTTTACTTTACTTTACTTGTTGGAAAATAAGCTCTGGTCTTCTCCTGTGCAAAGTCTCCTTCCAAACTGCTGTGTTTTATTCATTCACTTCCACTAACTCAAGTCACAATCTGACCACAATTAATCCAGCTATTTTGCACACACAGTTTATCTTGTTTTCTTTTTACTGATTTTGATAGTAAAATGTGTGTGGATTAATGATGCACAAATATGTTCTCATTTCACTGAAGTAAGGGTCAAACCAGCAAATCTCTGACCTGGATATTTAACTCTGAATGCAGAAAGTGTGCTAAAAGCTTATTTAAATGATACAGCTGCTGAAGAAATTATACAGCTGCTGGACAGTATAATTGGAGAGAATAACTTGCTACTTCAACACAAAATCTTACTGATATTTTCACAACTAAGCTTTTGCAAAGTGTATTTGAGCATGGGTCACTGAAAATGGTAGAGCTACATCTTGGTTTCTAATGAAGTCAAGAAACCATCCCAACTTGCCACAAATGTAAACAAGCACCAGGAATTCATGTGGAAGCTGGAAGGATACATCATCCAGTTTTATTTCCTGAATAAACTGGCTGTGTGAGAACCAGGATATAACTTTAGGGAGGGCAGCAATTCTCCGCTTCATGGGCCTGACTGAACACATTTTAATGAGAAAATGCCAGTTCACTGGAACTGATTAATTCCACATGTTTTCTTGTTTCCTGTTCGTTATGTTTACCTTTGGGCATTCCCACACAGGCTTCTGCTGGAAAAAAGAGACACAGCCTGTGCTCATGTGACATCCAAAGGCCCATGCTGGGCCCCCATTTTGGGTGCCACAGCACCCTCCAGGAGGATCTGCAGAGTTCAGATGGTGCACACTGATCATCAGCTCTGGAGCTGCACGCTGCTGTCCCCTGCACACTCCCGGCAGAGACAGACATTTTGAAAACTGCCTGCTTTCCACCTACACCCCTTGACATGCTGTTCCAGTAGGCAGGCATTTCTGATTGTACCAGCATCCTTTAGCTTCTAGTTTCTCCAGATTGACCTCTGAATCCTCAATTTGCCACTTTATTTGGTTACAGATCCCACTGGGTTCAAGTATTTTCTCCCACTGCAGTCAATTATGGACCAGGATCAAGTTTCTTCTCTATTTTCTCTCCAATATACAAAAACTGTACAAGACTTTAGAAGCTTTTATGGCTGGATCTCATCCTGAGAGTGAAAAGCCTGCATTTAAATAATTTTACTTTTAGTATATTTTCAATTAGGGATATAAAATATGAAAAACACATAAAAATTACCACACTTCTTCTTTCCAAGACTCTTATTGCAACTGATATTAATGTATCCTGTAGACATGTGGCGAGAGAGCCCAGCTATGATAGGGTACAATTTATGTAATTTGATCTATTTTATGATCTGTTTTATGAGTACATCTAAATGAACACCCAGTCAAACTCTAAAACAAAAGAAAGTTCTACATATTACTTTTTATTTATCTAGGAATCAACAATCAAAAATTAGGAATTAAAAAATTAGCATTTTCTAATAGTGAAAATGCTGTACTAGATTGTCTAACCTTAAAGCACAAAACTTGTCTCAAATCAGAACAGAGAGAGGCTAGCAATAACCTGAAATTTAACAGGTATTGGAAGGAATACCTTATAATGTGGGTGATTCAGGGAGAGGGTGTTCCTCTCATGTTGCAAACAGCTTCCCCAGAATATTGTTCTGTATCTTTTAAATAAATTGCCTTAAGAATGACGGTGTCCCTGTGCTTTTGTGCACATAGCATAGCAAAATGAAGTGAGAGATCACGTAGCAAACAACTGCCCAGTGTAAGGAAGGTAGCAATAAGGGAATATTCGTGAACAGCAAGAGGATGGTGGGAAAGAGGGAAACGGCCATGGCATTGGATTTGTGACAGATTTACGCTTGAAGAAGAGGCCTGTCAACCTAAAAATGGTGAAAATGTACCATTTTTATATAGTGCAATATGTTGCACTATTGGAGAATTAGCCTTGAAGCTTTCTGAATCCCTCGGACACACAGAAGAGCAGGCTGGTTTCCTAAAGGTGAGGTCAGAAAATGCGACATTCCTCTACTATAACCTACTGGGTGACATTGGAAAATTTACCTCACCTCTCTGCTTCCCTTCTCTGGAAAGATTTTGGAGGCTTCCCGTGACAGAGACTGGCACTGTTGGGTAGTCTGAGGCCGGGGTTCTGCTGAGGCACGAAGGGGAGCACGGAGGGCCAGAGGCGCTGCCGGGCGGCGCTCGGCGGGGCTGGGCTGGGGCACCCTGACCTCTGCTGGCCACCGGCAGCGGCCGAAACAGGAGCGGCTGTGTTCTGTTCTGCCCGAGTTCTGCCCGCTCGCCTCATCTCTTCACACTTTCCCAGGGGAGCAGCCTCTTGGGTACTGAAGTGGCCGTGTGGTGCTTCCGTGGGCATCCAGCAGCTCCTGAGGTTGTTTTTTCCATGGATTAATTATTTCAAATGCATGACTTGGCAGAGGTATCCCTTTGCTGTTGCAGAGAGTTTTGTCAGACTTTAAATGTTGATCTGAAATTTTCCATGCTATGGACTTTACCTCACCCCGGGACATTTTCACTCCTAGAAGCCTCGGTCTGGGGGTTTTGAGTGTATCCAAACCTAATTGTGCTTTTACTGACATGTTCTCTCAAAGTGTTTAAACTCTGGAAACTGAAAGGGCACCGCTTGAGTTTCTGATGGGGTGAGGCAGAAATGCTTTCTGTGAAGCCTGTAACCTTTGGCAAAGATAGAGACCTTTCAAATCTACAATTTCTTTGTGCTTGGTCGTTCCTAGCACATCTTGGCACTTTCTACTGTAGATTTTGCTTGCTACAATGCATGATCTACCTTGAAGAAGCTCTACACACTTCTACTTGTGTTTTTAACCATGGCTTCCCTAGGTTACATCAGGTCTCCAAGTCCCACTTGGGAAGTGGGTGACAGAATTAAGGGCTGGGTACAGAAACTGGCGAGGTGAGGAAGCAGGTTGGAGACAAGGAAAGAGCAACAACACAGAAGGGTCATTGTGGGAAGGAACAGCATGTGCTCATGTTCTTTCCACATCATGCAGAGGCTAGATCAGTTCTCTACACATGTCCATGCCTTGTTGTCATGTCTCATCATGGCATCCGTAGTCAGTGCCTTTCCTGCAGAACCTGCTCCACACTGAGCCTAGGATGAAAGACCATCTCTAGAGTCTGGGAAGCCCTAGCTGCACTGAAAATATGGCTGCGTACCAAAAACAAGCACTGAGGCTGAGAGTGATAGACAGCATGGCAGAATAATCACAGTTACACTGACTCTACTGCTGCTGCTGCTTTTAGACCTCTATAAAGATGCACACAAGGAGTAGGCACAAATTGCCTTTCTTAGTGCCTCAAAACTGGAATCCACAGCTTGGACAAGCTTTGTCCCAGCTTTTGAGTGATAGGCCTGCAATTTTCTTCCTCTTTCAAAACTTGGAAGAGTTGAGAAGGGGTATGGAGCGGTAAAATGAAAATCTCTTTGTACTTAACTTAAAAATGGAGATTCATCAAAGATATCAGCTTGGCTTTAATGTCTGCTGCAATATATTTTGGATTTGAGATTAATGAAAAATAACTTGTGATAAGATTTCAGTTGTGGTACACAAAGGAAAGCACAGTTTGTCCTGACCTCCTTTAGGATAAAAGGATCCATATCTAGCTGAACAGCCCCTTTTCTTTGGTGGTAAACAGAGTGAATAGCCAAAAATATATACATGATTTATGCAGAGAGTTAGCATTTAAGAAAAGTGTAGTGTAATGAGAATTGCCCATATATAGAGATCAAAGTTAATATCCTGGACAAAAGAATAAAGGAAATGATCCCTATCTTCTGTTCAGTCAAGTCACTAAATTCAAGTGTGTCATTGTGTCAGCAGTGTTTGATTTGAAGTCTTCATTATTAAGAAGTGAATGGTCAACATCTGTAGATATTGGTACAATGAATCTTGCTGCTTTCTGAAGTCCATATCCTACAAATCTTCTGTACATTACCTATATTCCTAAATTGTCCTTTAGGGGCAAAGCCAACAAAATCAAATCTGATGAAAACCAAGCTCACAGGAAGAAAGTGTTTCTAGTTTTAAATAAACACCTTTTTATACAGTAGTGCTGTGCAATGTATATGAATCTGTGCGCATTGCAGTGTGCAGTACATGCTCAAAAAGTGTGCCAAGGAAAGTATATACTAAAACATCATAAAGGACTGGCCTATTGCATACCCCCAGGCTGGTAATCTGGCTGAATTTTCTTTCTGGGAAGGCCCCTAGACTTAGAAATGTGAATATGTTTTCATTGTCTAAAAGGCACACAAACCTACATCCTGAGGAATTAATGCTTGCCTTGTGTTGATTATTGAATAGAAGAACTAATTGTTCTGTAAGGCCTATACAAAACTACATGTTCAAGAAATCTTCTACTTGTGGAAGCCCAGTTACCGTGTTTGTATATATAAACAAGCACATTGTTCACCAAACACCTGCATGTCTCAAAAATTGAATTAATAAGTCTTCACTCAAAATTATAACCTATTCAATGTCATCATGAGCCTGTTTGCCATGTCCTTTGTGAGTCTCTGCCTTTCATGTTGAAAATGTAGTTATTAATGCCCTTAAAAATGATGCTTAAACTCTACATAAGGAAGCACAATTGGGCCCTTTACATTATTTAGATCATAAGAGGGTTTCTATGCTGGGAGAAATCTTTATAATATTTTACTGCATATGGAAAATGCTTGTAGCCCATTGAGGGATGTGTGTGACATGATTCCCAGAAATTAAATACCCCAGAGAGAAAGTTACACAATTAATCATCAACTTTTGTGTTACCACTCAGCAAGATTTTTATTTTTTCATGCTGGGAGACTGAAGGGAGAGAAAACAGATCTTGAAGAGACTATATCGAGCCATGCTTGCTTTATTTGGCTTTGAATTTGCCTGCACTTCAATAATTATTGAACATCTGGTTTCTTTGTTAATCACAGAAAGCATGTTTTATTCCCTTGACTTTTCAATAAGAAAAATGAATTTATTGCGGTCTGCCATATGAGAATCCACTGCAACAGTAACAGTTTGCAGGAACTGAACCTGACATCATGCTGTTTGTGATATGCCTGTGTATGTGCGTGTGGGGGGGATGATCACAATAGTCATTATTTTCCCATAGGATTGAAACCACATGCAAGAGCTCCACTGCCAGGGACAGCCAGGACAGCATCATCTATCACTGTGATGGCCAACTTAACATAGCCAGGGACTTACAGGTAGGAAGAGGTATTCACCCTGATAAATAGTTCTTCTTTTCAGTGATGCTCAAAAGAACATAGAGATGATCAAGATTTTGTTTCCTGAGATGACAACTTCTGCTTCCCTATTCCTATCCAAACACTCATCCTCAGGTTTGATTTCCACCCCAGGCTATATATAACCATTTGTTGCAGCAGAGGGACAAGTTTCAAGTCCCACAGACTTAGCCTGTTCAACCTGGCAGCAATTGTTCACCTCCTGTTATGCAGAGAGGCTGGAAGCTTCCCTGTGCTCCCTTTGTCCTCCTCAGAGATGTCTTCATCACCACCACTTATGTCCACACTTAGGAAGAAGGAGAAGAAAGTGTAGCTGCTTACTGTGACATCCAGCTGGAACAACAGCAAGTGATGGCAGACAGCAAGAAATAGAGCAAAGTCAGGACCTTTTACTTCATATCAGCAGCTCCACTCTCAGACTGGGGACCAGAGACTGCAGTGAGGAAAGCAAACTGTGATGCAAGAGCTCTTTGTGCATTGGGCAGTCGATCTGCAGATAAGATCTGGGGCTTGGTTTTTAAAGAGTTTTATTAAATATATCTTAAAGTGTAGCAGCAGAGGACATTAGGCATTTGAGGTTTAATCAAAAAGGTAGTCATGAATTTTCATTAAAAAACGTTCTCACTTGTTGCTTTCTCAGAGAATCTAACAAAATAATAGCAGGTAAGGTAGCTAGTTTAAAATAGAGCCTAAAATGGTTTGTGGAACAACACTTCCGAAATGCCTCTATTTTGTGATCAGTAAAACCTGTAGGAAAATACTTCAAAGTGGGCTTTTTTGATGTTGTGCCACACATATAAAAGCAGTATACCTCTCAGAATATCATGAATTATGAATGCATTAAGGATGCAATAAGAGATCTTTAATGATTACCCTCACTGCACAAGGTCCTTCACTGCAGAGAAGAACAAAAGTGCTATGCTCCTGTCAGAGCACTGCTGATTTCTGCTGACTTCCACCATGGAGGAGATTGCCCCTCTAACAGGCTCCAGGTCTCCCAGGCTCCATCAGTCAGTGCATTCCTCAGCTGCTGGCAGGATCCAGTGCACACCGTGCTGCCAGGCACAACCACGGCCATGGGCACTGGGAGGTCATCTTCAGCAGACATTGCACCAGGGGCATTCTGGCTGCACGTCCCCAGGCTGTGCTTGCCCACTGTCCTGTAGGCTAAAGGACCTGGATGCCTAGAATGGAGAATGGAGAAGTGGAATCATCAGAGCTGTGTTGGCATAGTCTGCAAAAGGCTGTGAGACACAGCAAGCTCCCTCCTGGCTCGCATTGCTATGGCCATCATTGCAATGGTCTCAACTCTTCCCCACTGTCCATGTTAATTTTCAACTTCTTGAGTTTTTATGTTTTAAATCCCTGATTCTAAAGACTTCAGGGCTTTTCCATGCAATTTAGCTTCCATATACATGCATGGACACACAGAAACACACGTGGGTGGTCCTTGCTTTGTTTCTTCTGCGTGTGTCCCACATGGGGACAACTCAGGTGTTCTGAGGTGGTCTAAGGCATTGCCAACTCAGCACCTGGACCATGATGCCTGCAAATGGCTGTGGGAATCAGGGAATTTCCTCTGACAGCACATCTGAGTTCCCCCAGCTGAAGTGACTCTCTCTGAAGCATGCTGGTTTTCCAAGTGCACACTGGCTGAAAGAGCCACTGACACAGAGGCTACACTGTCACCATGTGCCAAGTGTGTTGGCAAGGCTGGGGCCAAGCTGGGCTGTGTGAATGGCAGCGCTTCCCCTCAAATCCTGGCACTGGGGCAGGGCTCCCTTCACCCCCACCCATGGCCACCCCACGGCCCAGTCTTCTGGGAGGAGCTGGTGCTGCCACAGCAGCTGCTGGCGACCACGCGTCGCGCAGGGAATACGCTCTGCCAGCCACTGGGAATATGCTCTGCCAGCCACCGGGCATATGCTCTGCCAGCCACTGGGAATACGCTCTGCCAGCCGCTGGGAATACGCTCTGCCAGCCACCAGGAATATGCTCTGCCAGCCACCGGGAATATGCTCTGCCAGCCACCAGGAATATGCTCTGCCAGCCACCGGGAATATGCTCTGCCAGCCACCGGGAATATGCTCTGCCAGCCACCGGGCATATGCTCCACCGGCCAACGGCTGTGCTGGTCCACAGGATCCCCTCAGAGGAGCCACGCACCACTGTTCCTCCGCCGCCGAAAGCTGGGGCTGCTGGGCAGTCTGGCAGCTGGCTGGGTGGTGGATCTCAGTGGACCTGAGTAACTTTGCCCAGCAGTCAGTGCTAACAAAAGGCCTCTGTGAAGCCATGTAGAGCAGAGAGCTGCTGTTGAGCATGCAATGCTCCTATGAAGGAATTAGCACATTGGGAAATTATTTTGGGACCAAACTTCAGCAATTTCTGGAACAGCAAGACAGACATTCTCTTCCACCCCTTCTTCTGATGTTCATAAGCAATCTCTGCCACTACCTATTTTTCTATTCAAGAACTGGTCAAGGAAGGCAGGGACTTAGTGCAGATAATATAGGCAAAATTAAGTATATTTGCTAATTCTCCTTAAAGTGCAGTCCTTTAAATTGTCCTGAAGGTAAAAACTTTACTGGATTTAGGATGCAGTAAAATTTTAAATGGGCACATACTCTTGAGTGAATTGTTATGAAAGAGGTTACATAGGCTTATACCAGTTGCGATTCATTCTAAATTTTCCTCTTCTGTGTTTTTCCAAATGATAAAATCAGATGAAATCTTGAATGCTGTTAAGAACGACTGTGACACCACACATGAAAGGACACAGTTGATCTTGTCAAAACTCTGGCTGAGTTGTCAGATTTTAGTAAAAAAATTAGTTGTGAGGTATTCACAATGTCAAGTCAGAGACCGAATCTATTTTTAAATGGTCTTATTAAAAATTTCACTCTGTTTTTAAATCAAAGAGAAGACCAAATCTATTTTAAGACATTTCTCTGATTAGTTTCTCAGAAACATCATCTAACTGTATTAACACAGCTGTCAGAAGGGGCTTCCTTAATAAAATGTAGCCTTTATCAAAGGGGAAGGAAAGAAAATTTTATTACTTTGTTGACCAGGGCATTTCTACAGATGACATCTGGTTTACTGGTTTATGTCCTTGCTCAGATCTGACTCTTGTCATTGTACCATTTGTATAGTTTAATTTTGCTAATACAAACATCTGAACTGATTATGGAGAGATACTAAATGGGAAGCATATATGAAAGATCTTATTAAACAGCATTCCTACATTATCTAAAACAGATGTAGAATTGTAAAACAAAAAGGCCTTTATTAGGCTTCCAAAGCTGTCTTTGTCCATCTGCATAAATTGGCAGGTTGCATGAAGACCTTTTTGTTATTTATAAATAGAATCATGCCTGAAATAAAACCACACATATACACAATCTCTAATTTAGGAAGGGTTAAAGTCCTTGGTCTTGATATCCATCTTGAAGCTAAAGCCTGTCATTATTATCTGAGGTTTTACTGCTTACTTCCTCTGGTTCTTGCTATTTGTTTTTCACAAGTCCACCTCCAGTTAACCCCACACTTTTATTCCTGTCATTAGCATCCTGTATGTGCTACACTAGATAAATGTAGAAATCCTAATAAGACTATGAAATACATATGCTCAAAAGCCCCTAAAGCAATTCTATTAGCCTTCACCTCCTCAGCATAAGCTTTGCCCTGCATTGTCTTTCTCAAAAAAATACAATGGAATCTTAGCTCTTATAAATACACTTCTCTTACAAACACTGCTCATTATGTGTTGTTTGCTTCAGCAATTACCTGCTTATAAATTGTAAATCCAGAGCAGGAAGGCATCAAATGACCCTATCCAGTCTCCTGCTCGGGTCTGCAATATCCTCAGAATACCACAAACTTCTCCCTGAAACTCATTTGCAAGACAAAGCCTCTCTGGGTGAATTCTACACCTGAATACTTTTGGACTGTGTGGATGCTCTAACTGCAGAGGTCTGTTAAAACAGCAGTCCTGTGCAGAAGCCTACACAGAAGCATGCAAAACCCACAAAGCCCACATCCAAATCTCACAGGGTGCAACAGGTCTGCAGGCATTTGTCCATTTGTGGTGTGCAGCATGGGACTGGAGTAACCCCCTTGAGTACCCATGTCAACAAGCTTCAGCCTTCACCCACTCCACCAGCTCTGCTCATGTCACCTCTCCAGGCCACCCTGATGAAGACAGCCATGCCCTTTTCATGCAACTGTCACAAAACAAGAATGTAAGAACCCAATATAGGGCCAAAAAGAAGTAGTTTTCAGATGTTGTAAAATTAAAAGAGGTATAACTCAGTTCAGACAAAATTTCCTATAGTTCCAGCTGAAATATTTACTTCTTTTCCCCCCTTGCTGAGTGGTCTGTAAAATCTGAGCCCTTAACTGAGTTAGAGCATTATGTTCAGTGACTCTGATGAAGCCCTTTCCCCTCAGTAAATTCAGGGCATCTTCTCTCTGTTCCATCTTGAAACACAGACATCTCACTTCCCCACACACTTGCAGTAGGATGAGGCCATGCACACCCAGTCTGCTTGTTGAAGAGTGAAGATTCATGATCCTGTGGTAATTTATTTTACATTGAAACCTGTAAGAAACTTTCTTTACAAAGTATTTTCAGTTTATAAAATTTTGTGTGAGGTAGCCACTGGTCCAATTTTAGCATGTGAAATGTGACAGTATTCTACACATGCAGATCTCTAGGAAGAAAAAAATATTTAAAAATAAAATTGTAAAGCCTCCTATTTGTAATTCAGTAGTATGGACATTTCTGGCTCCCTTAAGATAAATAGCATTGAAAGGAAGGTAGATAGCAGTGTTCTCTTTCTAACCAAATTTCAGGGCATTACTGTGACGTGGAGGTTTAGTCTCTGTTCACTTCTGAAATACTTTAGTTGTATAGCAGAGGCTCCACCGTTGTTTCTGCATTTATCACTAGAGTAGAGGGGATAGGTGTCTGTGTGCTGTGGGGCCCAGGGATGAGGCTGCATGGCAAAGGAAGGGCTTGGATAACAAAATGCCATCGTCATCTTTAGATACTCAGCTAAAGCACTTTATATTCACCATAGTCAGAGACAAGAGCATTATATTGTGATAATATATGTTTAAATAATTTTTACCTTTTTCCTGTAGGAAAAAAAAAGCTGCAATGAGGTTTCCTCAACAACTGGCATTTAACAGCTGGCAGTGGGCAGGCAGTGCTGGCCAGAGATGCCTCTGCTTAACAAAAAACAGCACCAGCAATCCTTACCCTGAGGAATCCCTGTTTTTAATCACCAGATTTATTAAACTGTAAAAGCTGCTGATACACATCAACTGTTCCTGCTGGTGGGAAAAGGATTGGCTCTGGCACTTCTTCTTGAGATGGATATAATTCACGAACTTCTTCCAGCATCTGGTGCCAACTGCACAGAAGATTTATGCAGTGTCAGTTAAAAATGAGGCTGTTATCACTCTCATGTTTATGAAATGTTCTCAGCTTTATAGTGAATACATTTTCTTAAGCAATGCAGGAAATGGCTGAGAACCTCACATTTGGGTATTACCCCTCCTTCCACAAACCATGTCCAAATCAATCCATACAAATTTTTTAACAATATATTTCTCTGACTAAGCAACTAGGATGAGAAAGTGTTCAGCTCCACAAAGACAAGTTGATCATGTTTTCTGGAGGGTTTTTTCTAATTAATGTCTGGCTTACATGATTTTCTTTTGTGATGTATGCATGCATAAAGAAAAATATGGAAGAGATGTGGTCTTTAAAAAAACCCACATAATTAAATTCTTTAAATCTAATTTTAATGCTGTGTAGTTACCAAAAAAGACTTTCTTGTACCTTAGTACGAGTACCTTAGTACAGTACCTTAGTGCTTTCATGACTGAGGCTTTCAATGACAACTCCATGGACAGGTCTCTATGTCTGTGGTCATTCTCTTTGTCCTCAGATCTGCTGTTACTCATACTTCCTTCTGCAGAAAGTGATCAGTCCCCTCTGCTTTCCTCTCCATTTTTCATTTCCGCTCTCTATCATTAGAACAGACTTTTTTGGGTTATCTGTATTGGGTTTTTGAGACACTGGACTTTTTATCAGGCTACTCTGCACCTTTTCCTGCATAAACTGGTATGCTCATATTTCCAAACCACCTCTTAATCAATTGAGTTCCCAATATTGTCATGCAGCTCCTAATCCTTTTCCCTCCCTTCTATTCCACCCTTATTTTTTTCTTTCTCCTGATCTTTCTAGGAGATGCTTTGCTGGCATAAACATAGTTAAAGCATAATACCCTGCACAGGCACCAGTGGATAGAGCTGTAAGAGGTGGCAAGACATTTACCTCCTCTCATGCAAATAAATATTTATCTATCATCTTGTTACCTTTCAGTGTTTCAACACACCCTTAGAAAGACTCCTTTAATTTCTTGATATCTCCTCTAATATCTACCATGCCAAAACTTAGAAGTTTTCTAATTCTACCATATCCTTTCCTGCCTACAATGTCAGTTGATCTCTTCCTGTCTCTCACTTGGTTGCCATGTGATTCAGTGAATATCACACTGCCACCCATCATACTGGAAGGGTTTACCATGAGAATCCTCTCTTCCTCCACAGCTTTCTCTTGGTTTTGAATAGCAAAATCCTATTCTGGTCCTGAAAAGTGCGTTTTCCAGACATACTGTTATTTTGTTCTCTTTTCTCTGGTCTCCTACAAATGTATTTATATACGAGGCACAAAAATCAAACATCTTAAGAGGCTTCTCTGCAATGATGAGAGTCGTATTTTCTAGCCTTACGTATGGACCTCCTGAGTTTACTTCCTTCAGCTTCCACTTCTTCCCATGCTGTGCTACTAACCATGCTACTACTATAACTTATCACCCTGGTGCATGGCATGTACTGACAAATCCAAAAGTACAAGAGTACCAGATGGCTCCTCATACCTTTGCTGGAGGATAAGAAAATATACACTATTCTTCTTGTTCTGCACACCGTCCCTGTGAAAAGAGTGAAGTTTCCCAAGGTTACCCCAAGGCAACAGTCAAGCTTGCAGCCTATAAATCTGATTTATAAACTTATTGATTATCTAAACAATTGATTATCTCAATTCTCGTTACTTTCAGTGCAAAATAAAATAAACTCCTACTGAACACAATTTTCTCCTTCCCTCAACATTATTCATAAATGAAGTTGCCTGAAGGGAAGTGTTAAATCACTGCCTGTTATGGATTCCCTCCTAGATTGTTAGTACTTCCAAACTCCAGTGCTTCTCCTTGAATCTTGCCTTTCTTCTATCATCATTTAAACAACTGACAGTTCTAATTATTGTACTCATATACAAGGACTTAATTAACCTAATCAGCCTGCCATGGAGCTGACAGGTATGCTTTTCTGACAGAGTTAGGTCAAAACATGTAATCTGCAATGAATAGGAGCTCTTTTACAGCTGCTCTGGCAGTAGTTCAGTGCATCCATGTCTCTCCTCAGGCCACTGAATTGTGTGACCTTGCAGCTCACAATGAAGAGTGATGATTATAAAGTGTATGTCAAAAAGCTAGTCTTCTCTGACCCAGTTTCCAGACACAACATGATGGATAAATGCCAGGGAGGCAGCAGCCTGTGTTATCAGACAGAACCAGGGCCAAAGCAGAGGGGAGCATTGCTCCAGTCCTGCCCAGAAACAACCACTGTCAGCATGGAGCAGTGCAGAGAGCTGTGTTTTTCAGAGCAGGATTAGGACACACAAGGTGAGATGACACAGAGACACCATTCTAAGTGCTCCT
This sequence comes from Cyanistes caeruleus, assembly GCF_971803275.1. NCBI lineage: Eukaryota > Metazoa > Chordata > Aves > Passeriformes > Paridae > Cyanistes > Cyanistes caeruleus. The sequence goes on from NC_141732.1 coordinate 63,873,182, forward strand.
GGGTGTCTGTGCCTGTACTGACTCAGCACCCTGACCACCTTCTGGCCATCACTAAGGGAAACAATGACGAGTCCTTCTGCAGGCTATGGCTGCTGTTGATCATCACGAACAAGCCACTGCCACACACCTTGTGCACTCTCTTGCTGCTCCACTAACAAAGGTCAGAGAGGAAGATAAAGGCTAGAGAAAATTGTGACAAACAATTTGCATCTGTTTCTCTCCTCAGCCCTCTCTGAAGCTGGAGCTCTGTATGCCAGAGTGGGAAGCCCAGGATCTTATTAATTTGTCAGTTTACCCTGGACTAAAAATAATAAAATGTACTTCACATCCTGACAAATGATCTAAAATTAACTCAGCTAGGCAGTTACCTATAAATCAAAATATATTTAAAAAGCAGATTTATATAAATAAGTCTAATGCTGGCTATTTTTTGTGCAAGGGCTGGAGCAGCTGCAGCACTGCTGTCAGACCATTTAGGACTGCCTCTTTCTCCATTTCCTGCTAACACACTCACTTCCTTTGAGAGTTTCCTATCCTAGGAAACTACATCATTCTCTTGATGACAAATGAACCAACAGAGAGAAAGGTGTTTCCCCATTAGCAGCTTCCTGCCTCCCGTCAGGGAAGTCAGCTGCCAGCAGCAGTGACAAATCTGTAACAGGAAAGAATCAAAGAGGAATTGGAAACTAAACTTCCAACTAAGCAACAGACTGGAAGAACATTACAAAGAGCTGGTGTTTGACACTGCATTTATGTGAAATCTATCTGCCCTTGGACCCTTGTAAGGAGGAAAGAAGTTAAACTTGTATAGACATTACTCATTAATGTGATTGCATCCTTAACCATCATGTCTCAGATAACCTACTGCAAGAGCCAGCCAGTTCTTAGTCCTGGATCTCAGTCTGTGCAGTTGAATAACAAGGAGTGTTTCCAGACACTGGGCTTCCCTCTTGTTGCACAATCAGGAGTGAAGGCAGACCGACACACCAGTCCTGCTCACAAGATAATGTTTGTTTCACTCACTCATTGAGTTTATTCAAACCTAGACCTACTTCCCTTTTAAAATATGAAGGGAAACCAGGATTTTATAACTGCCTAGACAATATCAGAGGCTGTCACATTATAAACTAAATGTTTCTGCTAGGGAAAAAGCAATATATCCTTAAAGGGCAAGTCAGACTAGGTTAAGCATCATAAGCTGCATGGGACTCTAGCCCTCATAGTCAAAGCCTATAAAGTGCAGAAAAGCAAAGAGCTACAAACAAAATTCCAACTCAAATAGTCCTGTTAGGAAAATGAACAAAGGCAAAACACTGATGTTTATAATAAGGAATTTGAAATATTATGGAATCTTTATCTTGTCCCTCAGAAATGGAAAATGCACCCTAAACAAAGAAAAAATTATGCAGAACCAAAACTCTGAGAAGGGCTTGAAAACTTTCATACAGAACCCCAAAAGTATAGTCACGATGTGCAGGACATCAACGTGTCAGGTCCCTATGACTCATCAGACCATTGACATGCAACTCAAAACACAGCAAGTAAGACATTTATGATGATGTGTTTTACGAAAACAGACACTTTATATTTTAGAAATTATCCTGCCTAAGACAGTTGATTTATGCAAACCTTCATATTTTCAAGTGACATTTTAGTGCTGGCCAAAAGGAAATCAAGAGTCCAAAATAAGTACTGATTAGAAGATGTTTAGTATTACATTCAAAACAAATGTGGGACCACTGGAGGTTGAGCAAGCAGAGCTGAGACAAGAAGCTGAAACCACAAACTGGACTGTGTTACCCAGAGCATTTTATAAAATCACATTGAAGGACAACTACCTCTAAAGAGACAGCAAAGTCCAAGGAACCATGGCAGCCCCCAAAATCATTGGACCCTCATTGATTTTAACACGTGGATTAAAAACAGAAGATGGGCCTCTTGAAGCAGTATGGAATCCTAGGAGGCTCTTAAATTTGTTCTGAATTTATTTAGAAACAGGAGGATTAATTCTAACTTTAATCTTAAGCACACATCCTCACACACTGGGGTTATTAAACACTTTACAGTTTAACTGCTTTACTTGTGTTTGCAGCATCAATAACATATTGGCTGCAATATAGTTAATTACACAGATTCATGCATCTGAAGAGAACTGAAACTTACTCATCTTAACCGTTAAAATCTTCTTGAAAACACTGTGTCTAAGACACATAATAAACTGACATCACTGCCTAATGCCTAAGCTGGTAGAGTGGATACATAAGATTTCTGCAGTAGAGACTGTTTGTTCCCTTGTGCCTGTTTGCACTGCACCCAGGGGGAAGAAAACAACATCCTGATGGGTTTGAGTGTGAATCCCCAAACCAGTTCTCACTGAACAATATCTTTCCATTAGCCTGGTGAAAGGATGCCTCTGATCCCAGATATTGCAAAGACAGTCTTTTCAGGACTACTTCTACTCAGACTTTCTCACGCAGGGTAAGTAGAGCAGGGAAACAGCTTTCAGTGGAAAAGCAAGCAAACAACAAAACAAAACAAACCCCTCTAAGTAAGGGTAGATTAAGAGTCTGGGAATCTTTTGATCTTTTGGACTCAGCTGTCCTCCAGCAGAACAGAGAACAGCTGACTGAGGAAAAAATAATGCCAAATAACTGGATTTCTGGAGAAGAAAAACTAAAAAGAAGCTAGGAGTGAATGAAGAAATGCACTTCTCAGTGAAACTGGCTGGGTGAAAACTCCTATTGCCACAATCAATCAGGAGCTTTGCTTTTGGCTGCAGGGGAGCTGGGCTTTAACCACTGAGTTCAGTGAGGACACACACCTTATAAACAACATTCACTGTCTGGGAGTTCAAAAACCTACTATGAAAACATTTTGAAAACTCATTATTTGAATGGATTATCAAAATGTATAAAGAAAGTATTGCAAAAAAATAAACTTTATGTCCATTTCAGTGAACATATATAGTGAACAACTATAATGGGCACTTACTGAGAAATACATTGATTGTTCCTGCTAAAGATCAGCTACAGCTGCCAAGTTATTGGCAAGGTACACTTCTCCTTTGAAAAAAAACAATGCCCATGTCGTCTTCAAAAATAATGAAGTCTTGTATTTATCAATATCATAGCAACTTATGGAGTGTGTACATATGTTATACATCCATGGCCATATACACACACAGAGAAAAACTCATTGAATGAGACCATTTTTGTCTAGGGAACAGAATACCTGGGTGTATGAAGCATTATGTTGGTTTACAATCCCTGAATAATGAGCATTTTATTGCTAGGATACACCTAACTCAGCTCTACTCAAATCAAGACTGCTGGAAAACATTTGACAAGATTTTTTTTTTTTTATATTTGAAATTGACAACTTGTATAAAAATTCTAGCTATGTGGTGGGTTTCTTGTAGATTTTTTTCCCTGATTTTTCCTTAGATCAAAGGGTGACCAAGGACCCAGGTGTTCTGGCTTCGCAGAAAACGAGCCCTTGGCACTTCTCAGGGTTTTTTAAGTCCTCAGGTCTCAGATCAAATGTCTTCAGGTTAAGACTATTGCGAGACAGGGTCCTATGGCCTGCATCTTAGAAACTATATGCACTGTAAACCAGTATCTTCCCACTTTTAAACTCTTTTAGGGGGTACTTTTAAACTCTTTGTTAGGTATAGATATAGGTATAGATAGTAAAGTTGTTTTGGTTTTTTTTACATTGTTATCTTCCACAAATTGGTGGCAATTTTTTCCACCCAGTTCTGATTCCATTTTCAAGCATGAAATGTCTATTTTTATTTCAGCAGGAAGATGAAACTTTTTATCTGGCACTATTCCACAATACTAACCACAGGCCAGTCTGTGCATTATAAACTGTGACTGGCAAGTGGGTTGCTTCATACTCTAGAGCTACATCCCTGTGTTGGATATGAACATTTATATCTTGGGAAGAGCCTTTGAAGGAGCATCTCCTTAAGTGTCCCACGTTACCTGGGAATCAGCTAATACAAGAATATAAACATCAGAGGTGCACAAGCACATAGAAACAGAAGCACATAGAAACTCCCATTCCACTCTGAGATCCATGACTGCCCAAAAGTCAAGTCTTCAGTGTGAAAGAGGCACTTGGGCATGGGCAAAAACACAGAGTTATTCCCCTTACAGTGAGTTGAACTCAGTTTCAGTGTTGTCATAGAAGAAATATATTGCCTTCCAAGGACAGCAGCTGTACTTTGAATCATGCAAACTTGTCAAGTTCATTGCAATTACTACAACTCATTTAAATACATACATACACACATACATATACAGATACATAGATATAGAGTTGTGTATGTGCATATATGTGTGTGTATGTATGTATTTAAATGAACTGCAACATATATATATATATATATAGTTCTGTGGCAATAATAGCAGTGAAGAAATATGAAGCTTATGCAAATAATGGCATTACATTCAAATAAAACAGGAAAAAAAATGCCAAAACAGGTAGTGAGAAAAAATAAACCAGATTTTTAACAGATTTATTTTTACTCTGACTTCAGATCTTCATTTAGTAACAAGTTTTTTCCATAAGCAAGGCAATATTGATCCATAGGGCAAGGAGAAAACATAAAACATTTACTTAGTCATAGAATAAAAGTAAGCAAAAACTTTGTTAGATAGCCAGACATCTGTGCAGGATGCTGGGAGTGCATGGGGAGTAGTTTATTAACAGAGCTGTTCTGCATATTTTGTGTAGGTTACTCCTCTTGTTTTGAGCTTCTTCTGCAAGATCAAGATTTACCGCCTGGAACAGAGGCGGGTGTTCATTCATCCAAAATAAATTAGTCTCCGGTGCAGGTTTAAGGCAACTGGCAGTGCAGGCCTTAACTCGATGAACCTGGAAAGGCCCACACCTCCCACACCACTGCTTTTCAAATGAGAAATTCCTTGGCACAAAAGACTCAGCCCACGGGACTTCTCCAGACAAACAATCAGCCTGCAGTGCTTCACTGGGCATGAGGGTCTTGGCAAGGTGCCATTCACTATCATTAAAAGTGTTTATAAAAAAATTGTTCATTTTTGGCCAGCTTTTTTTTTTTTCCAAGGCCAGGCCTCCACCCCCACATCTTCAGTGGAATGTGTTAATAATTTGCTTTGTGGAGATGAAAGGCTCTTTGATAGGAGCAGCATAAACACATCTCACTGTGCTCAAAGGTCTTTGTCCCACAATAGAAGCATAGTTTCTGTACAGTGGCTTGAACGGAAAGAACAGACACATTTCTGAATCAGTTTTCACTCTTTTTTTTCTGCCTTTCCTCTTCACACACACACATACACACACACATACACACACTTGTCTCTTCCTATATTTCTTATACTCTGTTGTAGATCCTTGTGTGGAATACAAACAAGGAAGCGGTTCCAAACAAGAATTCCTCACTGATATCTGCAGCAGATGGATTAAAAATACCAGCCAGTCCCCACAGTCTGTGGTGTCAGAAACCAAAAATCACAGCAGAGCATGTGTCTGTCCCAGAGTATGTGACTGAGCATAGCTTGGAGCAGTGTGCAGCATAGGAGGGGGTAAGAGTCCAGCTGCTATTATCTTCTGATCCTCTCTTCAACAGCAGGTTGAAGAGCCTACTGAATAAAAATAAATGAGAGTTTATAACTCATCTGGAAGGAAAAACCAGTTACAATTACCTGAAAATGCAGTGTATACTGGCAAGCACTGCCTAACTGTTGTCTCCTGGCTATAGTGCCTCCCCTTCCCTGCCCAGTTTGAGCCAATGCGTTCATCTCATCTATACCAACGCTGCCCCTTGGAAAGCTCAACCTATTGATGCTGAACCACAGCATCAGTCTTCAGTGATCCCAAATGGATAAAGACATAACTGAGATGTGGCCTGGTTGACACGTCAACACAAGCCTTAATCATCAAAGTATTAGCACTTCAGGACATCTTTCAAGATGAGATTTGTATAAGCTTGCTTTCTCTCATTTTTTTCTGTATGTTTTATAAAAAAGATGGTATACTGTCCTGGATTTACCTGTTTCTTTGTTTTCCTAAAATGTTCACTGCCCTCATGCTATGTCTCTGTTTACTCAACAGATTATGTTTTTCTATTCATGACAGCTGTCTCTAAAGAAAAATCAAATTATTTTACAGATGTGTCATATTGTACTTCTGAAGCATTATCACTCAGCAACTAGAATAATGTGGTTAGATAGGCTGAAGTGAATTGAGTGTGGTTTTTTTTAAGGCCATTTAGACATTAAATGCATTTAGCTCCCTGCAGTGTTAAGTTTTAGCTATATTGTAGACTACATGAAGACATACTTGGGAATGGACATCTACCCAATAGCTCAGATTGCACTCTGCACCAAAGCAGCTTGAGTCTAGACATGCACAGTAACCCAGTTCCTTCTGGGAGAGACAGTACTCCTGATAGCCAGTTCTGTACCAGTGCTTTTCACATGTATGTTCTGTTTTCAAAAGGATTTTAAATCCCTATTGAACTCTGCTCAGAGAATCACTTCTGAAAAGAGGGATTGAAGTTTGCTAGCAAAAATGTAAGGGTTTGGGTAAAATAGAAACATTGTAATTTAAAAGTAGGTTTGCCACAGCACAACAAAAGCACACAGTCTCTGAGCTCACTTGAGGTGAGAGGAGTGGATAGCTTTAAGTCAAGTCACCAGGTGCTAAGTTTGCATTGTGGATAGAGGGGAGACTGAGCATCTAAGCTACAGCAGCCCATCAAGGGCCAATCTGGTCACTATGTGCTGCTAATCTTATTCTCTACAATTATTCTTTCCAGCCCCAGTGCTTCAGCTAGCATAATTGTGGTTTGCTATCTGCAACACTTCCTCCCATTCAATACTGTCTGAAAATATTGATGTCAAGCCTGAGTTTCAGCTGTGGCCCTAGTCCTGGCCTAGGAGGAGAGGATGGCCGACACTACAGTCAGGTGCTTGGACTGACAAGGAATGAAGGTGAGTCTGATGCTTTCACATCTTAAATGGTGTGGGATGAAAGACCATATATTGGAAATACTGCTGAATGAATATGGACAGCACGAATTTTAGCTCAACATGTGAGAGCTCCAGATGCACCATTCAGTGTAAAGTAACTCTTTCTACCACAATATAATTGCTGAAGTGTCACTGCCCTTTTTATCTTTTCTAAATATACATTTCCACAACACTCAGGGAAATAGTAATCATGTATCTTGATGTGGTTTCAGTGCAAAACCACCTGAAGAATGGTAGTTTCACTTGGTCTCAGTTTAAGAATTTTGGCCCCATTCAGAGGAGAAACTTAGGGAGTGCCGTGATACTGTGCAGCAAGGCAAATATTTGCACAACCCATGGAGCATGCACTTTAAAGCAGACCTATTGTGTGCTGCTGCCTCCAGCCAGCATCTCTGTATTTGTGGTGGGAGTAAGCAGGTTGGACCTGCTATGAGCCTCTCCTGTGCTAGTGGCAAGCTCTGTCAGATAAGTGGAACAGACAGCTTTGGGGGCCACCGGGAAGGACAGCATTTTAAAGCATACTCAAAAATTCATCAGAGCTTCTTTGCATGCATTGCAATTCAAAATATCTATGATTCAGAGTGGTTTTTAAGTGAAAGCTGTTTTCCTGCAGGGGTATAGTGCTAATGGGAGGTTCCTGAAATAGAGGATCTTCTGCTTGGCTGCTTGACTTCCTCTGCATTTTTGTAGTTATATATTCAATCTATACTGAAAACCACCCAGGTTTTCTTAGTTGACTTTTCATACATTTGCAGGCTAATTTACAGGCCCAGCTACATCTATAGCTACCTACAGGATAAGGACAGGCTGTTGGTAAAAGAAGCTAATGTCCCGAACGAGATTTGCTTTACTCTGCATGTGATGTCTTGAACTGGTTCACAGACATTCTGCTTAGCAAACACTTTGGTTTCCCTGGCATGCTCTGAGTTAATGTGGCACAAGGATGGCTAGCTGCTGCCCAAGAGAAGCGTGCCCTGCTCTGGCCAGCCTCCTTACCCCAGAAAGAGCCTGAGCTCTAACCCAGAGCTGATCCGAAGTGGTCTTTGTAGCACGACCAGTCCTAACAGTAACAGTGAAAATAAAATATGTCTGCCCACATGGAAGAAGTTACAGAACTGAACAGGAGCACCTGGCTAAAGAGCTGGTACAGAGAGCGCCCAAGCAGGTAAATTGGCATAACAGAGTGAGCCCAGTCCAGCTCCTACCTGAGTCTGTGAGCAAAGCTGGATAAAGAAAAAACTTGAAATATGACTGGGATGCCTGAAATATAAAGCTAGGCATTTTTTATTTGCTACCAGACAATGGGCAAAACTGTGGTTGCAATTTTTGTCCTGTTCTTTTTCTTGCATAAAAACATAGCGAGTGTGGCCAAGCTTCTGATCATTTTCCTGTTTCCTTTAATAAAAAACAATCTGGTTCCACATTCCCAAGGAGTCTGAGGACATACAAGCACAGAAGGGCTGGAACACAGCTCGAAGTAGGAGCACACCTTTGGGCTGAAAGTTCTAGCCACAGTTTTCTGTATTTTAGAAAGAAAAAGCAACAAATAAGCACTCATGACAACCTTGGAGAAGATTCTCTTTCATTGTCTTTATTTTAGTCAGACAATACTTTAAAATCTATTGCTGGAAGGTAAAAATAAAATGCAAAGTTTCTCTTCATCAATATGAAACATCCTTGCTCATGAAAAGACCAGTCTCTGCAGCCTTTGCTCATGTGAAAGACGTTTACTCACAACCAGGTTTGCAAGGACTAAAGCATTAAGCATACAAAAATAATGGTAATTCTCTATGTGCTCAGAGAAAGTTGAGGTGCCTTGTATTTTCAGGATAGGGTGAAAGTAGTACTTTTTCAGAATTGTGAAATGTAAGAGAAACATGGCATTTGCAGGCAGGAGAGCAGTGGGAGCCCCCATCCTGTCCAGGCCTGGGTGCTGCCATTGAAGCTCTGCTTGAACTGCAGCACACTCCTTGTGCTCCTGCAAAAATAATGCTCCAATGCTAATTTTAGCATCACTTATAATACAAAGCAATTCAAGGCATCCACAGCGGATTTCATGAGGAGAGTGTTTCTCTTTTGCTTGTGTAGTTCCCAGGCTGTAGTGCAATTCTGTTCACCAATCTTAAACAAACACCACCCTTGAGATTTCCTAAATAGTTCAAAGTGGTGTCTAGGGAAACATTAGAAACATGGATATGGAAAGCCTGAATATGTTTCAGATGAAACCACTTTGAATGTCCATTTTTGTGCAAGTTCTGGCCTGGAAGACAGTATAAAGCAAGAGTTTTTTAAGATAAACTTGTCAGGAATGATGCTATGATAGCAAAGTTTTCTAAATATTTATTCCTGATAAGCTTTTCACAAGCCCTTCGCTCATCATTTCATTCAATTTTTAATACAAGAAATGTTTGACGAGGAAGAATTAATGGTTGTGAATTTTTAGTTCCCTTGAAGATCTGACTGGAATGTTTTTTATGTTTTTTCTATGCTTATTTGTTACAGGGAGCACGTACAAATACATTCACTACAGAAGGGAGTGTACAAGAGGCAGTACTCCAAAAGTCAGTGTTTGGCAGCAGAGGCCACAGTCATCACAGTTATTTTTGATTCAAAATACAGGGAGGAACTGCAGTAAATGGGACGTGCTAGCTTGCAACACTAACACAATCTCATCAATGGATAATCACTGTTTACATGTGCTGGATATCAGCATCTATAAACTCCTAAAACACCTGAACCTTAACTGAGGAAATAGAAGAAGGTAGCTCATATTTTCAAAAGCAGCAGCAGAAGTCACTGAAATTAAAAGATCATACATGGGACTCCTTATTCTCACTCATCATTTTTCTCTTTAAAAAGTCTTGGGACATTCTCTGGCCTTTATTCATCACTGTCACCATCCATCCCTAGTTTCAGGAATGTCATAGGTCATAATTAAAATAGCTACCACTTTCCCATCCCTTTTGTGATATTTTTGCAATGTAGGATAAAACTATGTCTCGTGCATCCACATAGGGGAAATCTGAACTTCTCCCCCTGCCTTAATGCCTCAGCTGCCACACAACATTCTAGAAGCTGGAGGAATATTCTGAGGAATTATTACCACAAGTCTGGTTTTATTCTCATTCTCTTTGTGAATGTGGCCCACTTTTGGAGACAGGGCACTTGGCTAGCAGGAGTTCTGGACTGACCTGGTTTGTTTAGTCTTGGTTTTTTATGACAACATCATTACATAGCACCATGACAATCAGTCCTGTGCTCAGGGCCCTGAAGGTGTGAGCAATCCTGTGGTCTTTTCTGTTTCCTGCAGCTAGACCCAGAGAAAGAGATCCTTGCTTCTTTTCAGTGTGCTCAGAGCTACAAAACCTTCTCCACTCCTTAATCAACAAAAGCCTACTGGTACCCATTGAAACATCCACCAGCCCCAGTAAAGTTTAGCCCAGAGACTGGATCATGGACCATCTGGCTAATGCAGCCCTTCTCCATGCACCAGCAGGTTACTAAGCTCACAACAGGTCACACACACACGTCACAAGTGTAGCCCACTAGTTGCTTCAGGACACTCTGTTTACCAGGAAATCTTGTCCAGAATATGGATGTTTTGGCAGGATGGTCAGGATGCTGGGGAGTGGGACAATCTAAGGAAGCTGTTGGTCAGCCACAGGGACACAGTCAGTACATGAACAAGATGAAAATGTGGCCAGAGAAGATCAAGAAAGCAACAGGTCTGCTGTACCTGGTGGGTGGAGGTTAGGACAAAAAGCAGGTGGCCCATCTGTCCTATGATTGCCTCCCAAGACTGTTCCCTGTTCTCTCTCATTCCTGTTGACTTTCAGTCACATTCCAGGCCTGCCTGCTTGCTTAACCATCCCCAATCTACTATTACTAATGTTTTTATTGGCCAAAGACATAAAGACTGGCTCCTGACCACACTGCTGTTGCCTTGCCTTGTGGTCTGCCCTTTCCTTCCTGATTCCATTTGTTAGGATCCTTTGCTGGAGCAGAAGTAGAGGTGGAGGGCTGCCTGCCCTGCCTGTGGCATCTGGGAGCTGTGCTGGCTGGGGGCATGGGGATGGCTCCCAGCCAGCATCCCCAGCATCCCCAGCATCCCCAGGCCAGGGCAGCCAGCCTGGCAGACAGGATGTGATAGGGAGAGCACAGCACAGACAGCAGGACTCAGGCTGCAGCCAAGAGGCAAACCCCCAAATTTCAGCAGTGGTAGGAGAAAAGGACTTCCTCAGCAGCCAGGTGGGAGCTGCAGCCATCCAGAAAAACACCAAAACTGGGTCTGGGACAGGTGTTTCACCCCATTATCCCCTATTTTGTTTCTGACTCATTCAGTGTTCTCCAATTAAAGCATCCTAGCAAGCTGACCCTTTTAGAGGGGGTTTAACAAAAGCCATAAATGTTAGGGCACAAGAAAAAGTCATACAAATATTTTGAAATAATTCCACCAGCTGAGGGAATCTGCTAAACAGAAAATACAAGGGGTCTACCTACTCAGTTTAGTGGGTTTTGTGTGTTTCCCGCTGGTTAAAACTTACTTAAACATATCTTTCAGAGAAAGAGACATCCCTCTGCCTTGACAGGTAACCCTATCCACCAAGTACAGGGCTTACCAGCATTTAGAATGAATTCAGAGTTCCTTTGGCCCCAAAACCTCCAGGATGTCAGTGAGAAAACTGACAGGTCCAGACATGCAGCTTCATGAAAGTATACTGCTTGTCCCTCCAATGAGTGTGTATGTTTTGGAAGACTGCACATCAACTGAAAACTGTCCCAGTATAAATGGTCGTAGCAGTAGAAGAGAAACTTGCAAGAAGCTAGCTATCTTACACAAGGAAATTCTCTAGACTCCTCCAGTATTAATAACATTGACTGATAATGTTTATAAAGGCATATAAATCTAAATTTTGTACACTAAACATTTACAGGACACAAATCAGTCTCTAGTGAATCTGACTCCATTTCAAAAGCATAACTGCTAGATTGGTGACTGTAGTGTAATTTCTTCTGTGTATTTATTTTAAATAGAAGCACTTTTTGACACTGTGTTTTGTGTAGAGCCTAATCTTGTGGACATGCATCACATGTGTTCTGATGCTTCCCTCCAGTAACAGCAGATGAAATCATGTTTGTATGACCCAATGGCATATTAGTGGGATATTGGGATTAAGCTATTTAGACTTCCCAAGGCTGAGGTATTTTGACACTGATGCAGAATGGGAACTTAAAGAGCATGATTTTTCATCTTGAATGTATGGCCCCCATAAATTTAGGCAAGTACTAAGGCAAGGCCTCTGAAGCTAACAAATATCAGATGCTTGATGTCTAATGGTACATACAGTTTTGTGCCTATGGCCTTACCAGCTGACTGCCTCACACCCCTGCAGCTTATAAGGTCTGTAATATAAATGTGCAAATGGTAGGATTTGGCAAAGAATCAGCATAAAGAAGGAGGTGAAAAAAATATTTATGTGAAAGTGTGTTAAAAGAGAAAGCAGAAGTTTTGAAATCAAAGCAAATCCATTTGTCTTCTTGTTTCTGTTTTCTAAGAAGAAGTGAAAGTGTGACAACATAAAGAAGGCTGCTACCACTGGTGAATTTAGCATCAGAAAATAATGAAAGTCTTGTAAAAGCCTGTCATGAAGCACCCAAAGCCAGGGGCTGCAGAAAGAGATGAAGGGTGGCTTACTAGAGAAGGACCTGTGTCCTCAGAAATGAACCTGCTGCTATGCAGTACTCAGATATGATACAAAAATAGCACACATAGCATGCCTGTGGATAAACTGTATGTGAAAGGTTGCTTTTGAACGGGAAGCTTTTCCACTACAGGAACCATCTGGAACTAAGTCTCTGTTGTATTATAAAAGGTTATTACTTAAAATACTACACAGAAGAATGAATGCAAAGGTTTTTGCAGGTAGACTGGGAGAAATCTAGGGCTCCACAACCAACCAAGTGGGAAAAGATGCAGGTCTTAAGCCTGTCTGAAGATCTCAGTCATTTGGCAGCTATGTAGATTGATCAAATGAAAGTGGATCTAGACTAGACTGATATGCAGCAGACTAATTTGTGTCCCCCTTCCCTGAAAGAAAATACAAGAAATAAAGTGGGTAGGACCAGGGGAAGTTCAGATCAGCCAGCAGGATCTCTGTGCCAGTTTGTGCACTCATGGACACAGGGCCAGAGGCGTAGACCTGCCCCACTGCTGCTTCATCACTGGGAGAACTGGCTTGTGTGATATCGTGCATAATACTAATGTACTCATCTTTTGCCTACCCTTCTCTACCCCATCTGAGTCAAAGGAGTGTTCTTTAATTAACATTTGTTCAGATGTTGAAAAAGAAAGTTAAAGTGTCCACCAATTTAGTTTGTATCACATTACTGAATGCATGACTAAGAATGTCATGCAGCTAACAGTACCAAAGCCTTAAAAATATCATATACAGAAGAACTACATAATAAGAAAGATTTTTTTTCCAGTGCAACCGTTTTAGTTCCCACATAATAAAAATGAAAAGTGGGAGACTTGCAACAGAATCTTTTAAATCTGTGATGCTGCTATGGGATGTGTTATCTAAAATATTCACAAAGAGAAGGGTAGCCAATGGATGTGAGTATCTCTCACCACATTTTGAAGGCTCTGAGTAACCACTTGTCAAATGTCAACATTACATAGAATACTTTAAAAATCAATGAAGAAGCCAGAACATGTTAGACCCATTTACCACAGCCTGATGAACCAAGTAAGCTCAGATCATTAAACTAATTATGAGTCACTGAAATAATTAAGGATTCCCTTCTCACGTGATATTGTTGGAATTCTCTGTTACAGAACAACTGCATAGCAAACACTGTGCATGTGTTCAGACAGTTGCTGGATTTGATAAACAGCCCTTGTTTCTGAGAAACTTTGGTAGCCTTTTTGAGCAGCAGTCAATGACAAACAATATGAACAAACAACATATGTTCAGAGAGGTTTTCATGGAAAGATCACTTGAGTGGGGAGGGGGAGATAAAAGAGAACCTGATAACTGGCACTTGAGAGTGGCTCTGTAAACTGTGGGATTCATTTCCAGACAAACGTTCTCTCTATCCTGTTTGCACAGAGTAGAAGTAACCCCTGATGACTGATTACATTAACTGGATGTTATATTAACTGGATGTCTGCATTCCACAGATCTTTCCTGAGGATTTATACCATACCAGGTCATTTCTCATATTCATGGTTAATCTAGAATAAAGTCAGAAAACAACTTGACTTTTTCTGACAAACATCCAACAAATGTTATAGTCGTACCAGTTGCAGCTTTCTGGGTAAATTTATCCTCATTCATCATAGCTCTGTACACAGTTACAGATACACATATTTTTGTGTTCACAGTCAACTCAAACATTAAAAACGAGCTTAGTCCAGACTGAAATTAGGCATGTTAAATTCTTTATTGTGAACACTGGTTTTGTTTCTTATATTTAAAATACAGTTCTGATTTCATCCCATTAGTTCTCTTCTGATGTTAATATTTAACCATTATTTGCACACTCCATTTTTTTTTTCTTGGAGCACAGCACCAAACTTTAGAATTAAAAGCAGGTACAGGTGCAAGGCTGGTCAGGGCCTATTCTCACACCATTAACTGTCTGCTAACATTCTTGACATATTAATTGAGATCAGATTTCTGAGAAAGCCACAGGAATCTCTGACCTGTACTTAAATGCTTTCCAAAACAATCTGTTCCATTGTCTATGCAAATCTACCCTAACAGTATTGTGGACAGTGTGTCAGTCCAAATATCAGAGTCTCTGTACGGTGCTTCAACCACAGACAACATGTTTTTGCTGAGGAAAACACCATAACTTTAACATGACTGAGAAGAGAGTGTTTCAGCTGCAGGCAAAGCCTTCTCCTAATCTCTCCTAGCCCCCTCTCCCTACACTTCTCTGACGTGAAGGGCCACCCAGACAGATGACGGGGCTACATCCCTGATCCCAGAGCACATCCCATGCCAAGCAGGGCTAGTACAGGAGCCAAACAGCATTATATCATCAAAGCTTGAGTTTTCTGTGAAAATGATGCCTGACCATCACTTTCACAAGGGTCAGTAACCTCTGTGGGAATGACGGAAGTTAATCTTTTCTCTCCCTTTCCCCAATTACTGTCCTGCTAATCATTAAAGCAATCCCTGGGAAAGAGAAAAAGATGAGGGTTTAATCCCTAACAGTTGAGGTGGATCTACAGCCATTTTCTGGGTGATGCTGCTTTAGATGGAATTAAAATGGCAGATTTTCAGGAGAAAGCATAAAGCTCATTTTGGTTTTGATATTGCTTTTTATTAACCACAAACTGTGACAGGATTATTTTAATCCAGAAATCATTCACACAACAATGATTTTCAACCTCTTTTCTCTAGGGCTGGCTATTCTTGATACAGCACAGCACAGTCCAGTGGATATCAAGCATCCCAGATATCATGATCAGAAAAACCCTGAAACACTGAGGAATACATCAGTGAAAGGACCACATTATAGTTCATTGCAAGGCAGGGGGTTTTTTGGGCTTTTGGGGTTTAGACTTGTTTTCTTTTCAAAAATGACAGGAAATACAAACAGGCTTTTGCAGAACTGCATGAAAGTTACTCTTTATCTTTCATTATATTTGCTAGCAGATATGTTTTATAATAAACAGTATAAGTGATGCTGGGGAAAGAATACAGATGAACATGAACCCATGAAAGAATGATGCAAATTATTATAAGGAGCTCTTACTGGAGACTGTTTTTTTTCATTTTGCCTTCTTCTGCACATATGTGCACTTCCACTGAGAAAAAGGGTATTCCATCCCAATTTTGCTATGACAAGTAAACCTTAGTTTATTTTAGAGACCATTAGTGTCTTCACTTAAAAAAAATTCAATGTTTACTTTTTGCATATTTTTTTTTTACAATGGAATTCTTACCACTTTGGGCCAGCGGTATAACATACATCCTTCACACATCCTTAACAATTTTTGAAATTCACACAAATCCTAGAGAAGTTAGACATCAATCTTAGGACTACATGGGAAGTGGGGGAAAAAAAAAAAGAGAAAAACCTGAAATAAGAGAACGAGTGGATTGCCATTGAGTTTCTTGTGATAAAATGGTATTATTTTTTTCCAGTGTAAAATGGTATTTAATTCCACATATGAGTGTGCACATCTATGTTAATGTACATTATATAAAAAGAAAGATCAATTTATTCCTTGTGCACTTCTTCCTGGCAGGCCTATTTCTACAGAATAAGCAGACATGTGTGTAAGGCTGTATCTTTTAAACAAACCTCAGCTGAAGGGTTTTTGACAGAGATGTCACGGACACTTGTCAGTTACATTTCACTTAAAACCAATCAATTTCTTTTCCCTTGGTCCCTCTTCACCTGTCATCTCTAATTATCTGCCAAATCTCTTTCACTGACACCACTTCAGCTTGGATGATGATCTATTTCAGACATTTTTTTTATAGTTCTCATATATATAGCTTACATATATATTCTTCTTGCATGGCAAATTAAGAGATACTTTATATTTTTGATATCTCACAAATGGGTTTGATTATTTTTATATTACTTGACCCTATGAACAATTCAAACAGAACACCTGTGCAGCCCCTTTAGTACAGTGAAATATTCTGAATGTGAAGTTCATACATGTGATATCAGGATATGTTTCTTGACCTACATAGAATTAGCCCAGAACTGACAGTAAAGTAATTTAAAGTAATTCAAAACTAAAGTTTTAGATTCTACTCTATTTTGTTTCAGACAGGAAAAAAGATTCTTCTCTGATTATATAAGCATATAATTTGATGCCATATGATGGCAATGATATCCTGTCTCATAAGCACAAATAGTTCACCTTAGAGCTCTATTCCTGGGCCTAAACCTGCCCAGACAGAAGGAAAAGTAATACACTGAGGTTCTCTTTCTGAATTAAATCAATATTTATGAGGCAATAATGAGCTAAACTACTATTACTATTATTGTTGATGTTGTTGTTGTTATTTTAGGGCCATCACAATGCTTGTACTCACAAAGCCTCCAGAAGAAAAAGAGCATAGAATGAGTCAACATCCACAACACTGTACTGTAGCATTAGGCAGCGTGATCAGCACTGTATAAATCCGTTTTTGTCCACCCTACATCCCCAAGTTCTATATCCTGCTTACCTTCTCAGCTACACCTCTGTTCCATACCAGTGATGCTGGTACTTTGAAAAACAGGGGTCACTTTATTTCCGATGCCAAGAAGTGGAAGTGAAAAAAGTACACAGTAATAGTCCTGTGGGCAAGAGCTGCGTGGGGCACGGAGGAGAGCGGGGAGAAAATCTGTGTCGCATAAACGTGGCTAGCTGGGGACCTGGTCTGGGGCATTACCAAGCTCTGCCTTGTCCACAAGCACAGACACAGACTGACAAGAGGCCACGCCAAAGCAGACCTGCTGGGTGACTGACACCGTCTCCAGGTGAGCATTGGGGAAATTACTCATGGATGACAAAGGATACCAGGCACAAACTGGGAAGGGTTACAATGATGGTCACAGTGACAAGGATGATGCAATGTGACAGTGACAGAAAAAGAAATCATATACCAGTATCTCCAGTATTTTCTTTACATTAATCCATTATTGTTTACAAAAATTGAAAACAAAGCAAGTGGCTGATTGGGAACTATGATTTTTTTGTTTATTTTTCTGTTTACTATGGTGCTTTCCAGCTATGTCAAAGAGAAATTATAGCTCAATCAGTGCAAAAGTCACAGCCATTTTGTTTTTCTTATCTTTGACATGCTGTGTCTTTATCAGTTGAACTATTTAGATAGTGAACCTGTCTGTATCAAATGGAACTTTAGCTAAAATATGTCCTCTGTTTTATGTCAAAGTTGGCTGATTTAATGTTTCTGATCTTTCAGCTAGGACATCAAGGCCAGCATTTTTAACAACTCTCACTAGGCAGAATAAAGTCTGTGTCTGAAAAAGAGGCAGGATATAATTAATTTCTTTCTAAACAAACAGGGAGTTACAATAGCTCTTTAATCTGAAGATGATAGATCCTGAGATGGAATGAAGCACCTAAGTTCCAGCCAAGTTCAGTGAAAAGTGGATAAAGTCTATGTCATAATTTATTGTGACATTGCTATTTTGTGATCTACAAGAATGCATTCATTGTGTTGGAAGTACTTGATAGAGACAGCTATTTGTGATCAATTGATGTATTTGCTATATGTTTTTCCCTTTTGAAAGACTGATTTATTTTTTTTTCTCTGGTTATAAGGTTTTTTTATTTATCTACTCAGTTATTTCATTATCATTCCAGGAACTTCAGCCTATTAATTAAAAGAAAATGGGAAAATCACTAGAGTAGTTTAGGTAACTCACTGGAGCACACATACCACCAGCCTGTATTTATGAATGCAAAAGTTCAAGCTGTAATGCCTTAATCAGTGAATTCAGAACTTATTGTGGTTGAGGAGAATATCTTGAGGTGAAGACTAAAAAATAGCAGTTTTACAGACTTGGGAGGCATTTCAGGATTTGCCCAACCATGATTAGATAAACTAAATATTCTCTTTCATGATAACATTCATGGAATTCTTTGAAGACAGCAAATGAGCAGCAACTCATGATAATCAAAAGAGGATTAGAGGAAGACATGTCAGCAAAGTACAACAGACATACTGTTTAAAAGTTGAGGAATTACATATATGTAATTCCAATGCTTTCTTACCAACATTACAATAAGATGAAAAAACATTGCAATAGAACCACTCATAAAGAAATTTCAAAAAACCAAACCAGCAAGAAGTCTTCTTATACCAAAGGAGAATGAAAATGTTTTGTGGTTTAGTGCTTTGTTAGACCAAGGCAGGTACACACCAGGTGATGTGTCAGTCACCAAGGCCAATGTTGAAATTGTGATATCTAGACCAGTGTGGTTTTGACATTCTGTAACAAAACGACACTTCGAAGCAGACCCTTTAAAACCAAATAAAAGCAGGTTTTAAGGGACCTAATCATGAGACATTCCAATTTATTAAAGCCTTGGGAAAAAAAAAAAAAAAAAGCACCCAAAGAACTGGTCACCTTCAGACCCAGGATATCTCAACTAAAGGTGTAATTTCAACTTAGCTTTATTGACCTTTCAGAGCTGATGAAATTGCTTTAGATCAAGCTGGTATGCTTTGTTTTGTAAGTGCTCCAAACATACTGAAAAATATTTAATTTATCAATCCAGCAAGTTCTGAACAATTTATTGAGTGAACTTATAGATGTTGCTTATTCCATCACCACTCCCCCTAAAATCAGGGAATGACCAAAACCACAAATAAAAATGTTCAGAACTCGGAGGGAAAACAGCAATACAAACATTATATGGATACACTGAAGTTGCCAGTAGTATCTAGCAAAATCCAGCTCCACAAAAGTTTTGATAAAATACTTTGCTAGCATAATGCACAGAAGAATTAAGAAATATTTTTTGCATGTTGATAAGGGTACATCATGATGAGCTTACTGACAGACCTATCAGTAATGCAGAAGTAAGCAATCTGTTCTTGGCATGCCCTTAGCTGAAAAAAAAAGTGTATTAAAAGAGAATTGAGATATCTGAAGTCATTGTTGGGTAAAAAGCCTAATACTGTAATTAAAAGCACAATACTTGTTATAAATGCTAAAACATGTGCCAAAAATGTGATAAAATTAAGCAACTGAACAAATTTAGTAAGAATTTCACAGATATCTACTGGCATAAACCAAGGTTAGCTTTTGTATGACAACTGTTGTGGACATTGTCTTCAGAGATGCTTGAACTTAGTGAACTGATGACAAAGCAAAAAGGTGAAGTATATATAGCAGTGTGAAAAGAAATACCTCCAGAGAGATAGGGTTATCTTGGCTCAGATTGCAAGCTAAATGTAAATTTTATCAAGCTGTTCTGAAATTCACAAAGACTTTCCAGGAACTGCTTGCATTTCACATGTGACTTCAGTGACTACAGAGAACATGCCTTCAAGTGTGTTACTCTCTCCATTAATCTTAATCTTTCTCAACTGATTCAACCTGATTGAAAGGCAAACCCATATTTTCCACCATCATGGAGTTTTTTTGGTTTTTTTTTTGGTCATAGAAATTGGAATAGCACATACGTGCAACATATCTAAGATAAAGTATGCATAAATGGAGGATATTTTTTTGTTTCAATGGCTCTGGGTAATGTTGCTGTAATTTGACAGCAGCTTTGACATCGTTAAAAGAATCTGACATCACACCAATGTCAGTTCTTAACAATGGGAATTTCTATAGAAGTAGTTCACAGGAACCATGTCATAGTGCAAGACTGTGTGAAGACACCAGTTCTGTGACCCAGGGGACCTGGAGGACCGTGACTATTTTTTTAGTGTTCTGTTGCAAATTCAGAGCAGCCTGATTTCATTTCACTTTGAAGTCTTACAAAAGAAGCACATGAGCTCTTTCCTATTTCTCCAAGTGTAATTCTATTTCATGTATTTCTCATGTGTCCTACATATTAAGAATACCATTTATCTGACATGCCTTTCACATTTGCTTCAGGATGAGATTAATTGTGTGCTAGCAGCATCTGTTTTTCTCTCAGTTCTAAGGGACTCCAGAGTGTCTAACTCAGAACCTGGTGTCTCCAGTGCAAAGAAATATCCACAGCATAGTTTAGTCAGACAGATGACATCTATGGAATTCTAAGTATAACATGCTTTATTTACAAGTACATACTTATTCTGAAAGAAAGAGGATTATGAACTATGCAATCTCTTCCTTCTAGGGTCTCAGTCCAAAGACAATGCCTGTTTACAGGAGGGAAACTCTGCCTTGGGAATTTATCCTGGTCAGCAAAGATAACAAAAAACTACCCAAACTTGTCCAGCTATCTTTTATAGGAAAGTAATCATCTTCTTTGCAGCAGTAGCTGGATGCTTTCTTGCATCATAATAAATTATAGGAGTTCTTTACTTCCCCTGACAAAAATTTCAGAGACACAGTAAATTAGCTGAGTTCTATGTTTGTTTGTCTGCACAGTGTTAAGCACCATCAGCACTCACCAACAAGTAAACTTTATTAAATCAAACATCTCTGACTTAAAACAGCATGTTACAGTCATTTTTGAGGTAAGTATGATAGGAAATTTGAAAGAATACAACCTGACAATCTCTTCATGACTTTTCTGTTCCGTATACCAACATACTGGAAATCATTGAATAGTCTAGTCTGTGCAGAATATTTTATCTAGAGCTATAATGTATGGAGGGAAAATATTTTTCCCAGAATGGATTTGTAATATGATCAAAAATAACCAACTCCATGGACTAAAGAGGTTTACCCTGAGCAGACCTTGAAACTTGTTATTTTAATGTTTTTTGATACTAAAGTTTTACCCTGGCTATGTAAGATATGCTACCATTTCACCCACCCATTCTCATATACTGGGAATCTTAAAAACACACAATAACTGCTTTCTGATGAAACTAAGGTTTTGTGCCAAATTTCTTCTAAACACACTTTTTAGTTCATTGATTAAAACTTGTTTGAGCTCTCTCCAGCAAACAGACACTTGGATCAGCTAGCAAGGAATCAGATAACATGTACTAAAAATTTAGCAGATGCCCTTCAAGCACATCACACTCTCCTGACCGTTTGCCCACTATTTTTTTTTTCTCATTCTATTTAGTAACGTGGATTTGTTTCCAGGATTGCTCTCTTTTTGCTGACAGGCACAGGAAGCAATCAGAACTGCCTGCAGAGAGCATGCTCCTTTCAGACTACTTTACGTCCAGAGATCAAGGATATATTTCACTCACAAACTCCTGTGTGCCAAACACAGGGCGCCTATGGTTAGCCCAACTTTTCTTCTTGGGTAAAATGGTGTCAGTGATGCTCTGCTGGCTTTCAGCATCTGAGGACCTGGCCTGCTCTGCTGCCGCAGTTTGATTAGGACTAATGATAAATGTATATTCCCTTGAAATAAAATCAATCTGGTGATTAACCAGATCTATCAGGAGGATCAGACTAACATTTTGCCATTTATTAGTTCCAGACGTGGATCTATATTTGCCCAATGGGAGCTAATATTGTGAAAGCATGATTCAGTAGAACATTTTAATTACAATACAAGTCCATCCCACTAAGCTGATCTTCCCTTCTGTGACTGCCTCAGAAAGAAGCTGATCTCTGACTTCAGTCTCCCTCTGTGAGGCACAGTAATATCAGGCATGTTGTCTGCAGCTATTGGAAAATAGTCACTCATCCAGGAAGAGCCTTCAAGGAGGTTTCCTATGTTTCAAGAGAAGGCCATACAGAGAAGGTATTTTTATTAATGTAAATAAGGGGTTGCTTCATAATACAGTTTTCTCAGTCTTTCAGGAACGGTGGCTCACAATGTCTTCAATATCTGCAGTCATGGAGAGAGAAGGGAAAACCTCAAGGAAAAGTCATTCAGTTTGGGAAGAGCCACAGTAGCCAGATACTATATTTTGTTGAGATGCCAATGTTCAGACTCTCCTAGATGAGCACACAAGACAGATGACTCAGGGGACAGAGCTTGTGCTGCCCATGGTTCACTATGCTGAAACTGGTGTGTGAGTGAAGTACCAAGAAAATACCACCTCCTTGCATCACGTGTTACTGGACTGTCTTCCTCCCTCCTCCCTTCTCTCCCTCCCTCATTCCTTCACTTGTCTCTCCATGTTCCACTGAGAAAACTGCAAAAATGCATGTATAAAAGCTGTGGCAGAGATAACAAGAAGTGAAGGAGTCATAGCAGGTGTTGAGCATTAGAGTACCATCTGGGGCTGTCTAATACCAGCTAAAACAGTCTCCTCCTCCACAACCATTCAGAAGGGTGAGATGCCACAGTTACTCGAGGTCAAGCAGGCAGAAAGAAAGGAAAGCAGAAACTCTGGCTCAAGCCTGAAGATGTTTACAGGAGCCAGCAAGGTTGACCTATGCTATTAATTACTAGGCAATATTAATACAAGTGTCAGCTCACATTCTTTCTCTAATTACTTTCACTGATGTATCATGACATCTTGAAATCGGCCTTGACTCTGACTTCGTGAGCCAGATTCCAGAAGTGTAGGGAAAACTACGTTAGCAAATACAGGAAAAGTATAGGCCCTCCCTATCAAGATTAAAGTAAGCTGAAATATTTCTCACCCTCCTCACACAAAAGCTGGAAAGACCTGAGGCCACCAGCACATACTCAAGCACCTCTCAAAGTCTGGCACATGAGCTTCAGCAGGTTATCATCAACATTTGAAAGGTGAACCAATTTAACTCAGTCCAGGCTTCACATCTGCTCTTTTGTTTGTCAAATTTCCCCCAAGCCTGACATCATTTACGTACCTGTATTCTCTATCAGCTGCAGCTCCTGGGGAAGCTTAGGGATTCTCCACTCCAACATGTGGTCACTGCTAAATATTTCTGCAGCAATGATCAACTGAAGTGCATACATTTTGCGTCTGACTGTGCTGTGACAGATCAACTAGGAAAACACCTGTAAATTCCTTTAATATAAGAATGCATTTTACTGTGGATCTACTCTATTACTGGGAAATTAACAATAAATTAGCATGTAATTTTTTAATTATCATTTATAAGATTTAAGGTATCTCACATGCTCAAACTAAAATGTGGTAATGATCTACAAAATGAGACTTTCAATAACTGGAAGATGATGAAGCTCAGTCTTTTCTGCTTGAGTATTTTTTAGTAACTTATTTGTATAGTACTTATTAGGCAAGATTTTATTAGGTGGTCTAGAGACAGAGAAATGTCAGCCAGCTACTTTGTACTTGTGGGTCACAAAGTTGAAAAAAAAGTGTTATGATTCCAAATGAACTACCCAGATGAGAATAGCTAGCCCAATTCAGAAAGCAACTTGTGATTTGTACCGCTGCATCATTCAGCAGAGGATTTATCCAGAACTGATGCTGTGTGCATGACCTACCAGGGATGCTGTGCCTGGCAACACTGCTGGTCATTCATACTGTCTCCTCAAAGGTCCAGACCTCATATTTCAGAGTTAAAAAAACCCCAAACAAACCAACAAAAAACTAAACCCACAAACAAACAAACAAACAAACAAAACCCCAGAGGGCCACAATGAGATTTCAAAAGCATATTCTATAACTACCTTTTAAACAGATGTACAGTTTATAATGGTATTGTAGGAGAAGAGAGATTATTGTAGGAGAAGAGAGATCTTGAAATTCAATTGGGCAGAATTGCATTTAAATTTTCCAGATTTCTTTTTCATACCAGGTAGATGATTCTCAAAAGCTGAAGCTAACAAACTGAATAATGGGATGATTAAAGTTGGAAATGTCCTCTAAGATTATGGAGCTCAGCTGTTAATCCAGCACTACCATGTCCCCAGGTGTCACATCCACACACCTTTTGAACACTTCCAGGGCTGGTGAGCCCACCACTTTCATTGGCAGCTTGCTGCATTACAAGAAGCATTGGCAAGGACTTGGGCAAACTTTGGGCTCACCCAGATGGCTGCACATGGGCTGAATACTTTGTAAGACTCCACATTATCACTGTGTCATCTTGTTCTACTGCAAATACATGGATTTTTTAATTTATTTTTCCTGCTGAGGTTATACTTAATCATAATTTCTTTTTTGTGATTCTTCCAATAGATGTTACAGAATCAATTAGTTTTATGTAAGACAAACATTCTTTTCCTTGATTATATTCTCCTCATACAGGCAGATTTTTTATTTTAAAAAAGGATCAATGTAAAGCATGTAAGAAAATCAATACAGTTACATGCAATATGTATATATACATATACCTTTTGTGTTTGTTATTGCCATGTTTGTAATGCTGAGAGGAAAATACTGCTGTAATATTAAGAGCACAAAAGCTGTAAGGCTCTTACATATTTTCTTGTATGTTGCATATTCAAGGCCAGCAGCTACCAGTACATTCCCAGTCATCATGCAGTGGCAGAGGCCATATCTTTCACTGTAAGTTCTTGGTGTTGATTCTTGTGATGCTGGGAAAAAAGTGGATGTGGTCTCTTGTAATATGGACAGGATAAAACCCAAGTGCTATAATTTTTTGTTTTTCCTATATATTCCAAAACCACACCATGCTTTGTTAAATCTACATGTAGGTTTGTTCAAAGGTTTTGGATTCAGTTATTGGTATCCCAAAGCCAATATCCTATTATTTCTAACCATTATGATTTTTCTTATTGTAATAAATAGGAATCAACTGCAGATGGAGCACTGCAAGGCAATCTTCTAAACAGATGTGCCCTCTTAGGCAGCTCCTGCTTTTTTAAGCAGTCTGTTGATTCAACACAGTAACATCTCAACTCGTTTCGCATTTTGTCTTAGAGTTTTAAAAAGGTTGCTTTTGATATATACTTCTTTAAACTAGATCCAAGTGTCAGTGCTAGGCTTAAAACTATTGTCCTCCCTTCAGAAAATTATGCTTTATCACAGATTATAGGCATTAGAAAATGAATGATGGAAAAGACCTATGATGTCATCTTGTCTCTCCCCCTGAGCATAGGCTGTTCTCTACAATCTATACCAGGCAGCTTTGTTCTTTCTAGTTTAAATTACTCACAGGCTTTCATCAGACTCCTCTACAGTCTATTTATCTTACTATCATGACATCTATCCAGATATTCAGCCTACATTTTACTGTGTTTCATCCCAGTTTTGAATCGTTGTCCTCCATTCTAAGTAAAGAATCAGGATTTCTTTCTGCTCTGTCTTCTTAGGAAGTACAAAGAATTCTGGACTTAAGTAGACAGGAAATGTAGGTGGGTCTCAAGTACATTCAACTGAAACTCTCTCAAACAGTAAAGGTGCTCACCATAATACAAATCTCTACATCAGAACTATTCAGAGCAAGATACAACATGGTTTTTTTCTAATTGTTTTCAAAACGAGCTTTCTCATTGCAATTTTCTGGTTTGGTTTGGTTTTAACTGCAGTCTGCACACATCTTCCATTCAAATACAATAGGTGTATTTGAATACAAGGTGAATAGACACACAATTACTTCTACAAAAGTGTGTCCATTGTGGAGTTTTCCTAATAATGTCTTTTTAATTGACTGTTTCAAAAGCACATCTGTGCTAACACTCATGTTTGTACTGCCATATACTCCACAGCATCCTACCTCTGATCTTGGTCTCACAGTCACTTGTCCTCCCAAACATTCTGCTTCATGCACCCACATGCCCTTCAGAAAAAATCTAGTAGGCAACCTCCTAATTAACAAGAAGTGTTATCTAACTAATCTCCTTAGAGAGCATAATCCTGATCAAAATGTCCAGGTGACTAGAATTTAATGGGATGAGTAAAAATGTGGAGCTAAAGAAAATCTGTGGTTTTAATTGGTCTCAATAAAATACTGG
This sequence comes from Cyanistes caeruleus, assembly GCF_971803275.1. Taxonomy (NCBI): domain Eukaryota; kingdom Metazoa; phylum Chordata; class Aves; order Passeriformes; family Paridae; genus Cyanistes; species Cyanistes caeruleus. Next base: position 63,899,642 of record NC_141732.1, read on the forward strand.
GCTGCAATTCTGAAGGCTGATTACAAATAGCATTAACTAAAAAGAAGCAGGATATTTCACAATAGTTTCCAGTCAACTGCACCATCAACACCTTTTCAAATAAGCACATTGTGTATCACAACAGACATCAATGGTACATATATATTAGGCTGGCCACCATATACATGTGTGTAAATGTGTATGGGGATGCTGTTTACAGATATTTGTACATACTGATGTGTGGATTGGCTGCTGTGCTGTTGTGTTTATGGGATGCTTAGCACACAAAAGAGAGAAGTGCAGACAGGAACACCAAATTAGTTGCATCTTTTGTACAAAGAGAAGAATCAACACTTGAGGGGTGCTGTGCCTCATGAAACAGCTATACCTACCTATCCCTACCTATCCCTACTACTCCTGTTGTCACTCTGCCTTTACCTGATTTGGCATTGTGCATGTACACTTTCTACTACACAGTGTGTGGCCCCGTCACTCCTGGAGTGGTCTTTGCTCCAATTCTGATGACAACTCTTGGAAATACTGTCCTCCCTGCTCAAAATATTGCAGGAGATTGCAACAGAAATGCCTTACTCTAAGCTAGAGTTTGCCAGTGTTTGCTAAGCAATTATATGCATGCAAAGCTTTCTAGCCTCTTTACAGTCTAAGAACTTTATTATCTCCTCTCTCTCGAGCACCCTTCTACCAGAAGAAAAGCAAACCTAAGATACTTCATAGCCTTTCTGGTAACATGAAAAATACTACTGGCAGGTATTTCGTACTATAACCTCTTCCTCCTATATTTAATTTGCTTTAGTAATTACAGGTCTAAATCCATCACTGCCAAAAATGCATTGATTCAGCAGAAGACCTCCTACAGCAGCCTCTCCCCTAATTTTAAGTGGCTGCTGTACATACTCTGGTTCAGCTCTACATTGACAGTGAAGTCCTCAGAAAATGTTCACAGAAATATCCCATTCGCTCAGCTACATAGATATTTATTCCAGGAAAGTTTTTCATTATTTCATTCAGTTTGTTTCATTTCACAGTGCTCGGCTGCAAAGATTTGTCAGAGAAAATGCATTTGTTTCTACTGGAAGAAATCACAGCTTTTCTTTCCTCACTGTGGCAGATATCCACCAAACTTAAAACACCTGCACTAGCTCCTGGCTTCAGTAGCCATAGAAGGACATAGAGGAATACATACTCTTCTACATAGAAGGAGCCAGAGGAATGTAGGTCCCTGAGTGCCACTGATAAGTTCCTACACTTGAAAGCACCTGCTCCTCATAGTTCCTGGAGATGATGCAATAGCAGATTCATATTTGTCCCATAAATATTGGAGAACCTGTCATATCTTTGAAGATAAATGTCCCCAGTGTCTTTGCCAACTTATAGCCTTGTTGTAGAGTTTTGATGAAGTGATTTCATGTGGACCCACCTGAGCTGGGTTATAAATTTGCCATGAATTATGCAGAGATCAGTGCAGCCATGAAGTGGACTGGGGAGGCTGCACAGCTGCTCTCCTTGCATGTGACATGAAGCATGTGCCACTTAGGAGAAGCAGGGACAGTCTCCTGCTCCCCTCCCTTCCATCCACCAGCAAATCCTCTGCTGGATTAAGCAAGTTCAGTAAAAGGTTGTCTGTTATCTGGCTTTATTTCATACAGATTTTCTTTTTTTTTTTCCTGTGTCTGAGCCCTCTGCAATGTCTTTTTGATGAACTTTTATAATCTGTCTTGGCTTCCTGTTAAAGACTTGTGAAGGCCCTACAGCGTATTTGTGTGAAAATGCAAAGTGTGTCTGTGTCTGCGTCTGCATGTGTGGGGGTTGGCAAATCTCAGTAGGCAAGTGACTGTAAACTATTTATTTTTCATTTAGTTTGAATGATCATCTACAGGCATTTTGTATAATAAAATGTACATACTAAAATGGCTTTCTGGAGATTGTAAAGCTCTAGCCTTACTTGCAAAAACTTAAATCCCTGCACAGTCAGAATTGTCTGAAAAGACTTACGCATACTTAACCTCTTCTGGATGGAAAGGAAAGCAGAAAAAAATCTCGAAAAAGGAGATGATAATAATGGATATAATTTCATAACAACAGAATAATAAAGACCAGCTAAAATGTCTCACTCATCTACAGAGATTCATGACCATTTTCATGGTTTGCAGACACAACAATTTCATAATCATGCAGCTGCCAAGACAGTTGTGGATTATAACCAACCCCACAACTCATAGTAAATCAGCTGTGAAATAGAAAAAAAATTTGCAAAGGATTTCTTTACTACTAATTTGAATACTTGAATATTAGCACAAACACATCAAGCTTTCTTTTTCATAAACTTAAAAACATCTTGGCCTTCACATACTTGAATATATCTTTCCATAACACTTGTTTTTTCTGAGACTGAAAGTGCTTTTTATACTTGCTTTTACACAGCCCTATCCACCCTGGTAATGTTACAATGAATACCTTAGGACTTAGCAACTGCCAAAGTGACTTCAGTTACTTTGGAATAGAAAGAAGATATATAACAGGCAAAAGTGCTATAGCTTAAAATAATTCAAGAACAGAAACATGCTCAAAGAACTTTAAAATGATTCTGTCTTCAATCTGTTACACACCAAACCACAAAACCATTTTTAGAATTTTGCATGTTTTTTTCAAAGTTTTTAAGTTGCTTCACAAAGTGCCAGGAAAGGCTGAAAGGATGGGTCTGCAGGTTGTTAATTTTAAGGGCTGAGGTTAGTGAAAAGTCAGCCATCACCAACCTTGAGCACTTCCCACTACACTTGCCTTCCTGCTGCTGGGAGACTGGCTGGGTGAGACCTGGCTGCACCTGGCAGCTGCTCCCAGCAGTGAGGGCAGAGCATGGTGCAGAGACCCTGGACAGGAAGGGGACATCCTCTCATCCCTGTATCCCACCCACCAGCCAGCAGCAAGCGCAGCCAGCAGTCAGAGGAGTGAGTGAGAGCCCAAACCAAATGGCATACAGTCTGATAGGAAAAACAGAGTTAATAGTGGCATGGGCACTACTCTCTTCCCTCTATATTCTCTTTTGCTGTCCTGAGCTTGCTGTAGACACCTTGTCTAGGTAAAGAATTTGGGCAGGCATACAAACACTGGTGATTCCATAGCTTTCTTGAACAAAAATCACATTTCTGCACAACCCCAGGCTGACACTCGGGTTGAAGGTAGGCCCAGAGGCATGGAGATTTGCTGGGAGCTGGTGGGGAGCTTGATGGGAGCCCTGGCCAGCTGAGGAGCTGTGCTGGCCTCAGGGTGCTGTACAGAAATACAGCTGAAACACAGACCCTCCCTGACACCAGACAGCTGCTGGTCTGCCTGCGGCCATCGATGTACCCCAGCCAGGCTGGACGTGGAATGTCCTTGCCACTGCTGACAGCTTCTGCCATGAAAGCTGTCTTTACAACCAGCTGAGACAAAGCAATATCATGTTCCCACAAACTATGTCCCTGAAGAAGCTGTGCATGTTTCCTTAGCCTGCCTAGCCAGACTGAAAAAAACATTTCCCTCCTTCTGAAAAACACCTGAAGTGGAGCAATTTTGCCAGGAAGGCCTGTGCTCATCTAACCTACTGTGCCACAGAAAACCTGGCATGCATCGCAGCACTTTGCCGCACCCTAGGCCATGTGGCACAGCATCCTGCGTGGGTGCTGCATCCCTTTCAGCTGCAGCACCTCCTCTTGTCCACTCTCATGCTCCTGTCCCTGCATACATCTATGTGAGCAATCCATTAATTACTTCTGACCAATGTAGATGGAGATTTTTGTTACATTTGTAGTGGAAAAGTTCCTCTTTGGAATTATTTTTCCCATGCATATATGTTGTATATAGTGAACAGACACACCAAGCTGAGAAATGTGAGCTTGCATGAATACAATGCTAAGCTTGAGCTAAAAAATCAGGCTTATCTCCCTTGATTTGTCAGAGCACAAACCAAGGGAGTTCATGCCTGTCCACCATACGCAGAATAAACACACACGAAATATTCAAGTGGTCCCAAAGAGCTTTCAGTTTCTTTTGCCAGTTAAAGTATTCACATATTTTAAGGCCATGTTTTGACCCACTAAGATAGTTGTGTAATCTCTGGAAAGGTCCCCTGTAGTTCAAAAATTATTAAATATAACAAATTTATAAAATATAAAAGCCACTTGTCAGCAGCAAAATATGTTTTCTAAATTTCTGTTGCACACTCACTCTAGATACCACAGTGAGAAATGAGCAAACTTTACAACAGCCCTCCTTCAAACATCCACTCAAGTACTTAAAACTACATCAGTTCTGTACACAAACCTTTTTTCTATTAATAACCAATTAATATTATTATAATATTTTTTTTTTCCAGTAAACTGGAACAGCAGAACCTGTGCAAGCAGACCGCAGCAAAACACAGCAGTCTCCCAATTTAGTATTTATTTAGTAAGGTCACCTTGCTCCCACAGCCAGGATATCAAGTGACTGAGCACTCACCTGTCATAGCCATTTGGAAGCTCTTTGCTAGTCCCAGAACTGCTAGCTAAGTGTGTGACCCTGCTATGTCCTTCCAAGTGACCTCCATATTGTACTTGAACTTGGCCACTTTTCCCAATCTTTGTATGCTCTTCTCTAGGTAGGCTGGAAAATCTTGGGACCTCAAGAGTTTCAGGCCAGGTTTCAGTCCTGCATGACACCATGGGAGCACAATGCCTGCTTGGCCCTCCCAGTACCACCATAATTTCACCATAACTATGTAAGCAATTGTACAGGTGAAGGGGGTGTCCTTGAAGAGGTCTTGTAAGTCTGAGAACTATCCCAGCTACATCAAAGCAATAATAAAGGCTGCTGCAATCTAGAGTCCTGATGGGTTGCAAATCTGATGCCTCTTGGGCTGTGGTTATAGTGTGAGTCTTCTAAAGGATCAGGTTGTTTAGCCCACTGTGCTTGGCTTTCTCCTGAACCTTGCCTATCGATCTACTTAACTTCAACTTCTGACAGTGAGTGCACTACATATAGCAAGATACCAGTTAAATGTTTGCGTTTTTGTTTGAGTTTCACTGGCACGTTTAAATTGCCACTTTTGTGTAAGTACAACAATGCCAAACCACAGACTTGTAAGCTCCATTACTGCTAATGCACTTGTCACCTTGCAAACCTGAAGTAAAGCTCATAATCTTGGGTAAAGTATCAATAGGAGTTCCAAGTATGCAGGGAATGCAGGACTAAATCCTTTGTGTCATAATTTACAGTTTGCATGTTACAGACACCTTTTTTCTGTTTTTTTCTCATATCTGGGGCTCCGCATACTTTGGCGGTGAAATGTAAAATATTGCAAATCAAAGACTTTGACGGACACATACCTTTAATTATCCCAAACACAAGGAAGTAAAAACACATTGAGCTTTTCCTGTATTTTACCAGTGCAAATCTACTATCAAAAAGGTTTTAAGGAAGCTCTCAAAGCTTACCATTCATAGATGATTAGTCATGCTCTATACTGTTACTTGATATCTGGAATGGGACTTCATTAATTTGCAGGCATTCTTAATGCACTGCATAAGGTCAGAGATTACTGATTTCCCACAAATGAACTCTTCCTCCATTTAAAAGGATTTAATGGAAAGTAAAATAAATGTTTCTACTAAAGAGCTGCTGCTGCTGGTTCATGGAGCCAAGTGCTGATCCCAGACCACCACCTTCTGGAACTCCACAGAATCACAGCACTGCCTTGGAGATTCCACTCTGCAGGAGCCTGAAAACGACTGGAGACCAGGAGAGTGTTCCGAGGAAATGTCATTCACTACACACTTGTCCTGCAGGTTACCAGACAGCTGCTGGTGAGTGCCATTCAAACACTGGTTACCTGGCTAGGAGAACCTTTGATCTGACCTGGAACAGACACTTGTTTGTTTTTGTTTTTTTGCCCTTATATTATCTTGTAGAATAAACTATAACAGAATTTCTTTAACATAAATAGAAAAGTGAGGATTTGCACAGAAATTTCTCTTTACCAGTGTAACACCACAAAAGTGTCATTCCCCACCTCCAGCTCGCTGGTGTCACAGACAGGGTGTGTACCCAGGACAGACACACCAGCACTGTGACTCCTCTGACTCAGCAGGTCTCCACACCCACCCCCATCCCCATCTGCTCCTCCACAGGCATGTCTGGCTCAAGCACTCTGACAGACTCATCAGACCAGCCTTATACCATGCCAGAGGCACTGAATGCAGTTTTACACCTGGAATATCATGAGGAAGTTTTTGGAGTGAGTGTAACGAGAAAGCTAGAGCATGGTTAGGGTGATAAGCTCAGTGAGAGATTCCCTACTCCTTCTGAAGTGGGCACAACAATCACTCTTAGAAAAAAGATATAATTTGGTTTAGTTAATTGTAATCAGATTATCCTTTGGAAAAACAATACCTCTAAACCCAGTAATTGTTTAACAGTCCATAGAGAGGACTTTCAAGCATATTGGCTTGTTAGTAAATTTGTTTCACAGGGTACCATTGATATCACACTAAGTCACACCACAAGAGATGCCCTGACCACATCGAAGTCAAGGGCAAAAAGTCATATTAACTGAGCAGAAGATGTATTTGGCCGTAAAAAACAGGGAGCAAAGTAGCAATGTCTTACATTCCATGCAGGTAAATGCTGTAAGATATAGCTGTGACTTTATTCTCCTTTCTCTAGTCACTATTTATCTGGTGGCATTTCAAGAGTGATCTTGTTTGCTTAGAGCATCCTAGATCAGTTCCCACCAGCAAGCGCAGCTTGCCTAGTTAGTGGTCTGACTTCTCCACATGCCTGAGCTTGGTGCTAACCTTCCAGACAGAAACTGATGGAGCTTGAACTCATATGAGGAGTTAGTATTGCTCTTTAAAAGGTACATAGAATTGTATTTTAAAAGCTTAACAACCAAATTATTACTAGTGGATTTCAAATAAAAACTGGAAATGAAGGTTGATGGCGCCCCTCTGTTAATTTTGACTTCCCTTGTCTCAACTGCATGCTTACCAAGCAATAACGAGGGTGTGAACATTCAGGCTTGTGACACGCCCATGAAGAAAGCAGGGAAGCACAGTTTACGGCTGGAGCTGCTGCATCTGCAGTGCTGGCTGCTGGCAGAGCTCCTTACCAGACAGGGGCACTGCTGCTCCAGGCGCTTTGCAAGGGGAGAGGCTCCATCCTTCGTCTAAAGCATTGGCTGTGTCATTGCGTCAAATGGATACAAAACCCTTGCTCACTTGCCAGTGTCCTCACTGAGAAGAGATCCGCAAGCTGAGTCTCTGCTTGTGATGGCAGCGTGGCACAGAGCAGGAGCTGTCAGCTGTAAGCACCCATGAGCTCTCAGCCTCTGCACTGCGCCCAGCAAATAACATTTACATAGCACTTGAATATATGTCTCACCCACTCTCTGTGGTTTCACCACAGCTTTTGCATTCACCTAATGAACAACAATTAGAAGGAAGAGAGTTAACTACCCCACATACAGTAAAACACTGATGCAAATACGGGCAAACAAACATGCAAAAAGAATGCCAGTGTTTCTAATTCTCTCTCTTTATCATTTCTCTGGACCACAAGAAAACTTTCCAAAAACTGAACTACCTGCGACAGAATAAAAAGTCAGGAATCCTTTGCTTAAATTAAAGAATAATGTAAATTAACAATATCAAAGCTACAATCTTTATCTGCTGCCTGTACTAGCGTCTAAGTCTTGTGGCTTTGTTGTCCTTAGCCAGACTGCTCTCATGGGCACCGCACACAGGAGGCCATAAGGAATTTTGAGACAATTATTTCTTCTGCTGAAGCAATACAGAAAGTCAGTGACTCAAGCCCACCTCCCAAATCTCAGCTTTTTTGGCAGCATCTGAGCTGAGATATATCTACCATAGCTGAGGCACAAAACCATGTTCACCTGGTACTCAGATCTACATGGGGAAGGGTGTTTTGCTAAAGCATTGGCCTTACTTCCCTTCTGATGGATGTGGAGGGGAGAAGATGCCAGCTCTCAAACACAGAAGACGCCATGGTTTTCAGTGCACGACACCATGGCAGCTGTGGACACCAGTCTCAGAGGAGGTGCCTGGCTTTCATGTAGCTGAAGGCAAACTAAGCCCCAGGCAAACGTACACAGTGCTATAGGGAATATTATGCCACATGTGGGGACCCAGAAGGAATCAGCTGCCACATGTTTCTACCCCAAATTCCCTCTTTGCATACCAACAGTGCGCCTCATTCCCAAGCTAATGTATTGCAAGAGTGAGACTGAACCAGTAATCCCCAAAGCCTACCACCTTCATCTCAGGAGCAGAATGAAAGAACAAGGACACAGTAACAGCAAATGGGCTGGTAAAACTGTGAGTAATGAATTGACTGAATTAGGTAGAGGAGGGTAGGGAATCCAGCAGCAGTGCCCAGGGCCAGAAATCCTGTGTACACAGAGGACAAAGGGTCTCTTGTCACATGCAGAAAGCAAAGGTCACTCTTGTGATTTTTCAAAGATCACTAGGGGTGACAATTTGCAGGTCAAAATTCCTGACCAGAGATATGTCTCCAGTGATTCCCCCATGAAGTCAGCAGCTGTGTTAGCTGTTTGAACAGAGTCGGTCTATTAGCCTAGACTAGACTAAACTCCTCCTGCTGGTGCCACCCCTGGAGCCACCCTCCCACCGAGGAGATGCCAGTTAGCAGCTGACCATCTGCATGAGTAATACTCTGCTCCCCCGTGCATAGACAGCGTTTGCCACACGGTGGGTCCCTTCTCAGTATAACAAGGTTGGGCATGAGACAAGGCAAACCACAAGAGCATGAGCAGAACAGAAAAGAGAAACAGCCTGTCTCTGGATCCTCTGTCCTACCACATGCCTCTTCACAGCTAATAAGATCAGCAGATCACACTGCCACATTCTGGAGTTTCAGCTCTGGTGTTTCATTTCAAGCTGTTGAGTCTGTGTTGCTTCCTGGACTGTACGATCCTTTCCCAAACACACAGTTTGAATTTACGTTCAGAAGCAGGTGTTTGGATGTGAATGAGCTCCAGATACAATTCATGGTGTATCCACATGTAGGATATGTCTCCATGATGCGCTATAGTCATAGGAATTGGCCAAAACACCAGACTAGAATAAACACAGTAAATAAAGTCTAGGGGCTTCTTAGGCTGAACAAACATAGGCATAGCTTTAGTGCAGGTCCTGTCTGCATTTTTGGACCCAAAGTATCTTGCCTTTCCTAAGTTTCATATATTACTTTGTCTTCCTTAGCAGTAATGATGTGTCTCTTTCAGCGCATCAGAGCTGAATAAACTTATACCTCTCCCATTCACAAGTCAGTGCTGGTAATTTAGTTTTCAAGGTAAATTCCAAGTCAGTACATTTATTATTATTTCTTTCATAGAAATTACATAGCAAAAAGCAAAGCTCACCAGGGTCCCCTCCCCTTAAAGTACAAGGTCTGAGTTCTCAACTTAGGAAGGCAGAGGCCTCATCAAAAACCAAGGGTGAAGACAGTTTGGCAGATACTGGATTTAAAGTTATGGACCCTGGGTCTGACATCCCCTGTTGCCATGGTTTAATCTAAGCCAGCAGCTCAGCCCCATGCAGTCCACAGTGGGATGGGGGAGGAATAAAACTGAATTAACTCGTTGGTTGAGTTAGAGACAGTTTAATAGGGAAAGCAAAAGCTGCATGCACAGCAAAGCAAAACAAGGGATTTATTCACCACTTTCCACGGGCAGGCAGGTGTTCAGCCATCCCCAGGACAAGAAGGCTCCAACACGCACAGCTGTGATTTAGGAAGACAAACACCATCACTCCGAACATCTCCTCCCTCCTTCTTCCTCCAGCTTGGTACACTGAGCATGCCACCACATGGAATGGGATACTCGTGTATTCATTTGTGGCCAGCTGCCCTGCCTGTGTCCCCTCCCAACTCCTTGTGACCCTTCCCAGACTCCTGGCTGGTGGGACACAGTGAGCACTTGCGCAGGGAGAGCCAAAACACCCCTGTATTACCAATATTGTTTCCAGCAAATCCACACCACAGCCCCATAGCACTACTTTGAAGGAAGTAAATCCTAGCCCAGCCAAAACCAGCACAGATGTGCACCGTGTGTTCGCTGCACTGTGCTGTCGCAGGTAACACTGCCCGATTTAGCCGCAGTCGTTTGCTGTCCCTGCACTGTCCCTTAACTAACTGTAGCTGGTTGGTACCAAACCAAGGCAGGGAGGCCCCGCGGACTGTGGTCTGGGCGCCGTGCTCACTCAGGGGGAGCCCCGAGGCTTCCTTTGTCCGGGCGCAGGCGGGGCGCGCAGCGGGCCGCAGGCCGCGGTGGGTGCCCGCCGGGGCTCTGCACATGCTCCGTGCCGGCCCGGGCCCCTCACGCTGCCCGCGCTGCGGGAGCGGCTGCTCGCCGGCTCTCCCCTGGCTGAAGACATGGCATTTTGCAGAATCTCAGATAAGCTTCCCGGGCTATCCTTTCCAGGGAGTCCATAACAGAATATAATGTTTCCATCAGGGTCTTGTCGTGGCAACAACCTGCAGCCGTAAAGCGACTTTAATTCTCTGAGAGGAAGACCGGTGACAGCTGTCGTTTCACTGTGTACTGTAATATATGAGATTCTGCCCTGAAAACCCTGGAGGTGGCATTTGTCTGGTCTGGTTGTAAATAATGAGATAGATCACAATGGATTTCAGTTCCTCATCCGTGTTTGACCAGCACAAAGGTAAGTCACGTGCTACTAATTTCGAAATCCTCTGGTACTCCAATGCGTCCCATGCAAATGTACTAAGATTACTTGACAGAATCAATAACATGATTATTTTTGGGAAAGATTAGGTTTGTTTTAGTTTCATGTAAAGGAATTTCTTCCATCAGTTTTAGACTGGATGGATATTTCAGTCTATTGCTACAGCGATTTCTAAAAATTAATTTTCAGCAGAATAGAACCAGTGTTTGGCTACTCTTATGGTTAGCACTGAGAGATGTAAATATATTTATTTTTAATTTGTATATTGGTCTTGTTATAGATATTAAAAACAGCAACAGAGCAAAAAACTAGATATTAAAAACTAGCAAACAGAGCAGTTCAAAATGGAGTAAAAAAATTTAAAACAGCTGGTTTTCATAAGTCTACACTTAAAGGACTAGAAGCTGACAAGGGAAATACTTTGCTTTGGGAAATTTATCAGTATAGGTAAGTATTGCCATAATTGCAAATTTAAGATACCACTAAAATTCCCAACGTGAAGATTCTCTACATTGTAAGGTTGCTATGGAAATACAAATGTCTCTTTCTTGTCTATTTTGAAGTTAAATGTTAAATTTCATGTCTTTATTTGTTAGTAAAAGCTGCTATGTCTTACGGTTTAATCCACTACAAGTGTAGCGGCATTCTTTTTATGTTCCCAAAGCAGGATGCTGTCATTGCTTGATTACGCCTGTTGCAACCAATTTCTCTTTTAAGCTGGCTTACCAAACAATATGTGTGCAGTGGTCACAGTCTTAGTGCAGACCTGCAAAATATCTGAGCTGACACATGGCCACAGAAGCCCCACAACAAAGGAGCTGACTGTGGAACAGAAATGAAAGCAGGAGGAAGACAAGGCACTGCCCTTTGTAGCTGAGTGCTACAGGTTATACTTTACTGCTTGTCTACACTTCTTTGGTGAACCCAGAGTGAATACAGCCCGTATAAAGTGTTGGGTTTGTGGCTGCCTTTCAGCCACAGTAGCACTTGAAACCTGAGCAAGTCTTGAAGTACTGGTCTGCATCAACCCAGCTGGACCCCCCATGTAGCAGGGGATGAGTGGGAAGTAAAACTGAATGACAAGAGGAAAAAAACTAACACCAACAAGTGTAAAGGATAAAGGGAAGTGCAGTGGTAGAAGGGGGATCTGTACTGCAGGAAAAGAGACAAGTATTCCTAAATCATGTGAGAATGATGTAAGGAGCATTTTTCCCAACAGGACAGAGGCATGGGGCCGATGGAACTTCTCCAGCTCCAGACAGCCATTCCAGCCTCTGCTTCTGCAGCACTGAGTGTCCTCTGTGCCACATGCCGACCCAGCAGGGCTCAGAGTGGGAAGGAAGAGGTAAAACCCTGCATGCTCAGTGCCATCTGGATGTCTGCCACGGAGCCAGTGGGAGTGGTGCCAGGAATGAGGCTGGAATATCACCAGGGCTGGGGAAGACAAAGCCAAATCCTCAGATAGTTTAGGTGGCAGAAAACAATGCAGAAGACCATGGACCCAAACCAGTTTGTCCAGATAAAAGGGACAGAACTGGAAAGCAACATCTGCCTATAACTCCCCTTGCTTCTAATCTGCACCCCCTCCTGCTGCCAGGCCACCCTCCACAGTGACCCATCCCAATTTCTGTTCAGCATCACCTGCAAACTGTGTCACTCTCCACCAACATCAACTCCCCTTCCAGAAGGTCCCTTAACTATACATACATCATCTCTGCTTCACTGGTGCTGCAGGAATGCTTACTCATTAGGTGATTTGTGATTTACTGTGTGCCTTCCGTGCTAGCTGCGTGGGAGGTGGATGGGGAGCAGGAGCACAAAACACACAGTAATGGGATACCAAGCTCATTGGTTACCATGCAAAGAACACTCTATTCAAAACTTACAGTGTATAATGGATTTTGTCTAAATGCCATCTTAATGTGTTGGCACATTATTGATTTGAGCAGGTATAATTTTTTTAGCAAGTAGAAAGGGAATGTCTTTCATTGCAGAAATTTATAACAGTGGAAGAATACAAACTATCTTTCAAACACTCTAAATTTCTCTCTGTTGGTCTGAAAGATAATTCAGCTTTCCCCACAAACCCTTTTTCCTCCATCCCACATATCAGAAGACTCTCCCAACTATAAAAGAAAATAAATCCCCAGCATTCCAAGCTTGAAAATCATACTGTCTCTTTGCAACACATCTTATGGTACTGCTTAATAATATCTTATAATACTTACAGTAGTAACAGGAATGTGGGACTTACAGAAGGCAAGCAGTACCAGAAACCCCTTCCCTCCTAATATTCCTTGGTGCCATTTAAATAAATATGTGCTGCTCCTGATTTCAGATGCTCATTAAATAAACAGAGAAGCCAGACAGAGGCCTTTACTGGTGCATGCACTGCCAAGCACACACAGTGATTATTACTTTGCTAAGTGTTCAATAAAAATGCAGTAGTAGAGAGTAAGTTACAGTTTTCAAAAACTGCACTCATCCATCTCCCACAGACCATTGACACTGACATGCTGAAAACAAATAAGCTACCCAGTATTGTGTCCTGACAACAAGGTGTAGGAAATCATATATGGCCTTTGGCTAGTGGTGACAACAAGAGAAAGTTATGAGAGAGAGGGTAGTAAATTACATGCATAAATATTTCTTCTTCACAGTGAACATGAATTATCCTACTATTCTGTCTTCAGTTTTTAATACCTTAAAACTCTAAGCTTCAAGCAAATTTATTTAGAACTTAAAAATTCAATGCACTAAAAAGCATGCACTTATGTACACATAATGTGCACTTTGTAAACAAACACATCAGTCAACATCACAAATCATGTAATATTCTTCATAGTACAGTCACAGAAGAATTAAGGTATTGAGAAGCACAATTTCATTGCTCTGAATCCTGTGATCATTCTCTATCTCTTTTTATATACCCCCTTCTCTGACCAAAAGAAAACTACTTTGCCATGAAGAAATTACACATTCTTAAAACACTGCAGCTTAACTTTGATTATTTCTGAGGATTTTAGCACCGCCCTGTGTGTCATTTAGTATTTTCTTCCAAACCTTTCTACACCACTACTGTCAGCCTGTAGCTTCTCTGCCTTTTTTCTGTACTCAAGCACTTAAATGGATCTCCTGTCTTTCTGAACCTGGCTGATAGCTTCCTTTCACCATTATCACAGCAATTCTCTAAAATGTAAAATTTATTTGAAATGGGACCAGTACTTACTGGCATTTATAGAACTGCAAGATAATAATGAAGTAACTCTAACACATTAGAAGATGAAGTGTCAGGCATTTGGGTGTTCACAATGCCTTTCTGCCATATGGTGTTTGTGCCCCAGCCGCAGCCAAGCCTCCAGGAGGGTAAGCTCATAGAGGGGGGAACAGAAGCACTCACTGTTGCCTTCTACAAAATGCCCACTTTCTGAACCATTCCTCTTCTGCCCAGGAAGTTGTCTTCAAAAATAAATGTCTTACTAGCTTTGTGCCTATACTTCTCCATTCCTTGACAAGGTAGGCTAGAGGAAGAAGTAGTGATCGTGTTGTTCATCTAGAGCCAAGTGCATCCAACACAAATGACATCCAAACTCTCTGTCATTGTCTTCCTTCTCACTCCCCATCCACAATCATGCAGGTCTAAACACCCCACTTCGAAGTTTTGTCACCCTACAGAAATGGAATTCATGTCAGTCATCTTTATTCAAATCCCAGCATGAGCACTCATCTATTCCTCCTGGCCCAGGCTCCCAGGCAGGGTGACAGCCTGCTCCACCTGCCTGTCCTTGCTCTGGCAGCTAGGACTTGTGGGTGGGGAAGTGTGAATCCTTGTGGCTTCATGCCACCATCCTGTAACAGGAATGGAGCCTGTGTTCTGCAAGAAGAGGCAGGGGCAAAACTTAATTCATTTTTCCATCCATCCATCCATCCATCCATCCATCCATCCATCCATCCATCCATTTTACTTCCCATTATACAAAAGGATAACTGCTCTGGGTAAAGCAGACTGAGCCCAGCAGAAGCAAAGGGAAAGTGTCTTGCTTTTACCTAGACAAAAAAGGGCAGAGATACTCGGAGACCCACATGAAGAACTGCACCCTTGTCCTCATCTTCCTGCCAAAGCACCCTCCAGGCAAGCAACTGCTCTGCTCAGGAGATGGAGATTTCCCTTTTGTGGCTAGATTTCTCTGCTCCTGACTCACAACAGGAATACTTAACAGTACCTACCAGATAAGAAAAAGTACAAAATTTACATGTGTAATGCATTGAAGGAGGTGAGGGCAGCTTCACTGTCTGCCTTCGTACATCTAGCACTTTCCCAGTGCCAGAAGCATCTTCTCTGTACCATTCCCACACAGTACTTGCACAGCTGTATACAACAGCAGCTGTGAGAAAAGCCTTGTCAGTGCTCAGGGCTGGTACCCCCTGTGTTTCTCCAGAGACTGGACAAGAGGAGCAATACAAGCTATCAACCACTCAGCCTGAGCTTGTCATTAACATGATTTTGCCAAGTGTACCAATTGTGAGAGGCATCTTCAGGTCTGACATAATATGGAGATATTACTAACTGTACCAGTGGTAAGGTCACTTCTTTTTCTTCATGTACCAGTCACTGATGATGACTCTTTGGCAGCAATGACTCCTCATCTCTCTGTATCTCCCAGGCCCACAGGACAAACCTTCTGAGCCAAGTGAATAGTTGCCTCAGCAACAGACCCCTCAGCAGAATAAAAATCAAGTCAACATTTTTATTCACAAACTTTATGAAGTGTGTAATTTAAAATGCTATTTAGAAGAAAGAAAATAAATCAGATTCTCTTTAGTTGAGGAGAAATTGAGAGGTACTCTGTGGCAAAGGCAGATTAACATCAGCTTTTTAATTTTCCCAAGCCCATAGAGTTCCAGCTTTGACAGACTAACATATTCCAGGGTAAGAGCATATTGTGTTTCCATGGCAGCCAAATTCTGAAGTCCAGAGTACTGATTGCACCCAGTGAGAGGTCACATGAAGAATTAGGCTAGGCTGTGAAGCCCGACATAGAGCTTGTGTAGGTTCATCTGAGACAGCATCTGATCACAACATGAGTAATGTGGCTAATATTTTACAATAATATTTAAAGGTCTTTTATCACTCAAAAAAATATAATGGCAGTGTTAAAATATTTCTACCAACGTGTTACAAATAATGTAATATTTGATTATGATAACAGCTTTTTAACTTTTCAATGCTCTTTAAACTATCTCCCTTTTTTCTGCACAGCTTACATAGTCGTGCTGTCTCCAGAAGTTTGACAGTACAGATAAATCACCAGCCACTTAATGTGTATTTCCTTTGAGCAGCTCTCTAGTGTGATATAGCCATTTTCTCCAGCTAACAAGGTAGTGCAGTGGCTGGACAAGTGATACCTTGTATAGCTCTCGCCCTGTCCTGGTTTAGCCTGGAAGAGTTAATTTTCTTCTTAGCAGCCAATACAGTGCTTGTATTCTGAATTTAGAATGAGACTAATGTTGAAAACACAGTACTGTTTTAGTTGTTCCTACTTAGTGTTCACCCTAAATCCAGGATATTTCAGTGTCCTGTGCTCTGCAGCAAGCAGGTGCCCAAGAGCCTGGCGTGCCTGGGAGAGCATGGCCAGGAGAACTGACCTGACCTGCCAGAGGGATATTCTGCACACAGACTGGCATGGCCAGGGGAGAGCTGCAGCATGACAGGCTGGGCGTCAGTCAGCGGGTGGCAAGCACTGTATTGTGCATCACTTGCCTTTCTTGGGTTTTATTCATCTCTCTCTCTCCTTTTACAATTATTAATGATCTTGTTCTTCTGATGGTGGTGGTGATGATGATGATGATATGTTATTTGAGTTATTAAACTGTTATCTTAACGAACCAACTTAACTATTTTCTGATTCTCCTTCCCACCCCACAGGGGTCAGGGCAGTGACTGAACATTGGGGGCATCTGGGGTTAATTCCCAACATTGCATGGGGTTAATGCCTCAGCCATTGCTGCTCACTGCAGCTGTACTTCTTTTTGAGTTGATAGAATCAGAAACATGAGACTGTTTCTGACCAACAATACATATCTAGAGCATTTTATCATTACATCAGATTTGACCCTGCACCAAAAAAATCTACTCCTCTGACTCCTAGAATTAAGAAGTTAATAATCTACTTGAAGCTAAAGGAGATGTATGCATGTGGAGCATGGGATGACCAGTCTGAAAGGACGGGAAATGGAAGAAGGGAAGAGAATCATCGCTATTATTTCTTTAGAAAAAGTCTGAGGAATATTCCAGAACAGGCCCTGCAAAGCATCTGCTTTAAATAATAACTTACACTGTAGCTGCCAAACAAAATAAACCTGAGTTAAAAGCAATAGTCCACTTTTCCTTTTTGCAGGAATTATCAACACAAACCATTGCTGCCAGAAGTTTACTCCCCTAGGAGAGAATTCCCTTGGACATTATAGGGAAGGGAAAGCCTCAGTCTTCAGACTGGTACATAGATAGTAAAATTGAAAACACCTGAGTCCTGATTTCATCCTATCTCATAAAAGTGCAGCCAGAAATATTATGAGCTAGTTCAGCTATTACATTTTTTTCTCAAGTTGTGTTACGTTAGTATGATTTCTTGGAATAAGTGGAAACTTTACAGAATTTTTCTTAAGTCTCTTCAGTGTCTATGTTTGAAAGTTTTTGGAAGAAGTTATGATGAAAAGTAAGTTTCAGATGACTAACGAAAACCACAGTGCTGTTTGGATACACTTTGTTCCACCCCAAGTTACACAGTCATTTAAACTCAGTCAGACAAGTGTCATTATTTTCACTGTTTATCTTTTGTAATTACTCTCTGTTTACTCATGGATGTGCTCCCTCTCTGCAGCTGATGCAGCAGAAGAGATCGACTTGGCTGTGGTTTACCAAGCAGCTGCTAATGGAGATGTGAACACCCTGACTGCAGTGATCCGAGAGGATCCTTCCATCCTGGAGTCTTGTGACAGAGAGGGTAAATGAAGGCCGAGCTTGTTCTCAGGAGAACTGTTGCTTCAGCTTGCAAATTAAACTTTTCATTTTTTTTATTCTCATTTTTGTGTTCAGCAAAGTATATTTAGTAGCAGAATATGGGAAATTTGAGTTACTCTTTGGAACATCCACTGGAAATGCACAGTTCGGATAATTCCTTCCCCCTGTAATTGTAAGATATTTTTATATGATTACAAATAAGCTGCTTTGCTATGATTAGACTGTACTTTACCATTTATTTAGTTTATCTTATTTAGGGAGATGCTGAGAAACTGTTGACATTTCAGGGGAGGAAAAAGAATATTTTTACCAATGCCCAATGACATACACTCTGCACATCTCTAACACAGAGGTTATAGTATGTGTACAGTCACGGTTTGAATGGTTTTGTCAAGTAATTTTTTGCCAAAGGGTTGGTTATACAATGTGCAATTATGTAACTGATCTGTTTTATTTGTCAGGCTGTGCTCATTTTGTGTTCAAGTTACTATTTAATGTTATTACAAATCATTATACATTGGCAGGGTTTTATATGCATCTATTTCCTAAGTGAGTAAGGACCACAGACCTCTGGAAGCTGTTCTCAAGGACAACTTGTTTTGTCAGAAGTACTTTTTTAATGTCAGTTTCTTATAAAACTTCCATATGAACACTGTCTTTTCTAATGTTTAACAGCTTTTACCAAGCTACCAATTATACTTTAAACCAGGCATTCTAATTGATGTCTTTAAAACCTCTGGTTCGTAGAGAAAATTTACTCAAGACAAAATGGTCCCTGTTCCCCCCTTAATGGGAAAAAGACTAGGTATGAATGGAGGGTGGAGTAAGTGGAGATGGACTGGCCAGGAGTACTTCAGCTCTGGCACTAATTTATGTCCTAGGTTGTCCATGCAAATGTAACTGAAGACTAGTTTTCCAGCACGAAACATACAGCTCATATCCTGCACACTTGTCAGGCTTGGCATGATCTTAGCTTGAGTTGCACATTTCTTCAGCAATCTCAGTGGGTCCAGTAAGAATAATTATTCTTTAACTATATGTGAAGTTGCTAATATTCTTATAGTTTCTAATACTCATGTTTATTCCCAGACTAGTAATTTTAAATTGCTTTGCCAGATTCTGTGGGAAAAGCTCTTGCTGTTTTTCAACAGTCAACAGAATGGAAGGAAGCGGAAGCAATTAAATTATACAATACTTCAAAAAGAAATTTGAGTATTAGTTTTAAATGTAAATTTCGGGGGTTTTACAAAACAGAAAATTTTTGCAGGATATTAAAGAAGTTTATATAAAAACAGGAAATAAAATATCCTAGAGCAAATCCAGACTTCCAATTAAGTCGTTCTCTGCGTATAGGGCCAAATCACGTTTTTATACCTTTGCAAGGGACACAGCTTGATTAGTGTTTCAATCACACTTGATAAGTGATTTGAATACAAACACAGAATGAAGCTGGGGTTTGAGAAAATTAGACAAGCACCATCTGGCTACTAGTCATTCTGAAGAATATCGGCCTCCAAAATATGGTGTACAAAGTCAAAAGTTCATTTTGGGAACTTATCAACAGAAGAGCACTTTTTCCCTCCAGAAGCAGTGTTAATGAGGCAAAGCTTTTGCTAATATAGTCATGCTCTTTTTAAAATCAGTGGTCAGTGACTGCAACAGAAGTTACTTCCTGACTAGAAAAAGCTCAGTAAAACTAGTGGACAGTCATCAGAGAAAGGATTTGTTAAGTTGCCAGTGTTAACATTAGAAAGTAAGAAACTATATCTTATAGGCATGGCACAATGAAATTGTAAAATAAATCTGGCTTTCTTCCCCAGGTTGCACACCTTTGATGCATGCTGTGTCAGGACGCCAGGTTGACACAGTGAAGCTTTTGTTGAAGATGGGAGCCAATATTAATACTCAAGATGCTTGTGGACGTACCAGTTTATCTCTGGCAACTTATTTGGTACCAAGACTTGGGGCACCAGGATGGAGTGAAGGGAGTAAATGTGCAGACCAAATAAGACTTTTCCTTATACTACAGGGGGAAAAAAAAAAAAAAAAAAAAAAAAGCACAAAACATTTGGTTTTAGACAACAGTGGAATTGGTTTTGAAACTTTACTACAATGCAGAGCTGGAGCAATAATTATTACAAGAGAATCAGGATTCCTTTCAGAGACTCCTATCAGAGTGTCCTTTTTCTTTTGGCTTATAAAAAAGTGCATGATATGAGGATCTCACAAGAAAAAACTTTTTTTTTTTGTTCACTGAATGTCCTGTCTTGTTCTTAATATGCAGATTGACTTCTCCCTTAGCCAGCATTAAATATTTATGCTCAACTGAGGGCTTTCCTATCTCAGATTCTGGTGGTCAGTAGGCATGTGTTCCTGCACACCACACGAACCAGGGCTTCTTTTCACTGTGGTGCTTGACTTTGTTTGGCCAGGTTGAGAACTGAAGGTCAAGGTGCTGAAGGTGCAGGTGCACTTTCCCAGATCATAATCCAGTGCCCTGATCAAGCCACATGTAAGTGACTGGAGAAGCAGACATCCCACTGAGACATTTGGGAAAGGAATTGTACTTCAGAATCTGTCTAAAGTAACAAGGACAGTCCTCCTCTCCCTAGTCTTCTGCTCCTTACGGGAAGTAATTCAGGTTTCAGAGAGAAAGTGGGGACCAAGTTAGTTGAGCAGACTGGGCCTCCATTATTAACTGGACAGAAAGGAAGAAGGAGTGTGCAGCTATGGCTGCACTGGATGACTGCACTGGATGACTGCCAGCTCATTTAAACAGACACTGTGGTAGCCTAATTAAATGCCTTGCACCTAGCTTCTTCCTGAAAATTTGTCTTCCAGGACAAAAATAATGTTCCTGCTTACCTATGCAATATTCAGCCAGAAAATAAGTGTAGAAAATAACAAAACAGGCAGTCTCATCCAGTGCAAGGAGCATGCCCCACTTACTTGAAAACAAACATTTCCTCTGCAAGATATTTTTTTAAATATCCCATAATAAATGTCACACTTATTTTTTCCTTCCTCTTTTCCCAGAGGGGAAAAAATATTCTTTGGAAAAAACTAAATGACTGGAAAAGATTTAAACCACCCAGGCTTCTAAGTTTCCATTTCTGTTTCTGTGAGGGATATAACAAGAGGTCCAGAGAGAATTCATCTGTGATGTGTGTCCAGACAAATGAATTCAGGAGAGTTGCACAGTCAAGACTGCGTGTGGCATTTGAATGCGTTGTACGTCCACCATCAGCTCCAACAGGGCTGTTCTGATTCCACCATTCCACACATTTTCCCCAGAAATGCTCATAATGCCAATCCAAAATAGCTCATATGAGAGGCAATGGTCTTTATCAATTACCTGCTGAGGTTTTAAAAAATCATTTAAACTTGTGCTTGATTTTCTTCAGACTTAAGTATATGCTGAAAGATTTATGTGGTCACAACCAGGCTGTTTACTTGCTTTTATGCTGAGGTGATCAGTAGAAGATTTTAGTCCAAGAACTGATTCATCCCATCTGTTTCGGTACTATTTTCAGTCTAACACTGCCACTAATACAAACTTCGGCAACAACATTTGTAAGACCACACTCTAAGGCTTTTACCATTGATTTGCCATCCTTGCTAAAATATCACAGACAAAATCAGATGGAGTGCTCATGTTCTTGGTTTAATCTAGTATGATTGAATTCACATGCAAGAATATGTGTAGCATTTGCTAGTGATACAGGAATTAGTAGGTTTTTAATCACTGTTAGTGCTTGCCACAGCTGCAGGCAAAAAAACCAACCAAACAAACAAATAATAATACAGTGTAAATTAAACCTCATCAGAGAAATGAACAACTGAGGTAGTTTGAGACACAGACTCCAAAGGGGAACTACTCTCAGTGCTGATTAACCTCTACTGCGGAAAAAAAGTGCAGTTCCTCTGCTGACAGAAATTATTACAGTCACATGTGAATGCCGGCAGCAACAAGAAAAGATCTGGCCTTATACTTTTGACTTTCCTTTTTGATATGTTCCAATTTCTTTTTTTAGGGCTGGCTGGAGGGCTGTGTCAGCCTGCTCAGGAATGGTGCTAAGCAGAACATACCTGACAAAAACGGGAGGTTGCCGCTACATGCTGCCACCGCAGAGCCTGACGTGAGGTATGTGCCCAGCTTTGGCTGATCGAGTCAGGTATCCAGCAACCCAGGGAGAGCCCAGAGCAGGATTAATAGCTGTGACAGCTACACTTGCGACCTTTGTCTTTGTTTAGTGGTTACTGTGAAGGGGGTAGAGAGGAGGAAAAACATTGTGCAACACTTGTGTACCAGAGATCGATGGCCGGGTAACATGAGGAGCCTGTTTTAATATCACAATAGCTGGAGGAGAGAAAATAATTAGAGGTTGAAACCCTGCGTTTCCCCTGCCCAACTATCTGTCCTACCCACATGAAATATTACAAGACTCCTTCTCTGGACTTCTCTTGAATAGTGTGGCAAATGTGAGAAAAGTTTTCCACAAGATAACCTCTCTGAAAATCCCCAGCCATAAAGGGGAAGTTAAGGATTTGTGTTCTGGCTCATTTTTAACTACTTTTACTGAAGGTAGAACAATAGCTACAGAGTGTCTTCACAAGAACTCTTAAGAAAGATTCTCTTTTTCTGATTCCAGCCTGTGACAATAGGAATGTTTAATAAATTTTGATTTGTACATCTGAATAAATTCACTCACAAAAATCCCCTAAGTAAATCATGCCTGAAGGTATAGGAAGACAAGGTAACAGGTAAAACATTCCAGTACATGCAACATGTTTGTGTGACTTAATCACTGAGTCTATGATTTTGTTGCTGTAACCATATCAGACCAGCCCAGACATCTGGCCATTTCCGCTGATCTTGTTCTCCAGCCTCTTTTAACAGCTTTGCTCATTTTCCACATTATCTTTGCTTTTCGTGTGTCATTTGGAGAGAATAATTTGAGATTTCTGCAATAAAGGTCACTATCATTAAACAAAGCCTACACAAGAAAGAAGACAATGTTTGTACAACACCATACACATTGCTACTTGAGAAGGAACACTAATCTTCTCAACCAGGAGCACACTGGGTCCCCTGAGTGTTTTTCATGTTCTCCAAGGATACAGTCAGCCCTTTCTTGGTTGTGCACAGTTTTCCTTTTCTTGTCTTCCCACTGGGTTTGCCCCAAGCCCACACATGGGCCTGGTTTTTCCATCATGGTCATTGTCAGTCCCTTGAATTCTGTGTTACTGCCAAAAGAGAATATGCAATTGCCACTTGTGAAATGCTTTTGCAGCTAAATTTGAAATCTGGCAGTCCACTACTCACATGCTGGAGGCAGCATGGAAAGACAGAGACAGTTCATGTATTGATTTGATAGTTGATTTATGTGCTCCAGGGCCTCCACAGAGCCTAACAGGCAAGGTGGAAAAGCGAATCTGTTCCTGTTCTATGCCTTCAAGAGTAGATAACAGAGAAACCTCAGCTGTTTGGTTGGGTATCTACATATTTAAATGGTATCACTTAAGTTGCCATAATGGTCTAATGGTGTAACTGAGTCAAATTTTGTTGATGCTAAAGATTCAGGTCAAATAATTAGATTGCTTTCACATACAGTGGTGTCACTGATCATATCCGGAGTGGAATCACAGAGCCCTTTATCAGATTACAAAACTACATGATAAATGAGTTTTGCAAGCACAATATGGTTATCTCACTTTATTTTTCCTCGCTAGTTGATATTTACCAACACCTGTTTTCAGACACTGAATTTCTGAGATTGAGTAGTTTTGCTAAATGACAACAGACTCTTTCTTCACTTTTACAAACTTCTACCAAACCAATCTCAACCATCCTAGTGTCATCCTTTTCAGAGTTCCTACAATGTGATTCTATTTAGAAAAAGAGGTGTGACACCTCTTTTCTACAAGAATTTGTATCCATGTGCAAATGCATTTGAAGTCTAAGCACAATCCATGTGCTGGGATCTTCCCAATCATCACCCTTTAGGGACTCTGCTTTAAAAGAGCTCCTAAATTTGGACTTTAAACACCTGAGGAAGATGTTAGTTATAAATAAGATTTTCACTGCAGAATTGTCAAAATCATCCCTAAGCAGCTGTAAATATCTTCTTTTGAATAATTTACATAGCTAGCTCTTTATTACCGGTACGGAAGAACAAATTTGACTTGAAACAGTCTCAGCTTAATCTAATGCACACACCTGAGCACAGTTCAGTCCAGAAAATACACTAGAAGTGGTTGAAGATAGAAAGCAGCAAAAGATTTTCATTCAGTCTCCTCTACATGGGCATGAATACAGGATTTTATACATTTGTTTCTGTGTTATCTTTACATTTATCAGCTTTCTTTCCTTTATACTTCATTATCTTTTACTTTCCTTGCTAAATAGTATGTCTTCTTCATGTTCTGAAGGTTTCTAGCAAATTCACATCATCAGATGAGCCACAGGTTTGCACAGTGATCCACTGAGGATACATCCTTCCTTTTGCTAGAATCCTAAGAACTGCATATTCATATTAGGATTGGCTTTTTTACAGCATGTGATTGGATGGTATTTTTCAATTCCATGGCCCAGCCACGTACATGACCCAAACACTTAGCATCCTGCTATAAAAAACAACCATCTTTGCTAAACCAATAGTGACTTCAGAACATCTTCACAACATCGCAAAAGGAAAACGAAGTGTTAAAAATATTATTGTGCTTGAATAGTATTTCATGTAACTATTTTATTTTTCCCTCCACCAGAGGGGAGTGTTTGTAGTCCAATATTCTATAAAATGTGAACCTAAACATTGCTATGTTTTATGCCATAATAATGGCCCTATTCTATCAGACATTATGTAAGGCCTTGTAAAATATTGGGGTTTGTGTCTGTAAACATATGGCAAGCATGCACGTACACACATAGACACACAAATGTGTACACTACATCCTTTTACTCTGAGAGTTAGAGTGAAAAATCCTTACAGAAGCTGGCATCTCTGTTTAAGACATAAAATATGTTGGCAGCAAATTGCTAAGCTACCAAAATGCACACATGTACAGTACTATACATTCTGAATCTAGCCTAGCAGTCAGCACAACAGTTATTCTGAGTGGATCTTTTAATTCTAAGCTCTAAACTTCTGTTGTTACCATAACCCATAAAATCCTATTTTGTTTTGCTCATATGACAAAGCTCATACCTAAGATTCTGACCTGTGGCCATCACTAATGCTGATTTTTCATGAAATTGTGCATTTTGTTTTTTAAAAAACTGTCAGTTTTTCAAGTTTAGTCAGGAATACAGCACACTGATTATATCATTGCTTCCACAGGCTTCTGAGCTTGCTTCTGCAGCAATCAAATCTTAGTGAAATTAATCACCAGGACAATGAGGTGAGTGAGCTTGTGCTACAAGTCACAGTCCTTGGCACTGGAGGCATAGAAACCATTCGATTTCAAAATAAGGCTGTGCACTAGTCAAAAATTTCTATATTGCTTTTGCTGAACTCTGCAAAGTACTATCTCATTCTTCCTTCTATATACTATGCACCTGTAGGCTAATAAAGCTTCTCTCTATTCAGCCAACTATGAGTTACCTTGAGTCCTTCTCTTAAATCATTTGTCAAGACAATAATTGCCCTCAGTTCTTCTGAAATTAGACACTGGACAAAATCTTCACCTTTTCCAATAACAAGTGTTCAAGGCCAGGCTGGATGGAGCTCTGAGCAACCTGATCTAATGGAAGGTGTCTTCTGTCTACGGCAGGCAGGTGATCTTTAAGATCCAAGCCAAGCCAAGCCATTCTATGACTTAATGATTCCTTGATCCCATCATTCAAGTACTGTTCTCAAGAAAAGTGTCAGAGAGCTGGCATTACACAGAACAGTCATGGAAGCACAAAAATTCATACCGTTGTCTTCCACATGGAATTGTGTCCTTCATGTATATATATGGTACATAGGAAAGAGTTAACTTCCCATGCATTTTTCTCCAAATAGAGAAGCCAAGACAAAAGAGAGATTCTGAGTGTCTTTTCATATGTTTCATTGCTCAAGGATGTGCCTCTTTTCGACAGTGCCAAAATGGTCAGAGGGCTGTTAATTTTTCCTCTTCCTTACTTACTGAAAGGTTTTCAGACCCTGCTCACAACATCCTAAACCAGACATGTGCATTGCCTTAACGTAGAACTATGTGGCTAATGAATTGCATGGAACGGTGGATCATTATTTCAAGCCACAGTATTTTGCTGTAAAGCACTGCTACATGCAATTTGGAACTCTTAGTCCATCTCATTGTCATTTGGCACTGACAATATATTTGTTCAAATGTCAGTACTAAGCCCTGAATACTCACATTATCTGAAAAATGTGGATCCTCATAAATGATTACAACTAACAGAGCTGTTCTTTTGGCATAAGTAAAACACTTCAGTTTTCCCATTTGACACTTGAGAAAAACACCCTGACAAATGCACGAACACGTAAACAGTAAGAAATGCATCTGGAGGTTTCATAGCTTCCACAACTGTCTTTCTGTGGGTTTATTAGTGAAGCCTGTGAGATGACAATGTGAAGAAACATTCCCTGTAAAAGCCTTGAATCTGAGCAAAACAAGTGTCACACTGTATTTCTTGTCCTTTTATGTCCCATACTGCTCCTTATTTTTTATGAATGTGCAATTGTTTGGCTGTCTCACCTCTAAGATTGTATTCTGCTGGACCCTCAGCTTTGTCAGTTCTGATACCACTCTCATGCTTCCACTAACAAACAGTAGTCCGTCTACCTACAGATGCCACTCAAGGGTGGTAGCACAAACCACAGACCGTGTGTGCAGAAAGCCCACACGAGTGAGCTGCTGCTGCTGCTGCAAACAGCTCAATGCTCTTTGCTTTATTGGGCTCTCTGAAAGGACACATGCAATGTACAAAGTATTAGAAAAGAAATCAAGAATAAAGCATGAAGCTCTGTTTGAATCCTTTGTACAGCTATATGGCTAGAAGAGTAAGCTGAAAAAAATACATAAGAAAAGGAACAGAAAAAGGACTACAAAGATGATAATAGTTATAGAGCAGCTTCCTTACATGGGCAGGCTAACTAGAGCAAACTAACTATAACAGGACTTTCAACTTGGCAACTACATCAGAGGAATGATATAAATCCATGGTATCATAAATGGCATAGAAATGAAAAGAAAATTACTATTTACTGGTCTGGGGTTTTGCATATAAAAATATGGGGACTTCTACAAAAATTATCAGGCAATAGTTTCAAATAAAATGAAAATAAATACTTTTTCTGAAAATGCATCATCACTCTTTAGAGGGCTGGATGTCATATGAAGTCTTTAGTCTGATTACCATGTATTAGGTGGCAGTATATTATCAAGCCTTGTTTCTTATATTTTTGCACTATGCATCTGCTACTGATCTCTCTGAGTTTTGTCACTGTACTATAGAGATTTTTAAAACTATCCACAGTTTTACACTCTTATGTTACCGCTGATTCTGCTGGCTACCACAGCAGAAACAGAGAGAAAGTTGATTTTTCAATTTTTTTTTTTTTTTTTTTTGGCCATATCAACACACTGGCAGAGGACGACAGGAAGACGGCCTGGTACACGGTAGTTTCTCCTTCAGTGATTTTCATGCTCTCCAGGACTAGTGACAGTACTCATTTCCCAGCTGGAAATCACTTTACTGAAGCCCCACAGATAATGTGTGTCCATTAACAGTATTAAGTCCCCCATGTCTACTGACATCAGTGGCAGAGCTCCCATTAATTTAAGTTGGTGCAGGAGTTTACCCTCAATTTTGGCTTTACAAAACCCAAACCCCTATGATTAATCCTTGCAAACCT
The DNA here is from genome assembly GCF_971803275.1 of Cyanistes caeruleus. Lineage (NCBI taxonomy): Eukaryota > Metazoa > Chordata > Aves > Passeriformes > Paridae > Cyanistes > Cyanistes caeruleus. The sequence continues at coordinate 63,927,265 of NC_141732.1, forward strand.
TAACTAAAACCAAAATTGCTCTCATTCAACTGCTCTGTTTTGTTATCACTCATACTTAAGCCACATGGGAGCTTAAAAGACTTAAAAGATACATGATGAGTGAGAGAAATGAATGCTAAGGCGTTCAGGCTTTTAGTCAGAAAATCACTGCAAACAGCTTCCACTTTAATGCACTGATAAGCTGTCTGCATCAATGTTGCTCATACTTTATCTAGGTTATTAACAATTGGCTTTTTTGGGGTTCTATTTCAAGTTTTAAATGCTTTTCCACTCAACTTCTTTTTTTTGTTGTTGGTTGGTTGGTTTTTTTTGTTAAATGCTTTTTATCCTTGTAGAAATAAGGCAAGACCCTTGAAATGCATTTTTTCTGGTAAGAGAAAACAACAGGGTCCAAAAGGAAAATGTCACCACACCTGAAAAACACTAGCAATTTGTTAGAAACATAATAAATTAATCAATTTATACAGAAAATCTTAATTATTATGGATATGGGGTAAAATGCAGGTGAGAGTAGCAATGCTGAAGGTGCAGATATAGGCCATGAATTCTCTGATCTGTTAAGACTGACTGGATGCAGCTAAGATAGAATGAAAAGGCATCTGAATACCTTACCATTTTCTTTGTTTTCTCCCTGAAGGGTACATATAAAATGTTTATATTGTGATTTTTTTGTGGACATCACTCTGTAAGTTCTTTAGCTTGCTGACTAGTGCCAGCTGCAGTAATAGCTTATAATATTTATTTTGGATCAAAGACAAGAACAGATACAAACATTACGCTGTGTAATGCCAAAGCACCATTCTAAACCAGGCTTTTATTGCAGGATTCAAGCTGAGCAGTGAGGAACTGTCCCTCCCAGCCATTGTGGCCATGACCACGTTATTTATAACAGGCTATAGGCATGTATATGGAGTAAGCATCTGTATTTGTATCCATGTTTTGTAATAATTCCAAAAAGCAAATTGCTTTTCCTCCTCTTAGAAGCTGCTACTGTTTCAAATCAAGGTGAGGAGGGAAGAATTTGTCCACCCTGGATAGTTTCAGGGCTGCCTGGCTTATCTACAGAGAGTTGAAGGGTGCTCTTGTGAGTGACAATAATTTGCCCTCTGGGTTCGTGGCTTACAGGGAATGACTTCACTCCACTGGGCCGCATTCCACAACAGACCCCAGCACACCCAGACTCTGCTGCACAAGGGAGCAGACCCAACTCTGGTGGACAAGGACTTCAAAACAGCTCTGCACTGGGCAGTACAGGTGAGCCACAATACAGTCGCAGTGGGATGTTTATTGAACTGAGTTGGCTATTGTGGTGTCCGAGATACTAGATACTCCTAAGGAAATAGTTGGGACTGTGGAATAAGGAAGTTGATGCTAAGAATGCCCACTAAGCCCCAGCATTTTGCCAATTGGTATAGATCAAGGATCTAGCATCTTCTTTGAAGACAAAGGCATAACTAATAGAGGCCCTGTTAGGGCCCCTGTTGCCCTAAAGTTTTTATTTATCTCAGTGAGACTACGTGTATGCTTCATGTTGAACTCATGCCTAATTTTTTTTTCACTAAATCAGGGTTGCAGAAACAGCAGCTTTCTTGCCAAAGGCCCTTGAGAATAAAGTAATGTAAAAACAACTTAAAACACATTTAAAGAGCTGTATCTATGAAGTAATTAGCTGAAGGGTTGAGACCCTACTTCTCTGGACACTGGAGAAGACATGGAGCTAAACACATTTCCTGTTGAGCAGTATGTTCCTATCTCATATGCAAAAGAACATTGTCAAATACTCAGGCCATCATTAGAGGAACAAACCATACAGGTTTAATATGACATTAAAAACTGTATTATGTAATTGTTAGTAAGTGATATAAAATACAGCATAATTTACTGGTTTTCCTAGTTTACTGCAGAAGACTGGTCAGATGAAATTGTATGTTTGTACTTGCTCTCTTGCCATAGCAAGCTCCAGTATCAATGTTGAAAATACATGCACAACAGATAAGCCAAAATAAAACACAAAAATCCAGCAACATTTTTGTACAATTATCAAATATTTGCATCCTCATCTTTTGGTCTAAGTTAATTCTTAAAAGAAGTGTCAACAAGGAAATTCAAAAGTTCTGAACTGACACATACTATATTTGTTACGGGGTTACTGAACAATTTTTTACTGAACAAATTTTTTACAATTTGTTACTGAACATATAGTCTGTTTCCTTCAACCACAGCCTCACAAAGATGATTAACATATAACAGGCCTAACATATTTTTTTTTCTGAAGTAGAGGTATATTTTGACCTCTGCAACTGGTATTATTTCAAAAATAATAAACAAAAAAAATTTGTTCTTCTTTATTTCTAATAAATCTTAAATTGAACTTGTTATTTCCCTTAGGAAATTAAAGGTATCTACTGGACTACCTGTTGCTCATTTTTACCAGACTTACTCCAGTTCCAGCTGCTTCCAGTGGGAAACCTCTGAATGTCATGCAAACTCCTGCATGATAGCCAGTGGGCTATATCATAGCTCTGGGGACAAACTGTCCAACAAACAGAAAGAGAAAAGTGAATCCTCTTTATAACCTTTAGAGCTCCTCTTGTTTAAGCTTTCCCTGATTCTGTATTTTGTACATTTTATTATTTAATTCCACTGCTAATGCTCACCTCAACCCTTCTCTCACAAATGTGCAGAATAACTCTTGAGAAACAAGGAAATGGAAACTGCATGAAACCCACTTGGCCTCAGGTGAATGGAAGTCACAAATACCCTCTTTTCTCTTCCTTTAAGCTGCTCCCGGAAATGAAGAGGAAGTGTGCAGGGTGACACACCCACACACCCCTTTTACTCTTATTGTGAGATTTTTGCCATGAAACCTTATAAATTGATTCTTCCATCCACATACTTCTCCACATTCTAGGTCCAGAAGTGGCAGTTGAAATACCAGAGCATGAAATAAATCTCTTCGCATTTCTCTTACTCAAGAAATAAAGTTCTTGGCCAAGTAACAACCACTTCCAGCCAGTTCTCTCTGCTTCCCTTTTAGGCCCAGGAGATTTGGATACTGTGGACAGGCACAACTTTCTCTGCTGTGACAGAGAACAGAACAACAGCTCTGCTGGATGGGATCATCATTATGTGTTATAGCCTCCTCTGTGACTGCTTGAAAGGGGATAGTTTCCCTTTAAGAATTGTATAAATATCCTCAGAGAACAAGAGTCTCACAGAGCTCAGGCAGTACAGCTGCAAGGGTTATTTTTGGCTGAATAGGGCCCTGTGTTTAATTTCTTTTTTTTTAAAGTGCAGTAAGGGGAAGACCAGACACTGCACAGAAACTTGTTTCAGAAGTTGCAGGAAAGAGGCAGTTTGTGCACACTGGGCTGAAACACGCAGTACGACCATATGAAAACCATTGCCCACCATTCAAACCCAAATTCTTGGGCTTGAGGGATATTTCGTATGAAATCATTGTTCCCTGCTAATTCAAAGACTGCATGTTTGTGGTTTTGTCTTCCATCAGGCATCACGGGATGATCAGACCAAGGTCTGCTCTTTTGAAAAGCTCAAATCTCCTGCCATTCAAGTTCACATCTTAAATGCAAATGTATCAGTGTCAAAAACGCTGATCATTACTGTCTGGTGTGAGACTATCTCATGTCACATTTTTTACACATGCAGTATTTCTTTGTGCTGGTGCAGACAGGCCTATTAGAAGTGTCTCGGGGTATTTCTCTCCTTTCACTTCAGCCAGCATTAGTTACTGTAGTGAAAAGGAAACACACCTTTGAAATACAAAACTGTTAACTGATATTGAGGCAAAGGGTAAAGCCATTTTAACAAATCTATGTAATGATATTATTGAAATCCTAGTAAAATATAATATATACCATACAGCACATAGTACTATACTATTGCAGTATTAGTAGTATCTTGGAAACTGCCTGGGAAGATTTGGAATCTTGCTACATTGCCTTGCCAGTTGTCATCATTTTTACCAGAATTTTGTTTGTCTCTTTCTCAAAGACTCTGGCTCCCCAGGTCATATGATTATGTGAGAATATCAGCTTTCCATTAACAGATAAACAAAAAAACAGATTTTTTTATTTTTTTTTTTTAAGTGAAGAAATACAAACCTGTAAGAATAAAAAGAAAGCAACTAGAGAGAAACTATTGAAAATAATATTCTGCCATGGGGAGATGTGCTTATGATTTTTTAATAGGCTGATTTGGCATGCAAAGTTTTAAAAAATTAGAAGCCAGCATATTTGTTCCATAGCAACAACACAGTTATTTCATTCCTCTGTTTCCAGTAAAAAGAGTGAAATACCTGTATATATAAAACACACTGTAAAAGAAATGCATACGTAAGTATTAATTTATGTTTGGCTGACCAAGGATTGCAGTCTCTCTGTAACTACTTGGAAGGTGAAAGCAAACTTAAATGTCAGGATCTCTGGGAAAGAATGTCTCTGTTGCTGCAGGACATCTCAAGGACGCAGCTGGCTATCCAGCCAGAGCAGAGGAAGGGGCCAGGGAAATCAGTGGTGGCTCAGAATCTCTCCCAAGGGATCACTTGTCTCCTTCTCTCTGCCCAGCACCCCGTTTTTTCATGTGGGCTACATCTAGGGGAAGAATTCAGAGAGACTTCCAAAGACATCTTAAGACCCAGTAAATGTTTCTCTACTGTGGATATGTCTGTTACTGGACTGGGCAGAAAAGTTGCATTTGCTGGGCATGGTTCACTGTCTAGTTGGCTTCAGGCAGATTTCTTTCCCTGCAAAATTGTACTTTGTTTCTCCTTTTTTCATGTAGTTTTCTAAAAATTACTTGAAAGGAAGAGTAGTGATTACCTTTTTTCTGTCACTAAGCTTTAAAGACAATTTTGACTGTTAACAAGTCAAAAAGATAATCAATTTTCATTTTTTAAATATACACTTTAAAAATTACTTCCTTGTGTAAATACTGTCATTCCAGAAACTGTACAACTCTTGCTTTTTGAGCCTGGAACATTGCATAGCAGCAGGGATCTACAGAATGAGCTGTCAGGTTGCAAAACAAGATGGAAGAGAGTCTGCAAATAGTTTTGAGTAAGAAATAAACTTTCTTTAATACCAACAGGAGCTTTTTTACATAAAGTGCCCTAAATATTTGTGACATTGTCTGCAACAGTGAAATAAATGTGCTTGAGTCTTGGCTCTGGCACTGAGGCAAACTATCGTGGGACTGCCTGTGTCCCACTATACTCTTTTATTCTCCCAAACAGAATGGTCATATACAGACCACCCACTGGGAATGAGCTGGCACCCATATTAGCTCCAGGAATTGGTAGGCAAAGTATTAATTGATCTAGGCCTAAACCATGGCAGGGAGGCTTTTAAGAATTATTTGATACAGAAAATAAATTCCAGTACTGAAGGATGTTCCTGACTGCTACTTTATTTCTTTTATATAGCTGCAACCTATTTCTCCACTTTAAGTTATAACAGAATCCCAGAATAAGCAGAGTTGGAAGAGATTCACAAAGGTCATTGAGTCCAACTCCTGCCTCTGCACAGCACCATCCCCAAGGTCACACTGTGTGCCTGAGAGCATTGTCCAAATGCTTCTTGAGCTCTGTCAAGCTGGTGCTGTGACCACTTCCCTGGGGAGCCTGTTCCAGTGCCTGCCCACCTTCTGGGGGAAGAACCTTTTCCTGATATCCATCCCAAACCGCCCCTGACACAACTCCAGGCCATTTCCTTGGGTCATGTCACTGGTCACCACAGAGAAGAGAGGCCTGTCTGCCCCTCCACTTCCCCTCCCAAGGATGTTGTAACTGCAACGCCAGCTCCTCAGTCTCCTCCAGGCTGAACAGACCAGGTGAACTCAGCTGCTCCTCATATGGCTTCCTTGAAGTCCATTCACCATCTTCATTGCCCTCCTTTGGATGGTCTCTTATAGTTTAATAATATTAGTGATTGAGAGATAGGGACATCTGAGTTGAGATCAGAAGCCAATTTTATTGAGTATACAAGGCATTTATATAGGGTTTTACCTGTATGGCACTTACATAGGGTTCTGTTTTTGGTAACAATTCCTATTGGTTACACATTCTTCATGACATCACTTCACCTGGTAACATTATCTTATCACAAAGCTTCACAATCAGTTTCTTGGTCACTTATTGCCCAGGGAGCACTTACCTGTGTCTGTCTCTCCCACAGATTCTACTTGATCAGGCCTAAGATACCAGGCTCCTTTATCAGTTCCATTGTACTCTCTGTTCTATTCCCCATAAATAACTTCATTATATTGTGGCACCTAGAACTGCCCCCAGCACTCGAGGTGAGGCTGCCGCAGAGCAGAGCAGAGCAGAGCAGAGCAGAGCAGGACAATCCCCTCCCTTGCCCAGCTGGTGATGCTGTCCCTGATGCCCCCAGGACACACTTGGCCCTCCTGGCTGCCAGGGCACTGCTGGCTCATGTTCAACTTGAACCCCAGAACCCCAGGGCCCTTTCCATGGCACTGCTCTCCAGCCTCTCATTCCCCAGTCTGTCTGTACAGCCAGGGCTGCCCCATCCCAGGTGCAGAATTCAGCACTTCCCTTTGTTCAACTTCATAGGTTGGTGATTGCCCATCTCTCTAATCTGTCCAGGTCTTTCTGCCATGCCTTGGAGGATGTCAACAGCTCCTCCCAGTTTTGTACCATCTGCAGACTTGCAGTATTAATATAAAAACTCACCAGTACAGCCAGATCATCAGAAAAACTTTTACTGAAATAATAGCCTGTTAAAAAGTAAGCCCTTAAAGTATGAACATGCCATAGACGGTGTAATTCTTCATGCCAATCAAATGTCTGAGATAATCAATTGGAGAACTCCCATTGAGCTTAGCAGGAATGTCTTGGACAAAGCCTGTAGGTAAGTACAGGATAATTGCCAGAACTCTTCCCAGCACACAGTGCAACACAGTGTGGAGTATGTAACTCCACAGTGGATGCCAGAATATGAGTAATGTACATGCAACACACTTCTTGCATATCCATACATGTCCTGATCTCCTTTGCCTGACAAAAGGCACTTAAAGACAAACACTTCCATTTCTGTGACAATAAATCCTTATTCTTCTGCAGATTTTTAAAATTACCTCTTTTCCAAAGCACGCAAACAGCTCATTTGGAGAAATCAGTCCTTACAACAATGCAATAGCAGGGAAAAGTTGCCAAGTGATTTTAGTCATAGTCATAGTCATTTACACAGTAAATCATATGCACTTAGACTCCAAGTGAAAATAAATTCTCAGAGTGACTTGGCCAGTGTTTCATGCAGTGTTTTGTTTGAGCAAAGAGGGGGTAGGAGAGGAAGGGATAAATAATAGCCAGAATAATGTCTCCATGATTGCTTTTTTCATTTGGTATCTTTTTCCAATACACATTAAGGGTGCTAAAAGGATAAATATTTTTTAAATGTCATGTCCCCCTAGCTGTAGCAGATGCAGCAATGCTCTGAGGGGCACAGGACAAACTTTCCGTACAACAACACATTCTCTTTCCAAGAGTACCACAAAATCAAGCTAAGCTGTGTCACTCTAACTCTGCAGAGATACTGTCTCAGTGGGTGTGTAAAGCTGCAGCACTTGGGTTAGGAAAAGAAAAATGAGCTTCTCTCTGAGCTGACTGAGTCTCACCAATATAACTATAGTGGTGTGAGTAGAGTTTTTGATCATTTGTATTGGTTTGCAATCAGAAACATACCCTATGAAGTGCCTGGGCTGCATTCAAGGAATCTCTGGCATAGTTTCCCTGGCAAGACGAAAGATGAAGATGATATTATGACTTGTTTCTTTCCCCATCACAGACACCAGTTTTCCATGTCCTCTCAGGGCAGAGAAACCAGAGAATGCTCTGAATTTTCGCTCACTTCTCTACTGCCAATTTCAGTCATCTAGCAGCCAGGAAATAACATCAGTCAAGGTAGAGTGAGTGTGTTTCCATTCTATAGCTTTCTCTAGTCTTGGGTGCAGAGGGGGAGGTGCTGGAAGTCCTTGATACATGCAAGAAAGCACTGATGCGTGCAAAACTCTTCAGCAAGACAAACTGCCAATATCAGGACATTTCTCACTGCACTGTTGGCTGCAGACTAGAAGCAATGCCTCTGGTTTTGAGTCTGGCATTCTCCATCCTTAAAACAGCAGACACTGCACCTACAACAATAGGCATATGTTTTTCTATACTGCCTTAATATCTGATTCCAACCTGATTTATCCCCACACACAAATGATGCAACATTTATCTTGCTCTGATTCTAGGATGAAATTCTAAATTGTATTACAGTAAAAGTAATTATGTGATATACTGCTACAGTTCTCTGCATATGAATATGAGGGAAATGGCACATGAGTGAAATTAATCACATAAAAGAAAAAATGTATTGGTAGAATAGTTGGGTTTTGCCAGTATAGCTGTAACTAAACATACAATTTCTGCCAGAATAGCCTTGAGTTAAAGATCAAGGCTTTTCAAGATCCAGTCAAGAGATCCAGTCAGAAAATAATGTGGAATGGCTTTTGGTAAATACTGATTATCAGAATAAAGAAAAAGGTTTGAAAGTTTCTTTGAAGGGGAAGATGTATTTACCAACATAGTAAGTGATAAAGCAGAAAGTCCACAGACAAGTTATTTGTTTAAATTTTGCTATGGGTTGCTCAGAAAATACTTTAAATGGCTCGTGTTTCTTTATTACAGCAAAGAGGAGATTTTTCTTTCATTTGGCTGGTTTATTTTCCAATGGTCCTGCTGGTGTTTCAGTTGATTTCAGATTATTCTATGGATGTCTGTTTGTGAAGGATAAGAGGAAAGACAAAAAGGGCTTGGATTCTCAATGTAAAACTCAAACAGCAACCAATGATGCACATTGCTGGTTTCCAGAAGGAAGCTGGAAGTACTTATGTAAATGTAATTAATTTTGCTTTTTTATAAAAGTGAGTAACCTCCCAGAGTAGTGCAGTGGTGATAGTATTTCTTTGTTGCTCCAGAAAGGAGTGAAATAATGCTTAAAATCTCAAGCCACACAGGGGTGGAGCAGAAGTTACCAAAGGAAAGGTCAAAGCTTTGGGTTCATAGTTGTGGAATTGAAAGATGAGAGAATGTAAAAGAGGAGGAAAACACAGACTTAAAGTGCAATGCTAATGATAAGAAGCAACATTAAGAGCTTCTGGTAGGGAATTTTCACCCAGCAAAGATAGAGGAAGGCTTTACACTGCATGCTAATACAGACAGAAAATATAGGAGAACTAATACAACCTAAGCATGTAATCTCCAGAGGCATTTACTTGGAAGAAAAATATTTTATCAGGGTTTTGTGGGAACAGTTAAGTAGTCCATAGCTTGTTGCTCTACCCTCCCCGCCCTCCACTACTGAGAGCAGGCTCAGCAGACTCCTTTCATGTGACTCCTCTTTGCCACCCCATTATGTAGTTTACTACTTTGAAGAGGGGAAGAAATAACCCTCTATACAGTGCAGTGAACAGAATAAAACATCTCAATGTTTCTCACTGAAGACCTGGCAGAATAAAATGCAATATTATGGTATACTATTATGTAAGTGACAAGAAACTTTTTAAGTAAAATTATTATTCAGCTTATCAGTTGGACATAAAACGGGGTGAAGTATGAGAACCATGGCTGTAGTAACAATGAGTGTTAATGGAGTAGACATATCTGAAAGAAGTGCCAAAACTAGTAAAGTGACACAGAGGTTTGGGATTCTCCTCATGGTACTTGACTTGATAGGCACTTCCTGAATAATTGTCTTCTTATTTGGAAAGCACTGAGAGACGTAGCCTCAGAAGTCTGACAACCAGCTTACAGAAACCGGAGTTGTTATCAAGTGTCAAAGCTAAATATCCTGTTAATGAATTGGCTGGTTGCCACTGTCTGGAGATAACACAAATCTCAGACAAAAATTTGCATAAAGCACAAAGAGAGATTTTCTTACACGGGCTCATGGATCCAGACTTTAGGACATTTCTTCTTCATAAAAGTCCTGGTTTGGGACAAGTAAAGTCACCCTGGGACAGTAAAGTATGTTTAAGTGAGATGAGGGATCTAAGGAAGAAAATTTCACTGAGGAGAATTAATAATGGATGGAAGCAGATAAAAGTGTGAGATGGGACAAAAATGTAACAAAACCTGTGGCGGGGCGGGGGGGAGGGGCAGAAGGTCTGAGAAGCTCTTTAGAAACATAGCAAAAATTACTGATAATCTCTGAGAACGTTTGAATCTCTGCTGAAAAGAATTTTAATACAAAAAGGGAAGATGAAATTTAGCGATGCATACAGTAAGGTTACAAAACCTCTTAATTTTCTTATGGTAAATTTAACAGAGAATATCCTGGTCTAACAATAGTACTGTGGTGACTTTACCACAGGAACACTACATTTTTGATGACCACAGCTCAAAGCTATTAATCTAAGAATAAGGGCACTGTAAGCATTTTAGGAGAATTTTGAGTGCAATTTAAAAGAGCCAAGTTGAATTTAAAGAAGGCATTTCTAAGAGGAGAGCACTGGAAAGCCGGTGCCCAGAAATCTTGTTCAGCAGAAGGTTCTAATATTAGGAAATATTTTTTTGATTTCTTAGAAAATGGAAGTAACAATTTCATTGAATTTTTAAAACTAGCAGAATTTTCATAGCCATCTTCAAAGCAATTATTGCTTCCTCAGATAAGAAGCTATTAGATTATAGTATGTTTAGTGTCAATTAATCAGTTTAATCCCATGTAGTAAAACATAAGAATTCTGGAAAAGTGACAAGATAAAGTTCATCATATGGTACATTGCCTTACTAAGCATGTGGCAAATACAGTTATAATTAAAACTCTTATTCTTTGTTTCTTTCTGATCTGAGCAGTACATGCAAATTTAATCACATTGAAGGATATCAACAACACAATTTTTATATGTACAACCTGCTAATAAACCCAGAATTCAGTCCAAGATGTTCCACAGGGGAAGAATAAGGAGTGATGCCATCAAAATCAACCAGGGACTTCTATCACACATAATAAATTCTCTACCAGCCACATTCAGGACAGTTCAAATAATCTTTGGAGGTGAATATCTGATAGACAGTCCAACCAGGGATGTATCATAAGAATGTTTTTATTTGTTCCATAATGAGGCATCAAAATACAGAACACATATATAACCCACAGCTAAAATCAAATTACAGGGACCAAATACTTCATGGGTGAGGATGAAATTCAAAATTATTTTGATAAATTGTAGGAATTAACTGAAATTAATTAAACAACACTGTATATAGAATTGTGAAAAAAATAAATATTTTTGTGCAAAATTAAGAGTAATAGACTAGCAGATTTAAAAAGTGAGTAGGAGTTTATATTATGCTGTTGATATAAATCAAACAGACATTATTCTAGGACATATTAACAGAAGTATAGTATATGTGGGCTACAGAAAGTTATTTTCAATGTAAGGAGAGAAGCCTTTGCTGGATAATTATGTTGTTTGAAGTGCCATGGTTGAGACAAACTGTGGACAAGCTGAAAAATGGCCAAAAGCAAGCACCAAGTATGATAAGTGGGTTGGAAAACTTGACCCACACTGGGAGATAGAAATGGTTTGTTTAGTCTAGAAAACAGAAGATTGGTGGGAGACAGAACACTCTGTAAACGTATAAAATGTCAGTAAGAACAGTGGGAAATTTATGTGAATGGCAAGAGTTGTGCAAGAACATTGAGGGACTGAAATTGTAGCTGCAAGGTGCAAAATTTGGACTTAGCAAGACAATGTAAAACCTGAGGAATAGTAGTCACTAGAACATGAATACAGAAGTAGTAAGGTGCTAATGTTAATTATTTTGTATCAAAAATTTCTTATTAAAGGATGGTAACAGATAGGTATTTATTGTGGTAGTGCTAGAAGTATATAATAGACTTCTAAATTTAGCTATCCCTGAATGTGAATAGAGATTTCACTGACGCTAATGATGAAAATATGTAACTGGGAATCACACTAGTATGGAGGATATTGGTATCTGGCATATGGACTGGACAAGGAAAACAACAATTATTCAAAGGACACCAGTAATCCCGAACATGAGGATAAACACTCTTCTTTTCATTATCTATTGAGACAACTGTAACTTAATAACAATTTGAACGTTGTTAATCAAAATGTTACAAAATACTGGTCATGGAAAATGAGTTTGGATTACATGATTAATCCAATTAAGATGACTCTAAATTAAACATCTGAGTAAACCAAGTAAATGTAAACCAAAATTTCTGTTTTCAGGGGGACATGTTTTGATAAATTAAGGGAATTCTCAGCTGGACTGAGTAGTTTTGAGATCAGAATGTTCCAGGGACCTGGAATGTATCCTGTCAATGGTGCAAAATATGTCAGGAAGCTGAATCCCAAGAGCAGAGAAGAAAAGTGTATAGAAGAGGCTTGAGATAATGGATATTTACCCATCTTTAAAAGATATATTTAGAATAAATAGCTGTCTTACAAAATAATATACAAAAGTACAGAGAAGCAGAAGAAATTGTGTCTTAAAATCCAGAAGATGAGTATGATTAAATGTTAAATAGAGGCTGGAAGGAAATTACTTTCAGGAACAAGACTTGATATTACTCTTGTTTAATATTTTCATAATAACTTGGCACATAATATGGGAGCTTTCTGATAAAATCTGCCAATTAAAAAAAAAAAAAAAGACAATAACAGGAAGGAATGGGGATATCATACAGGGATATGGATCACCTTTAAATCTTGAGTAACACAAATGGGACAAAACTGAATAGGATAAAATGTTTAAGTCATGCACTTGGGTGCTAGTAACAGAGGGTCCTCCGAAAACTAGAAACTCTATGCTTGAAAACAACTAAGGAAGAGAAGTACTGAGGTGTAAAGAGTCATTCCAGAATGATTAGGAGATTCTAATGTGACACAGCTGTGAATGAGGCAAATGCTATTTTATGACATACCAAAAGAGGTATTTCTGACACAAGTAAGGAATAGCAGTGTCACTGTATAAGATCTGGCAAAAACATCTTTGTATGAATAGTACAGTTTTAATCACCCCTCTTCAAGGAAACACAACCGAAACACAAAAGGAAAAGGTTACTAGGTTAATGAGAGAAACAGAAAGCATGTTTTTCAAAAAGAAACTTAAAAGACTATGATTGGTTAGAGCAGCAAGAGAACAATTCAAAAGAGATGTGATGATTGCCTATAAATACATCTGAAGAACAAGTACCAGTAAAAGGAAAGAAGTATTTAATATAAATAATAATGCTGGAACAGAAACAAAAGGCTATAATCAGCCCTGAGTATGAATAGAAATTAGAGATACAAATCATTAAAACAAAGAAGTTCTTGAACTGTGTTCCTTTGAGAGTAATGGGGGCAAAAAAAAACCCTAATTGCCTTTAATGGACAAGATAAGTTTATAAGAGGGATGATGTAACATAGCTTCAAATGACTGCAGGGATTGAATTTGATGATACAGAAAGACCTTTTCAATCTTGTGTTTTTGTTGTTATAAAAAAGTAATGAATTATTTTGCTTTGTTTCTACTAAGGTAGGATATAAAATGTTTAATTTCATTTGCATTAGAGAACGATGTTGACATTCTACAAAGACATCAGACACTGAAGCAAACTAGCTAAGAAAGTTTCCAAGAAGCACTTGAACAATTATTTGACATGGCTTTTCTAAGTGTACTGAGACAGACTTACAGATATGGGTTTTTTGGAGGTTCTTTTCAGCCCTAAATTTCTATTGGAAAATATAAGCTTATATTTCTGGACTCTGGCTTAGCAAAACATCAAAAACCACAATTTCTATTAAGTCATTTACACTCTACAACTTCTGGAGATGTTTGCAGTGGTTCATTATTTATTATTTTTCCAGTGTTTGGAGTGTTTTAGAATATTCATAAAGTAAGCACAATTCCCAGCTGGAGACTGGAAGACTTTGGCTTTCATACCTGGAGATTCTGATATACACACGGAAGAATACCATTATTGTATTTTGCATCCTATACCAGAGAAGATGCAGCCTTGTGTGAGCTCCAATGTAAAACTTTTCTTCTCTGAACTTTGTTCCAGAGTGGCAACAGGATTCTGTGTTCCATCATTCTGGACCACTGGCAGGGACCATCAATAATAAATTGTGATGATGAGAATGGCAAAACATGCATGCACATTGCTGCTGCTGCAGGCTACAGTGATATCATCAGTGAGCTGGCTAAAGTCCCAAAGTGCAACCTGCAGGCCCTTGATGTGGATGACAGGTAACCATGGAAATTCTGAAATTGCTGCTTTCTTTCTAATAGCCTGATACCAGCTCTGTTTACTATATAATCATGTTTCCTGTTTCACTGGTCATGGCCTAGTAATGCCCTGCACTCCACAGAGAGCTGTGCTTGTTCAGAAACACTGCAAACCAGTCCAGCTCACATGTATCATACTTAGGATGATAATTGACTAGAAGGAATTATATTTAGCTTTCTGTTTGTGCTAGAATAGGAGACTATTTGTGTAAGGACTTTGCCACCACTCACCTGTTTCTTTCAATAAAAAGTGAACATTCTTTTCGAAACAATAGAATCCTGCAACTTGAAGCCATGATCCTGTTGTTGTTTTTATTTAAGAAATGGCAGTGTTCTTTTGTTGTATTTAAGTTGAAATTATCATACTCCTATAGGACCAGAGGAGCCTCACCTTCCATTCTGAAAAGACCTGTGATTCCTTCTGTGATTAAATCTCTATTTCATAAGTACAGAAGAGTCATCTTTCCTTTTTTTCACTCCACACCTACCTTCCTTGGAACTTTGCTCATAAGCTTATTTAATGCAAAGAGAGCTAGCTGGCTGTTCATGTTGATCATTCTGCAGTGAAGCAAAAGCCAAGGTTTTCTTGGCTTAGGCCTTCAGGTACTTAATATCATTCTTAATGGAAAAGTGCAATAAAATGGAACAGAAATAAAATGAACAGGGTTCTTGAGCAGTTTCTAAACATCATTAAAATGTAGTTGAGAAGGCTATGTTTCTATGGAAAGAAGAGCAAAGGGAGGAGATTGCCTACACTTCAAAATTCATTAAGACATTTCACCTATTCCAGTCATTAAGACTATTCCACCTATTCCAATATCTGTGCTCAGACATTTCCACAGAATAAATTATCCTTGGAGAGGGAAAATATAAGCTTTTCACTACAAACACATACATAAGATTTTCATTCTATTGTGTTTCTGATTGCACCCAATCCAAAATCACTGGGACTGAAAAGGAATACAATTTTTTTTTTTTTTTTTCTTAAATGCTTTTTGTGTAGGGTTGTCTGTGATTTCAGGTTTTCCACAAGAGCAAAATACTACAATTTGGAAACTGGACAAAAGTTTCCAAATACAAGATGCAAATTTTCTGCCAAGCACAAAATCAGTTTGATTCTCCTGTAGAGGTTCAAAACTCTATGTGTTCTGGTTTCTGCCTATTGCAGAACTCATGAACTGGCAAAGTGGCAGTCTGGTAGATGTGTTCAGTCCTTGTCATTCATCTGGGAGAGGCTTTTCTTATTACCTTCAAGTATTTTTTACCTTTCCTGTAGGACTCCTTTGCACTGGGCTGCAGCAGCAGGGAAAGCTGACTGTGTACAAACACTGCTAGAACTGGGGATAGACAGCAGCCCTCGAGACATCAATGAGAACACTCCTCTGTCATATGCAATATACTGTGGGCACACTGCATGCATCAAGCTGCTGTCTCAGGAGAGCAGGTAAAAGTAAATTTCACATCTTGCTCACGTATTGCCACTGACTAGAAAACAAATTTATTGCTTATTGAATACTACTGAAGGGTTTGAGCTCTTGGTGGTGCTTTCTTGATTCATTGGCAATACTCATTTCATTTTCCACCAATGTTACAACATCACAATCAGTTCTCTACTAAAGACTCCTCACTGAGGTTGTTTTACCACTCTACCAAGCAGCAGAGGGTTCTGAAGAAGATGCGCATATAGCTCTTGCTCAGTCACCTTCATATACAAAATTTGTGTAACAAAATTCCAGCCCTCAGATATATGTACCTTTCACTTCTTTGAAATCTCTGTGCCCTATCTGTGTGTTCATGTCAGACAGATAGGCTGAGCACAAAAGCAGCTTTCACAGACAATAAAATAAATCTCCAGTTTTCATCCTCAGAGTAAGGGTTTGGTAGTATTCTCCTAGCCTTCTTTAGTTCTCTACCTTGATGTGGTTTTTTTTCTGTGTTCTTGTCTGTTAAAAAGTATTAAAAAATACTTATTGGTTACAATCTTCCTTTCTTTGTATTAGTCCTTTTTCGGTAGCTGTTTTTTAATTAGTTTGCATTCTTCTGCTTCAAGTATGCACTTATATTTTTCTCCCCATTTCTTTGTGCTTTCTGTACTTATGTAATCAGAAGTTAGTATTATGTCCTATGCCTCAAATGTGAGACACAGGTGATATTACCTCTCCCCAGTCTCCTGCACTCTGTCTATTAGAGAAGGTAGGAGATTATCCAAAATTTCATTGCAAAACAAAGACAGCAATACTGACACCATTTTCAGTATTGCCTTTTTCTTTTTTGTATGTTCTCTGTATTCTTCGCGCATATATATATATATATATATATATTTGTACCTTTGTAGCCTGTTGTACTAGTGGCTAGTTTTCCCAGTAATTTTCCATGGCCTTTCTCTAGGAAGAAAGACAAAAACAAATTCCAGAGCTCCAAACCCCAAGGGGTACAAGGCCCTTATGCTGTCTTGGTTCTTCCTGGCTACCAAGGCTGAGAACAACTGCTCTAGATACACTCTCATGGGCAAACTATAACTAGTACCAAGGGAGGGGCTCCAGAGAAGGGGCTTGACCTGGGGGGGATTTCCATCACCACTTCTTCTCCTTATTTGAGAATTGATGTTCTTGTATCAATTATGCTAACTTCCTAAAACCCATAAAAATGTACTCAACCTTGTGGGGGTGGGCTTTTATGGACATCTTTCCATAACTGCCCCTGAAGGTCTTCAATAATGTTCGCTTTTATATTACCTCCCATACCAAAAATACCTTGAGTTTCATTTCTAGTTTGGAAAAGGCAACAATACCAGTGTAAGTAATTATCTTGACTAATCTGAAACTGTGCTGGACTTCTTTAGCACAAGCAAGGCAAGAGAAGGGGCTAGAAGTGAAAGGGTGAATGAGAAAGATGAAAAAGGAAGGGGGCAGTAGGAACGGGGAACTAGAGCCTTTTTTTACAGTGTTTGCAATGACTGGAGATACCTTTCCAAAAGTGGCATAATACAAAGACCACCTGATTTAAAAGACCACAGCATGATCTTCTCATTATCATTCATCCTCACATCTGGTAGATGCTTATGATGGTTTGGCATTTAGGAAAAAAAAAAAAAAAAAAAAAAAAAGGTAGAAAACATGGAAGTGAGGGCTTTGAGAGAAGCTGTTGGGACTTTATTCTCTGCTTGAGACCTGGCCAATAGCTGGCCATTTCTGAGAATTGACAGTATTGTTCACCACTGAAAAGTGAGATCAGCTCTGTGAATACCAGCTTTTAAACCTAAGCCCAGGAGCTTCTGGCTCTTTTTTGTTTCCATCTTTGAAAGGTAACAGAACTCCAGCTAGCTCCCGTTCCCCCCGCAGGCCTGTGCGGCCCGGCAGGGGCTGGGCTTGGCCTGCCGTAGCTCCCGGACGGGGGAAGGAGCCTGTGGGACTTTCCTCGTCCCAGGCTGGAGCCAGGCTCTGCTATGGCCCTCCCAGGAAGCCTTCTGGGTCCCGGTCCAGTGGGGTGTCTGAAGCCTTTCCCAGGGGAGCCCTGGCCCTAGGCTGGGCCGAGCCATGGCTGCTGACATCTCGCCAGTATCTCCTCTCCCCCCACCGTGGCCCGGGGGGGCTGCACAGACGGTTCCAGGCCAAAAAAGCAGCCGAAAACCCTCAGCTGCCTTTCGCTGCCGAGATGAAATCCGACACCGTGACTACCTGCTGCAGTTCGAGCCAGATTTTAACCCTTTCACTACCCAGATGAGATCTGCAGATTTAATCCCTTCCCAGAGAGAGGAAAGTGAGAGCGATCAACATGTAAAGAGACAACATAAACCATCAAAGTCAGTGAAAGAAAGAATCAAGCCTCAGATGGAAGGAGAATGAGGAGATGCTTTAATAAGCTGAAATATTCTTTTGGTAGGGCCATGGACAATAATATTCTGAAAAACTCCTTTAATTCATGAAAGAGTATTTGGGGGAAATGAAGTATTTCAATGTGTAGATCTGAGCAAAGGTATCCATTGATAAGCTAAGGAAATGGTGGAGTAACTGTGATCCCATGAGATGCTTGAACAGAGAGAGAGAAATGAGAGTTGATAAAGACCCTTGGCCCCCAGGGAGAAAAAGAGAAAACCTCTGTTCCCAGAGATGATCACAGAGACAGATGAAGAGAACCTTTGCTTTTGAAAAACTCATCCTTAAAATAATACCCCTTGTGTTCATGGCCCATGAACATATCTCAGGGTGGTGTGAAAATGGGAGGAGAGTCAGAGGTTTTTTCTGGGCAGATGCCAATCATAGGACTGAAAAGCCATGAGAAAACTGTTTTCTTGTGGAGAACTCCCCATGACAAGAGAGAGCTCCTTTCTCTACAAAGACAGATGAAAAGATTATTGTAAAGTTTAGACTGCTTTAACCACCAGGTTTTGTCTCTATGTTGTCAGCTGGACAAGGGAAAGGTTGGGTGGTAGGGAGGAAAGGTTTCTGGAGGTTTCATACTGGTTTCTTATTCTTGTAGTTCTGTTAATAAACTTTCTTTATTCCTTTTAAGTGTTGAGCCTGTTTTGCCTTTCTCCTAATCCATATCTCACAGGAAGAGATGAGTAAGTTTTCTGGGGATTTTTAGCTTTAAAACCACCAGAATGCCAAAGCCAGAAAATTTTGTTTGTTTTTTCCCAGATAGCTATGCTAAGTTACATTAAGATGATTGTAAGGCAATTCATCTATAAGAAAGAGTGAAGTAACACAGCAGCACTTTCAGTCTTTGTTAATTACAAATTTGGGATCCTAATTTTCTTGAACCACCCAGGCAAATTTATCTGGATAGAATGCTGCTTCTTTCATGGAGTAATACAGTTGATATTTTCTCATTGTTTGGTAATATTGACATCACATTTTGTTTTGTATTTCCAGTAGATCTGAGTCAGTTCATAAGTTTCCCTCCCAGAACAACAGACTTATAAAGAAAGAAGGACGATTCAGTATGCTGAACCAGATCTTCTCTTGCAAGAGGAAGAAAGACTATCAGAAAACCAGTCAGAAGGAGAGAAACAGGGGTCAATCTCCTGGAGAAGAGACCTCAGAAGTAGATGATATCATCACCCGTTTTGATTGCATTATGAACAAAAATTGCAAAGACATTCCAGATGAGTGTAAGAGCACACCTGAATTTAAAAGAAAGAGCACAGACACTAAGTACCTCATACCAGAAAAGAAGCCATCAGTATGTCAGGGACTCCCACCCATCACCACCCAGACCTTCCCCCCAATCACTGCAGGCAATTCCTTCCTAACTGCTTCCCAGAGCAAAATATCAAGCTTCTGCTCCAGCTCCAGTACCCACCATTTTCCACACAAATCTCAAAAGAGTAGGAGTGAGCACAACTTGCTGGACAACGCAGATAGCTGCCACATTTTGCTGGATGATCCCTGGAACACAGTCTCTAACCAAAGACTCTCTTACAAAGTCTGTACTAGAACTCCTTCAGACAAACTGATGAATGGCTTAAACTCTGATAGATCCCACCATGTGCTTTTGTGCCCTCCCTGCCTTCCCTCACTTCCCAGTTCTCCATCAGGTAATTTTTTCCTTCTCTATATCCTAAATCCTATAATATCTACTGATGTGGCAAGTTGAGTCAGAAAAAAGTAAGGACCAATAACATTTCTATTTTTAACTTTTTTTTCAATTTCTCCTTTATCTGGCCATCACAGATAGCATGTGGGTGGGACATCAGTTGAAAGCTGAAGCAAGGTGCTTAGATGTGGGAAATAGGAGATTTAAGTAGGTCTGATGAGCAAGCAAAAATGCAGATATCAAGAAAGCCTAAAAGGCACCTGAGCAATTAGTGCCTCCAGGTCATTTATGTGCTTTGTGAATTGTACATTAACACCCACTACTCGACCTGCTGCCTTGTGTCCACATCTCATCCTGGATGCAGATGTGTAAGGGAACAGTCTTGCCCTCAAATCTTTGACTGTGCTGAGAGCTGCTTCTGGAACCAACCAGGTCCAGAGCTATGCTGGACAGCTTTATGCCATTCCACTTTACCCTTATGGATTTATTCTGACTCCAGGCTGCAGTGGCACCCCTTCCCACCCTGAATGCAACCCTGAGTGCCAGCTCTTTGGTATGATGGTTTTTACGGTTTCTCCAAAGCTGAGTTCAGGTTGCTAAATTTACAGAGATGTAACAAATACTTTTATGCTGAGGTCTGGTGTCTTGGTTTGAAAGACAGGTGTCTGCTAGGGAAGGCAGGAGCCTCTCTTGGAATGGAGAATGTATACCCCCTCCCTCTGAATTATTATAATTTTGCAATTAAGGGGCTCTCAGGCAAAGATTTGGGATGGGCATAACAGTTCTTTACTAGTACGTATAACAAGGCAACCAAACAACAACAACTATGGCATTAAGGACAAACAGAACCAGGGACCCCGTGACAGCCCTCTCAGCCGAGACGGGAAAGGATGGAGGAGAGGCTTTGCTTCACAAACGCCCCTGGGGCAGTCGATACCGGTGCCCCAGCAGGACTCTCGGAAGCACCAAGCTGGAACGGCAGGAATGAGCAGAAATCCCCTGCTGGTGGATGAGATGTGTCAGAAGCGGTGGCTGGATCCGCGGGACGTCCCGGCAGGGCGGGGCTGCAGCGCACAGAAACCCAGAGCAGCGCCGGAGGAGCGGCGGCCCGGCTCCCAGCAGGGCAGGGAGAGGCCAGCTCAGGCTCCCGGACACCGAGGAGATGCGGATAGGTCCCTCTTTTAGTGAGGCAGGTGTTTATAAGGTCCCGGGTCAGTGGCTGCTCTCACGAGCAGAGGCTCACTTCACAGTAGAAGCAGCTCCGGGCTGGGTTACGCCCGTGGCAGCGATTTCCTTTCCCCGAGCACAGCAGCTCGCACCATCCTCCTTTGAAGCCCCCGAGAGAGAGCCAGGAGCTGCCCCAGCCCTCCTTTACCTGCCCAATTCCCGCGGTATCGCCGTCCCTGGGAGAGAAACTCCCCAGAGGAGAGAAATGCAACCAGATGCCCTCCTTCCCCCTGGGCTCGGCCACTCCTTTGTTTTCTTAAGTACCCGTAAGTGCCCAGTAGTCAGTGTTTCTTAGCAACTTATGGGAAAAATTCCATAGGTAAGAAGGAACCAAAAAAAAAAAGAAACCTGGCCCCCAACATCTGGAAATTGTAATGCAACAGTAATGAAGCAGAGCATTAGAATTCTAAGGTGAAATTGATACCAGAGTTTGGCTGGATTTGGGATCTAGTATTTTCGTTGACTCACGTCCATTTTTAAATGAATCTGCCTGGCTGGCCTGTATTCTGGAGTTTACTTCAACGTATCAATGTCTCCAAATTAATCTCCTTTGGGGTTAGTCCCGTGCAAAAATTAAATACATCTAGCATGCCTTTTAATCACTGCAGTATCTAACCGAAAATGAAGCAAGCAAAAGCAAACCTCAAACTTTCCAGAATACACTTAAAAGGAGTAAAAATTTTACAAGAAGTTAATCTACATTCACCCCGAGAGACGTGAGTGACATTACCCTTCAGTGTAAAGAGGAGTGAACAGAAACCCTAAGAAGAGCCCCCAGTTAGCCACATGATAGTGCAAACTGTACAGAAATCTAAGAGAAGTGAAGTATAAAAAAGCAAATCTTTGCACACATGTCTGACACCTAGAGCAATTTCAGAATGACAGGTCATTATACATACATTGTGCAAATAAAACCTGGAAATAGCTTTTTCGTGTAAAAAGGAACTATTTAAAAAGTGCCACTTCCTGAATATGAGACCACATTCCTGAATGCTTAATAGAACTGCTCCGTAGGTGTCACCACTTTTTTACAATGCACTCTTCAGCTACTCACTCAACCATACGAGCCCCAGACTCCACATGCCCAGCAATGATTGCTTCTGCACGACTCCTTCTACACTAAATTCTGCAAGGTTCATCTCACACGTGGAACACAAGAATACCTGCAGGGCTACTTTATAACCTCACTATAATAGGGTACAGTGAGGCTAAGATATTTGGGAACATTGAACTTGACAGCAATAGCAGGAATGATCTCAAAATGGATAAACCAAAACTGGAGGACAACTATTTCTGGGTAAAGTTTCCTATTGGAATTTGCTAGATTATTAATACATTTGATATGGAAGTAACTACCATGTTATTTAAAATGGGATTCTAGATTTTTCTTAATATTGAAGTATACTACAGTCCTAAGAAAATGGTGATATTGGTTAAACCCTTGTCTGATCTGGGCAGAAGGATAGGTGGTTTTCCTAGAAAAAAATATTTCTGTGAATATCCTATGACAAAAATCTAGTTCTTATAAATGGAGCAATCTTTGCATGCCCAAAGAGAAAGTAATAATCTTATTTCTGACGATTTATTATCTCTCAGAAAATAAAAAGCCTGAGTCTTCTTTAAGCCTAGTTTTCTTTGTACCAACTCCCTTTAACAACATTTTCCAGCAGTAAAATTATTCCTGTAGCTGGCAAAAAGGACCTTCCTTTGAAACATGTGAATTAAAATCCTCTATGGAGGAAAAGAGTGTCTGACAGGAATGCATTGCACAACAGAGATACTGTCTCACATTTCTTTGTGATAAAAAGATCTGCTTGTCCCTCTTCATGCCTTTGTGTGTGGTTTAAATCTGTCTGCCCCTGTAATTAAAGCCACCTGACTTTCTGTGAATTAGAACTGCATTTACTGTATGAGCTCCAGGGCTTCCAGGTCTCCAGTGTGCTGTTCCTGCAGCACTTACAGGGATCAGAAAGCAAAGTCTGGTTCCAGCCCAGCCAGCAATGCTGTGCAGGCAGCTCTCTGTATGAGAAAAAAATATCTTTTGTTGGTTTTTGCTGGGGTTTTTTGTTTGGTTTGGTTTTGGGTTTGTTTGTTTTTAATTGATTTTTCTTTCTTTCTGCAGGAAACTTAGCTGAGGGGGAAAAAAAACATCTGGTTTTTGAAGACACTGAAGTGTTAATACTTCATTTCTCAATTCATGACTGGGGGGGACTACATATAATTTCCTAATCACTGAATATCTAGCCCAGGATCGTGTGTATCAATAACCTAAAGAAACTAAATTTGAAAATTCTTTTCTCTGTTGATACGTAGTGTTGATTGTCTTGCATGACCATGTCCATTGTCAAAGTGAAAGCTAATTTTTATGCTCACTTGCCACAAAGGCAGCTGGCCCATATATGCGCCAAAGCCTTTGGAGGCTTTTTTGTTCTATTTTCTGTGTTCCCGGGAATGAAAGATGAGTCAATTTACTAGCTGAGCATTAGCACTTACAAAAAGGGGAGAGGTTGCTGTATGTAGCAATGAGAATTACCTTACTACTATGCCACTGGTTTCTGTCAGAGTTATTGCACTCCACTGAGAAGAGCAAAGACAGTCTATACTAAAAATTGTCAAAATTTCAAGAGTTCTTGCTGGCCACAGTACTGGCATAAAAAATCTGAAACATTTTGTACTTACGACCTTTGCAATCATCTCTGTGCAAAATGTACTGCCATCTACATTTGCAAGGAAAACTAGTGGAAGTAGAAAAATTCCTAGTGATATGGGTAACAGGAAACCTGTCTCCAGTATAAGGCAGCTCTGAGATGCCTATCACCCACTCCTCTCTGGGGTTACTAAATTTCCAGATGTAAGAGGATACTTTATTATGGGTTTTATTATAGCAGCTCAGTACCTTTTGACCTATTAGCTGGATAGGTAATGTGAAAAATGGGCTGTTATTAAGTTTATGATGATATAAGCAGTATGGTGTAGTTCAACAGGAAACATTTTTTTACTAGGAAAGCAGAGCAAAGATGATCAGTGTGGCTGTCACGTTCTCAAATTTAAGAACCAATTTACTCAGAGACATTCATCATAATATTAACAACTTTTACATATCACTATGTGGTTCACCTTCCTAAATGCAAAGAAATTTTTTTTTAAAAACAACCTGTAGAAAAACCCAAATGCAGTCCTGCATTTTTTAAGAATGAAATTGCCTCCTTTACATTTATTCAAAACTAACTGCAATCATAAATGTGCTCTCAGGGACAGAAGAGATGTCTCAAAGAGAGAAAAAATATTTTTCCAGATGTTATATGAAACAGATAGAAAGGAAAAGTAGAATATTTCCCCTTGATGCCAAAACTTTTAACAAGGATTCTTTTCCAAGCATTCATGGCACCCTTGCAAACATGATTATGTTTTCTACTGTTGTTTTGCTGACAGATAGCCCCATTTATGGAATGAACGTGTCTCTTGATAGCAACAACAACCTCCCATTATCAAAGCCATGATGGTATATACACAATAAGCCATTAGTTCTCAGCATAAGCATAAGCATAGAAACCAATATAACTTGAATTGCTCTAATGAGAGCAACAAACGATTTTCTGCTATATTGAAATTGATATATTTAGTTTTTTGTGGATGCAAGGTCTATAGAAGAAATTTACCAACTAGACACTAGTGATGTTAAAGAGTAAAACACGGGAAAAGCAAACTGAAGTCTGTTTCTATTAAGCAGAGCTGACCCATACAAGATTCTTCATGCTTTAGCTCAAAGACATCGGCCTAACCACAGGATCCAGCAGACTGACCCAATGTCTATCAACTGTTGTGGCTTTTGGACCAGAACCTTGCTCCATGCTGAGCTGAAGGCTGCACTGTAACATGGTGGTTTGCCTGACAAACACCACTGCAACTCCTTTCACACAGAATCTGTTTAGTCAGCAACACAGAACATAGTTACAGCATTCATTACTTTAGAAAAGTGCTCAACAACTATTTTTCTTTAGCTTTATGTTTTACAGCCCAGCAACACATAGGTAATTTTAAGTATCAGCTGCAAAGCCACAAGCATAATTAATATAATTCCATCTCTTCATCCTGCTTAGGATGTCCTGCTACATGCACCCCATGTCTCCCCTTGTCTCTGTGTGCTGACAGAGCATATGCCTGCTCTTCACTGAGCTATGTTGAAAAGCAATGCTAGATGAGCAGCTGCTTGCCAAGACAACTCATTACACAGCTCACCACAGATTTGGTGATAACAAGAAAAACAATTTGAGGGACTTGAGTATCACAAATAAGATCAGCTCAGGAAAAAGATCTGGTGAAAAGGTTGACTTGGTGCTTGAGTTTCTACTTTTTTAGTATTAGACATGTCCTTTATGTGATGATATGCATTACATCATCTAACATACTGTATTTTTTAATGCCAGAATTAACCAATTAACCTTTCATTTTCCAGTATATATTCTTCTTGGTGAAAATGATACTGCCATAATCATAGTTTAATAAGGATCAGTATTGCCTTCTATTGGTTGTGTAATGCTTTTTTCTGCAACAAAACCCTCTTAAAACTAGCCTTCCATGTCCTTTTCCACCCAGCAGCTGAACTCTGTGTTTTAATACTTAAAAAGGCTGAGAACCTACCAGGATATTTTGCAAATTTAAGCTTCAATTCTGAAATCAAATCATCTATTTGAATAATTTTACAGATTTAGAGTCCAAATATTCTTACAGAGACCTAGCTAATAAACTGTGCCCATTTTAAGACCTATTGCTATGTTATATGAGAAAAAGTGATAAGGGTATATGTGAAGGTTATACTAAATCAATCAGTCCTTTTTATAAGTGTAAAGTGAACTAAGCAACTGCTTTTTTTTTTTTTTTTTGGTCAGTGGTTTCTTGCTATTACATATTTCTGAGAAATACTAAGTAAGTTTTCTTTCCTTTTCTGGAGAAAAATGCACAGTGCACCACACTAGTTAAAATTATTTCCATAATAATTTTCTTTTTCTTTCACAGGTAGAAGTTTTCAACGGATGTCCATAGACCAGCAGAAAATGAAAAATATTATTCCTGTACAGAACAGTCTAGCTCCAATACCAAACCACAGTGCCCACAAAAGTAAGTACAGACAAGTGTCAGTTACAGTCTCATATTGTGTGCCTCCATCGCTGGCATTTGAGGGCTTGAGAGAGGTTTCGTGTTTGTTTGGAGACTGTCTGTCCATCCCCCTGTCTGTTCACAGAGAAGTCACCTACAGCACATGGCCTAAGATCAGACCCAGATTTGTTTTAAATATCTCTATGAATGGAGATTGAGACTACACAGTTTTTGTGGGCCATCTCTTCCCAGTGGAAGTGAGTGGGAAGTGTTTGACTACCCTCAGAGGAAAAAAGTTTCTTATTACTTATTTGTGGCCATTGATTCTTTTCCCTCCATAGAACTCCACTGAGAAGAGTCTGTCTCTTTTTCCATTACTCCCCACAATCAAACATTTATGCATATTGACAATATCCTTTGAACTGCCTTCTCTTCTTGAGGCAGAACAGTCCCAGCCCTTTCCTTTAGTCATCTCCATTACCCTCCACTGGACATAGGCATGGACTGGACATGGTATGGCCCCCCACTCTTGTACTAGGAGCCTCAGAACTGGACTCAGAACTCCAGATGTGTTTCACCCAAGCTAAGTAGAGGGGAAGAATCACCTGTCACAATCTGCAGCCCTGGATGCTGTTGGGTGTATTTCTGCTTGGGCACATTGCTGGCTTATGTTCAGCTTGGGGAAGCAGTGGTCCCAAAGAGCAGAAGAGCATCACCCCACTCCCAGCGTTTCAGCAGAGTGTGAAGACTGTGATTGTTAAAGGCTGGATCAAGCCAACAACTGGGGTGTTCTTCATACACAGACACTAGCCCTACTCCCAGCAGTGTCTCAACCTCTCATTCTTGTGCTCCACAAAGCACAAATCTCCATTGTATACTGGATGAAGATTTACAGGTTACTAATTGTCCTTCTGTAGATCAGCCAGGTCCTAAAGCATTCAGATCAAAATTTAAGATTCCCTTCTGCCTATAATCTGAATGTCAGAAGCAATTCAGCAGTGATGACAGTATTACTAGAAAGGAGGCAGAGGCAGCCTTATAGGGACCATCAGATTGGGTGGGGATACACAGGTCCCTGCACTGCTACTGCTTTTTACATCAGACAGGAAGAAGAAAAGGTGTTTGAATTACTGAGGTAATTCAATATTGAGTATTGAGTATTGACTTATTCTCTGTCAGCCCAGAAGGAAGAAAATAATTTAATTGTTTTTAAAACCCCATGTCCAAGTGTTCTATTTTTTAAACTTTTCTACTCATGTTTTCTGTATCTTCTAGTTAAATCATAGTTGTAAGCAAAATCCATGAAAAATTCATTCAAAGTAATTGTCGTTCTTGCATTCATACAAATGGTCAAGAATTTAGTTCTAGTCTCATGCCGGAAACTGTTTTACAAATAAGGTACAATTGTCACAATTAAGAATCATGGTTTAATGAACGAACACAGCACATCTATCCAGGTACCATTACTGCTGGAACGTTAGTTCAAGCCAGTAACAGAAAACGAAAATTAATTTCAAAATAGACTGTATTTCTTGTTAACACAAATTACATATTTGCCTCTGAAGCTTTCTAAATAACACAGTCTCATCTCAATATGAGATTTCACTTGTCCTCCATCCAGCCCTAAAAATATTACTCTTTTGGACATGGCCTTTATCCAGGCAAAATGCTCCAGCAACAGACTGAGTATAAATACCTGTGTTTCTCTATTATTTTTATTCTCTAGTATATAACTAGATGTGTGTTAAAAATATGCTAAGGAAAAAGAAAAAAAAAAAACAAAACCAAGAAGCTGTAACAATAAAATAAGCAAAAACGAGAATGAGAACTGAAACTACTCAGAGATTAACAGAAAGAAGAACTATCTCCCCCCAAAAAGGAAGGGGAAAAAAAAAAGAAGGAAGAAATTATTAAATCTCTCAGTAAAAACATTTTAAAATACACATTAGAAAGAGGAAAATAGGAATTAAACAGTAGCCTAAGAAGAGTATTTGAGTGACTTTAAACCATAAATTCTCAGCCTTCAAATATTCCCAGGGCCAAAGACCCCTCACATGGCTTCTTGAGTCTCCACAACACAGACTGCATCACCTGTTCTGTATGCTGCTACTTCATCCCCCACACACTCTTTCTATCTCCACATGGAATGCTTCCAACACCCTCTGGAAAACAGGCTGTCACACACTCCTTAAAAAATGTCAGAATAATTTTTCAAACAAATATGGGACTTCTAGAAAACTCTCTGCTGCTGTCATTTCTCCATGTAATTAAGAAGGTCTGATGATTCTGGAGACATAAGAGGAGACAACATGTGTCTGATGCACAAAAAAGTGACATTATTACTTGCTGGGAAAAAAGCCAACAACAAATTTAAAAAACAAATTTAAAATCTATTTCTATGGGTCATTTAACAGTGTTTATGGAGATCTGTGGTTGTTTTTGACATTATTCATCATGATTTGAAGTTTCTTCTTTCCCAAATTAACAGCAAAGCACTCCACAAAGCACCCACATCTCTGCAGAAAGGTGCTGCGGTCCATTGCTTGCAAAGGAGGGGAGTCTAAGACCTATTCTTCTGCTGGACTCCATACTCCTCAGGCAATGCCTTTCTGACAGCCTTATTTTTGCCTCTGCAGTTTGTAATAACAACCACTCCAGAGTCTACTGAGTGGAAAAGGCTTCCTGAACCAGTAGCTCCTTTGTACCACTAGGTCTTCGGTGGCCAATTCTGCTCTCCCCATGTCAGTCATTAATGGTGTTTTTGCTTTATGTAGCTCCTGGGTCCTTAAGGGCTCTGCCTCCCACAGATCCCAGCTCTGGGTCTGGGCTCATGTGTTTCAGCACATGTACTAACACTAGTCATTATATGCATTGTTTCAGAGCTGTGTATGTACCAATCCTGAAATCTTAAATCCAATAAACTGAGCACAGTATGTGGGACTATGTGGGAAGCAATGGTGTTTGGGTTCTTTGAACGAGCATGAGTTTGTGATGGCTGCTTTGTCATGGGTTGAAGTTAAGCTTTTGGCCTACTTAAATCCATCATTTAAAGCTTTTAATGATGTACATAAAATACATAAAGCTTTATGGATACTTTTCACACAGACATGAACTTTGAATATATTAACAATGACTGTTCCAAAGAGAAATACTAGTGAGCCTCTCAAAATTTGGTTTGCACATCAAAATTTTTTGAGTGAACTCAAAGTATTCTACCATGTGCGAGAAAATATATTAATATTATGATCACATTTTTCAGGTACAGGCTTGAGTACACACAGTAAGAGACAACAGCTCAAAGAAAGATGCAAAATCATTTGTAAAAATGCCATGCTTTTCACTTTCTGTGCACTTTCTCTTTTTTTTTTCCTATTTTCTATTTCCTATTTCCTCTAGTTCAGCTACCATCTCAGGATGCTAAGAAGTTTAAGTCCCTACGAACCAGTGCAGTTATCCTCCCACCAGCTCCAATCTCCAGATCAGTGAAAACAGGACATTCTCAGAGTCATACCCTCTGTTCTCTCTTGCCTGGTCTCTCAGGAGAGCATCTAAAACCAAGCTGTGTCCTACCTGCTATCCAAAACCAGAAGAAACCTAATCCTGAAGAGGAGCTTGAGAAAGCGCTCACCAAATCAGATGCTGGATATTAACTCATTACACTGGCCTAAATGAGCTTAAATATATCTAAGTGGTTGTTAAAATACAACTTTACAGTTAAATCTCATTAATTTGCACTAATGATACTCTTGTGAACTGGAGCATAATAAAAACCAAGATAAGTTAGTACTTCACAAAAGCTGCACTATATATATATGCATTTGCATTATAGTTTTTAGTTATGATGAAATTACTAAATCAGCATTTAATGTGCAGTAAATTTATTTTGTGAATGAACCCCTTATAACATGATTTTGTTGCAGCAATGTGCTGTAATGCCTTTCATAGAAAAAAAGAACAGAGTAAGGTTTTCTTCATGATTTAAAATTTGGAACTGGGGAAACAAATTGGCAGGGCTTCTCAGTCATTGTAAATGCAGAGGTGCTGATTCTGATGCTGTGTGCCATTAAAAAATCATGTTAAGATTAAGAAAATAAACTCAAAATAAAAGGCAGTTTTAGCAACTGTGGTCTTGTTTTTCACACATTTTCTGATTCGTAAATTTTTTGGTTTTGTGAATTCAACAAGTTAAAAAAGTACAACAAAACACTAATTCCTGTGGAACAGACAGACATTTAGCATGCACTGTTCAAAACTGTTCATTTCACAGACAGGTTTATGTCTTATTTAATTCTTCATACTCCTCACTGACAAAAATGCAATTGTCTACTGTTATCTTCATAAAACAATGATTGCACAGTCCTGAGTTTTTAGGCTTTGTTTCACTTTGATCACTGAACTGGAGGAAATTTAATTAGACTGCTGTTCAGTCAAGAACCTTTACGAGTGGTATAAGCCTCTGACTAAACATTGCACAAGACTGTCCTTTCCTAGAGGCTAACAAAGATGCCAGCCTCTGCTTTCTTTCAGGGTTCTTATCTAAATCTTGCTGCAATTGCTTTAGAGGCTTCTACACTTCTGATTATAGAGGGGCTATGAGCTGGGGGAGGTTGTCCCCTTTTGTCACCCTTCTGTATCACCACTTCTAGTAAGCTGGTCCAAAATTAGCTCAATATCAGCAGCTCATTCAAAAAGGACCTGGCATTTCTGTTTATCTCTGTGTCTTTTAGCTGTACAAACATTTCCTTTCCTGTGTCACAGTAAAAGACAAACCTGAGAGGAAGAAGAAGATAATCATGTTCCAGAAGCTGCAGTTTCCAATTTCCTTGTGCTAATGACTGTAAATAGGATGGCTGGTGGCTGTCATAGACAGTCCCAGAAAGAAAAAAGCAGAGCACAACAACAGCTGCTCTGATGCAACACAGGGAAGTGGAACTTTAGTACACAAATAAAACAAAGTTTTATTTTTAAATATTTCACCCAAATGTCTGATTATAAAGCTCAAATTCATCAAGTGATGTAAACATCTAGCTTCTTGATGAAAAACGTAAGACTAAAAAGCTCATGTGCTTGGACATCACAGACAACTACTCCCTGAGGCAGAAAAAACACTGCATGACAGATGTATGCACATGTAAAAGAAAAATCAATTCTGGCATACTCTGTCTTTGCACCTGGCCAGTCCTGTTAAGGCCAGTCTCACTGAAAAGTCCAGAATCTCTCCTGTAGTACAGCAGACTGGTATTTGCTCCACAAGGTTACTGGCTAATCTGCTCTCTCTGCTCTACAGAGCCTCTGAGCTTCTCTGCATAAAACTCTACCTTACTGCAAGTCCCAAAATCTCTGTCCCAACTTATGCCACTTTGTACCTCTCTGTGTGCCCTCATACAATAGAGAAACGGTTCATAAGTTATTTCCTAGAAACATTAAAGCTTCAGTGCAGACTTTTTGCCATTACCACTTGGTACAAATAAAATGGTTTTGGTGCAGACTGCACAGAAAAGAAGGGAAATCTAATTCCTACAGCTCTGGCCGTCACAAGAATGTGGTTTGTCTTCACAAAATGTAAGCCTAAATTAACCATTCTGGCAGAGATTAATTATCTTTAGTTCAACAAACAGCTTGGGAATGGGTACAGCATGTGGAAGAGAGTGAAGACCAAATGGCATAACAAGGAAATCCTAGTGAGGTCAAGCATTTGTAACTCCTTTGCCACATTAACCCTTTTCAATGGGTAAGGAAACCATACCTTTAGCTATCTACTGGGATGCCTCAAAAGAGGCTGGTCATGTGATGCAATTCCATTTTTCCCTGGGTAGAAGGGGAGCCTCATTGCTACTGCTGGATTTGAGAGAGGAGGTGAATTTCTCTCTTTTCTTGCATTTCCTTGCATGTCCAGGGTCCAGGAGTCCTGGGCTGCCTAAAGGCAACCATGTGGCAGTCGTCATTTGTTTGCCAACTGCTGTTCTATGCTGGAGAGGAAGATAGAGCTGTCTGTCTTGGTTTCCCATAGAGACTTGAACAAATTTCAAATGTTTCCAGTATTACAGCAAAAGAGAAAGGGAGAGAAATGTCCCATTTCTGGGAATGGGTACTTCCATTCCTAGAAAGGAAGCAATCAAATTTCTGGTTTTCCTGTTCAGCAGTGCTTTTTTAAGGCAGCATGGGTGGACAAAGTTGAATAATGAACAATTTCTGATCAAAGAAAGCACTGGTCTTCAAATTAAAGTCCTTAAAAAAATGCGGAATTTCAAGTCCAGTCACTTGTTACCACACACATTACCACTGTCTATCTAGGCAATTTATTTGTGTGACAGAAGGCAGGTGCTAGGTTAATTTTTCATATAATTTACCCCCTTTTTCCTTATCATCTTCTAGGAATTAATGTTTTTTTTTCTGGGGGTCTGCAACCCAAGAAAGTCTTTTTCAGGAAAGGAATGCAAATCCAATTGCCTGTTCAAAGTTAAGCATAGAATACAGTTGTTACCTGAACTGCAGGAGTTGGTAATCTGAGTTAAGATCCAGGTCACTTTTCTAATCTGTTTCTTCTGTAGACTGCCAATAAGGAAGTAGTTTGTGATTTACCAAATATATATCTTTCAAAAATTAATGCTCATAGAAAGCACTAAAAATTATTCTCAGAAACATTCCCACCAGAAAGTATTCTTATCTTTTGAGTTTGGTTGCCAAATTCTACAGTAAAGGAACATAACAAATTAAGGTGAAGTATTTCACCTTCAATGGAGAGCAGACTGTTGACTCCAGCACACTGCATGGAAGATAACAAATGAACAAATACCTACTTAAGCTACTCTGACCTCTTGCTCAGACCTTTCCTGGAAGATAATGGCAGGAGACAATAAAAGGCTTACACTGTTGATTAGCAATTGCCAAGAAATGTCTGGTTGGTAGGTCATGACAGAGATATTTTTCCCCTCTGCCTAGTGATTGAATAATCCTGGCACATTCTTCTCTGACACTAGTTGAGAATTTATTCATAGAGTGTGAAGTATTCAGGTGTCTGGGGAGTTCAGCTTGGCACAGGGAGCTGAGAAAACATATATAAACAAAGGATATATTTTCTGAACAAAACACAGTGTGTCTCCTCACCAGCATAAGCTCTACATCCCTTATACCATTCCTATGAATATAATTTCAAAATTATTTTAAAAGCAGTCTTTATTTAAAATGACCATTTGCTCATACATTGATACTGAATGGACTGGTCCACTCTTCCAGTAAACTGCAGGTGATTAGCCTTAGTCCATTACTGAAAACAGGGAAAAACATGCACATGTAAAACAAAGGATCACCTACTATTATGACAGTCTTTCAAAAGCTTTTCTATTGCTGAGCAGAATATCTGACGAGCTAATTTTCTTGTTTAAATACCTACAGAGCAAGTTATTGTTTCTGAAATTCAGTCCTAATAAAGCACTTCTACCACTGCGAAAGGTGGAGATCTCTGTCCCCTCACCACTCAATAGACTGCATTCTACTACCATCACCAAAGGATTGTCTGCACAATCCATATATTTTTCCACTGCAAAACACCAGAAGCACCATAGCTATCACTTTGGGATATAAAAGCATATAAACTTTTCAAACAATCGTAAGACGGCTTTAAGAGCTCACATAATGTCATCATGGCTCATCACACCTCTTCCTCTGCATTGGCACCTTCATAATGATTTAGGAGAAATATTACAAGTACACATTGTTTACCTATGTATTTTATAGGTGTATTTTTTTTCTCATTTTTTTCACAGGGTTTTCTGAGGATTCAGAGAATCATAGGAAATTCCTTAGATTCTGAGATTTTTTTCTGCGCTGGCCTTATTTGTGTAAAAACTCACCATTATAAGAGACAGTTTAGACCAGCTCGTCCAGTGCCCAGCCTCAGAGCCACCTGAGACCAAGGGCACAGAGGAGTACTTGATGTAAAGCAGTTGACACAGAAACAAAAAATTAACCCCATGCCTGTCAGGATCCTGAAGTCCAACTTTTCCTCACAGATAGCCAACACTGACAAGGGCCTGCCTGATGCAGCTGTTACTGAGCTTAGTAAGGTCACACAATCACAGAATCACTGAATGGTCAAGGTAGAAGGGGCCGCAGTGGGTCATCTGGTTCAGCATCTCTGCTCACTTACATTGCACAGCCTTCTGTAATGAAGTCTCCATTCCCATGTCACTGTGATGCTTTAGGGTACTTGGCATAGTGGTGTGACTTTCTGTAGTTCTGCAAACACTAAAAGAACCTGCAGAGTCAGGGTATGTTCATACCTGTCTAAGAGTATTATTTGACTCTACACATGTGTGCCTTCCTGTACCTTTGCACAAGTTTCTATGCTAAGCATGTGGAATTCCATCCTTTGGAAGAAGAATGTGGCAGAATTCCTTGTATCACACAGGAGCAGACTGAAACTGTCTGAACGCACTAATGCACTAAGAAAAGGCTTGGTCCAGCTCTCAAATGTGTCCCTGTAGCCATCATCACCACTACAAAAGATCCACAGTCACAGCCTTTCCTATCATGATTACATCAGGAAGCAGATGCTTTTCTCACACAGAATGCCACAAACTTCAGCTGTACTTTCAGCTTGCCTGATGAGGTGAAAGTAGCTTTGCATACACACTGAAGGCTGTGAAGGAAGACCTTCCTACAGTGCATGAATTGTTGGCTGCACTTAAATAATTGTATCTTATGTGAAAATAACACCAGTTGTTGTATCTTTCACATAAGAAGTTGAGAGTAAATATAATCTGAGGAAGGAAAAAAATAAAAGTTCTGACCAGAAACTCTGGTTATACAATACATTTGTAAAGACTGCATTTTTGGTTTCTAAAATTCACCAAACTTGTAGTATTTCTGAAGTGATTCTTGCAGTAGACTCTTAGAAGCAAGCAGAGATTTATTAACAAGAACAGATAAACCAAATCGTTAATTAATTCTGTGAAACCAGTGAGAGGCGCTGCCACCTCATCTGTCCAATCCTAGCACCCTAGAGATGTAAGTTTTTCAGAACTAGAGGTCTGGAGCTTCTGAAAGGTTCATTCACTCTCCAGCCGTTGATCCAAAGGGACATCCTGTATAGGGAGTTTATCAGGAAGGAGTTGGATGCTTTTGAAAATTCTAACACCTGAAACTCTAAAAATATTTTTATGCTTTGACCTCTGCTGTTAGAGTGTCTAGTGTTTTTTCCACAGTTCACTATGTTGCGATGTTATAAAGATTTTCCTCACATTGATTTGAGATATTTTTCCATTATGTCCTAGAAACTACAGACAGAAACCACTGAAGTTTGTTGTTGTCTCTGTAGTTTTTCTCCCTCAGCTGAATATTCTGAAAATATTGTTTTGACTGTAAATTAATTTGTCACCTTATTTTTTTGGTAGATTCCAAGACATGTCTTGGGAAAACTGCCTCCGATTTGTCACTGCTTAGGTTTCATCAGGAAACATAAAATTATGTCCACTAAGGTGGTTAATTATAATTAATACACAAGGTGATTTCCACATAATGACTTCTTAATGACATAGGCCAAGAAGAGCAATTTGTGTCCTTACTGTCCTTCTTTTGCCTTCTGTTCTGTTGGGGGTTTTTATGCCAGATAAATTTTCATCAGGATTTTATTGTTTTCACTACTGCATGCATACCTACTGTACAGTTAAACAGATGCTGCATTTATAGGCTCTTTAAAAGCACAGCTAAAGCCTCTCCTATACTGTTCCCAATGCAGACCTCATAGTACTTAGTTTCAGAAATGCAAAAATCAATATGTCCAGACTGTCAGCAATATTACTCCTTTACTAGAGTAGCACTTCTTAATTCAGACACCACCCTCTTAACTGAGGCAATTGTTACACACAACAGAAAGAAATACTTTTCCAAATTCTTTTTCACAAATAAGATTTCATTTTATTGTCAGATCTATTGACACTAGTTTTCTATGTTATTTTTGTAAATGTAAGATCAGCACATGTCAGACAAAGGTAAAAAGAACACTCAAACTGGCAGGAATCAGAGTAAGTTCTTTATGCAAATAAAAAAAAAATCCAGTACCAGTTTTTGCATGCTTCTGGTGTTTTCTGGTAAGGTGGCAGACAGGCAGATAGTCTGCTTTCACAGAGGATTTATTTTCCTCACAGATTTTATGCAAGGATAGCAACAGTTTACTAAAATCCATAGATATCTTGTAGCCAAATGCAGGATATATTTATATGTTCTAATGAAATTTATCACTGAACAAAAACGTTATCATTCCATGACTGCAAACTTCCCAGTACTTTATTAAATAGTATTAGCCCAAGTCACATTTGAAGAAACTAAGGTAGAAAGATTAGACATGAAATTTCCAATAATGGATTCCTAGAACTGTGGCTAGTGGGAGCTAACTTCAGTGCTCAGGTGTTAAACTTCCAAAATGTGGCTTATGTATTCCCTCCTTAACTTGCTTTGAGTGTTCTGCATTTATAGCAATCAAGTGGAGGAATGCAAGAAACAATTTGAGGGCTGAAACAAAGACAATAAATTATTCTTCTCAGGGTACAGTGCAGAGAGTCAGAATCTGACAGCAGAGCCTGGCCACTGGCCTACACTTATTCTTGACCAAAAGCCACCTTGGCCAGCTCAGCTGCAAGGGTTCCACTGGGTAATATGTAGTAGTCACAGTGCTGTCACTAGCAGACGGGAAAGCAACATTACCCATAGCTATGAACAGTTCACTCAGGACACCAGGAATCTTAGCCCAGAATCACAACTTAAGAGCAGTAGGAACAGACTGGAAACAGACTGTATCCTCAGAAAAATTAAGTGGAACCTTCTCTTGGCAATTGCTTTGTGTGATCACTCACTGGATGAGGAAAGGTACAGCAAGACAAGTTGTCTCCTTGATCCTCCTTGTCCTCTCTTCTCCATAACGTTCTTAGATGATGGAAGAGAATAGGCAGAGGTTTTGGAGTCACAGTACCACTCTGCCCTCCCAAACTACAGAAAAGAGATTCAACAAACTAATCCACTAAAAGCGCACTCCAGCTGCTCTCCTAACAGGTTTTATGAACTCTAACTGAACCCATCACATAACACTCATCACAAAAGATGGTTTTGTTTCACATTTCCTAGCTGATCCAAATTAAAATGCTGCTGCCTTGTAGTACCGCCCATGAAGGGACACCAGACATGGTACTTATGGTTAGCCCAACCTCTCTTGGGCAGCACCCTTCGGTAAACATCTCGGCCCATCATTGTCACCCAAAAAAAGATGCTGGGTGAACAGCACTTGAGAATGCACAGCTTTATTTACACAGGTTCACTATAGCAAAGGTGATAAGAGCATGATGAGGTTGTCATGCTCTCCATTTGTACCAAATTAAAAACTCTCACAGTGAAATCTAAATCACAAGTTGATTTGTTCTTTAACTTGTCTTTAAGATTAAAAAGGCCAGTGCTTACAACTGGCTTCTGTGAGCTGAAGCAAAATCATCAATTCAAACCACAGAGGCCACTGGAAAGCTATAGGATTTCAGTTCTTACTGACATGCTCTGCTTTAGGCAACAGACTGGTCTGAAAATTTTGTTGTGTTACTGTGCCAACTAAATGATATGAAAATAAAACCTACATTAGCTGTCTCCCTTGTTTAACATTCATATATAACATTCAAATGTATAACTCCATAATACAAGTTTACTAATGCAAATGTTGGGCTAAACTAAACTATTGGGACAGTTCAAACTAACAAGTATGAATTGCTTCAAGTGATGACTTAAACGATCCTAATTTAAAACATGAACTTTTGTCTCTGCACTAGATATCACTTATTATTTTCTTCCAATATGCTCTCATACCAGTAGAAGCTTTAGTTGCCTCCTGGCCCATCTTCTAAACTCTGTAAAAGCATCAATTCACATGCATTTCTGCAACATTATAATCTGGAAAAGTGTGATAAATTCTGCATTCCACACAACAGTTTGGGGGTGTGGGGAGGTCCTGTTGGTTGTTATGGATAACCTCATTGTATTATTTAACTAAACAGCAATATTACATTGGTAGCCAAGTTGATTCACCAAGTGTGAATGCTGATCTGCTGGAGGGCAGGAAGGCTTGCAGAGGGTTCTGGACAGGATGGATCAAGAGGCCAATGCAAACAGTGTGAGGTTCAACAAGGCCGAGTGCCCTTGGGTCACAAAAGTCCCAGGCTGGGGGAATAACCGCTGGGGGAAGAAAGCTTCCCACTGGAAAAGGACCTGGGAGTGCTGGTGGCTGGAGCTGAACATGAGCCAGGCTGTGCCCAGGTGGCCAAGAAGGCCAATGGCATCCTGGCCTGGCTCAGCAATAGTGTGGCCAGCAGGAGCAGGGCAGGGATTGTCCCCCTGTCCTGGGCACTGGTGAGGCCACACCTGGAGTGCTGTGTCCAGTTCTGGGCCCTGACTGCAGGAAAGACACTGAGGGGCTGGAGTGAGGCCAGAGAAGGGCAGGGGAGCTGGGGCAGGGTCTGGAGCACAAGTGCTGTGAGGAGCAGCTGAGGGAGCTGGGGGTGTTTAGTGTGGAGAAAAGGAGGCTCAGGGGTGACCTTATCACTCTCCACAACTGCCTGAGAGTGTGGTAGGTGGGGGTCAGCCTTTTCTCCAAAGTAACAAGCAATTGGACAAGAGCAAAGAACTTCAAGTTGCACCAGGGGAGATTAATGTTCCATGCTTTTCTTTATGGGAAGAGCTGTCAAGACTGCCCAGGGAAGTGGCTGGTCACCATCCCTGAGGATGTTTAAAAGAAAACCTTGATGTTGTACTTCACTACATGGTTTAGTGGTGGACTTGGCAGCTCTGGGTTAACAACTGGACTCAATGATCTTAAGGGTCCTTTACAACCTAAACAATTCTGTGATTCTATGTCATTTTTGATTAGACAACCATGTGGATTTCTACAAGAGTATGAATTTTGCAGGGATTATTCTTTTCTTCTGTTTATGGGCGACATCTGAAATCTGGAGCACTGATCCTCCAGCTGTTATTTACATTTTAGGATGAAGGAGTACTAAGCCCTCAATGCCAACAACACAGAGTAATAGTGATGTACTATTGGAAATTATAACATGAACTCAGTAAAACAACTCTTTCACAACATCAAGCTCCTGCAATTAGTTGCAGTATCGTGTATCACCTCACTATAATGCATGCATTTGTTCAGGCATTATATTTTTTGGACTAAAACTTTCAATTTGTCATTTTTAAAATGATTACCCAATCTTCCTTTCAGGGCAGGTCTCCCAGAGTGTGTAGTTTTGTCTGTAAAGGACAAATGGTAAAAGAGTGTCAGCTGACTGTTGAAGTTCTTGGAAAACACAAATGGCTATCTCAGATCACCAGTTAATTTCTGCTGTGTACTCTGAAAAAAAAAGTTTCTTTATAAAAATGATATATCACATTCACTTATTTTAGTGGTGTTCTCAATGGATTGGTAAGATTTAAAACCTGAACACTTTCTACCACAACCTCTGCAAAGAGGAAATTGTAAGGCTTAATTCAACAGAATAGAGCAGCAGAGCAATGAAATGGAACTCAGTGTGTTGAGCTCTAAGTCCCAGGTGTCCATACCAAAGCACGCTGGAAAACTCTTTCAATGGGGAAGGAAGGAACTGAGGAACAACCACATGATGCCCTGTTTCCAAATGTGATTAGAGTTAAAATAAGAATTTTCAGGGAAGTATTCACAATAGTTGTGAGAGCAACTATTGCATGGATCCTAATGACTAGCAAATAAATCTGAGTAAGATACATGAGAGGTTAGAAGCATGGTCTCTAACTTGGTCCGATTATTTTTCAATAGCAGGGTTATGCTTCCTACATACAAAGAAACAAGCACTAGAATCAAGTTTCTGTTTCTGTATTCAAAAATGGGAACCTTCTTTCCAGGCAGAGCCAGAGGAGCTTATTGTTTCTCTTCCCACTGTCATCCTAACTCTCTTACAGAGAGACTTCCTGGTGGATTCCTGGCCACTTTCTGCTGTGATCATATACTGGCTTTCATACTACCTGTTCATACTGGCCAGCAGCAACATAGCTGGCTCATACACCACCTCAGGAGTGTTTTCTATGTACACTCAACCTGTTTAGCATCATACACCTATGCCATAAAATGCCAGGACTATGCTAACAGTTTTGACTTTCTGGAAATACTTACCCAGTTTAAATTAAGATCTCACCAGTGAGCACTTTTAATAGTGTCTAGCAGGAGTATAGGAAAGTAAGCAATAAATATGTTCATGAAAGAGCCCAGTGTCACAGAGCAGCAGGGCACATGATAGTAATCTGTACCGTGATTTATAAAAGAGCAACCATTTAGGGTGTGGTTCATGTGGTTGGTGTACACAGAAAAAAAAAAAAAAGGCCAATTCCATTATGCAAAATATTCTTTCACTTTGCAGTCAGCATAACTGGAAATACAGCTTGTGGCAGAAGCCAGCATTGTCTCAGACTGCATCCATCCTCTCCCAAGCTGCAGGCAAATCTTTTGCCATTCATTTTGGTTCCATTAGACTCCAATTACACTAAAGTGCATCTTTTATACATAAGATGTGACTATTTATTTAACTGTTTGTAATTTATTCCCTCATATCAAAGTAGCACCTAGACATTCCAGTGAAAATATAAACATGATTGTGCTTCTTATTTTGCAAATATGTTACAAGAAATAGACATCTGTAATCCCCAAATTTATAACTGCAATAAGCAGGCTACACAGAAGGGGAAAATGAAACTATTTTGGCCAAGGTGATATAGCGAAGGTATCTTAGTTGGATTCTTGATTCAGCCATGCATGATGCCCATTTGCAGTTAATTACTGAAAACTTGAAAACTGGTATTCTCAAGTCATCCATTAATACCAGTCACTTTGGTTATCTGACAGATAGAATCCTTGTAGTGCTGACAAGCCATATTGAGCAGTCACTGTTTCACCCTAAGAGGGGTTGCATTTTAGCAGTGGATAAAGCATAATGATTATATATGCATGATTCCTTAGGCTTTCTCTAACTATTAACTATTTTTAAATTAATAGTAACAGCCCATGCTCCTTCAAATGTATCAGCAATCTTTGTAAACTAAGAAATACATGCTCTTTTAGCTTCATAAGAATCTTTTAGAGAGCGCTCTTTAGTCTTCCTGCAAGGCATCTCTCACCCTTCACCTCATTCCTGGTACTGTTTTTAGAAGCCAGACATGTAAACATATTGTCTAAAATGGGAGATTGCAAGGCCAGTTGAAAAGTACAGCTGTTGGAATTCTTACATACACTAGTGTAAAATGATTGTAGAGGAACATTGGGCCAGTCAGCATCAAGCAGTGACTTAGGTTCAGATGTTCCAGTCAATTCTAAAATAATGTTTATAGAGCTCTGAGATGCAATTGCACTGTAAAATATTCTAGTAGATAAGTGCAACAGGACTTTCAGAACCCTTTATGTCGCATGTCAGAAGAGCCTCAGATATATTGTGTATAAATTCTTCATGTTTTGTTAGTAATTTAAAACACTTTTTAGAATTTTACAATCTTTTTTTAGGCTCATTTACAGTCCTGAGGTGAAGAGAAAAATGAAATAAATGTTAGATCCATTTGCTGCAATGTTTATATGAGTGTTTCTCTTAGAGAAGAACATTACAAGAAGTAAAGAGGATGTGCTGTAATCGGCATGCTTTGAATGATTTAATACAGAAAGTGAAAATAGAAAAAAAAAAATTAAAAAAATCTTTCTCCCCAAATATTTCTTGGCTTCTTTAAAAGGAAGTCCAATTTGTTTGAACAATATTTCCAATGTAGTTAATATGTTTATATTTTTTTAAATCACAAATACATATATATGTTCTCCAGTACTTTAGAAAAAAAAGTTTCTCTGTCATAGGGTTTGAGGCTTAAGGCCAGCTAGAAAGTGTAGCAGCTGATAAACAACTATTTGAGGTGAATTGTAGACAAAAGTACTTTTATACATGGAAATCCACTCCTCCCATTTCAAACCAGAAAAGCAGGCAAGATGCCAGGAGCTACAGGCTATGAGCATGTCTTGAAGTGGGAATTCACCTGCCAAATCATGAGCTGGTTGAGCACTACATGACTTTCTACACCCACTCTTCCAGAATACACTGTGCAACAACTCCTGCTTGTGTTCCATCCTGGAAAGTTTAGAAACTGTAACCTACTCCCATAATCCTTCCCTGGAATTTTCACACCAGTGTTTTTTGAGTGTCTTCTGTGTCCTAAATAATAATTTTTTTATTCATACAGAGACTCCTATCACAAGGAGGCCCACAGCCTTTCTTAAGGGAAGATTGTAAAGTTTCAGAAACCTCTATGACAGCTTTCTAAGCTACACTGATTTCAGTCCATTCAAAACTGATTTAAGGCCTGATTTAGATGAACCCATAGATGAATAAAATGGGAAGGCAGCCTTCTTGTTACCAATAATTATGTAACCACAAAGTTTAGATCAATGTTTCTATTTCATTTCTTATCTGTATTTCCTGGGCTTGGAATTGAATTGTT
The DNA here is from genome assembly GCF_971803275.1 of Cyanistes caeruleus. Taxonomy (NCBI): domain Eukaryota; kingdom Metazoa; phylum Chordata; class Aves; order Passeriformes; family Paridae; genus Cyanistes; species Cyanistes caeruleus. Next base: position 63,969,989 of record NC_141732.1, read on the forward strand.
TCAGTGGAAATGTAGTAGTCTGTCTGCTGAGAATACTACCTAGGTAAAACTTGAGTGAGCCACAAAACATACAAGTGGAAAGCATGAGCTTTTCTTCTTTCTGACAATACATTACATAGGTGAAACAAAGCAACATCCTCATTACCCTTAAAAGTAAACAACACCAGCATAACTTCACCTTAGCTTCACTGGTTTCCCAATACTGCTAAGTGCTTAGAGAGTGTGTGCTTTCCAGTCTTGTAGCTGTATTGACCAAATATTTAGAATATAAACCCTGTATATTGAACAGAGGCTGGAGAAGCCATGTCACGGGCAAAAAGCACTATCAAAAGTGTTGTCTTTGTCTTCATAACTCAAAGCTTTTATAAGCCTCCCTAGCATGCAAATATAGCACTCTTCCAAACCAGGAGAAAAACTACAGGTAATATTGCAGTGAGTTTTTTTTTCACTTTTTTAACAATTCTTATCTTGGAATTGAGGACTATTTTGCTCTTCCTGTAATCTGAAGCAGCTGTTTGTTTTCTCAGTTGTAATTGTCAGCCACAGTTAGCAAGAATACAGAGCTGTAAAAAGCAGGGGAGAAGATCTGGAGTACTTCTTTAGAGCAGATTCATTTTACAGACTATGCTTCCGCTTTTATGCCATAGTCAAAGCAACACAAAGCAAGATGAACAGTGGCATCTAAGAGATCTCTGTGGTCATCAAGAAGTGCAGCCATGAAAGAAAACCCTCTTGAAACATATTATTCCAGTAGTATATTGTCCCATTATTGCTCTAAAGAAAAGAAAAAAAAAAAAAAGACATTTGGAAATGTGCTGAATGTGAGGAAAATGGAACACTCTTCCCCATCTGCTGGAAATACTCTAAAGTAAACAAGGGTGCTAAGTACTGGGCAGAAATACTGGAAGTAATTTTTAAAAATAACAGAAAGGGAGACGCCAATGGAGGCCCCTGGTCATCTGCCTAGGCTTAGCACTGGAAAGAAATTATGGTTTGGGAAACTAAATCTACAGATAGCTGCCAGATGGCTAATATTGGTTAGTTGTGAACACAAAGGGCTTTGCTTGATGATCAGGCTTAGCAAAATAATAGATGTTCCAAAAAAATTAAAATTTTACAGATTCTGTAAAATTTATTTTTTTTTTCTGTAAAAAAAAGTCTGGAGTCGGTAAATTTATACAGACTGGCTCACAAATTCAAACACTTTATTTAAATGCAAGGTCTTGCTTAGATGTTGACTATTTTCGAGGAAACACAGGCTGCTAGGAAAAGCTTTAACAAACATGTGCTTGAAGGTAATGGTGCTGGGTTTGACTCTAGTACTCACAATCAACATTAGACTAAGACGATAAGATTATCCAAACTCCTCCTGGTGTTATTAGATGGGCTAAGAAGCATTTCCTATACCTATATTAGACAACACAATGCTCACTATACCTAAAATGGTCGCATAATATACCTTTGAAAAGTCAGCAAATACTAACAGTAAGAATCCAAAGAAGAGAGCTAGGCAATATAACATATTCATGATAATTAGAGAAATTTGTTTGGTTTCACAGAAGAATGAGTTATATGCCTATTGTACCAATGTAACCAAAAAACAACAGAAGCCCCTGGTTCAGAGGTCCTGGCATAAGAAATAGAGAAGGTTAGAGGTTGAAACTTGGTGGAGTTTAAAGAAATCTATTACTTAAAGCAATTAATTTGAAAGATTATTTGTGTAAGGTAAACAATAAAAGATAAATTTCCTTTTTCTTACAGTAGCTAAAATTTATGCAGTACCCCAATATCATTGACAGAGGCACAATGTCCTCTGTATCTCTTCAATAATCTTGTTACTGTTTTCCCCCTTTTCACCTTGACAGTTTTTGGCCCTTTTCTTTGTTGTTATTATCAGTGATTCTTTTTTTAGAACTAGGGTTTGACTCAAATAGGAAGTGGATTCACTGTACTTCCCTTCCTTTCAAGCTGTAGGTCAGTCAAGCGTTACACCACTACACTGTAGCTTCATTTCATAAAGAAATTGACACAACTATTGTCATCCATGTTTCAAAAATCAACTGTAACTGAAAAGATACACATTGTGAAAAATGTACCATTAAAGGCTGAATATGTAGAGGACCTCAATTACTGTGACATTTCTTTATAGTTTGGCTAGATTGCATTTACTCACCTGGATAGTCCATTTTTGGAAAACTGAGGATGAAAACTGACCTAGAAGACAATTGAAAGAAAATAACTTTACTGAGTACAGAATTTCCCTTTACTTCTTTTATACATTAAACTTTTCCAAGGAAATACTGTTTTTCAGTCTCCATTTGTACATAAGCAATATCACAAAATATTATTTGGGCACTACAATTTTTGTTCACAAAACTCCCTTGCAGAAAATCAATTCTGTCTGCCAGAGGTGACATTTCTTGTCTGCATTTTGGACTCATCTACAAAAAAAAAAAGTTCTACAAACAGGCACAAATAGATCAAACTCATTCAACACAGATATACTGCATTAACAGTATCAAATTTTATACTGCTTAAGAAGGTTCCTGCTGAAGTAAAGATTCTTTTACCTGATGTAGGCTATACGTATCCTAGAAAACTTTTCCTCCTCAGTTAACCATAACATATGAAAAGGAAAAAACAATACCATTGTATCTTGAAATAACTTTACTTTTGTACCAATATTTTATAAGGTTTCTGAAGAGTTCAAGGTACTTTCATAATGATCCTATTTTTTTTGTAAGTAACTCAAAATGTCTTGCCTGTTCTAACTAAAAATTGGTGTTTTCATGTTATTAATTTCTGAGTACCAACTTGTCTTAAGAGCAGACAATTTTATTTCTTTCTTCTTCTTCCTTCTGTTCTTTGAAGACAGATTTATTTCCATTCTTTTGTAAGTCCAAATTTCATCCTCCCTAACATTATTTTAGAAGGCAATACTAACGTAACCCTAAGCATGGGCTATAACCTCTAAAATCTTTTAACTTGTGAACTAAGTCAAATTTGAAATTAGAGATTAAATAAGATAATTCTTATGAAAATTCATTCTCTTGGGTATTTTTTTGTAAATATTGTCTTATTCATGGTACTGATACCTTAGGCTTCATATAAATAAGAGGGATTAGCAGAGGTCAGCACAATTTTGCAGAATTCAGCAAGAGACTTCAGTTGTTTTTGAGCTCAACAGCAAACACCTATTTTTAAAAATAAAATCAGAATTAGGATTAAAATAAAATCATACTTTTGTTTAACTTTCTAGTAATGGCTGAAGATTTAATTCCTCAGAGAACATCCTCACCCTACAGGGTGATTAACAAAACATTCATTAGCTTTGCTGGTCTAGATTTTCATCCGTAAGTTTCACTTCATGGTTCAGGAACCAAATCTTCCAGCCCTTAATATGACAAAAATCTAGCTGTGATTCTTCAGGATAATCATACCACCAAGATAACATCACATTTCTACAAATGAGAACACTGAAAACATACTGGTCATTTTGACCCTGACCATTTTGAGGGGAAAAAAGCAAAACCAAGGAATTCTAAACTATGACCTGAAAAGCTTCTACTTGGATTTTTTTTTCAGTAAATATTGGAATATGATTTTAGCTTACATTCCTTTTCTTAAGAAAAGTGTAATTGAATATCAAACAGGTTAGAAGTTGTTTCTTGAGCTGTCTGGGAAAACACTTTCTTACAGCATTGCACATGCTCATAAATGATAGAAGAAAAATATGTTAGTTACATTATTAGAACTATCAAGTTTACAGTGTGTGAGCCAATAAACCTAATCCTGATCTGGATCCAGCTTTGAATAATTAACTTCTTCCTGCCTGCAAAATTCCCCTACAGAATCAGCTGGATATAATTTAAGACTTCACATTTTTAAACAATTGTTACATTCACTCCAGACATGGCTGAGTTCAATCATCTGTAAAAGGGACTTCTTAGACACAGAAATAAGACTGAACTTTCTGAATTCAATTCAGACTTTTTTCCTTAAGGCTGAGGACAAAGAATTGCTGCTTACAGAGAAAAGAATTGTGTGAACACAGATAATAGTTTCCTCTCATCCCTCAGATACAAGGGTCAGCAATTTGTCAAGGATTATATGTCAGATTGTGTTTTTCTTTTCTAACTCAGTGGTTGAACTTGCTGGAAGGAACTCGACAGAAGCCAGGAACTGCTGCTTCCCAGGGGACAAGATCCTACCACTATACCGTCAATAGCTCATCTGTATACAAGATACCAGTTTCACAGAATCACCGAATCATTTAGGTTGGAAAATACCTCTAAGATCATCAGGTCCAATCTTCAACCACCACCAAGTGTCACAAGCACTAGGTGCCATTTCCAGTCACTTCTTGAATGCTCCTGGGAATGGTGAGTCCACCATCTTCCTGGGCAGACATACCAGTATTTAATAAACCTTTCCGTGAAAATCTTCCTCCTGATGTCCAATCTGAACCTTGGCACAGCTTGATGACATGTCTTCTCATCCTGTCACTGGTTGCTTGGGAGAAGAGGCTGACCCCCACCTGGCCACACTCTCAGGCAGTTGTGGAGAGTGATAAGGTCACCCCTGAACCTCCTTTTCTCCAGGCTAAACACCCCCAGCTCCCTCAGCTGCTCCTCACAGCACTTGTGCTCCAGAGCCTGCCCCAGCTCCCCTGCCCTTCTCTGGACTCACTCCAGCCCCTCAGTGTCTTTCCTGCAGTCAGGGCCCAGAACTGGACACAGCACTCCAGGTGTGGCCTCACCAGTGTTGAATACAGCCACCATAAATTTCTAACTCAGGCACTGAGAATAGCACCTTGTTGTTCACAGCTTCCTTTTCTCCCCTGTCTCTACCTGCTCCTAGTACTTCTGCAAGGTTCCCCCACCAATCACAGGCTGTATGAATTGTACCATACCAATCTACCTAACCAAATTTGCCTCTGGATGGTGAGACATGCCCTGGACAACACAAAATAAATTCAAAATAACATGCAAAAGTCAGGGAAAAGAAATCTGGGACAAGTGGGACAAGACTTAAAGGAGACAAGGTAGGAAAAGAACAGCCTGACACTTAAAACACTGCAGGAGAGACAGCAACTACCAGGTCATTCCTGAGAGCACCAAGTGTTCTACAAAACCATGACCTGTAAACAATTTGCAAAGCGGCTTTAGACCACAGCTTAGACAACATTTGAAAAGCTTTCCCAGAACTAGGAAGGGTAACATTAAGACATTATAGGGCAGCTTTTTTCAAAATGACATAAGGAATTCATCTTTACATTAAACATGGAATCACTCCAGAGGAGATGATCGGTTATTGTGAATGTATTGCTGTATTTCCAGGCATTAATGGTCATCTAAGCCTGTATAAAATAGGTATATTATCAGTGATGCACATTTAAATTTGTAATAAGGTATGCATAAATGTACCACAAAAAAAAAAAAAAAAAAAAAAAAATAGAAGAAGAAGACATGTTGAATAAATTCCTGTAATTCTATAGGTAGTAAATGCATTGGACAGCATATGGGCTAATAGCCTGATCTTTAGTGATAAGTTATTGATTAGCATAGAATTGTAAAACAATTTAGTAAATAATTTAGAAAGTAAATTCTGCAGGTGATGAGCTTCTACCATTCTCTCAAAGATTGTATTACACACTTATCAGTTTATGAGGGAACTGGATGTACACTCAGCACATCCAAAGATGAGATGATCCAACTCCATAGTACTGTTTTTCAAAAATTTAGTTTAAAAGGAGTTATATATATTTTCTATACCAACATGTAATATGTTGACATGCATGCAATTTATAGTATAAAGCTGACAAGAAGAAGCTAGGAGGATAATATCAACATAATCTGAGAAATTTTCAACATATCCAATGCATTAGAAGTAATTTATTAACAACTCCTGTTGAATCAAGTTCATCAGGCAATAATGAACGATATATGAATTTATACGCATTTCTGAAATACATTTATTCACATGGTTAAGGACCGTATACAAATTATCAGGATAGTAAAAATTGTAATGCCTCTCCTGGTTGGTGAATGAATTATTATTTAAGTTGATATTGATTACATGGACGGTCATATAATAAAATTCAAGTAATGTGTAATGAACTATAACTTTGGAGGAAATACTAGGAAGTAGTTTCATAAAGGATCTGTTCAGAAAAGGCACTGAAATATGGAAAGTTTATATCTCTCAGGATATACTGATAAGGATGATTGTGACTTGAACCTGATCTTGAGTATGTAGAGTATGTAGAACTCTCCAAGAGGATTCTCCCACTGCTTAGTTAACTATAGACAAAACACATTTAAGCAAACACCTACAGAATGTATGGTAAGTGGCTCCAATTACAGTAGAAAGGAAGGGCAAAAGGAAAGAGAAAGGAAAGTGAAAAAGAAATGAGACAACAATAAGGTAAAGAATGAGGGAGCACTAGTCTACGTTTATGCAGTTTGGTGTGTATATTACATTTATTACTATTAATGTTTTTTTACCATTTTCTTTTATCTTTTCTTTATCTTTTAGGATCTCTGATTCTGGGGAAGATCTACATTTTTTCTATACTTTTATATACTGACAAGACAATGTGCTCCTACTTCAGTCTGAGAAATGTCAGTGAGATAACTAAACCAAAGAGAAATCACAAAACATACCAAGCTCTGTTCTTGGAAGTTAAAGTTTTACAGAATTTCAAGGAACAATGACAATTTCTACATTGCAGACTTGGCTCTAAAAAGAATGCTTCACAGATCAGTGAAGGAGATGTTCTCAGGCTAGGATTCATATGCCTCTGGCTTATCTCTTAAAGCAAGCTTTCAGTGCTGTTGGCACTAGAGAGTCGTTTAAATACTGACAAATTAGACTTGATTATGCATGGCCACCATCATTTTTGTTTCCTAAATTCTGAGTGCAAAGCACTTGTTATGCCATATTGGTGAGACAAGAGGAAAATGAACTCTGTCATTTCAGATTTTTGGCAGAATTTTACTTGTTATATAGCTGAGTGATAGTATAAATTGAGCACAAAAGTATTTTTAAGCAATTTACCTTCTCCTAAAATAACTCTTTAAAGGAATTATTTTGACAGACTGATGCTGGAAAACTTGTAAATACAACGGGTAATGCTAGAGAGGGCAGAAAAAAACAGGAAAATACATGAATTTGAGTTTGGCAATGGCAAAGATCAAAAAGAAGGAGATAAAAGCAAGAAAGAACGCTTAACAAATGGTAAAGAATGGTAAATAAATGGTAGGGTAGCTGAAGAAGAGAAGATAGATCAATGAGACCAGAAATGTAAAATACAAAGTAGATCCTCAAAGGCAGTGAAACACTTGGGGCAAAGATCTTTACCTGTATTTTGTTCCATAGGTGAAGTTGCCACATGAATTGGCTAATACAAATCCTTACTGTTTTTTTGAATTTTTTAGTGAATCCATAAGTTTCCTAGGTACTGCTTCACTCCAGACATAAATTATTTAGTCTTGTAGCTGAAGGAAGTTATACTATATACATATATATAGTCTCAGCAATTAGAAATTATTACCAAAAGTCAATATTCTCCTTTGTTCTCTTTCAATCTGTTGTATACTTTATGTTCCACAGAATTTCATGTAAAAAATCCTGTCTTTGTTTCTGTATCTCTTAGTTCCAAATTTACACGCAAATATACCTGGCATGTTAAATTTTGTTTCTGCTTTTCCAATTGCTTTTATTCTGAGGTCTTCATTCCTTCATAATACAAAGTTGTTACTCTTTCTCACAAAAGCATTCATTTTGACGATACTATCAGTGAAGTACTTAGGACTGAATATATTTTACCATGTATATCTTTTCTCGCTCTGAATAGCAATTTAACTATAAGGCAGCAGTCAGTGAGGGGTTATATAACACTAACTTAGCTTCAGCGTTAGTGATGAGAAGGTACTTCCCTGTGAATTCCACAGTCTTTACTTGTAGCAACACGCTCCAGCCTTTTGTGTTTTCTAACAGTTCAAGCAGAACACTTGAAGCACAATGCTGTCAAGGCCTCTGTTTTAAAACATGTCACTTCAAGACAATTATCTACTACTGCTGAAAGCTCTCTTCCTGGAAGTCAAGTGGTATCTCACTGTATTGATTTCAGTGGTATAGTGTAGAACACTAGCTGTAGCAAGGAAAAATACCAAAAGAACTTGTCAGTAGTTTGTCTGTAGCGTATTTCCCCTCTGTAAGCTACATATACACTGTTTCTTAAATATGTCTCTACCATCCTTTCCTGAGAAGTCACAAGCTGTAGTATCAGAAAGCAAACATTTCCAACCACAGCTTAACTGATACATACTCTGTGTTTAGAGTCATTCCACTAAGACCAGCTCTCACACAGACAAGTTTTAGCCTTAGTCTGGAGAGGCAAAGGCTAAATGGAGCAATCACAGTGTGTTGCATAGATTTAGGCACCCCTGTGCTGTCACTGCTACACTCCGTAGTTGAGGACCAAGAACATGTGCTCCATTTGTGACTCCACGCCTTGTATGCCAGTCATCATACAACCTGAAATGGCACATCCCTGGCGCTGTTCTGCACCAACTAGAACCTTGTTACAGCCTGGCCAAAACTCAAGGGAATGCGTGGATAACCATGGCCAGTGCTAATTTGCCTGACTAGAACTGTTCCCTCACTCACTGGAAAGGACAGAAGTGCCACCCATGTGTTTTTTAAGAGGTCAGCATCAGAAAAGAATCCACAATTACACTGATATAAGACAGACTGGCTTCCCGTAACAGAGCAGACTGAACCACAGCCTTCATTTCAGAATGCCTTTTTCTATTGCTAGCATGTCTTTTGTCAACCCAAATAATTAGGCCCAGCTCAGCTGTTCTTCATACATGACTTTATTTTTTGCAAATAATTCATTACTTTGGCAAAAAAAAGTACTGACATACATTTTCTTGCATATTTTTTATTGGCTATACTGCTCATGAAAGCCTTTGTGGCCAAGTAGGAAACATTGATTACAGTCAATCTGAGACATCATTTTCTTTTTAATCGTCTTCTGCTACTCCTAGTTGGGTCTTCTTACTCACTGCCCAAGAGTTCTGCCTTAAGGACAGATCCACATTCTGGTCTGTGTGTGCAGAATTACTCCAAAGGCATTTTAGCTCCAGCAGCTGCCAAAAGCATACTAAATTCATGGGCATCTCTCCCATGTGGTATAAGAGACTGCAGCATGAGACCTCCACCTCACCATAGCTCTGAACAAGCATTTCTTCTCAGTGAACTGTATTGCTTATTCTGACTTAAACATTTTTCATGTTTAATCAATTTAATCCTTTACAATTTTTTTAATTTCGTATTTACATTTCCTATTTGTTTTCCTTTTTCTGAGCTCACTTTTGGTCTTGTTCTTCCAGTTAAGACCAGACCACTTTTTTCTGATTATCCTACCCATTATCTTTTCCTAAAAAACACCCCCTAGCAACATGTTTCATCAGTCAAAGCTTCCAGTCTAGATCTTAAATGTCATTAGCTCTGTGAGTTCCACCACAGAAAAACAAGCAAATTGCTAAGTTCCACACTGGTCCATTAGATGTTCCATTAATTTAAAGTGGGCTGTAACCAATCTCCTTTCTATTCTATACACCCTGCTTCAGTTTCATGGTGTTAGCATTCCTATTCTTGAGAATCAGGATGAAAGAACAGGTCAAGCCCTCTTCAGCTCTCCAAAGCTTTTCTATCAAGCATATCACATGTCGAGGAGTCAGCTATCCCTATTCCTGGCTTCTTCCAATGATCACAAGATTCTCATGAAGTTCTGAAGTCCTGATGAAACTCAACAGACCCTGGCTGAATTTTGCAATTTCTTGTCCAGTCTCAGGTTTTATGCCCTTTCACTGGACATAGCAATGCTAAAGAATGAGGTCAGCCCTGTTGAAATATGCATCATTAATTCCCTTGTAAGGAGATGTCATCAAGCATCCAGCTGTACATACTAGGTTGCCATAATGGCTGCTTGTGGTTCAGTGAACTTTACTCATTTGTCACACAAATTGCAAACACCTACCTGCTCTCAAAAAAAAGCAATATGCTCCCATCTCTCTCAAGAGGAAGCAATGAATTACCAAGTCCATTTTTTTGTTGCCACTGAGCTACTCATGTTTGGTAAGTTAAAAGGCTGTGAATTGTTGCAACTGTCACTAAATCATTTCCAACAATTACATCAGCCATTTTTTTTCCTTGCTACTGTCTCCTCCCAACCTCTTCAGAGGACTTCACCATGACTTTATGACCTGTAAGACTGTGGCTTCAATACGACAGTCTGCTACTGCTCTGACCACTCAGGCCAAAGGGGGAAAAAAAATAAAGTGACTCTTCTTCATGTTAAAGAATGTCAGACATTGGAGATCCTAAACCTAAGCTCAGAAGAGGTACAAGGCTGCAACAACATCATCACTTTGGCAAGAGGCTTGGATCTATCACTGAACCTCCAGGCAAATAGCTCTATATAGTGATTCACCCATCTCACAGAAAATATCTTGGCATGGGTCAGAACACGGCCATTTAAAGGGTGTTGTTGCTCAGCTTCTCCCTTACTAAGAGGATCGTCCCCAACATCCCTATTCTGAGAGTGACACATTATCAAAAAAACCCACATGTAGTCAGAGTGAGGAATCTTTTCACACCCCTGATGCATCTATAGCATGCTCCATGTCCTTATACCAAGGTAATAATACATTCCAGAAAGATTTTTCCTCTGTGGCTCACCTATTTTAAGATTCAGTGAATTCTGCACATACTGCAAATCTTCACAACTTGTTACAAAACTGCTGAAAATGTCCATAGAGTGGTACAAGTTTGTTTCTCAGCAATCTCTAATAGCTTCTCCAAAAACATCTCTGCTGCCACAGTTGAACAGCTATCAACCTTCACCAACAGCTCCATGTTTTTCAAGTGTCAGTGCCCATCTTTACACTTCCAGGGTACCTCCTTCTTTCTGGGACTGAGAAAGCAGAGGATGTAAAGGCGTGCTTCACTGACTGTTATCCTAACTGTGTATCACAGGAGTCTGGAAATATCTTATATAGCCCTGATGTGAGCATTGTGTCAGAATATAAATTGCAGTGTGAATAAGCAGAGGGTAGTTTATATCAAAGACGTTCCAATTCCTGACAACTAGCTTTCTTTTATTCTTGCCTCATTTATTTAAGGAATATATAACCAAACATGTAATCAAATATATAAAATAAACACTTCATATAATGCTTTATTCAATGTGCAGATTAAAATGCTAGCTAGCATGAACATTTACAAAATGTGGTCAGAATTCTTAATTTCTCTCAGTATTTGAAAGTTTATATAACTGGTGTTTATATTACCTATATACCAGTACAGTGTATATTATCTATATACATACAGTATAAAGCCATATAACATGTAGGGAAGACTATGAAGTAGTAAATCAAACTAAGGAGTCTTTCCAGGAAATCATCCATGTGCAGAAAAGCCAATTCACAACATGCTTGAACGGCTTAATTCTCTTCTTTACCAGGGATCCCAAATGTCCTGATTCTATCCAGTGGCAGGTGTAATGCTGTTAACTTTTTATCTGCTTGCACCAGAAATGGCTGGCATCTAAGAACAATCAGTTTTTTGGCAACTAAATTGTTAATGAATAAATCATACTTTGTGCCAATACAGAAAAATTAAGTCCAGTTGCAAACAAATTATTTTATTTTTCTACACAACTTCTGATATGTGTACATACTTTTACACTGAATCCATAAATAGTCTGTGAAATGCACAATCTCTTGCTTATTTGAAGAGTTACAATGCATGTCATGTGTAAGTGAAGCCAGTCACAGGACTGGTTTTGAAGGCAAGTGAGAGGTTGTTCTACAAGTTCTGGCAATATACCAGGAATCGCTTCAGGCTATAGGATTTCAGAATAAGAATGTCATAAGAGGCTTTCTGCTGGCTGGGGGAGGAGTGGAGAGTCTACTTCTGGAATGTCTATTTAGCAGCAGAACTCAAGCGATGTTACAAGAGACAGAAGACATGCTAGAACAAGAGAAAAAACATTAATTTTTTCACTCCTTCTAGTTAGAGCCTGGTTCCACTTAAAGTTTTGTTGCCAAACACCAATTTTTTGAGGATGCTGAAGCAGGCATATCCATACACACTGAGATCTACCAATTATACAATCAAATTGTACTTTTACAGTCTCAAACTGTAATGCAGAATCAATGTAAACACAAACATACTTACCATTATCTGGTGAGAAAGCAAAAGTGACCAACTGTAATGCTTTTATCATATTGAAAAAACTGTGAAACTTATTGCCCAGATGTCATTTGTCCTGATACCTTAAGAAGGGTTTGAACACCAAAAATCCTGTAGGAGAAAATGGAAAGGACTGAGTCTATTGAGAAATCACCACTGGGAGAAAACAGCAATATCTACAGTATCTAACGTTACTAGAGAGCATCAGCTGCAAGCAGGGACATAAAGTAATAAATTTAATGTGCAGCCTAGATAAATACCTATCATAAATTTTGTATGTACAGACAATTTTGTTTTTAGGAAAGCTGAGCAAAAAAAAATTACCATTTTAAAGTGCCCATCCAGCTTTACTCTGTTGCATAGAAAAAATACAATATTTTCAGAATTAGCAACAACATTTTTGCTGGATATTATGCCATCTGAGACAGTACACCAAGCATAATCAGAGACTGGTACTAAATCCATGAGAAACATTCTATGTTCCACTGTTTTTTTCCAAAGTTCCAAATCTTGTCTTATTAGCAGCTCATGCCAGTGCCTGAAACAAGGTACTGAACTAGATGTCATATCTTTTTATCATCTTGTATTTTTCTTTTTTATCTAGCCAGTCTGCCCAGTCGTTTACAGATGTAACTAGAAGTGTAATATACTGCACAGACTACTTGAGCCTAAATGAAATTTAAGAACTAAAGAATCCTAAAGCATACGGGAGGAATAAACTCGGGCATGCGTCAGTGATGTCTGGTACTTTCCTCACTCATTAGGAACAGCCTCCTTTGACACTCTAAGCACTGAATTTGCAGTGTGGAACTGAAAAGCGTTCTTTCTTACTCACTAACTGGAAAAAAAAAAAAATCTGGAATGAAAAAAGCATCTTAGAGCACATGATTCTGTCTGATTTACTAAACTAATTTTTCAAAGCTAAGAAATGAACTGAATGAAAAAACGTCCAAGAATTAGGTGGGTCATGATCGTATTTACGATCTATGTAATGGACCATTTCTTGAGAGACCTAGCCTTCCACAAACACCTTTTTCAGGGACTGGAGTCCTGACCGATTTTCAGAGACTGAAACATCGAGACTGCTCCGGATAGCAGCGCTTTGCTCACACCGCAGCTGTTGACAAGAGCATTCTCCAGCCGCCCGTGCTCCCAAGGGAGTCTTGCGAAACGCCGGGAAGATCGCTGGCTCCTCGGGCCTGCTCAGGACAACACCCCCGCCGCGCCGCTCGCGCAGGCCCGGCCGGTCAAGGGCCAGGAGAAACTTCCAGAGGCCTGGCCGGCGGCGGCCCGGGGAGGGTCCGGCTGTCCTCAGCCGGTGTCCCGCGGCTGCCGCCCAGAGCGAGCACACACTTTGATGGGAGAACCCTGCGGGGGGCGTCGGGCACGGCCGACGGACGGGATGGAGCGATGCGAGGTGGGGCACCGCCTCCCTCAGAGCCCCCGCCGCCGCTCCCGCCCCCCGCGCGCGCCCCCCGCGCCCCCGGGATCCTGGCACCAGCCGCCGCGTTACGGGAAGCCCCGCCCCTTCCTTCAGCCCCGCCCCGCACGGGACGTCATGGCCCCTGCTGGCCAATGGTGGCGTGGGTGGAGGAGGAGGGAAGGGCGTGCGGAGGCTGGGGCGGGGCGGGAGCGTGACCGGGCGCGGGGCCGCGCGTGCGGGACGGCGGCGCGATGGCGCGAGGCGGCTGTGCCGCTATTTAGGGGCAGCGGCCGCGCAGCGCAGGCGGCGGTGCCAGGTAAGAGCTGAGCTGAGCGGCTTTGTGCGGGACTCCCCTCCACGTTCCCAGTACCCCCTCCCTGAGGGGCATCCGCCGGCGGGGGCTGTTCTGGGCTATCCTTTCCCTCTGGGCCGTGCGCCGCGGGCGGGGGCACCGGGGCGTTCATTCAGGGCCGACCGGGAGACGGGCCGGGGCGGGCGGGTGGACAACCTTGCGCCACTCGATTCCCGGGCCGATCGCCAGCCGTGCCCCGCGGCGGTGTCTCGTCTTGTCCAGCCTCTCCGCGTCGGCTTCGGCGGAGCTGCCCGGCGGTGACGCTCAGAGCGCAGCAAGGCCTCGCCCGGCGCCGCTCGCTGTGGGCCTGGAGGTGCCGAGCCCTTCGCGGCGCTGCTCCAGCGTGCCCCATCCGCAGCCCTGGCCCGACGTGGCGCAGGGTCGGGCTGAAGGTTATCTGCTCTCTTCCCCAGAGCTGTGGTGGTTAGTGCCGGCCGTCTGAGTTGGCAAAGGTGTCGCGACCCTCGCGGGACTCGCGTGTTTCGGCTTTTTCGACTGTCAGATAAGCGTGGCCATGCCACCGACAGGCATTTCCTTGATGAAGAGATTTGCGTTTTGTTGCCGTCGCCATAAGTAGTCTGCTGTTGTTGCCTGTAGATGGTAGAAAACTGCTGCCCTGAAAGATAGGCACACTTCGTCTTATTGCTGGTCCAAGCACTGGAGGGGATTCCCTGGGGAATTAGGGAGGAGCGGGTACAGTGGCTCTCTGCTTACTTCCCATGTGGTCCTGAGCTCCAATCAACCCTCTAGTGGGGTTCTGATGCTTTCTCTAAAAAAAATAATCCGCATCATTATTTTCATCTCTCAGATGATGAAACTGAGGCACAAAGGAAAGCAGTCTGCCAAGTGTGTTGGCAGGATTGAGGGGAATAATTCCCTGTCTCAGTTTTTATGCTTGTTTTAGGCTTACTAGGGGTTTGCCAGCTGGTGGCTGCTTGTTACTGCTGAGGCATTCCAAAGGCATAGTTCTACACATAGCTATAGTTCTGCTACCAGGTAGTAGAACTATGTGGGATAGTTCTGTCACTAGTGTTTCCCTCTCACATAGGGGTAGAGGGGGAAATCCACAACCTGAAGAGCTTGGATATTATTGGGAGCTAATGTCTTTTTTCTTTGACCATCTTTTCTATAAAGATATAACATTTATGCTTCCTATATGCTGTTACTTTCAGAGGCAGAATTACATAAAATATACTGTCCAAAGCATAAAACTTCTGAACAGAGATTTTTTTTTTTTAATCTATGTGTTGGTGTAGCACAATAAGAATGTAAGTGTTGATGATGAAAATTTGAGATTACTTCCTAGAAGTTGAGCATTCAAAGTAATTATTTGGATGTTGTTTATATGTCTGGAAATGTGGTGCTTCAAGTAAAGTCGATGGATAAATATTTTTGGCTGAGGAGAAAGATGCATATCTGTAAGTGAGTATATCAAATGGAGATTCTGTTCCCGTGCTGCTTGTCTGGAGGATTAGCACTAGCATGATTATGGGAAATCAAATAAACTTTTTGACCATTTTTTATCAATTTTTCTTGTACTAGCAAGAACTGTCTAGATTAGAGAAGCAGCACTGCTTGTGGTCAGTCTGGAAGGTTTGATTTTAAAATGAGAACACAGAATGCTAAGACATCGCTTTGTATAAATTAATCTGATTTTTGGACTAAAACTACTTGCTACCTGTGAAAAAAATCTGGAGTATTTCAGAGAAATTAATTTACCATTTTAAGAGGGTACCAGAAGGAACTCAATTATTGCAAGCAAATATTTGGTGCCTCTAATTAGGTATTTCAGGTACAAAAAACTACCTTTTTTGGGTTGGTTTTTTTTCCTCTGTTTTTTTTTTATTCTGAGAGCTCTACTAAAACTCCAGGGACAAGCTTCCTTCTAGAGGCAGAGGAGTAAGTAATGCAGAGAAATTGCCTGTTTAGATAGTGAAAGGGACAGAAATGTCATTGCATGTAGACGTTTTAAATACAAAAATGTGTTTCAGAATATTCTGTTCATAAAACATTATGTAATATTTTCAAGTACTTCTCTTAGAGGTGTCTGGTGTTTTTTGACATAAAGACAAATATTTCCAAGAAGGAAGTAAGCTTGGAGGAAGGAAGGAAGGAAGCTTGCAAATGAAACACACTTAATTAGAAAGCAGTTACTCTTTGAGTAATCAGAATTCCTTGAGGATAGTTACAGCTTTTAGATAGCTTTAGGTACAGTCTGGCTTGTTATAAAACCTCAAGCAGCAGCTGCTTTGTGAAGCATCCCTGGTTCTGTCTGCCTGAGCTATGTGGATTCCTAGTGACAGATTAGCTCTTGAAGCTGTAAACATAGGTCTTCATTTTTTTTGGAGGAATTTCTGGAAATGCATTTTCTTGCAACCTTTGGTCTCTTGTGATCGATGTGATGATGAGCCTTAATAGACCGAACACCTTCCTGTGGTGGTTGTGGTGTTATCTATACTTCCTGACTTCCAAGCCGGCTTTGCTGGCAAGTGGATGTTATTTTAGCTGTAGTTTCATAAACTGACATTGTGATTTGTAGGTCACTTGGACAGGAATTGCCACTTCTCTGAAACTGAGAGATTTGTTGTATATGTCATTTTATAATGACATATCCCAGTGTTCATTTTGGGGCAGTTCTTGTGACATATGAAATTAGATTAGTTTTTAAGATTTCTCTCTTGCTTAGAATAAGTAGTGATACCTGTTTTGCATGAAAGGCTGATACTACTTCACAAATGGTTAGTCACAGTTTTGTCTTAAAACTTAACACTTTTTCTACTTTGTCCATATAAGGTTTTATTTTAGGGTTGTTAATAGCTTTTCATAGACACTGAATGAAGCATCAATTTACGGATCAAGCATAAAGTGTGCCTTAGTGCTTTCTTTTCAAAATGGCTGCAGGATGTGAAGAATAATAGAAGTCCCATCTGATTTGGAGATTAAATGGGGTGATCTTGTGGTATATTAGTTTTATAAGTCCGTCTTTACAGAAATAATGAGAGTATTTTAGAGTTTTTTTCCTCTTCAAGGTAATTTATTTTCTTTAAGTTAAGGACTGTCACCAGCAGCATCCTAAATTGACCATGTTGTTTTTACTCAGTAGTATTATCATCTATTTTGATCTTTTGCCACTAAACCATGAGAATAATCTGGCAAACTTCTAAAGTAGTTTCTTTCTCTGGCTCCCTTGCCCCTTCACTTAGTGATCCACAGTAACTACGTAGTGTAGATAGAAAGTGTTGATTTGGCTGATTTTTTTTGTGGTTTTTTTTAATAAAAGAATCTGAACTGACTAGCTGTTTCAGTGTTCGTTCAGCATCATTCAGCTTTCGTCTTAGATACATAAACACTGTACCAGTTGCTTGGGTGAGCTGTGCATAGTGACTGAAAGAAACTGAGTTTTCTGTTGTCTAGGCTAACAGCTTATTCTGACTTAAAATCATTAATGATGAACAATTAGTGTTTAGCATTACTGTTGAATGATGGCACTATCTTTTAAGTTTGATGTAGCTTATATGCAGGGTTTCTGCACTGGTTTTGCCTGAGCATTTTTACACACTCAGATAAGAAAACAGCAGTTTGCGTAGGAGTATCTTCCTCATTGTAATATGCTTGTTTTGTTAGTTTTAAATCCCACCATTTATTTTGTTTTTACATTTATTTTATGGCTTTCATATAGGCAAGATTGATGGAAGTGTCTATTGTAACTCTGGATCTTTCCCCTAGAACTAAATTTCAATTAAGAATCAGTCTTGTAAAAAGCCAGAAACACTAATGTTTTTTAAAATAGCACACATTTGAAGGGATTGTAATATCCCCTTTGTGGGTTTGGAGGTGTTTAGCTTCAGTCTTCTTCAGACTACATTGATCAGCAGGGGGTGGGGGTAAGTAAAATACATCAGAACAGCTTAAAGCAGGTATATGCTGAATTATGGCATGGTTTTGACATTATGGTTTCAGCTGCTTGGTTCCCATACTGTATGTGGGCAGGCTTCCTACTTAACTTTCCTTTGCAGGTGTTGGAGAATGAAGCTCTGTTCTCCTGCCTTTCAGGAGCTGACTGGTGGAAAATAGTGTGATTTGCTCCCTCAATACAATTGTTGAACTTTCCAAAGTGCAAAGTAGTAGAGAGCTACAAAGTAGTAGAAGAGAACTTCAGTCTCCTATGTGTGAATGAATTTGCTTGGAACAACTGAAATGTTGTTTTTCAAGTCTGGAAAACAGTTTAATATAGAAATGGCATTTATACAAAAAGTTAGTAATTTTAATTTCCAGTGAAAAAAATCACACTTTTGGACAAAACGTGTGATAATTATATATTATTGTTTACTTATTATGTTGGTTATTGCTTTTTATTTATTTACTCTTTCAGTTGTTTTTCTGTATATTTTTAATAACCTGAGCCATACTTAATAACTGCTGGTGAGAAAATCAGTGAATAATTTTGTGGATATATTGTTTTGACTTTAATGACCCAAAAGAAAACCAGTAGCTTTGTAATGATGTAATAGTTCAGATGACCCTGCTGTTATTCTAAGGTAGTATGAATCATGAGAGCAAATGGGAGAGAAATTAAACAAAATTTTTCAAACTTCTTTTTTTTTTACACCTGTTTCATTCTTTCCCATTCACTGTGAAAGTTGCTTCTGCTGTTGTTTTGCAGCTTTTGTCAATTAGCCGTGAAGCAGAGCTCCTGCTTCTTTCCACCCAGCTTGCAGTTGCCCTCAGGCTTCTGATGAATTTCAGATCTTCTGCAACTCAAATTATTCTGATTAAATAATTTAAATGGGTCTTTCTTGAAATAACAGATCCTAAAGGCTATCCATAGTAGAGCACAATAAGCTTTGGTTAACAAACAGTATTCTGGTAAGTGTTAGCATAAGTCAAATCATTTAAGTATGTTTTATGTTCTAAAGTATGTTTTATGGTTTTATTTAGTTATTTAGACTAAAAGAAGATACTCTTTAGAGTTTGGTTGAATTCACCATGCAAATTTATAAAAATTTGTTAAACTAGTCAGGATTTTTTTAAAATATAGAAATTCATGTGTGGGTAGGCACCTTATCTTTCAGATAGTGGGCACTTCCAAAATAGGCAAGAATCAATTGATACAGTTATTTTACTGTACTCTTCTAATAAAAATCCAAGTACACATTGCATTTTAAGTAGTATAGTGGTTCTTGTATCCAGCCCATTGAGAGTATTTAAGTAGAACATAGAAAAAATTAATAACCTTTTGGTTCACAATGCCATATAGCTGCAAATTACTTGTTATTTAGTCAAACAACAAACCAACAAACTTTAATGACAAACAAATGCTTGTTAACATATTTGTCAAGTCTTTCAATCAGCAGTGTTCCTACTATAAAGCTTCTATATTGGAAATTTTGGTGGTTTTTGAGTAATGAACTCACAAGTATAAAAACAAAGAAAAATACTGCTGGATGATTCTGATGGGTTTTTACTTTAGTTCTAACTGAAAGATACCTGGGTTGGCAAACACTATGAAGACTGCTATAAATTATTGAGATCTGCTTTCATATAGTTGTTCCTGTGAATAGAGATTTTTCTTTACACTGTTTATCTTGATTTGTAAAGAAAAAATGGGTTAGTTGTGTTGATGTGTAAAGAATGAGGTTCTGGCTTGATAGTGATCCATGCTTAAATGTGTGTCTAGTTTTACTTACATATGTGAAATGCTTTGTGTCCTTCTGTTACTATTATAAAGTAAATTACATGCAATCAAAGCAAAGTCGTGTTAACTGTCACAAATTGCAGCTTCATCTTCTGATAATATAGTAAGTGTAGCTTAATAATTTTCCTGTCTAGGGAATACTGTGGAATTTCCTTAAAACTTTTAGTGAGTTTCGTTTTATGGGGTAAAGCTCAGAATACTAGTTCCCAAAGAAGTTTGTCAGGTTAGTGGAAAATAAGACTTCAGAAACAGTGTTAACTGCAAGCCATCTCATCTCAAATTTTAGTAAAGCTAGAGAACATATGTTTAGTTTCTAGGTGTAAGGATAGTATAAAGTCCGTTTCTAGAAGTCAGTTTGTGAACTAAATGCCTTATTTTACTAAGCCAATCTACCAGTTCCTGTAAAGATGCCTAAATGTAGCTAAAAATAATATAGGTCCTATGCTTAGTACATAAAGGTCACTTGCTTTTCGTAGTTTAGGACTGCTTTAAAACTGTAGCTTGAGAAAATCAGAACAGATTTAGTGTCTTCAGAACAACAGTGTGGAAGCTACTGTGTGAATACTTCAGTTTCTCCAGGGTGTTTTCTAGAAATGTCAAAACTCGAGAACAGAGTAGGCTCTGTTGCCATACAGAAATAAATACAGTGTTATAAAATGTACTGCAGCTTTTGCAAGCTCCCTTGTAACGTTTTGAAGAATTAGTTTGTGCTTTTTCTATAGCAGACAACAATTCTTGATATGGAAGCACTGTGCTTTGTAATTCCTGAATGTATTTTAAATCACTTGTGTGAGTGAGACACATGGTTTTGTGGTCAGTTGTTCTGAACCTTGTGTGAAGCTTTTGTGTCGGTGCCCTTGAAAGTTAGCTAAGTGTGATAACCATAATCATATTCATAGGGGGTTATCTTTTAAAATCTGAACCACAATGTTATACCCTGTATTCTAACTGAATCTCCCACAGAGTTACCAGTGAAGTTGTTTTCGTATACAGTGTGAAAACCTAAAGCTGATAAATTTCTTAAACTTGCAATTAAAGCAGCTTTAAACACTCCTTTTTTTAAGTAAACATTTGATTTTGTTTTAGCAGTGAGGAAACTGGAAACAATATGCCCATTCTAATGAGAGAAGATACAAATGCTACAAAGGAAAATAAATGTGTATATGTGAGAAATTATCTTAGAGCAACTACAAATCTGATTATGACATTGATCTAAAGTAAAGAGTAATAGTTTAAATTCAAAAATATATATCTTTCTCTTGTTACAGAAATCCTGTGCAGCATGTTTTCTAGGTGGAACTGGGTGGCCTGTGGCTTCTATCTGGTGTTGAACATTTGTTCTCCTGACGGTAAGGGTTCTGTGTCTCAAATACAAGAGAATATAGAACTAGTTACATTGGATGTGTGAAGCACCAGCTTTCTTTTTGTCTTGATGCTTGTTGGATGAGGTCAGAAGGCAAGGTGTATTAGGATAAACACACCTAATCTTCTAACACTACTTCACCACAACAGAGGTGCGCACTTACCTCGATTTTCCTATGGTTACTTTCTTAACAGAAAATGTTTTTTTATCAAAATAGTAACTTCAAGTATAATTACTTTCTCCTTCAAAAGATACAAACACTCAGCCCTTGACCCCCTACTGTTCTCTTTTTTAAGTGCCTGTGCTTGTTAGTAGAGCTTTCCTAGGTTGGCAAAATGCTTCTGTAATAGCAAAGCCTAGAGAATGCTGTACTGGTTTTTGCCCTTAAATCTTCTTGGTGTCTTGGTAGTCTACCAATGCGTTTCAGTTTTGTAATTGTCAAGTGACTATTTAACTTGCTGATTAAATACATGTAGTGTTTTTAACATTGCACTAGTGATGTAGTAGCAATATTGATTAGGGAATGTTTTGTAGCTCTTAATAAATATGAAATTTGTTTTCTTTTTAGCTTCAGGTGGTCTTGTGCAGTCATGTGGTCACATCATTCCGGAGTCACCTGTACTGGCCCTTGGTTCCAATTTCACAGCATTATGCATTCTGAATGAGAGTTGTCTTGACTTTGGCAATATCTATGCCAGTCAGATTATCTGGAAGATTAAAAATAGACTGGTACCTAAAGAACAGTATCGTGAAATAAACAGAACAGTTTCCAGTGTCACATTCAATGACACTTCTACACTAGCTACCCCTCTGACATGCAACATTTTAGCAGATGGACAGATTGAACAGAACATTTATGGAATTACTGTTACAGTAGGCTGTGAGTACCATTTTTTTATATTTTATTCTGGTCTTAAGAAAATTGTTTCTGAGAAATGGGAAAATGCAAACAATAGAATGTGTGCATATCTTGAGGCACTTATTTTTATTCCCTCGGTTCCTGGATAAGTGAGTAAAAATATTGACAAATTATGTGCCACCACAGCTGCTCAGTATGCACTGAATAAAGTTTTCTAAAAAGTAGAAAATACTCTGGAGTATTTCACTGTTGGAATAGAAAAAAATGGAACAACAAAAATGGCAGATTTTAATTACAGAATAAAGATGTGAATTTAACTGAAATAGAAAGCAGGAAATTAACTTTTCCTTACTTCTTGATTCTGTATCAGAGTTGGAGGTAGGTAGATTTTAGGGGATATGTCCTGGTATTATACTAACATTTTGAAAATGTTTTCCTCTTTAATGGGCTGAGAAACATTTAGTTCATCTGTATCACTAAAGCTAACCTGAATTGCCTTAAAGATAGAACATACTATTTTGATTACTTTACCTCTATACCTAGAAAATACTTTTAACTACTAATAAATTTCATTTGTTCTAGAATGATAGCACTAGCGTGGTGGAGACCAAGTGCTTTTAGACAAGACTGTTTTGAGAAAGTCACGTGAATAATTTAATATGCTACTTCTTAATTACTTGGTGTCCTGCTAATGGGACAAGTGTTGTAGTGTCCTAAATATCGCATGATATGCCTGGTGAATTATGTTGTCTCCTAGTGATTGCAAAAGGTACTCCAGTTGCTGAATGGTCTGCATGCAAAAGGCCAGCTTGGGTTCACAATTTAAAATTATGTGCTTCTGATATGACTTACAAAATGTTATCACGGGAAATTGTTTTCCATTTCAACTTCTGTGGAATAAATATTGTTGTACCAGAAAAGATAAAATAAAAAATATTTCTGCAAGGTAAAATATATGGAAAGGTGAGAACAGATAAATTACTCTATTATAAATGTAATGACAGTACAGATGACATTCTGCATTTTTAATTCATATTTTAAGTCTTGAGATGCATTTTTATTTAAAGCTATTGTATTTTGATACTGTCAATTAAAGAAAAACTAAATAATGAGACTAGCAACAGATTTGAGAAGAATACAGCTATTCAGGAAGAAAGCAATAAGGTTATTCTATTGAAACTAGCACTCTGCTTGAAAGCAAGTAAGATTCTCTAAGTACATTATTTACTGTTGTAAATAGTGATAATATAGGGGGTAGGAGCAAATGCTTTGTATGTTATATGTTTGAGTTTAAGAGGGAAAGAAAATAGTTTTGCTGCATTCTGAAGAAGTTTCTTATGCACTACAGTGCATTGATGAAGATCCCTTTCTTGCATGGGTTTGCAACAAAAGCTTCATCCATACTTCAGCTGGGAGAGAACAGAATTACGAAATTGCCTTCAGAGCTCAGGTCACTGGCAGTCAACATGTGCCAATTCAGTACTGGTTTTCAATTTATTTTTCTTCTGTGTGAATTAAAATGTATTTATATGAGGAATGTTTAATACAAGGTTTTCTGCCTCAGAATGAGAAATCTTTTTTGTTCCTTACTAGCAGATGCTTAATCCTTACACAGCCTACTGTTTGTCAAAGCAGCTATTTAAGCTTCTTGACTTTGATTGCAGGATGGTATCCAGCACTTTTTTGCCACATTCTTTAGGAAAAAAGTAATTAATTAAATGCTTCTGATGTTCACCAAAATTGCTCTAGTGGGCCTTTAAAAGGATTCTTGCTGGGTTGAAATGTTAGATTAATTATTGCTAACTCTTTCTGTACAGTGGCCCCAGAGAAGCCCAAAAACTTAAGCTGCATTGTGCATCAGGTATCAAGATTCACATATATTATGACTTGTACCTGGAACCCTGGAAGGCACACATTCCTAGATACTCAGTTCAGGTTGAGATACAGCTGGTAAGTAGCGTTCTATAAAATATCTAAATAATTCTGAAGAATATTTTTATGCTAAACCAACAGTCCTTGAAATTCATGATTCTTTGGAAGAGCTCTTAACATAAGTCCAGTTTTCTGAAGCATTGCTGTCTGTCTGGTAGGTGGGAGAAGGGAAGAGTTAAAGAAGTTAACAAATTCAAGTAATTCTAAGTCAGATTGGAAGTTTTGTTGTTGAACTTGTTCTGGAGTAACAGTAATCCATATTTTTTTATTCTTTAAATACATGATTAGTGTGTCTTGAGTACAATACATCTAATAATAGGGGGCTGTACCCAAGCTTCTATGCTTTTCTGGGTTGACACTTCTATCCCATTCTAAACAAGCAGATGATGTTCCTGCTCTTTGCAGGAGGACCAGACAACATGACTTTTAAAGGTCCATTTCAATCCAAACCCATTCTGTGATTCTAAGTAGGGAAACTACTGAAATGACTGAATTTTGTAAAGGTATTACCTATCTGCAGTTCATAGGAGCTGTGTACAAACACTATTCTGAGTTAATCCTAACATGAAAGCTTCAATGAAGTATTTTTCCTGTGAAAGCAAATTAAGTTACTTTCCAGACTCGCTGTATGGTCTCTCATAGTTTAAAAAGGAGTGAACAGGATTGTTGCATTAATCTGGAAACAGGAGTGATTGCCTACAGCTTTCCTGCTACCCCATTCTGCTGAAGTGTTTTGGTAACAGGTGTAGTTGAAGGCTTGTGCAGATAGAAAATGTTAATGCCTTGCAAATTTCCTGATACCCAACTATCTAGTGTTAGTGTAGAAGAAGATGGTGAATAGAAATTAGGTATCACACCTCTAACTGTACTCTTGAAAGGTGTGTGGGTAGCACTGACTACATTTTCTATTGCATTTTAGTTACTGACCATGTTGCTTTTGATTAGTTGTATCAGTTCTTGTTCTTCTTAAGCCAGGTCAAGTTTTTATACAGATTTAATTACAGTGCTCTAGCTTGTGCTTTTGAAAATATGTGACTGGAAGTCAAGAGATTATGTTTTGGTTTCAGTTTTAAAGCAATCACGCATTTGTGGCTGAACAAGCCATTCCCACTTTTTCTTCCCCTCCCTTTGCTTACAAAATTAAGGCAGAAGGGAGACATACAAGATAAACTGTTTGCTCACTCTGATCTACTTCAAAATATTCTCTAAAGGAAACCAAATTTACTGCTTTGTATCTTGGGTTTTTTTTTTCCTCTTTTATTTAGGCCAGAAGAGATGTTTCCTGATTGTATACCAAAAGATGTAAACAATTCTTGCACCGTTACTGATATTCAGTTCTTTGTTAACACGGAGATTTGGGTAGAAGCAACAAATGCACTTGGGAAGGCTGAATCTGATCCTCTTGTTGTTGATCCCATTGACATTGGTAACTATATGCCCCTTAAAGCTTTAACAATATTACTACTGCTGCTGTGCATATTGCTTAACTGGTATGCTCATGTTTCTTCACTATAAAAGTTACCACTGCATAGATGTTGTTCACTAGAGCTTGAACTGTGCTGGGCAAAGGTAGGGGTGGTGAGAGATTTCATCAGAGTTCAGACAGCAAGTTTGTGTTGAGCAGTCTGATTTAGAAGATAGTATAAAGTAGCAGCTATTTCAGGTCCTGAAAGGCTTTAATAGTAGTGCTGCAACACAGTGAGCCAGCTTCTAAAGGCATGTTAAAGAATAGCTGTGAAGTTGACTTTAACTTCTTCTCTTCTAGTTAAACCACTGTCTCCACAGAATGTATCAGTCAGCTCAGGAATACTACCTACTGTTCTGAAGCTTTCCTGGGAGAATTGGATTTCAGATGCTGTGATGACGCTGAAATTCAATATTCGCTACAAGATAGCTGGTGACACAAACTGGATGGAGGTAATACCACTAATACTTCTTGCCATGATTCTGCTATAACCCAGACATATGTGAAACTGGAACTCCCTCTGTTGCAGTTCAGGGCATTCACTTTCATTTTGTTATGGCCACTCCAGGAAGTTTATCTGGCCTGTTCATGGAGGTTGTGATCTAGGTATTTTTTGGCACAGTCCGAGTATGGTGACCTTTCCATATCTTCGTGGCCTTTTCTGCTGTCCTCCCTGTCACAGTGCAGTATGTTTATTTTAAGTTTTATTTGGCACATGCAGTGAATAGAACATTAATGAATTTTCATCTTTCCATGCATATGCAAAATGAGTGATCTAAATGTCTTTCAGAGCTGGGGTAAACACTGTTTCATGCTGGGATGCTTTTTAGAACATACTCTACCTGCAGCTGGGCTACAGTAGGTTCAGGCAGGGCCACAGGCTGGGACAGAATGGCTGGAACGCTGCCCAGTAGAAAAGGACCTGGGGGTGCTGGTGGCAGCAGCTGAACATGAGCCAGGCTGTGCCCAGGTGGCCAAACAGGCCAATGGCATCCTGGCCTGGCTCAGCAATAGTGTGGCCAGCAGGAGCAGTGACTGTCTACCTGTATTTGTCACTAGTGAAGCCACACCTTGAATTCTGGTTTTGGGCCCTTCACTCCATGAAGGACACTGAGGTGCTGAGCAGAGCATGTCCAGAGAATGGCAAGAGAGCTGTGGAAGAGTCTGGAGCACAAATCTTATGAGGAACAGCTGAGGAAGCTGGGGTTATCTAGCCTGGAGGAAAGAGGGGCTAGAGGTGACATTGTCACTGTACAGCTGTCTGAAAGAAGGTTGTAGTGAGGTCAGGGTCAGTCTGCTCTCCAAAATAACAAGCATTAGGATGAGAGGAAATAGCCTCAAGTCGTGCCAGGGACAGTTTATATTGGATATGAGGAAGACTTTCTTATGGAAAGAATTGCGTAGGATCAGCCCAGGGAAGCTGTAGAGTTACCATCTCTGGAAGTGTTTAGAAGAGGTCTAGATGTAGCACTCAGGGATGTGGTTCAGGAGTGGATTTAGCAGTGATAGGTGTATGATTAGATTCAATGGTCTCTTCCAGCCTAGATGATTGTGTAATTCTGTACAATCTGGCTGCCCTGTGTACGTGCCTCAAGTGTGAGGCCGAAGAACAGGAAAAGTGTAAGGAATAAGCCTACCTGTAATGTGCTATGATGCTGTCATCAAGAACTGTGGGGGTTTTCTTCTTTACATTAATTTGTGGACATATTTTTAATAGCCCCTTAGTCTTTCCCGTAGTTTAAGCCTTCTCTCAGAGCAGCAGTACTGCAGCAGAGGCCCAAATGTATTCTGAATTCTGTGAGTTCATGGAAGGAAGACTGCTTCTGATTTTACCAAAATACTCTTTGGAGCAAGTAGCTTAACACAGCTCCTTGTGACTAATGTGGCTTTAGATGTAGGAACAATTAAGGTCACCTCTACTGCTATTTTAAAAAGCAATGGCCTGCACAATCTAGTGTGCAACTCTAGGATCTCTGCATATGTTGTCCTGGTAGGACAATAGGACAAGTTCTTCTAACTTCTCTTGTCCTTTTAATATATGCACAAAATAAATGAAATAGTAACTTTAAAATCAGCTGAACTTGCTTAGCTGTGGTAGAATTTGACTAGATAATTCTTTGCCCTCAGGATTAACCTCTTAAGTGTCTTGCATTTGTGTTTAATCTGGAGTCATTCCTTGCAGGGATTCTCACTGTAAAAAGCCCTTCATTGCAAGTGGAATAACCTTGGGAGTCAGTGTGTATACCTACCTGTGTCCACTATCTCCTCCACCTTGCTTCCTTACATACCTACTAAGAATACATTTCTGGCCTCTCACCTAAGAGAAATGAAAGAGCTTATGAAAATAATTTATTAACAAAACTATAAACTACTCTAAAACTATTTTCAGTTTCACTCAAGAAGCACTGTTCTGGATCAGTGGAAGCAATGAACCTGGACTTCCAGTAAACAATAATTTTGAAATCAATAATCAAGCAGGTAACATAGCAAGGTTCTGAGTTTTGAGGCAGGATACTACAGATTAGTAAGCAGCAGAATTATGTGGGAAGGAAGGAGAGAGATGCTAATTTTTAAAAAAAAAATTTAAAAAATACTGTTCTGAGGTAGCTGCCTAACTGTTCTAGTGTATGTATGTTCTTATACCTGGTAAAAGACACAACTCTGACTGAGCCTTTACCAGTGTTTGAGAACTGAAGTTTTTGGAAAAGAGAGGGAAGGAAAGCTTGTTTGTGTTAGGGGGGTGTGTGTGGTGGGGAGCCTTCTTTGATGACTAGGTAGCACAGAACTCAGCTCTACAGTATTTTGATCAGTGCCTTTAAAATCTTTGTCACATTTGCAGGTTCCTTCTGAAGATACAGCTTCCCCAAGAACTTCATTCAGTGTCCAAGGTCTCAGACCCTACACAGAGTATGTCTTTTCCATTCGTTGCATGAAGGAAGATGGAGTGGGCTACTGGAGTGACTGGAGTAAAGAAAAGACTGGGATTACCACTGAAGATGGTAAGTAATGTATAAAAGTAGATCACTGACTTACAAAGTGTGTGAGTGCTCAGCAATTTGGTCATGGCCAGCTGAAATGGTGTATCCTTGCTTGAGCCGCTTGCTTGTATAAGCAACAAAGCTGTCCTGAGTTACTTTCAGCACTGACTTGGCCTGTGCATTCCAAGGAGCATAAGAAAAGCTTCCCATTAAGCTAGTGTAGAGGTGCTCCCTGAAACAGCTAGAACAGCAGCAGGGAAGAAGAGCCATCTTCACAGAAAACTGTCTTCTGGAGGAAATCTAGGCTTTATGCTTGGTTTTTTTATTTTGAAGATTATTCTCTGTAACAGAAGTTATCCTATAAGAGATTTTCTTAGTAGGCCAACTGCCTTACTTTATGAGCAACTTGATGTTTAGGAGGCTAGTAAAAGTCATAGGTGAGCAATTTTTTTTACTTTGAAATGGAATTTGTTCTGGAAATACCACTTTTTCATAGTACAGATGCCAAAACGTACTGTAGTATTGTAAAAAAGTACTGCATCTGTTACTCTTTTAGAATCAAGGAGTCTTACTGCCAGGAGAAATTTGTCTCCTTGTTGACTCTTGTGCACTTACCTTTTTTTAGGTAACTTGATATAGAGGGGTAGGAACTGTGGGTACAGACTGTAGCAAGGTTTGCAGGGTGCAGGTGTGCTGGGCTGGATGCAGGCTGTGCCCTGTAGATGTGATAATGCCTCACTCAGCATTGTCACCTTCAGTCTATCAAAAGAAATACAAGTCACAATGGTGGCCATCTTGTAGATGCCCACCATTGTGATTCATACTTCTTTTGATGCTGTACACTTAAAAGCAGAACAGGTGTCTTGCTCCTCTCTTCAGGAAATTTTCCACTTAATATGCCAAGCATAATTTTCATTGAGAAAGTAAGGAAATGCCTTTTAATATGTGTGGGTTTTTTTAAAGAAAGTTAGCATATAATGATAATCAAAGGATTAATTCAAACAGATTAAATAATACTGTAAAATAAATAAATGAAAATAAATAAAATACTGTCATGTATTGTCTGTTTCCTCAGAACCATCTAAAGGACCACCCCTATGGAGGATCATTGATACCTCTCACTCACCAGCTTCCTGGACTGTGCATCTAATATGGAAGGTAAAGCAAATTGCAAAACTGAGCATTCTTGTGAAAACATGAGATTTTTAAGTAGAAAAATCTACCCAACAGCCTTGAGAGATGGCTGAGATAGTATAGGAGGTTTTGATATGAGAAGTGACTTTAGTATTCTTATTATAATAATTAGTTATGAAAAATTAAATATACAGATGCAAAGGCTATCATTTAATTGACACTCATATGTGACCTAAAATACACAGACTGTACTTTCAGATCCCTCATTTGTTGTCCTGTGGATTTGGAACTGCCACTTGAACAAAGCATGGCTTCATGTCATGCCTTCTGCTGTAACCTAAAAAATGGCAACACTGTCTGGACAGTGATACCCCAGCTGCAAAATCCATTAAGTTTTGAGATACTGCAGAGGCCAAGGTTGTTAAAAACAGCACTGGGCATTTGTGTGCAGTAAGGCTGCTGTGTCCAACTGGATGGTTTGTCCAGCTGAGAAGAGGAATGTAATTAAGGTCACTCTCCAACTCCTGCTTTCTTTTGGTCCATAAACTGTGTCATATTTGTCATACTAACAGAACCAAAGGTGTGAGATTTATGTCATTGTGGTGTAAAGTTACATGAAATTGAGGTTTTATCAACAAGTTTTGCAGTCCTTACAGAATAGCTTTTATTAAATCATTAGGTATGATTAAAGAAAGAGTATTGAAAGAAAAAATAGTGTTTGGATGTGACCGCTTTATAGAAATGTGCACAGGTTATTTATGCTTTTCTTAAATGTAGGTATTTGATCTGTGGAACTTGCCTTGCTCTCATATCTTTTGATCGTTCCCTTAGGACACTAAGGGTTAAATCACATTTATTCAATATCAGCTTAATCAAAGATGTGTTTCTGATAGGCACTGAAGCCATTTGAAGCCAATGGAGTAATCTTGCAATATGAAGTGACTGTCAGAGATAAATCATGTCTTTCCTGTCCAGTGAAGAAATACAATGTTACCAGCACCAACCATACCTTGCAGCTGCCTGAGGGAACTTACGAAGTGACTCTGATTGCCCGTAACAGTGTTGGGGCATCACCTCCATCAGTTTTACTTATCCCAGCAAGTAATTCTAAAGGTGGGTGTCCTAGTAATGTCTCCGTCAAATAAATCTGCATGGCCCTTTTTATAAGAAATATTCAGTGTTATAAAATAGTACATATATTGTATATAATAGTACATATATGGACACATAATTAAAGGATTACTGAATTATCTACAGTTTCATGCCTTTTGTATATACTGCCATTTGTGTACCAGGGAACATGTGAATTTGTGTACTTATAGTGTCATTTGAAGCTCTTTGTGGTGTTCTGCTAGTTTTTGATTCTTGGGGCATCTGTGTACTATATTCCCTGTTATTTCTTTTCTTGGCATAGCAGGCATTTTTCTGTCTTTCTAAAAAAAAAAAAAATATGAAAGCATCAAAGGGTTGGTACATATTTATGTATACATTCTGCCCTTGTTCCTCCTTTAATTTCCTGATCTCCCTCCTACTCCTTTCTTCACTTGTCCCAGTCTCATTCTCCCACATTTTCAGTATCTTACCTGGTTGTTTTGTTATCTGATTCCACTGTTTCCCTACTGTTAGTGTTCTTTTTTTTGTTCATTATTGCACTAGTAGTAAGGACAAGCTGGTTTATCCTTATTTCCAGCATTTTCTTAAACAATCCAAACACTGCCAGGAGAGGAAGCAAAAAAAGTACATGGATAGGTGCAGGTAAACACCAAGAGAGAGCCACTGGTTCTAAAACTATTAGATGAGTTAGTTAAAGGTATAATTAAAACAAAGTAATATTGGAGCCAGGAGGAAGTACTTAGTAAGGTATATATACATAGTATATAAGCATATAATATGTATTACAGAATGAGCTGAGTTGGACACATCTCAAAGTCCAACTTCTGGCCCTGCATGGAAGGGCAGGTCACACTGTGTGCTTGAGAGCATTGTCCAAATGCCTCTTGAACTCTGTTAGGCTTGGTGCTGTGACCATTTCCCTGGGGAGCTGTTCCAGTGCTCAGTTATCCCCTGGGTGAAGAACCTTTTCCTGATATCCAA
The DNA here is from genome assembly GCF_971803275.1 of Cyanistes caeruleus. Lineage (NCBI taxonomy): Eukaryota > Metazoa > Chordata > Aves > Passeriformes > Paridae > Cyanistes > Cyanistes caeruleus. The sequence continues at coordinate 64,001,551 of NC_141732.1, forward strand.
CCCAAACCTCCCCTGACACAACTCCAGGCCATTGCCTTGAGTCCTGTCACTGGTCACACAGAGCAGAGATCAGTGCCTGCTCCTCCTCTTCCCTGCTAAAGAAAGTGTAACTGCAATGAGGTCTCCCCTCAGTCTCCCCCAGGCTGAACAGAGCAGGTGACCTCAGCTGTTCTCATATGGCTTCCTATCAAGGCCCTTCTCTGTGTTTTTAACTCTCCTTTGGGTGCTCTCTAAGAGATCAGTAACTTCATTATATTGTGGCACCCAGAACTGCCCCCAGCAGTTGAGGTGAAGCCGCCCCAGAGCAGAGCAGGACAATCCCCTCCCTTGCCCAGCTTGTGATGCTGTCCCTGATGCCCCCAGGACACACTTGGCCCTCCTGGCTGCCAGGGCACTGCTGGCTCATGTTCAACTTGAACCCCAGAACCCCAGGGCCCTTTCCATGGCACTGCTCTCCAGCCTCTCATTCCCCAGTCTGTCTGTACAGCCAGGGCTGCCCCATCCCGGTGCAGAATTTGGCACCAGCCCCTGTGGACTTCATATAGCTGTGATTGCCCATCATCTGTTGGGGTCTCTCTGCAGGGCCTCCCTCCCTTTGAAGTCAGCAGTTCCTCTCAGATTTGTATCATCTGGGAACTTGCTTAGTGTCCCTTCCCTTCCTGAGTCCAAGTCATGTGTGAAGATGTGAAAGCAGAGGGCCGAGGATGGAGCCCTGTGGAACTCCCTACTGACAGGTGTCCAGTCTGATACCACCCCATCCACTGTAACCCGTTGTGCCTGACCCATGAGCCAGTTCACACCCATCCCAGGATGTGTTTGCCCATTTCTGGGCTGGACATTATATATACACTATCTACTTACATATATATATATATATATATATATATATATATATATATATATACGTACACACTATACATAAAGTACTTAGTATCGTGCTTGAGTATAACTGATACATTTGTAAATTCCCATTCTAGGTCTGATTTCTCTCTTGAAATAAAACCTTTCTTTGCAAGAAAGAAACATAGTGTCTATGAGAATAGAGAAGTTTAGTCTAACTTCAGTTTTTAAATAGCCTGATACTGCTTTTGGATCTCTGATACAAAGATCCATGTGTAAATCTCCAAATTTCAGAAAACGGCATTTACACGTACTTCAGTTCTGTTAAATTGCTGCCATTACCTTAAAACGTTCAACATTTTCCAGAAAAGCTCCTATCATGAAAGAACTGTCAATATTGATCACTTTTCTCTTTTCTTTCATTACAGCTCCTGTGAAGAATCTTAGAACAGTACCTAAACATGACAAGTTGTGGGTCGGGTGGACTGCTCCTAATAGTTATGTTCTTAAATATGTGATCGAATGGTGTCTGTTGTCCAGCAGCTCAGACTGCATCATAGATTGGCAGATTGCACTAGGAGATGTTCAAGGAATAGACTTAAAAGGTATTTAGCTCATAAATCTACATACAGTTTGTAGGACACTAAAAACTGCCTAGTATTCTGAAGATTAGAAACATCCTCACAATGATTAGAATTTTATGGTAGAATAGGAGTTTAATGCTGATGGTTTAAATTAGTTTATTGTGAGCCTTATGGAAGTATTTGTATGTTTTTGTCAAATATACAACTGTATTGATCTTGCATTTTATAATTTATATAATGTAACAACAAGAGGTTTATCTCCATTTTGATTTTGGTATTGTCATGCTTGGAAACCATTAAAATAGTGAAAAGGCTGAGTTCTTTCAAAGTCAAACTATTTGGTTACTCAATTCAAACAGTGAAATTTGATTAGCTTTATTGTTCTTCTGAGATTATGATCAGTATCTGAAATCAATAATTTGGGGAGTTAATGCTGCAGACAAGTAAGGGCTTTCTATTTCAAACAAATTAGAAAAAAACTCCCTGACTTCTCTGAAGTCTACTTATTAAATTTTACATTTGAATGTGAACCATTATATTGATCTTTTAGTTAGTATTTTGGAGCAGTATTGTTCCTTCAGTTCATATTTTGGAGCAGTGTATCAGTAAGGTCATTAGGTACAAGTGCACCTAGTTGAACAGCAGAAACTCAGAAACCTGTATCTGAAGGTAATGAGAAGAATGATAAGCAATTTGACTGTGAAACAACACCTTTTAAATTCCTTTTATTAGGTATAAAGCCTTTCAAGTGCTACTTGATAACTGTGTACCCTCTGTATGCTGATGGTCAGGGCAGTGGACAGTCTGTGAAGGCTTATCTTAAGCAAGATCGTAAGTATAAAATCATTGCCTTGAAGCACATACACTGACCCTTTTTGACAAAAAGTAAAGAAACCTTTGCTTTAATGTGGATTGTATAATGAAAAATGGTTTAGTACTTGAGGGTCAGGTGACATCATTGATTTTTTATTTCATTTCTGTTATACATTCTGCTTTCTTACAGTGTTTTGGAACTAGACAGATGGCTGGCTCTGGCTGGCTCTTTGTTTTTCCAACCTTTATCAAATAATTAGATATGAATTTGTTATTTTTGTGATATGTTTATAATTATATATTATATAATTAAAATTTTTAATGGTGATATTTATATGCTGATATTTATTTTTCAAGTGTGAAATCAAGACTTAACTTCATTTGAAGGTTTCCTGCAATGCACTGATTTTATTTTTAATATCTATTCCTGAATGTTTCTTTTTTAAAACATCTGTGTAACTTCTATGTTGTTTGAAAACAATACTTTCCAGATAAGTTAGTCAAACTATTCCATTGAAGTTTTTATGCTGAAACAGTTCAGTGCTTGTTAATATGCTGCTCTGTGAATGCAAGGTTGCCAAGCAGAAACTAATCATCATCTCCCATTACAGGTCCCTCAAAAGGACCCACTGTTCAGACAAAAAAAGTAGGAAAAGCTGAAGCTGTTTTGACATGGAACCATCTCACAGTTGAGGAACAAAATGGATTTATCCGAAATTACACCATACTGTACAAAACTATTGATGGAAATGAAACAGGTACCAGAAAACAGAAGTGTTTCGTGGCATTGAAGTGTTTCACCTGTTTCCTTCCTGATATTTGTTCCTGAAAAAATACACAGAATCAGTTATAGCTGACAACCTGTTCTGAGAACATAAAACTGGTGTCTGAGCCATAATTCTCCTCCATACAGAACAGAAAGTCCCTAGTGAAGAATTCAGAACATTCAGTCAGTATATAGTGAGGTACTGAGTTTAATTTCTGAAAGCTGATTTGTGAGTATTGTGCTCACATGTTGATATCTAAATACAGAATGAGATGTGGTATATCAAGGTGATGGTAGACCATCTGAGATTCAAAACGAGTTGGCTACATTTAACTATGATAAAACCTTAAGAAAAGGAAGTGGGGAGTAGATTTTAATCCTCCTGGATCAACATAGTACTGTTGTAGATCATCTTGTTTCAAGTGTGTTTTAGTTTTCAGTAGTGTGTATGACCTGCAGGCATACTGCAGGCAGCTGGCACTATCAAAACTTTAATTTTTAGGTTTGCTTAAATTGGAAGGGCCAGTAAGGGTTCTTATGCATACCTCTGTCTTACTGTTCCTTACCTTGTTTTTTTTCTAGTCAGTATTGGCAGTTCCTTGTTAGCACTATGTATTTGGCTTACTAGACAGACTTGAAGCTTCAATTCTACTAGTTTAGTTTGTAGGGGCATTCTGGGGATAAGAAGAATCTCACAGGCAATTAAATATAGAAGGAGGCTTAATTCAGACACCTAAATAGAAGCTAATGAATCTCAGCATTTCTTGTACAAATTTGTGTTCTTTGACTGTTGTATTTTCCGTATGCTGTGCATTCTGTTAAAACTACCTTTCACATCTGAATTCTTGATATCTTAATGTTGCTGTTTTAGTGGAGATGTAATTTGTTTGTAGAAAACTAGTCTAAATCTCTTATTCTTTTTAGTTGTGACAGTGGACCCTTCCAAGACAGAGTACACCCTTTCCTCTCTAACCAGTGACACACTGTATACTGTGCGGATGATGGCATCCACAGATAATGGAAGCAGGACTGGTCCTGATTTCACATTTACTACACAAAAATTTGGTAAGGCAGAGTGGCACAATGGGTAAAAGTAGGAATTAATGTTGCAACAATACAGTGGGGGTCTGTGAAAGATGTGTTCGAAGGGGAAGGTGCTTTTATTTTAAAGTTTCAGTTACAGTCAGCTTGTGATGTTCATAATACCTGGGTGGCTTGTTTAGTGCTACTTCAGGTAACTTAAAAGGTAATTTAGTCAGGATTTTTCTAATTGTATAGAGAACAAGATGTCCTCTGCAAATCTCATGAATCACACTTTGTGTTGTTTTGGATGTGTTTTATGTATACTACAGGTTATAATATTTTGCCATGACCTTTCATGAGTAATTAGGATTTACCCAGTTCCCTTGTCTCTTTGGTGTCCAGTGGCACCTACCCCCCAGTCAAGAGTCTTTGCTTTAATCCTGCTGAGGTATGTTGCAGAAGCTGTAGTGATGTCTGCTTATATCTTGATCAGCTGTTGTAGGTACCAGTAAGCATATGTCATCCTCAGAGCCCTTCCACGTTCTTTCATATCACTATCATATACAGTTCTTTATGGAGACTTATTTTGAGTAGTTAAATTTATTGTATGTTCAGCTTTTTTAGGGTATTTCTTATATGTGTAAGGGTAACAGCAACATTACTAACAGAATTTAATTGTGCAAGACACTTACTTAAATTTAGCAGAGGCTTTTTTCTGTATGGTGTTGCTCTTCCCTAAACCTTCTCCAAGGTTTACTTAAGAATGTGTGTTACACTGGAAGGAATACATAACAATAATGCAAACTTTGGTGTTTGCGGGCAGAGAAGATATTCATGTACAGAAAAAAACTGATGGATGAGTAGTAACTTTACTTATTTGACCATGACCATGTTATGACAGCCCCCAGGGCACTGAAACACCTGGGCAGCAGATGAATTGACAAAGATGTTACTGTCATACCTGCCCAAGCTGAAAAATTATTTGCTCTGTCAGTATTACACCTTATAGACCAGCCCATGTTTTTTGTTGATGCAAGGCACTAGATTGTCAGGACAGAGCTTTTCATGTTTTCACCAAGAGGTGCTTTTCATACGGTGAAAAGGTTCTGAATGTGAAGATTTGAGACTGAGCAATGAGGTATTTCATTTTCAGGTTCTCCCTGTCCTTTTGGAAATACGTATTACTGTTGAGTTCCTTAAATGCCAAAATGGGCCATAACTCCTTTTTTTCACCTCCTTCAGGAAAAGGAGAAATTGAAGCGATAGTTGTACCTGTGTGTCTAGCATTCCTGTTGATTGTGCTTCTTGGAGTTCTGTTTTGCTTCAACAAACGTGACCTGTAAGTACAAATTAACTCTTCCTCTTATATTTCTGAGCATAACAGAAATGGCAGTAATTCATACCAACCCAGTTATGTATTCTTCAGTTAGAGCAGGAAAAAAGTTAAAACATGCATATATTGATGGGTGTTAAAAATGTCAGTGTTTTCCTTGAGAAACTAGGGCCTCTTCTGATACTAATTTCTTACTGTTAATTATACACATACTATGTGTTCTATGATTCAGTCCTTCAAGAAAATAAATGCTTTTCTTGCTGGACAGTTAGGATTAGCTTTGTTAGGTTTTGATCAGAATATGCTGTCTGCTTCTTAGTTATCCTGTGAGTGGAGTTATGGTCCCTAGTTTGTGAAGCATGGAAATCTCTTTGCTGTATTTGGGCTATTTAACTACAGCATTAACAAATGTTAAGCTTCATAAAAAAAAAATAAAATAAAATTAAGCAGACATAATCATCTCCAGTAACTCTGTCTCTTTACTGACTGCTGGGAAACAACCTGCCTCCTCCTGCTACCCCACCCCAAATTTCTTGTTTATGGCTTTAACCAAGATGTCATTGCTGCAGTGTTTCCCCTGGCAAGGTGTAGCACCTCTCCTGTGTCATCTGTCAACTATCCTTCCTTTCTAATTAAAGACTGCATTTTATGCCCTTTTCCTTTTGACCTCCCTGCTGCTCCTGAAATTAGTGCTTAATGGACATCAGTTGGAAAGCCTATTGTGAACTGTTCTTCAGAGTTCTCCTACGGAGGATCTGTTGTGGGAGCCTGTTTATAAAAGAGCAAGATAGGTGCATCAGTTTCAAAGCTGGTTTGGTTGGGGGTGATGTATCAAACAAAAGCTTCTGGTTTAAAGTTACACTACATTCTTAAGAATTACAAAGCAAGATTTTCTTCCAAGTATTTTTTTATTTTTAATTGTGAAGTTTGCTTAGATTTTGGTCTTTGGTATTCATAATTATATTAAAACAAAAGCAGGATTTTATTTTCATACTGTAACGCGTCATAAATTGCCTAAGTAATATATCTGTACATTCTAGAGTGCTATAAATTTGAAAATCTCTCACCATTACCATTTGTTGTTTTGTATTACATTTGATAGCTGTGTCTAATGTCTGGAGATGTTAAATGCAATGCTGTGTTTTGAAAAGTCATACTGCCTCATACAAATATGCAGAGTAACCCTGGAAGCATTCTTATTTGAAATGCAAAGTTTCTGTGTAAGGGAGTGGTGTCCTGGATTCTGCTGTAGTTGCTATGAACAGGGAATTTGGGGTGTGCATCTTGTGACTGTATTCTGTTTTTAATCCTTTACAGAATTAAAAAACATATCTGGCCTATCGTACCTGACCCATCCAAGAGTAATATTGCTCAGTGGTCTCCTCAAGTTCCAGCTAAGGTAATACTCACCTTTCTGCATCCTATATCTTCCTAGCGTGCAAGGTTTCAGATAAACTAACCAGTGGGAGACTTCTGTCTTCTAGCAAACATAGATTTCAAGGAAAAACCTGAATATTAAGTTTCATTGACATTATTATACAAATGGTTAGAAGCCTTTATTGCATCTGTAGATTCAGCATTAGCTGAATCTACAGATTAGCACAAATTCAAAGTCTAGTATGGGCTTTAAAGTTGTGAATTACATTCAGTTTACTAGTTGAAAGGGTCAAGTACTCATTTCCTTGCTGTTCCATGGGAGATTGGTATTAAGTAAACAACTTGTGATTCCCATTCTTAAAACCCTCAAGTGACTTGTTTGCTTCACTAAAGTTCAGTCAAGAATGAGAGAGAAGGAACTATAAACAGTTCCTCATGAATATGAAAAGATGGCAGCAAAATTTATGTGACATGTGGGGTGAGTGACCAGGCAAATTCTATTCAACAAATTAGCCTTTCTTGTGGCAAATTTCTGTGAAGTATTCTGATTTTGGGTACATTGTTTGAAGCGATGTGTGATTCTCAGTACAGAATGTTCCTGTGCTGCACAGCAAATGCTTCTGTGTCTACAGCTCTGAAGAATAATTAAAATGAGAGCAAAGATTTGCTCACACATCCACTATGATTTTAGAATAGTCACATAGTTAAGGCTCTGTATTGGAAACAAAGCTGTATCCTTCATTTTTTAACTTGTGCTTTGGAGACATTGCCAGACTTTGTAAAGAGAAGACTTAAATGAAGAAATTCAAAGGCATTATGAATAAAAATTCATATATTTGAGGCTTTTGATTTTTAACATAACCTTCCTCTTAGGTGACATACATCTCTTTCTTTCAGCATAACTTTAATTCCAAAGATCAGATGTCCCCAGAAGGCAGCCTTACAGATGTAAGCATTGTAGAAATAGAAGCTGATGACAAGAAGTCTTTTTCAGAACAAGATCTAAAACCCTTTGACTTGCTTAAAAAAGAAAAAAGTACTTCAGAAGGGCACAGCAGTGGTATTGGAGGATCCTCGTGCATGTCTTCTCCTAGGCAAAGCGTCTCTGACAGCGATGAAGGTGAAACAACACAGAACACTTCAAGCACTGTACAGTATTCGACTGTAGTGCTTAATGGCTACAGAGACCAGACACCTGTACAAGTCTTTTCAAGGTCTGAGTCAACTCAGCCACTGCTAGATTCAGAAGAGAGATCAGAGGATCATGCTGGAGGAGCTGAGAGTACAGCACAGAGGCAGCAGTATTTCAGACAAAATGGTGGTCAGGATGAAACCAACACAGACAGGCCATGCTTTGAAAGAACAAAGCAGGTTACTCATGCTAATGAGGGAGATCTTGTTGGATTTGTTCAACTGCAGATCTCAGGTCAGAGTTCACAGCCATTGGGCCTTGGGATGGAAAAAAATACCCAGGAAGCTGCTCTATCAAATGTTTTACAGACATGTACTGAAGGACAAGCTGTGAGACCTGAAACAGTGGAAGAAAATCCACTGTCAGTAGATGAAATGCCAAAAAGTTACCTCCCACAGACTGTGAGACAAGGGGGCTATATGCCTCAGTGAGAGAAAAGACTGGCTCTGTTTAGGCCTTCATTAGTGCCTGTTCACATTTTCCCCTGTGTTTCTGATAAAGTAAGCTAGGTATTTTTATCTTCCTGCAGATAGAAAAACTGAAATTAAGTGAAGAGTAATTTGACAAAATACAGTAAGGACTGTTTCTGTGGAAAATTTCCAGTCCAGACCTACTGGAGGTTTACTTTTATGCACTACATAAAACCTTACATCTGGGTAACTGAATGAGCCTTTGTGCTACATTGGGTGTTGTGTATCTCTTCATAACAGAATTTCACATGATTGAAAAGGTAAAGTTTTAAATATCCACATCAGCCAATAGACTTCCCAGAGGAAACACTTCTATGCGTGACAGTGTACAAGCCTAAAAAGCCAGCTCTAGTTGCATAGTGCAGCTTTGTGCAAAAGTAAGACTGAAGCTCAGTATTCTGACATGGAAGAATACTTGTATGATACACTTTTCAATAACTTAATTGACTTACTGAATTTTGACTTGGCCCAGTGCCTCAATTTTCAGCTTACCAGACCTGCCAATCATTTTCAGCCCTGTTTAAAAACCATAAAAATTAAACAGAACTTGCTATGGTGTACAAATAGGAAAACACCGAGATTGCCTGAATCTAAATGCTGCTGTAGTAATCTATACTTTACCTACATTTAGATGTGTGTACACATGAACGACTGAGTAATTTGGCCTAAAAAATGTGCCTTGCAACTTGACGCACAGCAATTCAGTCTCAAAAGTGTGGAAATCAAATGACAGCACAGATCAGCGGTTACTTAAAGGCTTTGTACCCCAATCACTGTTTGATTATATAAAACTTCTGTGGTCATATATGCCTTTGTTTAATAAGTGCACCTTTGCTGTGTACAGCTCAAGTAACAAGCTGTAAGCTTTTACCATTTTTCTGACTGCTCAGGAGAAAGGAAATATGACCTTCCTCCTGACAGACTGCAGCTATTAGTGTGCTGTAACCTCACTGCTAATACTGCAGGACGTCCTGGAAACTGAAGGCAGCCAAAGCATTGAAGTCATTGATGGTCTTGGAACTAAAACCAGAACCTGTACTCTGAATTTGAACTTTGCTGGTAGCACACTTAAGTGGTTGTTAAACTTGTTTCCTTTTCTATTGGCAATCATGAGCCACAAAACACACTTCAGTGGTTGTTCCTTACTTTATTCTTAATGTCTCACTTTTTCCCTGCTCATACAGTTTACATTTTTTTGAGGAAGCTACCTTTCTTAGAAACTTCCTCTACTAGTGTTTAAAAAAAATTTAAATTATGTGACAATAAACCCCTTCTCCAGCGATAAGCAGAAATTTTATGGCACTCTTAAAGATTTTTTTAAAAATTAATTTTAAATCTAATATAGGCTAGCTAGCTTTCTAATCTGACACTAATAAAACTGTGTTTCAAAACACTAAATGCTGTTTTGTGAGACTAAAACAAGTGTTTTATTTCTCCTTCAGCAAAATAACTATGTATTTAAGACCTGAAACCTTTTGTGCTGTGACCTCTGGTACTGCTGTTCTGTAGAGCACTTGCTAAAAGCCCTTGAAATGCCTGTGTCAGTATCTTCCCTTGTCTGCCAGACTGCATGAAAAGATGGGTATACATGTAAATGTCCACATGTCTTTTGCTTTTGTTATGACGAAATCAAGTGCAAGAGTAAATTTGTAGGATTACCTCTCAAAGTTTGGAATATTTAAAACAGATAAAGAATGCAGAATCTTTAACATTTCAGTATTCCACAGTTCCTTTCTCTTGACAGTATTTTTCTGTGTCTAGGCACTTTTTTTTTAGGCTATGTTGCAGCTTACTCTAGTTACACCTTTCTTCAGACCTTTTTCTTCCTTTCCCCACTGCACCTCAGCACCTTCAAACTCCCTCCTAGGGCGCAAAGGCATAATGAAAACTGCTCTCATGAGACAGCAGACACCATCTTTGGTTTTTCAGAGGCTGAAGGAGCATTCCTTTTTCAGAACACATTTATTCTTGGAAAAAATAGCAGTTACTTTACTGGGGAAGGAGTTATCTTCTCTATGCAAACTTCACAGTGACTGTAGAAGCCACAGGTAAAAGGGAAGAGTCTCTGTTGAGCAGTGTGCATGCTTATTAGAACTGCATTTAATCCATCTTCTCCTGAAATGCTATAGGCCACAACCTGCCTACGTAGTCTAAACAGTGCTGCAGAGGTCTGGATGTTTTCAAAAACATGTTCATGATTTGTTTTAAATTATGTTTTTGTGATTCAGTAATAGTAATTTTTGATAGCATATGTTATTTGAGGGAGACTGTCGGGTATTCAGTAAGTTGCTATTTGTCTTTCTGTAAAGGGATGGTATTTTCTTCTCAGTTGCTGTTAATCATGGGCCATGCAAGACTTAATTGATGTTAAACAGCAGCAAGATTCTGAGTTTTAAAGTTTCTGCTAACAAGAGTTCTGGCCTGTCATTTCTGGTATCTTTCACTGTTGTTTATGGACCAGTGGTAATAAACTCGAAGAACTGAATGGGTCCTGGACAAAGTTCTGGCTGGCTGGTAGTGACATACTCTCTTTTGAGGTAGTGCATTTATCTAGGGCTAAAATACTGAAGCCTAAGCAGGAGCTCATGGTGGGTGAACAGCTTGTAGAAGCCACAATACATACAAATAACAGGTTTACAGCTAGTTCATAAACCTGCGTGCCAAATATATCATGCAGTGTTCAGGGTTTAACAAGATTTTGTACTTTGGACTGTATCAAACAGTTGCATACAGGTTTTTAAGAGTATCTGCAGTGTAATTGTAGCAATCCACTGAAATTTTTGGAGTTGACCCTAACATAATAATTAAATAAAAAGTTTTTTCCCTCCTCCACACCCTCCCCCCACAATGGCTAGTGGTGCACATAAAATGAAGGCATTATTAAAGTCATATTTCAGTGTAGACACTTTCATGTCCATCTTGATTTCTGGACTGGAATTTTTCAGGCACAGGTGAAAGAATAGTTGTAAGGACTTTTAATTTGAGGGTGGGGAAGGGAGGCTAGTAGAAATATATTAGTATATTGAATAAACCTCTTAAATGCAGGCTGGTTAATGTTCTCTGTTTACAAGAGAAGTGAATATATTACCTTTGTAGCTCTATTGTGGTGGTCCTGTTAGACCAGGAGTTGTTTGGTTATGTTTCCTGGAGTGTGTTGGCTCACTTTAAGGGCAGATAGTCTAGGAATATCCTCTCCTGCTGTAGTGAAAGTTGTGGGATTGTTTCATACATGCTACTGCAGAAAATTAAGCTGCCTGTTACGCCTTAACATGGCAGTACAAGCACAGCAGAAGAAAAAAATTTTTAAACTTTGTTCTGGAGAGTTTATGACAAATATGTGCTTGTCTGGTACTGAAGCCTAGCAAAAACTGGAAAAAACTTTGGCCCTGGGAGGATGAGGGAGTTTGCATGCTTGGGCTGAGTCCCATTCTTGGACTCCGGAGAAGATCCATCACCTGCATGGGAAATTCAGCTTTGTAAATCATGATCTTTATCAAGTGGTTAAAACACACATCAGTATGCCCAGTAGGTGGTGATCACCATGCTAATTTAAGTAACTGTTTAATTAGAGCCAGGTCTCAGGTACCCAAGATGGGCATCAGTGTATGCTGCTATGGAATTGACTTCTCAGTGGGATCTGAAACTCCAAAGACTCTCAGATTATTAATAGTCTGCCCCACTCCAGGACATACACATTTTACATTGTCATTTGTATGCATTAAATGGGACTAAATACACTAGTTTATTTTCCCCACTAGACAGTGGTTGTAGTTGAGGCTAACTGTCCTTTGAATGCATTCCTTTAACTGTGTTAAAAAATTCTAGACTAATTGACTGTAAGAGTTCATTAATCCCCATAATCCCCCAAACCTCTTGTCTGTCTGCAAGGATAGAGACATATAACCATTATAAATTCCAGGATTCACTTGTAATGTTATACAGGAGAAGTTTATGTAAAAATGTTGAGTCTTCTGTCATGAAACAGCTGTTAGGGAATTGCAGCCAACCCAAGTCTTCAGCTTTGCTTTTGATCCAGAAAACTGCAGTAAAGTCAAGGTATAAGTGCAAAAGTCTGGAGCAGGTTGAAATTAAGTAACTTGCATTGGACTCATGAATTTCTATTTCTCTTCCTTTAAAGTGAAAGCATCAGTAAAGCAAACAAACAAACAAAAACGCTAAAAACCATGCATATTTGCTTTCACTGTTGTTTCCTTTGTAGGACTTGTGCAATCTGAGCCATTCTTGAAAATAAAAGCAGTGCTGACTTAATGCACAGGGATGCATTTCTAAGGCCACAGGATTTGATAAAACAAACCTAAAAATAATAATGAAGGGCCAGCTTTCAACAATTGTCTGCTTCCCTGCCTCTTAACTGTAGTGCAGAGAGAGGGTGGGCAGCAAGTACCTCCCGGAATGCAGCCTTAGCCAGTGCTTGTATTTATTTGCAAAGACAACATGAAGGGGATATATGCAATAATGTCATTGCTACTCTGCAGAAGCACACTTCTGTAACAATAGATGAAAAACACTTATGGCACAACTGTTGACTGATGGCTGGAAAGCTCCACATCCACATCCTCCTGCTCAGACTTAAGTTTGTCAGCTGTTCTTCTCTGGGGATCATGGGCGTGGCAGATGGGCATTCTCTGCAGTGTGAAACTAGTAACACCTATCACTTTCCATCATCAAAGCACATTTGTTAATGGATCCAGTCAACTTGCCGTGTTTTTTTTAATACACCAGTTTTGTTTACAGTGTCACATATAGCCTGACACTTTGATACAGCCAGGGATTGTCTAGTAACCAATTGCTTTTATTTGGGGATAAGAAGTTACTGGTCACCCAGTTTGCTGTGCCAATATATGCATCTAGGTGAGCGGAGGTGTGCGACACAGGAACAGATGTACCAACAAGGAAAGTGCCTTGATGCTGGATTGGATGGCTAGTGAATGTAAACATTAAGTTAAATTTTGCTGTGTACTTAAACTAAGTATGGCTCATTAAGCTAGTGGTAATTTGAATGCCAGCTTTAAAGGGCTTGCGTACTCTGGCCAGAGGTTAAACTTGTAAATTGCTGCATAAGCTGTCTCTGTATGGAAATGTGTTTTAATACCTGTTCACTGTCTTTATTCTTTTGCAAGCTGCATGTGTATTGTCATATAAAATCTGCTTTCTACAATTTATTTTTATGGTTGGTTTTGAATGTCTTCCTCTTTGTTACTGGAGCCTGAATGTTGCATTTCTGTAGTACATAATATGCAGAAAGAAAACAAAACAAAATTCCATACTTACCTTGTGTGCTGGAGTCGATGTTTTGTAAGGCTGACCAGGTAGTAACCACAGAAGAAGAGTCTGGGCTGCTTCCTGGAATGCAAAAAACAGAGATGCATGACCATGACATTTCTGGATAAAAGGCTACCTCATCAGCAGCAGGTGAATGGTCTTTAGTCCTGCCTTCGTAATTGCTCCTGGAAACAGATAATACTCTACCTATGTAGAGTACCTCAGTTCCATGAAAGGCATCACTGACCTCTGTCTGGTACTGCTCTCAGTCTCACCTGGGTTTAGTTCTTTTGTTTCTCATGGGTGGAGGATCCTCACAGATTTGTATCTCGGTACTGAAAAGTACTGACATTATCACAGCTCTGAAAAAGCAGAGGTGGGTCTTCAAAGGCTGGTCACCTTCACAGAAGGCTTTAAGGTGGGCAGCTGGGGAAAAGCTGCTGCTCCTTCCTGACTGAAGTCCTCATTTGAAGAGACAGACCCCTATAAAGCTGAGTGGGCACTGGGGTGAGGAAGGGGGCGTTCCATTATATGTCATGGGGAATTACTAGTGCCGCAGAAGAGCCATCCTAGGCATATTAATGCTTGGTGGTGTTTAGATGCAAAAATTTCTTTACCAAAATGTGGGTTTACTGTACAGTAGTTCACTGACCACTGTTTCACATAAGGCCCTTCATTTTTCTAGAGGTGTAACATTTTTGTGTCTCCTTCTCCCCTGTGCTCACAGCTGATGAGCATTGGTGCAGTTGAGCTCCACCAGTGCAGGACAGTGCATGCAGAAGAGGAGGCAGCAGTTTGTCTTTTACAGGCAGCTCCCCTGCTGCCAGAGCAAGACAGGAAGCACATACTTGTGCAGTGTACACGCAGAGCACCAAGAACAGCTCGGTTCCTGGAAGGAAACAGTTCCTTATCCCCGTGGCAGGGGCAAGCAGTCTGCAGCACAGAAGCAGGAGGTGTGCCTAACCACATTCTACCTTTGAACTAGCCTAGGTCTGTCCAGCCAGGATTGGCACTGGACAGCACCACAGCAACTCTGAGAGGTGCCAGCCCTGCCCAGCACTGGGCAAGGTGGTTGCAGTGCAGCTGGGGGATCTCTGCTTTGTTCTGACCAGTGATAATCACAGGAACACTGGACTTACCTGTAAAACCATCTTACATGTATTTTCCAGTCATCTGTGCTATTCATGGCAGGGTGATCCAGTGCCTTACTGACTTCCCAGCAGGCTCCATCTACACGAAGTAACTAGCAGAGCCAAAATATTCCTCCCACTCCCTACGAAATAGCTAGGAAATTCCGGGATCAGCCAAGGAGGCTGAGCAGCAGTGACCCAACCGGGAGCTGCAGTACGCCTTTCCCAATGAGTAATCTGACTCCAGGCTTGCCTGGAAATGGAAGCGTACTTGCACTGGTGTACTAGCCCGGGCTTTCCTTTTGTGGCGGCTCCTGAGTCACACAGCCAGCCTGGGCTCTGAGCTGGGTCAGGGGCCAGCAACAGGTTTCAGTGAGAGGACAGCTCTGCAGGAGCCACACAGCTCCAGCAGCTCTCAGCTGGTCCTCTTCTGCTGCTGGCACAGCCTGTTACCCGAGTGCAGTGTCTGTCACGCAGCAGGTTCTGGGCACCAGAATCCCAAATAAAGCTACTTAGAGAATGTCCCATAGGGCTGTGAGTTTCTGGGACACTGTGTCCAGGATGCAGCTGAGCAGACACGTGCTGGGACCAGCGAGGGAGGGAGCACCATGGTGTTGGGGCAGTGGGGCAGCAGCTGGGGACGTGCTGCAGATCCGCTGCTCTCGGCAGCACAGCACAGCCTCTCCTGGCCTCTCACGGTGCTGCTGGTGAGCAGAGCAGCTGTGCCCTGGCTGCTCCAGGGCCACCAAGACCGAACCAGGACAGGGCAGCACATGTTGCTTGTAAAGCTGGCAGGCTGACTGCTCCAGCACTAGCTACTGAATGTTTTTAATATTGATTTTCTGGAGGTTTAGCAAGTCCCCTTGGTTTTTCTTCCTCTCCTTTTGTGAGCAAAAGCCCTTGTTAAGATTTTCCATCCCCCGCACTCCTGAGTCATAAATCCAGGTCAGCGGCAGGCTCAGCACCGGCCTGTGGCCAAGCAGGTCAGTATCCCAGAGCCCACTTGGCACACCATCCCCCCAGATGGGGCCTCACAATAGCCAGCTCACATCAAACAGGCCCCAATTACCGGTTCCTTGTCCCCACGGGCTCATAGACGTGCTGGGGTTTGCTGACAGGAAACCTGTTCTCATGCACTGCTGCAGCCTGAATCACCGCCCTGCTCTGCCCAGATAAGTAATTACCACTGAGCCAAGTGCTTTGGGAAAAATCCACGAGGCTCCTGAAGACCATTTCTGGACTAAACCTGTGGCAGAACATCTCTTCCTGCTTGAAGAGATTCAGCTTTTTCCCATTTTGAGGAGACGTGTCATCAGCAAAAGAACATGCATGGCTGCACGAGCACCAAAGACCCACGGGGACCACCCCACCATGCATGCTGCATCTCCCCACCATCACTCAGGACTCGGTTGTGGATGAGGCAAGGGTGCTATTTTGGTACTAAGGTAACTTTCCTAAATAGAGTCACTGAAATAAACTTTAAAACATGCCCTGAGTGTCCTTTTATCATGTATTACATGAAACTTGCCGTGTTCAGCCAGACACCTGAAGAGTGTCCCTACTTCCCTCCCCACCTTCTTCTCTCAGACACAAGAGCTTGACACAAATAGTCCCAGGGTAATAGCAGATGTCTCCAGAGCCTGCTCAGGGCTCAGTTCTTTCAGCACTCATTATGCTCCATTTGCTGCATGTGTTTTTATTTCTCTGTCTGCTAGGTATCTTCCTTAAGTGAAACTATCAACATTTTTGCATGTGTCAGAAGGCCTCTCCATATTATGTATTTATATAAATTAATGCCAGTTAGGATAGATAATGCATAGATACACCTCTGTAAATGGAGGAAAGTTGAATCATTTCATGAGCTTAAAGAATAAGGGATCTTGTATCAGCCTTTAAAATTAGGTTGACTGTAATGCAGGGAAAAGGTCAGACTCCGGGGGAGTGCAGCATGTGGAGTAACTTAAATAAAAATGTTAGCATAGAAGCACCAAAAATAAACAAACACTGACAGAGTACAAATTCCTTTAAAGGCAGTGAAACTCAGACTTGGCCACAAAAACTCGAGTAAACAGAGATACCTTGCACAACCATGTGCCTCCAGAGAGAAACTCTAGTTAGCCCTATCATTAAAGAAAAAATCAATCCTTACAAAATTAAACCTCAGTCATAGGAGCAGAACAACTACAAGCTGGAGACAATGCATCCAAGAATTTATCTGAGGACATGGAAACAAAAGAACAACCCAAGTCACCACAAAACAAGCAGGGGCATGTGAGGGATTTACCCGTACAGCTGAGTTCCTATCCATATTAGACACAGCACTGCCAGCTCACTTCCTGAGACATGAGCTACCTTGGTCCTACCTTAGTTCAGGAGCCTGGTTGTGAAAAATGAGGTTCACTCACCTGATAAATTTTAAAAGGTGTAATATAAACAAAAAGAGAATAGGAGACAAAGATAATAAAGCAAAGGGTTAAAATGCCTGGGTGCTTGGCTCTCTGACAAGAGCACACCTGGTGTTTTGGAAACACCCTTTATATACCATCCCTGCTACATGGATTTAGCTTTTCCAGGAACTTTTTTTTTTTTTTTTTTTTTTTGCATTGGTCATTCCTTGGGCCCACCTTTTTAGAGCATGTGCTCTTCAAGTTTGATTTCCCTTTTATCATCTTTTTATTTGGGCTGGGTGGTCAGCATCGATAGCAAGGTTGAATAGCCTGGACCCCATCCATGTGTTCACTGGAGGTTGTTTTGTACAGACAGGATATAGCCCTAACATCCAAAATTCTTGACCTATGCCTGCAAACTTTTTAGGTACTAGCAGGAGAAAAAAGAAAAAGACATAGCAAAAGCTATTCTAACATATATTCATCTTAATACTTGCAAAAAGCCAGTATCACAATATGTATTCATAACATGGTCCATATCTACAAACTAGCAGATCTATTAATAAACCCAAGGCTTAGGTAATTTCACAGCACTTTGTTTGGTAGTTTTGCATCGAGACAGCGAGGCTGGGGAAGTGGGAATATGGGCAAAAAAGGTAAAAAGGGATGGGAGCAGAGGATGGGGGCAACCCCTATTCAAGCTCAAGCATCTCTTCTCAGTCTCACCATACTGCATCAGGAGATGGAATGCACAGCTTCTTACCAGGATTGTTCTTTACCTAATAAAGACAGTACTTAGAGAACCAGCCCTCTGTGCTGGAAGAAAGGTGAAAAATAGCAAAATCTAAACTCCTGTGTTACTTTTCAACTAAAATGATTCAACACTCCCCTGCTTTCTTCCTTGCAGATCAGATGTTGGGTAACCTTGTCTGGTCCAAAAACTGTAGACACCTTTCATCAGAAGTGTAAAAAGCAATTAAGCTCTCCAGAAAATAAAAGCAAAAGCAGAAGAAAGATGCAGTCCCTGAAGACAAACAGTAGTTCAAGCCTCTTCGTGAGCCAAGCTATAAAATAGCTAGAGATGAAAGCAAATGCATGGAGCATGTTTGAAGGAGGTGTGAAGTCATGGGAGAGAGAAGCAGGCAGCAAAGGCAGCAACCCATGAACACATGGCTGGGTATGAGCCATGTGTTCATGAACACATGAACACTGGGTATGAGCATTTCTGGGCAGTATGCTAGTGACAAAAAAGCTTTACATTCAAAGCAAAGACACCACCCCCCACTGTTCAAACCTTTCTGTGTTCAGAGGATTTAGAAACAGATTTTTAATAATAAAAAAATCTGTAGCTCATAAACTATTGATAGTGTAGGCATAAATTCCTACACTAAAAGGGAACAAAACATAACCAAACTGGAAAAAGAAACGAAGGCTAAAACCCCTCCCAGCTCAAACCCTCTCAGCTAACTAAGACAGCAACAGAAATACAACATGGAGTCCATGTCCAGACTTAGCAGACACCGCTTAAGAGAAGATTCACTGCAGAACTGTGCTGGGTTCATTTGATATAATAAAGAAATTTCTTGCATTAGGACATAATTTGCCATAGTAATGTTTTAGAAAGTCTTTAATGCTCCTTTGCTTCAGAATCAAATGTTTGGTTTAGATCAGTGATGGTCCAAGAGGACATCCAGAGCATTAACTGTGATTATAGTCTTATGCTCATTGTCTCTGACATCCCTAGATACTCTTGCATAATCTTTTTCTGATTATGAAAAGTGTTACTTCTTTGTTAAATTCCATTAGACATACTCATGTCATGCTCATGGTAGTGGTGAAAATTCTGTAGAAGTTAGCCTAGGCTAGGCTACTACTGCATTCTGAGCATAGCAATGGCAAACCCATTGAATATAAATAAAGCTATTTTTCCAAGAAATAAGTATTCAGAAACTGCAGTTCTCTCAGGTCATACCCTGAAACAATATACTAGTTGGCTCAGCAGACTTGCTACTCATCAGTATGGGGCTGAGCAGTGCCTGGAAATCAAGGCAAGGTAAGAGGCTGAGAAAGATCTCAGTAGAGCCTATTCCAACTACTCAATAGGACTAGTCAATGTTAAAGCAGCATTTTTAAAATATAAACCACCCTAGCCTAGTTTCTTTGACAGCTTGAATTGGGAACCAAGCCCAGTGCAGCCTTAGATGTTCTGTTCAAACAGAATCCTCATCCCCCAGCATATGAGTTGTGGGCTAACCCTCCACCCTCCTCCATGCCCCCAAGCCCACTTGAAAAACCTGAGTAATTCTGGACCCTGGGAAAGGATATCCTTAACCTGTAGTTGGGGTATCTCAGGACAGCCTGCACCCTGGAGTATTAACCTCTCAGGTAAAGTCAGATACATGACTGGTTTGAAACTGTGTCCCTTTCTGTCAGGTGAGAGCACTTTCTACACTTGTCTCTCTTAAGAGCTGAAGGTAGTATAGCACAGGAATGGTGGTACACTCCAACCTCACTCAGCAAGTGTTTCAAAGGGCTGTGGTATGGCTGTGGTATTTCGACACCCTCAGAAGACAACAAACTTCTCAGGAGGCTGAACAGCAAACTTTTATTTGCAAACATCAGAGAATAAAGTACTTGGCAAATTTTAAAGCAACATACAATTAAAGTAAAGCACTTCACAAAGCACTCACTTAGGAAAATCCAGTTTTAAGTAACACAGATTTTGAGAAAAGGAAGTTGTGGGACAGCGGGCTTGGGGGGCAGTGGCTTGGTAGCCACTTTGGGGCTCGGCCAGGGCCTCCAGTGGGTGAGGGGTGAAGCAGTGGCTGCACCACCTACCCAGAACTTGCCCTGTTTCCTGCTCTGAATACACACTTCAGTTGTTTCAAGCCATTAATCTTTCCTCCAGTCTGCTATACACAGGCAGCACCAAATAATCATGCTGTTTACTTGTCAAGTATCTTGTTAGGATACTGATGGGATAAATCTACAGCATAAATATGCACATCTGTTTCTATTAATGCTTTGATATTCTTGAAAACCGATATATTGCTAAAATTTCGATTCACAGAAGGATGTGTTAGTCAAACATCTGTTCCCATTTTTTGATTGTAACTCTTCATGTTCTGAGTTCAAGAGACCAAAATAAAACAGTTAGTTTTAGATATTTAGATAGTTCTTAATTAGTATTAATTAGTATTTAGAATAGTATTAATTAATTAGTATTTAGCTATTAAGATAGTTCTTAATTAAACAGTGAGGCAGAAGTAAAATGACTATTTACTCATGAGAAAAAAGGCAAACAAAATAATCATTAGAAAGCCCAGTGAAAGAGCAGGCAAACTAGTCCAAGTTCACTAGAATAATTATATTTTTGTCAAATACTGAGAAAAAAAATTCTGCAAAGTGGAAGAAAGAAAGACATAACAGATGAAATTGACACTTTTTCTCAGAGCCTTCTTCATAAATTCTCAGACTGCAAAACACAACATGTACGTGAGAAGGGTACAAATAGTATTTTGGAATAAATACATCTAATAAACAGTATGACTAAGAACAGGTCATGCCACAAAAACAATGCTTAATGATTTTTTGTCAGCTCTGTTTACAAATGTCATCCTTTGTTCACAAGACATATAAATTCCTTTAGTTATGCAAGGAGGCAAGAGTAGCACATTTTCCAGCCTTTCTAGAGAAACACCATAAGGTCACTGTGTATTTTACTTCTGTTGTGCCAGGAGAGAGAAGAGGCTGCAATTAACAACTGTTAATTAACAACTACCTGTACTTGCAATAAGCTCATGCTCTCACAGGCTCAAGACTCACCTGCAGTGAGAATATGCCTTGCTGCCTGTTATCAGTATTCCAGACATTAACACAGAGCAGTAGAACAAAACTCCACTATCTTTGCAGCAGATTGATACAAGAGCAAAGCAACTCAGATATTAATTTAAATTAGTATCCGTTTCATCTGTTTAAAAGAAGCTTTAATATAGCCTTAAATAATGTATGGTATATAAGCTCTGTGTTATTGTCGAGTGACATTTAACAGGATATCCTGTTTCAGAATCGTTACTAGCAAAAAATAAAGCTGTTCACTAAGTATTCACAAATTACCTCTTAAAATCCTAAAACGCATGATTCTTTTATTCAAAACACTGTTTTGTGAGACCACTGAGATTTAGAATTGCACTGCTTGCTACACCAAACATTGCACCTTTGAATCTTTGGTTTTTGTCTTTTAACATCTAGATGAGCAAAGCTAAAATCTTACAACCCAATACATGAAACCCCTGCTATAACAGAAATCTCTAACTCATAAAGGGAGTGATCAAAATTAAAATCTGATATTTCTCTGAGGCGGAACTTCAGTTGACTCATTATCTTTTCCCGTAATATTTCTAATCCTTGACAATGTAAGGCCAAAGGATTTGGTACCATTCAGGTACAAAAAACCACCAGACCAAACCTCACTTTCATGACCACGTTTGAGGCTGCACAGAACGTGGGCTCTGACATTTGTTCTGCCCAGCCTTTCAGTGTCATTTTAAAATGTATGATACCTTGCCCAGTATTAATAACCTAAGGGCGTTGTGTCATTGCACAGATCTACTCAATTTATCCCTGAGAGCTGCCTTGCCTAGCACTGCTGCAATCACAAGGCATCAAGTTACTGTCTTACTACTGATCTGAGCAATTACCTGTATCATGGGAGCAATGGGTGACACTCCTACCCTGTAGCTCTGGACTTGAGCCTCCGTGTGTCCAAAGCTTCCTGAGCATCCAGACTGAGTGCTGTTTTGCACTGAATTGTGAATGGAGGGAGCCAGGCACCTCCTCACACAGGAAACTCAGAAACCAGGCACATCAATCTAAAAGCACAAATACAGAGCACAGATAGAGCACAAACAAGGGCTAGGGTTTCTGGTCAAGGGCCAGGACCTTGTGGGCTCTTAACTAG
Organism: Cyanistes caeruleus; assembly: GCF_971803275.1. NCBI lineage: Eukaryota > Metazoa > Chordata > Aves > Passeriformes > Paridae > Cyanistes > Cyanistes caeruleus. The sequence goes on from NC_141732.1 coordinate 64,023,709, forward strand.
AGTCCATGCACAATGCAAAACATCCCAGCAGTGAAGCAGCCTGCAATGCCATCTGTGCTGGTGAATGACACTGTGCAGCAATATAAATCACATAAACAACTTCCTTCTCTGTGGGTACTCTTGCACAAACGACATTAATTAAGACACCTCATGTGTGCACGTGTCTGAGTTCAGGCATGTGCACACATGCATATGCTCAGGTATACACAAGCACTTCAACAGGCATTTCCCAAAGGAATCTGTAGTTACATAGATGCATATATGCACGTGATATATGTTTACTTCTGCACAACTGCATCACTTCTGATGAAACTATATCACCTTGCAGCAGTGACAGGGCCAAGCCATCTCCTTTTGGTAAAAGTTTACACCTGGAGGTGTTCTGCTTCTGCAAACACTAGAGAAAGAGAGTGCATTTCAACTTACCTTAACTGTGCGTGTTTAACATATTCTTCTCACAGCAAGGATGCAAAATACATGGCAGCTCAACAGCTCCTCATGTAAGGTCTAACAACCATTGAGGGAGACAAGAAGTTGGAGGGGAGATCAAATACTAATACAAATAATGGACAACTAGCTGTAAAGAAGCTCTGAACAAGCAAGAAATGAGTGTGTTGGGTAGGTTAGAAAAGCACAGAGGTAATTCTAACATTCTTTTTGTTTAGGAATGGTATGCATGGGTGCACCTACAAAAAGTCTGATCAGATTTCAGCTACCTTCTGCCCTGGGGGGAAATGTATCAATAAAGTGGATTATGTTTTTGAATGTGCCCTGTATAATCACAGATTTCTTTAGGTTGAAAGGTACCTGTAAGATCATAGAGTCCAACTGTTAACCAGCACTGCCAAGTTCACCACTTAACTATGTACCCAAGAGCCACACCCTATCTTTTAAATACCCACAGGCTGGTGACTTCAACACTTCCCTGGGCAGCCTGGCCCAGTGCTTGACAAGCTTTTGGTGGAGAAATTTTTCCTAACATCCAGTCTAAACCCTCCCCATCACAACTTGAGGCCATTTCCTCTTATCCTAACACTTGTTACTTGGAGGAAGAGGCCAACCCCACCTGGCTGCACGCTCCTTTCAGGCAGTTGTGGAGAGTGACAAGGTCACCCCTTGAGCCTCCTTTTCTCCAGACTAAACACCCCCAGCTCCCTCAGCTGCTCCTCACAGCACTTGTGCTCCAGAGCCTGCCCCAGCTCCCCTGCCCTTCTCTGGACTCACTCCAGCCCCTCAGTGTCTTTCCTGCAGTCAGGGCCCAGAACTGGACACAGCACTCCAGGTGTGGCCTCACTAGTGCCCAGGACAGGGGGACAATCCCTGCCCTGCTCCTGCTGGCCACACTATTGCTGAGCCAGGCCAGGATGCCATTGGCCTTCTTGGCCAGCTGGGCACAGCCTGGCTCATGTTCAGCTCCTGCCACCAGCACCCCCAGCTCCTTTTCCACTGGGAAGCTTTCCAGCCATTCTGTCCCAAGGCTGTAGAGCTGCCTGGGGTAGCATGCCCAGAGAAGCTGACTTTAGTCATGGGGTGGATTGTGGTGGTGCATCCTACACTCCCCCACCAGCACCACCATAATCTGAGAAATGCTCATTAGTCCTTGACAAACAGTGCCTGGGCTGAGCTCCTCTTGATTTTTTCAGACCACTGTCTGCTCTCAGGAATTAGTGCTGTCTAATAAGTACCTGTTTCATTAACAAGCTGACCTGGAAACTTATTTTTCTTGCCTGAATAACCCAAATGGAATAATATTTTTGTTGTTGAACATTCAAAGAAAGTTACCAATGCAAATTGCAGCTGTAAAAAATTACTAAGACTAAATCCCACTCTTGTGACCCTATAAACAGCAGTCCAAAGTGAGACTTACTCTATGTGAATATGAAAATCTAAAATGTCTAAATGGTGCATTTAGGATAAATCAATAAAAAATTTTACACGTTTTCTCAGTTTTAATTTTTTAATGCTTCACAGTGTTAGTTTGAAAGACAAATTGCAAAATGTCAGAAAGAGTAAAATTCCCAGTGCAAAACAAACCAAGTGCACAAAGCTTTCATTTCAAAGCATGTGCAAAAGACAACCTTGCTTTCTGGAATGTATTGAGCCCACTTCTAGCATTTTGGTTTTTCTGAGAAAATAATGGGGAGGGGAAGCAGAAAAATGAGGAGAGAAAAGCACAATATATCCATAGGGAATTAAATAAAGTGGGGTAAAAAAGAAGGATATACTTACCCTCCAGAACCTATGAATTGTTACAAGGATACCCAAGCCACCCAGCAATAAAGGTTGCATTACTTTCACATTTTACCTGTCTAAAACATGCAATTCAGAATATGCAGCTTTCATACGACTGCTAAACACTCCCTAGAAAGGTCAAAAATATCTATGCATGTGTTTATTTTTATATATTGTGATATTAAAACAAACACTGAGATTTAAGGGAAAAAAATGCTGAGATAGAATTGGTGAGTTCTGGGCCCAGGGATACAACGAGGTAGCTGTGAGTGAGAAGTATAGAAACAACTGAAGCAGCAGAAAAAGCACTGATCTAACCCAAGCTTTGTCCTAACTCCACAGTTTGACTTACCTAAGTAAGCAAGGGTTTACAAAAGCAAACATATATGTATTTCATCTTGGAGCACCATGGTTCAGAAAGTGATCCAACAAACATGAGAGGTGAAAATCAATGTTGCTGGATAAGAAACATTTGCAGAAATTGTTTCCCCATCCTTTCTTAGCAACTAGTGGAATATTGTTCTAAGCTAAAACAGCTTCCAAACTATAGAAAAAGATCATAAATGCAAAACTTTATACTGTTTTCCCCAAAACAATGCAAGTAATAGCCACTGTATCCAAGGAAAGGCTCAGCCTCCTCATTCATGTTTACAATATATTTTCCATTCTTCTGCTCCTCCTCCTGCAGAGAAAGGAAAGGCTTTCTAATCCTATTCGCATTTGTCTCTCATTTTTCTATCCCCATAACTCCTGTATCTTTTTTACCCCAGAAGAAACCTGTAGTTGTGCAAACAACAATCTTGTGCAAACAAGACTGAAGACATCAAGCCCTTAAATACTGTAAAAATAGTTCAAAGTCTTAAAATTACTATATCCCCCATATGTGACATACTGAACACTCCTTTCAAACACAACTTATTTGAACACGCCACCTTTTTAAACCTGTTATTTAGCAGAGCATTTCAGTAAGAGTTTTAAAATAATAGCCTCTTTCTTGTTAAAAAATTAGTGTGACTGAGTGTTTTACTGCTTAATTGCTGACTTGTAAAATGGAAACTACAATTCCATTTGTGGCTTAACAAAATCATAAAACAAATGACAAAAGTTATATCCTCATGTAGAAATAACTTGTGGATGCAACATGGTAAACGTAAATACATGGTAATTGATTTAATCCTAAATCTGGGAAGATTTTATAGACTTAGTGTCTTTTCATTACCTCCTTGAAAAAGAAATTCCTAACTCAGTGCTTATTTTAATACAAGATGACATATTTAGTTGACTTTTTTTTTTTCAGTTCAAAATACCAAAATCTCAACTGGGAAATGCAGTTTTAAATTGAAACAGAAGCAAAGGAACAAGAAGATAAGAAGTTATCCTTCAGTAAGCAGCTTTAGAAAGCAGAAAACAAACAGGAGACACAAAAACAGCACAAAATGCTGAGGACTATTAAAAACATGAGAAAGGAAAGGAGGCAACATAACACATTTTCCAAATGCAGATAACATAGCAAATATACTCTCATTAAAGACAAGAAAGGCCAAACTATTAATTCAAGAGTCATGATGAAAAAAGACAACTACTGAAATCTAGAAAATATTTGTAAAGCAAGAGAAACATGATATATAAAATCAGACAAAAAACAAACAAGGCAAATAAGAACAGGAAAGTAGTTCTGCTCCACGTAACCGAAGGAAGGATTTGGCAGATTCTGACTCTGTTCAAATCTGCCCGTGCTCTCCCATCACAGCTGAGCCTTGGGAACTGGTTGTGTTGGGAGAAAGAGATGAGCTGCTTGTACTGATGGATGCTCCTGCAGTTTGTTTTAGTGGGCTGATACAGGAGAACTACGAAGAAATAACAAAAGCAATTTCTTGTGCCTCACTACTGGCATGCCTGGTAAAAAAAAAACAAACACACAAACCAAAACAAAAAAACAACAAAACCCCCAAAAATCCAGTTTGAAAGGGAACTCTGATGTGTACACACACAGTCTAAAAAACTGCTTCACAGCTATTTGAAGGAAAAGGGTGTTTCCATCCAAATTAATTGAGATCAGCCACATTAGATATGAATGCCTATGAGCAGGAGTGACAAGGGATATCTCACAGGACGATTTTACAATGGAGTTTTCTCATGCTACTGAGCTTTGGCCAGCCTGAACATGTCCAGCGTTATGTAGGACTGTCCTGAAACTTTTGGTTGAAAAGTAGGTAAGACACTTGACTGGCTTTTGCATTCATCCATACTGTGCTCTGGCAAGCTCTCAGAAACAAGAAATTCCCTTGCTTTAACTGAATTTTTAAGGTATGGATTGAATAGTGCTTTTTCACTGAAATCTTCCAGCTTTAAAACTTCTTCAACGTCATTTTCTTCATTTTTAATTGGATTCTGTTGGGATCCAAACAAATCATTTGCCACCATTTCTATGGGTTGGACTTCCTTCACTGGTATCAAAGCTGAATGCATTTGACTTCTGGTAAATTGATCAGCAATTACGTAAGGCATGGATGGGGAAAAACAATTAGCAGCTTCATCCTCTTCATTATGAAGTATCTTTTCATCTCTGTTAGTTATGCCTTTTGTATTAATATCAGTACATTCAGAAACATGGTTTTCATAATTTATTAGTAGTGATTCTTCCTGACCTTCTTCAGGAAAACAATATTCCAAAACATTTATGTCTTCGAAGTCTACAGATTTAGTCTGAGATGACACTCTCTTCAAAAATGAATTATTCTGTCAGTGCAAAGAGATAAATTGGAGAGTTATAAACAGATAGATAATGCATCAGGTCATTTTTTAATAAATAAATTATTGCTATTTGGGCTCTGACTTGAAACTTCAGACTTGCACTAGTAAAGAGCTCACGTGCATTTCAGATGGGATGCAGTTACATGTGTGAATGAGTACTAAAAAAGGCAATGTTGCTCTGCCCAATTGCTAAACAATTTCATATTAGGTTTTCTATGCTTAATGAAATAACGAATTTCACTGAAGGCTCAGAATCAGGTTTAGATTGTGTCCATCTTTTCTAGTCTAACCAGACATTTTTGAGAAAAAAACTTAAATCACAATTATTCACAAATTACACTTTCTGTGTATACCTGATCAACTCCACTCCATTCAAATAAACATCAAAATTTTACTAAGGAATGAATATTCAAAAAATAAAAATAACTGTTAATACAACCATATACCAAATCTTACTATATGCTGCAATACATTTTTGTGGACAAGGGAGGAGGTATGCAGATGTGGAAACCTGATTTAGTAGACTCATCAGCATATGCAAATTTAATTTACTTTATTAAATGAATGATGTCCACAACCATACTGTCACTTCAAAACATTATTTCTAAATATCCTGTAAGAATCAGATGAACATACTTTATCAAGATGCAAATTCTCTATTGTTTTGGAATACTACAAAGAGCATTCTGTAGAATGGAATTTAATAAAGGTGAGAGGGGGGTTTGATTCATAAAATGACTGCCAGAAAAGGATTTATTTTCTCTCCATTTGATCCCTTCTTTAATGCATAAAATTCCAGCTATTACCATAGATGAAGCAAGAGGCCATTCAACTGCAAGGCTTTCTTCAGGATTTGGTATATCAGGCCAGCAAACTTTTTTAAACCTATAATTGAGAAAGTAATTTTAGCCAAATTATGAAAGAAATACATTATTAAAAATAAAAATAAGCAAGTTACCAGAAATTCCAATTACTGCTAAAGTATCAAACTTTCACAAAGGAAGTCTTTTCTGTATCAACACAATGCTTTTCAATGAAATTGTTTTCCCATTTTTATTACAAAAGATCCCAACAAGACCTCTGGGGTTACACAGACATTGCAGAAAATCTATTAATTTACAAAAGCCATTTTTTATTATTCTACATATTATGTATATGTGTATAATTATATATATTATTATGTCACTCAATTAAATAGTATATAAAATAAGAGCATGCCAAAACAAGACAGTATACAAATTTTGTTGTGATCATTTTTCAGAGTGTTTCCTCAGTGAAAAGCCACTTCAGGTGAAAAGTGTCCCTAGCAGTACACCATATTAGAGCTGCACTGAGTTCCTAAATCAACAGCACATGAATGACAATCAGTTGTTGAATCACTCATTGACACTGGGTAGAAAGGTAAGGGAATGAAAACCAGTCCTTAGCTTGACTTTTCACATGGCAATTTTATCTTCACAAGAATGTAAACGTTCTACTGCATCTCAAAGTATTCTTCAGAATAAAAAAAATCAGGTTTTATGATTGTAAAAATTCAGTATACTCAACACAGATGAAAATGTAAAAGGGATGGAAATTATTGCTTCAGTTCTACTTATTAACTGATTTAAAAAAACTTCAGTCATCTTTTGAATGTTACTGGATCCCCATGCTCTGAGAAAAAAATTTAAAATCCATGGGGACATCCATGATAGCAGATGAAAAGATTATGAATCATGTACAGATTCAGATCCATAATCAAGGATCAAGCAACACAGTATCTTTACACAATGTAGTTTCTAGGTTTTTTCCTTACTCCTTTGCTGCTCAAGGGAGGCATCACAAACTAATAAAAGTCATATTGGTATATTTAACATAAGCAATATGAAATAAGCTATATGAAATATATCCTAGTACCATCCTAGCATATTAAAAGTATCTAGAAAGCTTTATTTCTTGGCATTATTAACTTTTTCAGAAACTGAGTTAAAGTTTGCTCCCCTCACTTAAATAACCACAGAACTGCAAATGGTATGTATGTAGCATTTTCCATGAACTGATGTAGGTGATATGTTAATCTGTTTCTCTCATTTATTTTGTTTCAATTGACTAAACTTTCTAAAATGAATCCTTATTTTTTAACTTAGCACATAAACTGCCGTCAAAGTATAACCTGTGCACTTACTTATTTGTTACTTCAATTGCTTGTTTTCTATTTTGACATTGGTTTTGAAAACAACAAAGGCATTTAAAAAAATAAATAAACATTTCCATTTTACAAGTTAATTTTAAGTGGCTGCATTCAGTTTTAGATAGCAGAAAATATACTCACGCATGTTTTTTCAAAACACATGTTATCCAAAGGCCTATCAGACACAACACGCTTATCCCAACAGGTATGGCAATAAAAAAGACATCATCTTTATCTTTAGACAAAAGCAAAGAAATAAAAAAAAACCACCAATCAGTACACATTGTCATTTCTTCAGGTATTCCCTTAAGACAGTTTTTAATAGCCAAGTCACTTAATTAGCACAGTTCTAAAGAGCTCTGTCAAAACTAGCCAAAATTACTCAGAATACTGTAGGATACCCATTCTAGTTGAGTCAAAATATGAGTATTTAGAATCCAACAAGCCACAGCTACTGAACCAGAAAACCAGGTCATGATGAGACTTTCCAAGATGTTCTAGGAACAGATTTATCACATTTTAAAATTTATTTTTTTTAACAGAATCACACAGTAATTTAGACTGGAAAGGATATCTGTAGATCACTTTATGCAACTTTAAAACTAGATCAGGCTGCTTAAGGTGATACCATGCCAATCTTTGAAAGCAATCTAGGATGAAGACTCCACTACCTCTTGGTCACCTGTTATTTTATGCTCACCTAAATCTGCCAGACAGTGCTACTTCTACCAGCTACAAAAAGATAAATTGCAAATTAGGTGCAGGAAATAGATTAAAAAAAAGTTACTCTGACTGAAACACTGCTCAGATTTCTGAGCTAGTTTCCAAGAACCAGAGCACCAGAGGCATTTAGGAATGTGCTAAAAATATTCTTCAACTGAGAAGTTAAAATGAGGAAATGTCTGAACTTCTGATCTGCTGCCATTATACCAACCTCCCTGTCAAATCTGGCTTAAACAAATAGTAAGGGATAGGAAAAGGTATTTCCTACACACCCACTGGCCACAACACCTCTGCACTCATTTATCAGTTAAATTTATATACCAGAATAGGTGCAACACAATGTATGGTTATTGTAAATCTCTCAGATGGAAAAGTCTACTTTTTAATGAACAGTCAGACATCCCATCCCATAGCTAATAGCATATACACTGCTGCTTCCACAAACAACCACAGTACTCCACAGCTTTACTGACAAGTAAATAAAGACTTTTGGGGTTGACTTCTCATTCTGAGGGTTTTTTTATTCTGTGAGATTGTCAGTGAAATTAAGTTAAATTCAACTACAGCTGCCAATTCTTCCTTGTTTCACTCAACACTACTTAAAAAACAAACAGACGTTTACAAATGCCTAAACAACAATGTCCTGTATTTCTTACTTCCAAGCCCGTTCTTAAAAACAGTAATAATTAACCTGGCTTATTACTTACCCAATTTCAAAGTCTTGAAGGTTTTTGGCTCTCCAATGGTGCCACCAGCTTTGTTGCTTGCCATGATCCAAACAGTATATTGTGTATTAGCCTGTAAGGACTTCAGTCTGTATTGCAGAATGTCAGAGTTCACTGTTTCATCTTTTTAGGAGAAGACTTATGTCAGTAAACACACAAAAGTAGTGCTACATCAGGGAACTATACACTTATTCAGCAACTTTTACAATTACAGATCACAAACTATTTTAAAGGTGATTTGAAATACAAAGCAACCTTACCAGTCCTTTAAAAGACAAACCTTAAATTACTAAACAATATTTATCAGCACCACTAAAAAGTTTGAGGCAAAAACCTGAACCATTATCTATTTGCTTTTAAAAATAAATACAAATATTTTTGCTAATATTAAAGATAGGTGAATGATGGTCTCCTGCAGTTTATCACTGAAATTAGCGCTTTGAGAACTTTATTTCCTGAAAATAGCTGGCTCTGAAATTAAGAACTTCAAACAATTTATGTAGCTTATGAAATTCAACTATATTTCGACTACACACAGTTAGAAACTGATCATAAAAAAAAATGTCATTTATCAGCACTGGGATACCACCCCAGTAAGTCAAAGGAAAGCCAAAATAAACAAGAATGTTTTTCCAAGTTTCTTTTATGAATAGAACTCAGTATTTCCAATACTGCAGTTTGTACTGAAATTAATGTAATGTGCTTCACCTGTAGATTTTTTTTAAGCAGGGCATGTATCCTGTCATCCTATGTCTGACAGTACCAAATGCACCTTCATGCAAGAAATTACAGTCACTAAAACATTTTCTGGTGCACAAAAAGTCAAAGGAAACTCATTTCCTCAGTCAGTTCTATCAAGAAACACCCAGGAAATAGTTATGCTGCAATATGTCCAAAGTTAAATAAACTGAGTTTCACTTAAGGGTGGGAAAGTGAAGTTCTAATGTTAAAAGGCCATCAGTGAAGTCACCTTGGCACACATCCCCACATTCTACTATTATCAAGAACATATGACATCAGAGAAGCATCAAAAAACATCAGTACAGCACTTTTTGCTATTTAAATTTAACTCCCTTGCATTTGTATTTTAGTATATTAGTATTCTAAAGAAAATCCTAAAAAAATCCTAAAAAGGACACAGCCTGCTTTACATTAAAGTAATAAGGAGAGATAAAGCTCTGTAACATGAGGCCCCCTTATCTCACAGATGACCCTGCACAAAGCAGTCAGGATTAAATTACTCAGAAACTAACACAGTAAGAAAAACTGTGTGCAGGTGACTAAATCTGACAGAAATAATTAGCTTTCTCTTTCACACTTAAAAATTACTAGGAATATTCTTGCCCTGGGTCTGAACTGGATAGCCATAAGAAACAACCATCACAAGATTTGTAAGTCTGCAAACTTAGCAAAAGAGATTGTGTTAGGTGCCTGATAACAATGATGTCTAAAAAAGGGAGGGAAAAAACCAATTCTGAAGCACTGACTGACCCAACAGCTTTCTTCACAAGTTAAATAGGAAGAAAAGTTTAGGTCACCCAAACACTTCTCATGAAAGCTTCAGCTGAGATTTAAACTAAAGAAGTTTTGAACAGATACCATTGCACTACCAGATTTGGACACTATTCCTGAGGCAGCGATTAGGGGTATGCTCAAATTTATGCTATCAGCCTCTAGACCAGGAAAGCAATGGCAAGCATAGAAAATTAAACACATCTGAAGAAAATGATCTAAAATAATGTCCAAAGAAACTATTTCTTGGCAGCTTACTTTACTGTTATTTCCAAATTTGCTTTTAATATAAAACTGACAATAAAAATATTTTCACCATACTTTTCCAGAAACTGAAGGCATGTCGTTCCAAGGACATGCATGAAACTTATAAATTCACTGAACACTCCTGATCTAGGAATTTACACAGAATCTATGGTTCTCTAATATATTTTAGTGCCTCTTCTCCTGTCATGACTTCTTCCATTGACTTCAAAGGTGCATCAAGATGGAAGAGAGACTGAAAATTTTGTAACCCTGTTGGAAGTATTGTTTGATGTATACTTACTCAATTCCTTTCCATCTTCAGGTTTATAAAATATTGTATAGTTAGTGATAAATCCATTTCTTTTAGCCTTTGAAATCTCATTCCACTTTATTGTAACTTCATTTTTCCCCGGAATGTCTGTATCAGCCACAGGTCCTTCTGATGGCTCTAGAGAGAAGCATTGTAAAAAGCAAAAGTAGTAAAATAGTCAATGTGCCACAGTTCTATCCAGCTCTGTTATTTCACACATACCAGTAACATTAGGGGAAACATATGCATGAGAAAGTACGTAACCTCAGTGCTCTGACACAGTCCTTAACTTTTCTCACTCTCTTTTTTAGGGTAGGAATTCTTCTGATAAAATTTCCTCTCATCTATTCTGGCATTTGCATAGTTCTAGGTGTTACTGTATTTAAATACTTTGTGATCCTTAAAAGTCTCTATTGTTACAACATCAGGGAGAGATCATGACAAAATTATAGTTTGTGCACTTGTGAGTGGACTCAGGTGCAAAGCCACTGCCTTTGCAGAAGGTCTCTGGCTGAGCAGGGATTCAAGTGTCATCTCCAGCACCCCCAGCATCCTCAGCCTTGCCCATCACACTAAACAAAGCCTTTCTACTTACACAATACCACATCACACACATTGTTCATAACTTTGAAAAAAGAGTTCTCTGTGTTGAAGTTCTAAAACAAATCAACTTCCCTCCCGTTCTCTAACAACCTTGAGTGTTGTCACAGCTACCTATAAACAGGAAAGCACTCAAAACACAGTTCTGACTGGGCTAGTAATTACTACTCAAATATAAAATACTCCATTACCTCCCCCCAGTAATTAATACTCTCTAGTGGTGCACTGTAGTAGGTGTGCATGAACATTTGCATAGACGTACTTATGCACATACACACAGACATATCAACATTTTCACATGGAATCTTAAAATTACTGGTAAACTACATTCTTCTGGCTGGTTGTATAAATCACTGAATTCACAATAAACTTCTACAAATAAAGAAACTTTACCCCTTCCCCCACAAAGCACTACTTCATCCACAATTTCTATCTAATTGTAAAAGTCATGTCTTCTTACCATTACTTATGCACAAGACCGCAAATATTTTATTATGTTATAAAATTTAACAAAAAGTGGATTTTTCAAACCAGCCATTTTATGAGTAGAATTTCCCAATATATTAAGACTGACAAATGCAATCAAGCATTAAAATCAAGTATAATTGTATATCTAAATGAGCTGTAATACTGAAGGGATAGCTAGTTTAAAAAATTCTTTCCTGTTTGTAGCTATACTCTTTTCAAATGCTTTGTGTACAATATGTAAACTTCAGAAAAAAATAGTGGGCCCAAGCAGCAATGTACCTGTATCACAAGATAAATATTTATATACCAATTTTGTCACTGAACAGAAGAGAAATCAGGAACCCAGAAACTTGGGGAGTTTTCCACCATCTTAATCTCTCTTTCAAATAATGATAGTACCAAATCACTCAAAGATAATATGTCCTGAGAAACAGACACAAGACATCTTTCACAACACGTTACTTTAAAATACCTACTTTTTTCTTGAGCGTAGATTTGTGCATAAGATGGAGCTGCTACGTTATTTCCATAAAGAGGATACACTGAGATGTTATAGCATAAAAAAGGTTTAAAGTTTTCTGTAAATGAAAGAAAAGAATATTTACACACAATCTCTATCTGATGTTAATACAATGAAAATAGACTAAATAACAAGGGAATTCTAAATATACTGTTACTGACTTTTTTTTTCAACTCTCTAGCAAGTGCAGTATGAAATTAACAATTTGAATGCTCATTACTGGCTTTAACACACTTTTTTTCATTGTAGTACTTGTAAGAGCACATGGGTTTTGACTCATTTTCCACTAGAAATAGTTTGAATGGGTAATTACACTCCAGCATCATACAACTCAATATGAATCCACTTACTCATCTTGAAACTCGCTACAATTTTAGAGGAAGTCTCTATTTTCAAATAAGCAGTATAAACACTTGAACGTAGTATTTTTGATTTCACATAGCTTTATGTTTACTGCTCTGTGGGAGACAACTTTGTCTCATGCATCAGATCAAAAAACAGTGGGGTCCCTCACTCTTAACACACAGGGCCTGAGGGAATGGCAAATAACTGTTTCAGGGAGGCTTAGGCTGGATATCAGGAAAAGGTTCTTCACCCAGAGTGTGGCTGGGCACTGGAACAGGCTCCCCAGGGAAATGGTTACAGCACCAAGCTTGGTAAAGTTCAAGTAGTATTTGGACAATACATAGTGACACATAGTGTGATTTTTGAAGTATCCTGTGCATGGAGTTGGACTTCAGTGATTCTTCTGGGACACCTAGAACTCAGAATATTCTATTATTCTATTATTTCTGCGCTGATGTTCTAGTCATACCAACTGCAGATCTGCTTCTAACAAGCCTGACTCAAGGGTACAATTGTCCTAAGTGACATCTCTCCAGTAAAATTTTATGTTTCAAGACGTAGTTCCAGTTTCTGGAAATGAAGTTTTGAACTCTGAACAATCCAGGAGCCAAGTAATCAACAGGGTGCACCCACTACTTACAACTACTCCCATCAACTCCAAGAGGACATATCTGTAGCTTTACGTTCCCTGGAATGAAACCAGTGTAAAGGGTTTCCTAAATCATTCCTCTCAAGCTCTGCAGCTTCCTCAACAAGAATAATGGCTGTCAACAGATCCCTGCATTATATCAGCTTTCTTCTGCTCTTTCAGTCCCTTACACATTTGTAATGGCCATTGTACATCTAATTAATCCAGCTGGTTTTTGCTGGGGTAATTATCTTCCGAGTGGCTGGCAGGGGGCCATGTTTTGGATTTGTGCTGAACACAGGGTTGACAATACAGAGATGCTTTTGTTATTGCTGAGCAGAGCTCACACAGACCCAAAGCCTTTTCTGCTTCTTGTATTGCCATGGTGCTGAGGGGGGCTGGGGGTGCCTGGGAGGTTGGGAGCAGACACAGCCAGGACAGGTGATCAGAGGGATATTGCAGACCATGTGACATCATACTCAGTGTATAAAATGGACCATTCACCTGCCACTTGTGGAGGACTCCACACTGGAGCAGGTAGATGCCTGAAGGACAATGTGACCTCACAGGGGACCCATGCTGGAGCAGTTTGTGAATAACTACAGCCATGCTGGAGTTGAATAACTCCAACTACAGTTGGAGAAGTTCAACAAGGACTGTCTCCCATAGGTGGGAATCCTCACTGGAACAGGGAATGTAAAGATTCCTTTGCAGCCTGTAGTGAAGATCATGGTGAAGCACACTGTCCCCCTGCAGCCCATGGAGGACTATGATGTTCTCCCTTTAAGGCATATAGGAGCACGACCTTCCCCCATATTCTTTCTTTTTTTTTTTTTTTTTATAGTTCTAGATTTCTCTGCTAGATGAATCACATCAGTGACATCAGTCACAGGCCTCCCTACTGGTACAAGATCAAGCCACAGAACTGCTTTAACACCAGTTCTGTAGCCTAATCTTATACAGGAGCAAACACTATCTTGCATGTTGCATGAACATTTGTAAGACTAAAAAATGCTATAACATTACCTGCAGAGATTTCAATAAAGTGTGTAATAATACTGTTATGTTTAAAAGTGGTCAAGGAAAGATGCATGAGTTCATCCTTGTTTGTTCTTTCCAATCTACCTATGAATACATGTACATCTGTACATTGTTACAGCTGTAACTGATAAACATACTTTTGTTATTTTTCCACTCTGTAGAATTTGACACGTATTGCCATGATCTAACAAAAGGGTCTGTCTCCAATTCCTCATACCACTCAACCACATATGTGGATGTTTCTGGTTCAGAGGTCTTCCATTGCACCACCACTTCTTCATTTAATGTAGAGGTTACCATTGTTTCAATCATCTGAGAGGCTAAAAATTTAACAGAAAATATCATCAATTCTGTCTTCACAAAAGCTTGAAAAACACATGTAGAATTCAAGAGCAAGTCTCTCTTTTAGAACCCAAATTTTGCAGCGTGCAAAACCTTATAAACCAAGTTACTACCAATTTTGGAAGCAGCTCATAAGCAATTTTGATCAAGATGACAAAGGCAATAGAATAGGAAAGCAAGTTAGTAAGGTCAAGAATGACACTGTAGCAAAGGTGAACCATCAGTCTGCAGAACAGAGGTAATCAAAGTCGGAGAAAAAATCCAGACTGGCAAAGCAGAGGCAAAAATGATCTGATGAAGCAAAGAAAAAAAGAGATGTATTTGGTGGGGGGGAAAGCACACACCAGAGTGGAAAAGGCGGAAAAACCTTTGTGGTGGGATGCAAAAGTGGATAGGGAGGTAGTCAGCAACCTCTAGGACAAAACTACATTTAATCTACATACCCAGTTTTCTGATTAGACATGGAAATTGATTGAGCAGTTCCAGGCGGACACTTGCACTTGCATCATGAACATCTGATGTTAGAAGTGATTCAAGTGTGTCAAATACAATCCCTCTGTCAAATCATGGCTGGCAGCAGGATGTTGCAACACAAGGCTCAAAGCAGTATCAGAATTAAACATAAGAGCCAAAGAGCAACTCTTGTGCTAGAGCAGACCAGCTTTCCACCCCTGGCAGTGGGTGGGATGGGTACTCTGTGAATGCTTATGGAATGAGAATAAACACAAGGCTTCTCTCCCTCCTTCCACTAACACAACTTAGAGACTTCTATTTATCATATCTTTGAATGATGTTGTTGAATACTCTGCAATAGGGCCCTGTGGTAACCAATATTATGAGCTAACAAAAGAACTGGATAGCATTCCATAAATTTATTTTGGAGCTGCAAAGTTAGGAAAAAACCTAAACCAACCAAAAAACCCTGAGAAAGTAATACAGTAGAAAATCAATATGACATCCCAAAGTATTCATATCTTAACAATTGTATCTCAAAACTAAATCCCTAATTATCTATAACAGAAATATGATTCGTTATGGCAAAATATGACAAGATATACATAGATACATGTGACAGAAGTCCTTAGCACAATTTTGCTTTCACTGTATCAGAACTTAAACAGGTATGAAAATCACTTTTTCATTAATGAGAAAAATACAACATTGAGAAATCTTACATTTTTCATCAGTGGATGGAATCCTCAAAATAGCTTCAGGAGACTTTCCAGCAGAGTTATAGGCAGTGACAGATATTATATGTGCCTCTTCATTTAAAAATAAGGTGATTTTCTCATCAGTAGAGTTGATTGTCCTTATACATGCAGTCTTTTTTTCTGGAAAATACTGTATTTTGTAGCCTAGAATTCTCCCAGAAGGCTGAAAGCTTTTTAATGGCTGTTACAAAAAAATATACAGTAGTAAGTGTTTTGCAGTGTTATTTGCACAAGCAAAAATATATGCTGCATTAAAGATCAAATTACAAAACTGTTATACTTTATTTAGAAAAGCAAGGTATTTTCTTTAGGCCCATCTTCAGAACAGACAGCCATGACAATTTCCTTGATGTACTTCAAAAGTCAAATGCTGAGATTTGAAATACAAGGAGCCTCTGGACAATGTACTAGAAGATTAAAGTGAATTTAAACACAGTTTGGTAAACTGGATTATTTAAATGCAGTTTAAGGACTTTCAATGAATGATCCAAACACAATTAAATGCTCCCTTTTCACAGAGATTACAAAACTCCATTCATCTACCATTCAGTAAACAAAAGCCTTTTCAATCCTAATTTAGTTCAGTGAGGTTTTTTTTCTGGTAACAGCAAATACCTCTGGAAATTTTATGCTCTACAGCAGTAAAATACTTAAAGACAACATCAGCTACAGGATACCAATATGCCTATCAATTCACAAAAAAATGTATATACCTTCCACATAAGATGTACAGATCTGTTTCTAGATGAGCGTGAAGACTCAATTACTCTCCACAAATCCACTTTCTGGGAAGGAGCTATTTAAAGACAAAAAAAAAAACAAACTTGCAATTTGTAGCTACATTAAAGAGACAGTTTAACATGGTGAAAACAAGCAAAAGGTTTCTCTAATACGGTGAAAACAATCAAAAGGTTTCAAACATAGAGTCTAAGAGAAACTTACTAAAAATAAGTTTATTCTTCTGTAGTGCTATGCCTTTTTTCCCCTAATTAGGTACTTCCTTCTTTCCATAAGTTTCCTGCTGATCACTTCTATTTGTTAAGTTCTAGAGTGTCCTAGAAGAGATTTTCTAGTCTTGTTTTATAACTGGCACTTTGATTTCTCTACTTAAAATTTATTTCATTGAATATACATGCTGCACTACTTTTCTGCTACTCTCTTACTTTGCATTGTTAAATCTTCCATCTACACTCTTAAGTTTTCTTATCTTTAAACAAAATACACATACTCCGTTTAAGTAACAGGATTGTAAATTCAATATAGGAACTGAACTCTGAAACACAATTTTTCCCTGCTAAACCCTAATGCCTCGAAGTGTAGCAGAAGAAAGCTTTCACAGGTAGGCAGCCTACCTTTTTCTTCTGTACTTTCCTTTTTCTCTCCACTCCATCCACTCCAAAATGCTGACTCATTATTCATACACCGAATGGCAACAGAATAGTCTGTGGAGTCCCACAGACCTGTGAGATTACATGATACTATTTTATCTTTTTTAGAATTCAGGGACACGTTGACAAATTCCTGGAAATACATATATGAACAAAAGTTATTTGATATAAAATTGCATGAAGATATATGACTTATTTTCTTAAAAAAAAAAAAAAAAAAAATTCCGTTTTTGTGTAGCACCTTTGTTCTTCCTGTAAAACTCCAGAGTTTGAAAAACTTGATCCCAAACTAGGTCTCTACTGCCTGACCTATGGCTTGAACAGTGTGCAGCTCACATGAGATTCTAGAGCAGCTGTGCACAGAAGCTGCTGGAGGAATGCATGTCCCACTGGAGGGAAGCCAAGTGGTTATTGCTAAAGCCATTACTACAACAGTGTTCCACAACAGCATCCTGGAGGAAGCAGTGATTCCCCCCACCACAGTTTGTGAGTTAGCTGGGTACTTGTTTCCAGTCCTGTTTGAGTTACAAGACCTTCTAGCTCAGCCATACAACATGTGGCCGTGGACTGCCCCAGAGATTATCAGCATAGGATTAAAATGAAAAGGCAAATGAAAAGACAAAAAATTCAGATACCAAGAGGCAAAAAATTAGATGAAGCCTGTAAGTGATGAAGGAAGATGGGAATGTGAGAAATAAACGGTGTGGGATCTTTTCAAAAAAGTAGTGACAATGTGAGTCATTTCTTTGTCTTAAAATGAACCTCACTCACTCCCAACACATACAACAGGGCTAAAACACAGTGAAGAAATTCCTGGCTTCCATGAGTTGAACCTTCCAATGGAAAGTGAATCAGTCTATAACAATGCAGACTGTGCTATAACAACTACAACAAATGCAGACACCCGCTCATAGGAACACCATAATGGGAAGTGCAGTGCCTAATGTAACTGAAGATTTTAGTCTGTTCTGATTTCAAGAAACTCACTGTCAAAAAATACCTGCTTCTACAAGAATGAATTCAGGGCTCTCCAAACCACTGTAGGTGACAGACTCTGCAACAAATCTACAATGAAAAGATTGCTCCAAAACTATTATCAACCTCTGGCAGAACCTGACACAGAATTGGAGACACCTCACAGCAGGTTTTAGTTACTTGCCAAAAGGCTGTCACTGGTATTGCATTATAATTAGGAACTTAGAAATTTAGTATATGCAAGTACAAAAACAGGTCACATGTTTTTCACTCAGTAAAAACAGTTCACACCAAACTATTTAGACTGGTTTTGTCTGATGACTTTAAAGGCCAAGAAGGTATCTGTCATTTGCTCAAATATTTTCTAGTTGGTTTTTTTGGGGGGTTGGTTTTGGTTCATTGAGGGGTTTTTGCATATATGTGCTGACAGAGAAACAGCTCCTATGTCTTTACTAGTCATGGATAGCTACTGTTTCTTCTGGAATGTCTGTGTGAAAATCCAGAGGTGTGAGCTGAGGAAGCAAATGGACAGACTGTACTTGATTTCTAATGCAAGTGCTGAAAAATAGCAAGCATAAACTATAAAGCTATAGCCCTCCACGGACCTCAGAGCAGTAGGTGTCACAAGGGGACCAGTGCCTTGGCTCCAAAGGGATAAACATCTCAAACAGATCTTTTAAACAATCATTAGTTCCATTTCCAGTACCCCAACTGGACCTGAGCCCTCCTGCCCATCCAATCATTCTGAATATTATATCCTGAATCCAAGAAATAGTATGCCATATTTACAGTAATGATGCTCAAGAACATGAGAAAGATGCTAGTTAGAAACATCTTTAACATTAGAAACTTTTTTAAAGCTCTGATGACTACCTTGATGTATTTTTTTCTCCCAAAATTTTACATGTAGTGCAAGTGCATAAAACAGCAGACAGACTGTTCAATGAAATTAAAAAAACAATCCAAGAAACTTGGCCACTTCTTTAATCTGAAAGAAGAAATAGTAAAACTACAAACACGACCCCTTCCATATTGAGAACCACAGGAACAGATCAGCTGAAATATGCAAATACTGGGTTTTTTTTACAACCATTCTACTTAAGTGTCAGGAAGACAAACTAAGAAAATAACTTCCCTCATTTTCCATCTTGCAAAATTGGTACTTGCATTCACTTTCAAATAAATTTAACATCATTCCATCTTAATCAGATTCAAATAATGTGGTTGTGAGCAACTGCTGTTTTCAACACCAAAATGCAAGAGAAAAATAAAATATTGTGACTGATTGCATGTATAATCCCTTGGCCTAGGGTCATCCCTCAACCTTCCACAGAATAATACTGAGAAGCACGATATGTATCAAAACAGATAATGAACAAAAGAGAAAGGACAATTAACCCTAGAAAACCAAACAGTGCTCTTAAGATCACGCACCCCTGATAACATTCTACTACAATAGCAAGGTTATTATCATTATATCAAAAAACCTGTTGCTTTTCTTTCTTCTACAATTTTTATAATATTAAGATGTTAGTCACAAAGAAACTGGCATGCAAAAGAAAAATTATGTAACTTACGGTAAAGTTTGAATACAAGTTTCTGTATTGAACCTGGCAAATTATATGTTTTAAAGGGATAATTTTCTCAGGCATTTTCCAGGTTACCATAAGTAACTGCTTAATACCAGGGATTTTTTTTACTGAAAGTATTTCAGGAGAGGCAAATTTCTCTAGAAAGAAGAAACAAAAACATTAAGAGAGGAAAATGCTTCTATAAAAGTTGAAAATTTCTGTGTGTTCCAAGTTAAATCCTTATCCCAGTAACACACATCCTATTGGAGTATTCACGTGATGGTTTATTTTCTAGACATAATCCTACATATGAGAAGTAATCTGTAAGAGAAATTGCACACATAACTGATTTAATTACTTGGGACTTTGAACAATACGATCTAGTGGAAGGTGTCCCTGCCCACCCAAGCCTTTTTATGATTCTGTGATTCTACTCACAAACCTGCTCTCAAATAGATGTCTTTCATTTGTATCAGCACTGAAAAATATTACCCAGTGATAACAGCAGAGAAAACAAATGAAACAGAGCTGGGATGCCAAAGACAAGACTGAACTGCAGATGAGAAAAGAATTCAGCTGAAAAGGATTTGAGGGGGAGAGAAGTGTAAAGGAGATGATGGGAAAAGAATGGCCTAGCAATGAGAAAAAACAAGTCTGGCATGGAGAATGTGGAGTGTAATGAGAGCCATATGTGAAGAGTAATGAGGAGTCACAGCAGGTCTGAATACAGGAATAAAGGGTATGACCAATGTTGAGTGCTGCAGCAAAAAGTAGTCAGTTACAAGAGTTACTGATTAACAACACCAAAACGAACAGAGGAGAAGCATGGGACAGAAGGATAAGGGACAGACAAAATAATATTCTTTTGTACAATTATTACCTCACATAGAACAGGTGGGTTTTTTTAACAGTCCTAACCAGAAAATAGAATAGCAAAGCAAATAATGGATGGCCCTTGAGAAACTGCAATATCACTATTCATTACAGCCAGGTGTTGCAATGATATTTGGTGCCACTCAGAAATATTAGCATCTGAGTACCAATTAGGATGACAAAAAGTTTTAATATAAGGCCTTCACTTCTCAGTAATCAAAAATTTATAATGGATATATCAGATATTAGCTTAAATAAGTATTGTTGCAGTTAGATGTTGCATAGCATGAAAACAACACCCTGTCATTTCTCACCACCTCACAGTCAGATCAAGAAACTGCTGACAATTACTCCTGAAACACCAACCAATTTGAAGGATTTTACATGGAAAGGTGATAAATTAAATCTTTATTAATTCTTTTTTAATTACCTATTTTTTGCAAAGGTATAGAAACACACTCTGTTAAGGATGCACCCAAAACATTTTTAGCTTCCACTTGAAAACAAAAATCATTACTATAATCATTGTATGGATAAAAAAATGAACACGACTCTGTTGTATTCTGACAGGATCTGACTGTATACGGAGAACTCATCCTATAAAAGAGAACAAAAAAAATAGTTAGAAACCAGAGGACATTCTTAGAATAATTCAAACAAATTCTTAGGTTATCATCTTAGGTTATATATTAGGTTATCATCTTTGAGGCTGCAAGACTTTTTTACCAGTGAACATCTTTAGACAACATGTTTGTGCAAATGAATACCCTTTTCTAATTTCCCTGCCCCCTTGTACCAGTGCTTTTGCAGTCCCATGCTAACTCATCTAGGGAGATACCAGGATTAAAACTAATGTTTAGATTTGGCTGGAAATAGTTCTGCAGTCCAATTGACTCTGTGGCTAATAAAAAGTCTGTGCCTATACAGGAAGGAGTAATATTGAAATGTGCTTGCAATGGCTGTTTTAGCTTCTGGCTTCACAAATGCAGCTAAGTTATAAAATACAGAAACACCAGAAGTAGTAAGAAAGTTACACATTAAAAGGGTAGAAGACTAAAACATCAGAGCTAAAATGGAGATAAAACTAAAGAGGTTTCCCTACCTCACAATTTAAATTAAAAAGATAGTATACACTAGCACAATAGTGCTAGTACCATCCAGATGGAAAAAGTACCATCCAGAGTCTGAATTCCTTCCTATTCTCAAGAATAACTTTAGGCATTTTAGAAATATCTTCATGAAACAGTATTACCTGGAGTCTTGATTAGGCAGAAAAAAAGCCCTACTTAGGCAGAAAAAAGCACTACTACTACTACTACTACTACTACTACTACTACAGAAACAGCACTGTCAGATTGACAAGTTCATCTGGGATAGATCTGTGCTATCACCTTCAAAATCCTTTCTGAGACCTGCCTTGGAACATCACTGATTTCACTG
The DNA here is from genome assembly GCF_971803275.1 of Cyanistes caeruleus. Classification (NCBI taxonomy): domain Eukaryota; kingdom Metazoa; phylum Chordata; class Aves; order Passeriformes; family Paridae; genus Cyanistes; species Cyanistes caeruleus. Next base: position 64,045,783 of record NC_141732.1, read on the forward strand.
TTTTCACAGTTACTTATGAAAAAGCAAGCTCCTAACCAACATTTAAAATCTAATAGAAATTGAAAGAACCAAGTATCTGTGCTTTTACACTGGAAAGCATGAGACCACACACATAATTCGTATTTGTAAAAAGAAATCCCCAAGCAATCCAAAAGGACAGCTCTGGATTTTTTCACTGAAACCTTATGACTCCAAGGGTCACTAGGTCAAACTTTACTGGAGTCAAGCAGAATACTGCAGTAAAGCAGTGGTTTAATGCATTTTGATGGAAATTTTTTAAAGCAGATGAGAAAGCAAACTTTTTTACACACCCAAAATGAGGATAATTCATTACATAGAAAGTTTTTGGGAAACCCTCCCATAAAATGCCTCCATTCTCCATTTGTGCGTATGGGCATTCAACTTTCAATCTCACTAGTAATGTTACTTCAAAGAACAAGTGAGTATCAACCCTGATATATACATTTCTCTACTGAATATTCATTGAGAATGCTTATTTCCTTTATACAGCACACTAAAAAGGTATCAGACTGCAAGTATTTTCAACAACTACCAACCCTGAATTAACCAATTTAAATTACTGAGAAATGCCAATACTCCAGTCTCCGTGATGATTTCAAGTTTTCTTTAAACAGAAGTCAGGATGAGAGAGGAAGAGAACTGGTTGCCACACCCCAGCAGCCCAGTGCCCAGTATCTCTAGTACTTACAGTTTTCGGTAAAGAGTATAGTTTGTTGTAAAACTTGTTTCTCTTCCTGCACTCCAGGTACAGGTAAGGTTAACATCATAGAAGTAAATGCAGGAAATATTTTCTGGCATGTCTGGACGAACTACAATTAGCAAGGTTAAAAAAAAAAACAAAACAGTAGAAGTAACTTTATGTACACCTGATTTTGTTGGTCAAAAAGCAATTATGGCAAACTTCATTCAGTGTCTTCATAGCCCTTCATTTTATTATCCCTCACTGCCCTCAGAACACTTCACAAAGCCAAATTCAAAACCACTCAATCTTACCCTGAGGAGACAGTGAGATTTTCTCCAACTTCTCAGAAATACCTTACTAAGTGTGTCTAAAGGCAGTAACTCTTTAACTATCATATATCAAACCACTTCATACACTGTCTTCAACATCTAAGCATATACATACCCCGTCTATCCCCTAAAACACATCTGTAGTTTAAGGTGAGTCCAGAAAGTAAGAGGAAAACAAACTGCAAAAGCACCAATAAAAAGGCATTCCGTGACAGACAGAACTCCTTTTGGTTCTCTCTCTAAATATCTAATTATTTACCCTATGAAAGACCTGAATCTGAGAAACCTTCCCAGCCTCAAGAGTGCCGAAGTTCCTGGGAAACAGATCTATGTGACCTCAAAAAGATCACTAATTCTGGACTCTCATTATCTTAAAAGCAAGATAGCACAAAGGAAACAATCTTCTGCAATCTCTATAGTCTGAAGTCATCCATAAAAATGTAACACCCTGAAAGACTTTTTTGTTACAGTTCAATTTCTTCACTGGTTAGAAGAAAGTGGAGTAGAAAAGAAGAGAACTGTGCCCAGTGAAATAAACTAGTTGAAAAAGCCCTCTTTTCAAAACAGCATTTTTCTGTCCCATCTAATAGAACTGTCAAAAGATCTTGCTTTTATCAACAAGCTTGCAGCACACTAAGCTTTGCAGACAAGCAAGGCTTTTGCTGGATTTTTTTCTACAGATGTTTTGCTTTTATTGCTTCTTTATTAGAATGGGAGGCCCAGTCACCTGCTAGTATCATCTCGACTTAATCTGTTCAATGAATTAGAGAATTCATATACATATTTTAACATTCTCCATAAGAGAGTGCAAATATAATTTCTTTGGAAGAGAAGATTAGAGAGGAAATAATCTCTGGAGAAAGCTTAAACTGGCTAGTCTAGAAAGAAGATATAACCAAAGAGACAGACCCACTATCTTTGGAACTCAACAGAAAACTTCATCTGGGCAAAAGGGTCTGAGAGGCTACAGATCTGTGCCAGTAAGAAATGCTGGTAATTTCATGCTTTATTTCAGAAAAAAAAAAATATGTATATAAATATATATATACTTGAATACATGTGTTTTAAAATCCAACAACCAAAGTAGCTGTTTTAGAAGTAAAATTATTATATTAAGTTATTAAAAAGTGTTAAGATTATTCTTTCTGCCTTTCTACTTACAGCCAGATTTAACTACTGTGTGAACCAAAGGTAGTTCCTTGTCCAAGTATTTCATGAGACATTCCACATAAGCTGTGCTGTAAGTGAAATTATGGATGGTTATATTAGATACAGTCTCATTCACAATTTTATATTCTTCTGGAGAAATCAATGTATCATTCAGTTTCCAGATGATGTGATTTGCATTTCTCTGAGGTGTGTCACTCTTTCTAAGAACGCAAGATAGTTCCAGGGAGGATCCTCTTTCAATTTCAGGAGATGAAGGAAAAATGTTAGCATCTCTGATGGAGTATTCATCTGAAAACAAAATCAAAGACATCACATAGCCATATTCCTCTTAAAATACTAGTGGAAAAATGGTAAGTTGTCTTGTTGTCTAAAGATAATTTCATTTTCTTTTTCATTTAGAAATCAAATAAAATGCCCAGTTAGTCATTGAAATCAGACACTGTTGCTTGAAAATGCAGTTCACATTAATTACTGTATTACAATTGGTGTTTACATTAGAGTGATATTTCAACAACTTCACAGAAACAATGAGGAAGTTTCCACTCATATACTTTATTAATAAACTTAAAGGAAGAAAAAAAAAGCTTGTACTTCAAGCCTGTTTTTACAAAACATTCCTATATATAAAAGATATGCATGTAACTTACATGCATGTATCATTATTACTTACAATATCCAAAAATACATTAAATCAGTAAAGCTAAAATTTACAACTAAGCTGCAATATATTTCAGAACTCTTCAAAATTTCATTTGGCAAATTTTACCTTTTGGAAAAATTTCTTATGGCAAGACAGGTGCTAATAATCCAGAAACATACCTGCTACAGAACTGCAGAGTAGGACAAACATCCAAACCAAATTGTTGAACATTTCCTTCTCAAATAAGTATGGGCAGAAAATGCTATCATAAAATAAAAATAAAAATAATGTTTATTTTTAAAGTAAAGTTAAGATGCCCTTTTAGTACTTTGTTAGGATTTGTGCAAGAGTTAATAATGTTAGTAGCTTTTCCCATTTGTATTCAAGTGAAATATTGCTTTGTCTAAGTGTTACTTACCTGAACAATGGAGAAATTTGATGCAATTTTACTAAGACAAGTTGTGTACATTTCCTATAACAAAGAGAAAGACAAGTGTACCTATAACACTGTGGGAAATCCAATCCACACAAGAGTTTTACCTTCCAAGGATCATGTAAATAACTGGTAAGAAATGTATCTCCATTCACTTGACATTCAGCCTGCCTAGTCTTTTCTAAGCAGATTCATCTAGCAAATTCTTTTGAAAATGAAGGCTGCTGTAAGAGAAGGAATTATCTGCCTATCATGTTCATCACCACCACATAGTCAAGAAATGTTCAGGATGTGGACAACAGTCCAGGTCACCTTTCACCCAAAGGAGGGTGAATTCATATTGTTTTTTCTCTGGTTAAGTGTCCCTTGGAACATACCTGAGTGCACTCTGCAAAGACAAAGGAAGGCACCTCTCCTTGCCTTTCTTTTTATAAAGAACTACTTAACTACTGTCCGGCCAAAAAAAACTCAGATTCTAGGTTAAGTAGGAGGAAAGCAAAATAGCAGACTGATTTCTTCTAGGAGGACAGATGAATCTAGTGTTCTGTAAGAAAAAATTACAAAAATCAAACACTCTTCTTGCCTTGAGTGCTGCTGTCAGCACTTACAGAATCACAGAATGTTTGTTTGGAAGGGACCCCTAGAGACCATCCAAACTCCCTGCTTAGCCAGGGCCTCTTAGAGCCAGCTCCCCAGAATGATGTCCAGACAGCTTCTGAAGGTGTCCCTCGACGGAGAGTCCACAAACTCTCTGGGTAACCTACTCCAGTACTCACCCATTCTCACAGCAAAAAAAAGGTATCTCCTGATGTTCAGAAAGAGCCTACTGTGTTTCAGCTTGTGCCCACTGCCTCTGGTCCTATCACTGGAAAGATCACTATGTCCTCTTTGCACCCTCCCCTCAGGTACTGATGAGATCTTTCTCTTACTGATGAGCAGCTTTCTCTTCTCCAGGCTGAATAGCTCCAGCCCCCACACAGCAGATGTTCCAGTACATTAACTGTCATTGTGGCTGTTCCCTGAACTCTGTCCATGTCTCTCTTGCTATCAGGAGTCCAGAGCTGGACTAAATACTCCAAGCATGTGTCAGCAGTGCAGAACAGAGGGACAGGATCATTTCCCTTGACCTACTAGTTGCAGTCCTAACACAGCCCAGGAAACCAGCATTCTTTTCACAAGGGCACATTGCTGGCTCACGTTCTACTGGGTGTCAGGGACAAACAGAACATTTTCTGCAAAGCTGCCCTCCACCTGGCCAGGTCCCTGTACGGCTGTCTGGGGTTGCACCTCCCAGACAAAGGATTTGGCACTTCTCCTTATTGAACTTCATGAAGTTCCTGCCAGCCCATTTCTCCAGCCAAGGTCGCTGTGGACAGCAGCTCAACCCTCTGGTTCATTAGCCACCCCTTCCAGTTTCATGTCATCAGCAAACTCACTGCAGACAGTCTCTGCCAGAGCGTTCTAATCCAGAACACTAAAGAAAATGTTGAACAGGACTGGATCCAGTATTGCCCACTGGGAGACACCACCATTGGCCTCCATTAAGCCAGTTTTCAATTCACCTCACTGCTCATCCAGCCCCTGCTTCCTCAGCTTGTCTGTACGAACCCCTGTAAAGTGGTCCAATTCCAGCATGAATGGCAACCCACACTACTCCTTTGGCTAGTAAGTAGAGATCAGCCTGTAGAAAACAGAGGTGTCAGATGCCCTCACCACATGAGGGGCTAGAGCCCACTATTCCTACTTCCTGGACATGCAGCTCTAGTTACTATGCTCATAAGCAACACGTGGGCATTACTACTTTGAAGGTAGCTAGGGTCCATGTTTCACATTAGGTTTTCAGATTTGCCTGGAATTTCAGTTCTCCATTGAACCTGTGTCTCAGGATGGCTCCAGGTGGGAGACAACTACTATCTCCCTAAAACAGGCACACCAGTAGCTTTCAGTCCCAATAAAGTATCTCCTGCTCCCACAGGTTCAGATAATGCCAGGAAGCAGGTGTGCACCAGCTTACTGGACAGAGATCTAAGTGAGATATAGGCAGTACAGATTATACCCCACTCTATGTTTTTTTCCACAAAAACTTCTTGGATTTTCTTAAAAAAATAAACTTAACAGTAATCTAAAAGAGAAAAACATGATAAAAACAATGCTTTGAGCTCAGTTTCTGTCAGAAATCAATTAAAATATTAAGTTTGTCTTGAGAAGCATTTTATAAATTTTGATGCTATGACAGTAAAAAAAATAGGAGAAAAAAAATGAAAAGAACATGTGGGATACAAAGAAAAATGAGGGAGGAGTTTGTCCAGTGACAGTGACATACTCCTAGAATACAGCAGTAGCAAGATGTGTTCCATCAAGAAACAAAGCCAGTACATAAAGAGAATGTATTACTACTTATTCATATAGGATGTATGTTTTTGCTCTCAAAGAAGTAAAGATGGATTACACTATTCATGGCAATAAAAAAAAGTAGTTTTTCCAAGTATTCTGTACCAGCACAACACTGGAAGCTTTTCTCATTGCCCTTCATTTAATGGCCTTCTCCAGATTTAATTCTATCAAGACTCTTAGTTTTCCTAACTTGATCCCTGGCTGCTCTTTGTACTCCTCCCAGGCTACCTGTTCCTACTTCTATTCGGTATGGACTTCCTTTTTGTGTTTGAGCTCGTCCAAATAGCCCTCCCAGTGTTTTTGACCAACTTCCTCTTTGTTGGAATGCATCAATCCTTAGCTTGAGAAAGATTTTTATCTTGAGTATCATCCAGCTCTCTTGGGCCCCTCTTCCCTCCAGGCTTTTATCCCATCATATTCTACCAAGCAGGTTCTTGAAGAGGCTGAAGTCTGCTCCTCTGAGTCCAGGATAATGAGCCTACTGTCCTTGCTGCCTTAAGGATCTTGATCAAATTCCAGCATTTCACAGTCATGGAAGTCAAGATTGCCCCTGAGCTTCATCTTCCCACCAGCCCCTCCATGTTGGGGATAACACAGTCCACCATAGCACTTCTCCTCATTGACTCCACTGCCACTTGGAGATGGAAGTAACCACCAACACATTCCAAAAACCCCTTAGATTGAACATGTCTAGCTGTGCTGTCCTTCAGAGAGATGGGGAAGTTGAAGACCCCCATGAACACCAGGGTTTATGAACAAAAGGCTCCTCAAATCTGTCTGTAGAGAGTCTCATCTGCTCAGCCTTCCTGGTCAGGTAGCCTGTAGCAGACCTCCACTATGATGTCCCCTTGTCCCTGTCCCCTGTCCCTGCCCCATCACTGGTCTGTCAGCTCCTCTCCTGCCCCCAGGCAGAGCTCTGTGCTCCCCAGTGGTCACTGGATAAAAGACAACACCATCTCCTCACCTCCCCTGCCTGTCCTTCATAAATATCCTTCCATTCCAGCACTCCAGCCATAGGAACCATCCCACCACATCTCCACTATGCCAAGACCACAGCTTTGCAGGCACATGTGTTTCTCTAACTCCTAGTTTATTCCCCATAATAAGAGATAAAGCTTCTGCTGATATCCTACACATGTGGATTTGCTATTTTTGAGGGACATGAGACAGAAGAGGCTGCATTTCAACCAAAACAGTTCAGCTGTTTCCAATTTTTTCCAAATTTTTTATCATATTCCTTTAACTAGTTCCAGTAATCCCATTCTTTTTTAGGAACTAATTTGAACTCAGAAGTATTGGCAAATCATGAAAATATTTTTGAATGCTTAAGCTGAAAATACCACATACCATGACATATCCCACCACAGTGGAGCACAGCACTACAAGAACAGGCATAACCAAGCTGGCTGCAATGCCAAGTTAGAAGCCTTTGAAAAATTCTAGTTTCACATGAACACCAGAAACCTTAAATAGTCAAAGATTCCATACACACACAGTTGGTGCTCCTCATCCTGTATCCATCCTGTACCTTTTTCCTCTCTTCTAGTGCTTCTCTAGCCACACAGTAAATTACTTCCACTTGCCAAAACATCAGAAAACAAAGGAAAGAAAGTATTTGTACTACATTAGCAAATGTAAGCAACTTGCTACATGATCAGACAAGCATCTGCATTGGTGAAATAGAGGAAAGAACTGGGGAGAGAGACCGCCACAACTTCTCCCAGATGTGAGCTGCCCATCTGGTTCAGACCCCCTGCTTCCACTTTCTTCAGTAGCAATTAGCAGCTGTTTACTTGGCATGGCAGGTCCTAGTTACTACCTGCCAGAAACCAAGGTAGTGACTCAGCAGGTCACTACCTTGACATGCTGCTCAAATCTTACGTGCTTGTCAGGACACTGCTACATGACACGTGACAAAACAGCTCTTTGGCTGTTTAGTGAAGAGGCTGTACATGTGAAAATGATGAGAGAACATGCCCGAGTGAAAATTTCACTGTATGAGCATAAGTGTTTAACTAAAAGATGCCTATAAAACCCAAATTTTAATGACTTAACAAATATGAATAGAACTGTCTTCTTCAAGTGATTAAAAAATTGATTCATCAAAGCCATGCCTTTCCCCATATTATATTTAAGACCATTTCTTAATTGCCCTTCCTCTCCTTTTCAGGACATAAGACCTTTTTCCATTCAGATCCGATTTTAATATTGTTTTTAACGACATGAACTACATGCCTCTGTACACAGTGTAGATGTGACATCTACAAGATGCAACAGAATAAAGAATATGTCACATCGACAAATGTAAAGACAGCATGTCATAGAGTCATTGAATCACAGGACGTTAAGGGTTGGAAGGTATCTTAAAGACCATCTAATCCTAACACTCCCTCCCACGTTCAGCAACACCTCCCAGTAGACCAGCTTGCTCAAGGCCTTATCCAACCTGGCCTCAAACACTTCCAGGAATAGGGCATCCACAACTTCCCTGAGAAACCTGTTCCAGTGTTTCACCACCCTCATAGTAAAGAATTTCTTCCTTGTATCTAATCTAATTTTCCCCCCTTTTAGTGTGTGCCCATTCCTCCTTGCCCTGTCACTCCAGTTCCTGTCAGAGAGTCCCTCTCCCGCTTCCCTGTGGGCCCTTCAGATACCAGAAGGTGTCTGTGAGGTCCCCACAGCCTTCTCTTCTCCAGGCTGAACAGCCCCAACTCGCTCAGCCTATCCTCACAGGGAGGTGCTCCAGTCCCCTCAGCAACCTGCTGGCCCTCCTCTGCATTGCTCTAACAACTCCTTGTCCTCCTGCTGGGGACCCCAGAGCTGGATGCCGTGCTCCAGGTGGGGTCTCAGCAGAGCAGAGGAGCAGAATCCCCTCCCTCAATCTGCTGGCCAATGCTGCTTTGGATGCAGCCCAGGATTTCCTTGTGAAAAAGGACTGTGGGCTCATGGTGAGTTTTTCACCAGCCACCACCCCCAGGTCCTTCCCCACAGGGCTGCTCTCAATCACTTCTCTGCCCAGCCTGTGGGTGTGGCTGGGATTGCTGCAATGCAGGTGTAGGACCTTGCACTCAGCCTTGCTGAGCTCCCTGAGGTTTGCATGGTCCCACCTCTCAAGCCAGTCCAGGTCCCTGGGGATGCCATCCCTTCCCTCCTGTGTCGACTGCCCCACCCAGCTCAGTGTCATCAGCAAACTTGCTGAGGGTGCCCTTGATCCCACTGTCCACATCACTGACAAAGGTGTGCAACAGTATCAGCCCCAGGACTGACCCCTGAGGGACACCACTCATCACTGGACTCCATGTGGACAACGAGCTGCTGACCACAACTCTGAGTATCCATGCAGCCAGCTCTTTATCCACTGAGTGGTCCATCCATCAAATACATATCTCTCCAATACAGAGACAAGGATGGCAAGTGGGACAGTGTCAAATTCTTTGCTTAAGTCCAGGTAGCCAATGGGAGTTGCTCTGTCCTTGTCCACCAAAGCTGTAGCTCCATCATAGAAGACCACCATATTTGTCAGGCATGGTTTGCCCTTAGTAAAGCCATGTTTGCTGTCACCAATGACCTCTTTGTTTTCCAAGTGACTTAGCACAGCTTCCAGGAGAATCTGTTCTGTGATCTTGGCACATAGGAGAGACTGACTGGGGCTTCTGCATTGCCCTTCTTTAAAATGGGGGCTATGGTTCCCTTTTTTCAGTCATCAGGGACTTCATTTGATAGCCATAATGCTTCAAAAATTATGTATAGTGGCTTAGCAGCTTCTGCCAAATCACTCAGACCCACAGATGAATCTTACTGGATCCCATGGATTTGTGCACATTCAGGTTCCTTAGATGGTCACAGGCTTGATCCTCTCCTACAGTTGATTTAGGGTCTTCATTCTCCCATTCTCCCTCCATTTACCTTTCTTGACTTGACTGACATGGCCGGAACACTTGCTGTTGAAAGCTTATGTGCAGAGGTTGTTGAGAACCTCAGCCTTTTCTTTGTCCAGGGTATCCATGTCTCCCACTTCCTTTTGAAGAGGGCCCACACTATCCTTAACCTTTCTCTTCCCTGCAACATTTATGGACAAAAGGTGTGCAGTGCCAAATACAGGGGAACAATCCCTGCCCTGCTCCTGCTGGCCACACTATTGCTGAGCCAGGCCAGGATGCCATTGGCCTTCTTGGCCACCTGGGCACAGCCTGGCTCATGTTCAGCTGCTGCCACCAGCACCCCCAGCTCCTTCCCAGCCACTCTGCCCCAGCCTGTGGGGGTTGTGACCCAAGGGCAGGAGCCAGCACTTGGCCTTGTTGAACCTCAAACCACTGCCCTTAGTCCTTCAAACTGTCCAGACCCCTCCTGCCCTCCAGCAGATCAATTCCTGCCCAACTTGGTTTCATCTGCAAACTGACTGAGGGTGCCCCTGATCCCCTTGTGAGGATCAGCGATGAAGACACTGAACAGGATGCGGCCCAAGAAGAACCTCATTAGCAACCAGCTGCCAACTGGATGTGGCACCACTCAGCACTATTCTTTGTTCTTGTCATCTTCAACAATTTTTAACATTTTTGCTGGAACATGACAGGAAAGTCTTTCCTATGAAGTCTGACACTCTACTAAACAACTATGAAGGAAGAAGCTGAATAGACACTCTTTTTATTTAGTCTTTACTATCCATTGCTACAGCTCTCCCATGATGGCTGCTGCATGGAGAGACAGACCTTGTCCTATCCACAGCCAGCAAACACTGAAAGACAGGAGCCTAAGCCTCCACTCTTATCCCTTGGGCCACCCAACCACGATGTTCTGCCAAATGCACCTGGAAAAGCAATAACCATTTGTTTTCAGAACTCCAAGATTCAAATCCATTTGCTCTTAGGGAAATCCTAGAGGGAAAGAGGACATTTCAGGAAAATTATTCAAATATTTACTTTTTGGTAACAGGGTGCACCAGATTCATGATCGGTTGCATCAAAGGTGAGTATCAGTGAGCATCCTAAGAGGAAAATGGAGGGTTTTCTACATTGGTCAAGAGAAGACAATAACAAGTAAACTTAACGGAAGAAGCAGTAAATTTGAGGGACAGATAATGTTTTTTTCAACTCTTTAACCCCTATGACTTATGCCCATCCATGGGAAAAATGACAGACACTGTGATCAAAGATGCTGGGCACACTGATTTCACAATTCACAGTCTTTACCTGAGCTTAAAATAGTCAGTTAAACTTCAGAGCAGGATGCATAGGACTTGAAACACCTTTAAATAGGTGCTATGTACATTTTTTTCTATAAAATAAACCTTTATGTATTTTAAATTATGATGGCCTACCAGAAAACTTAATGATATCATAATCTACTAACACCACTTAAAGTAAATGAATTCAAACAATGCATATCTATTCAGAAAACTACTAAGCTTACAGACATATCTAAAGGAGCCACATGGTGAGGCTCTCAAAATGCTGCATCAACTGTTGACCACTGAAACTTGTTCTAAAAGCACCATAACGTAAAAAAAACCCCAAAACTAAAAAACCACACCAAAAAAAAACAAAAAACCAACCCCTCATCATCATGTCAAACAACTTGTTAACTTAAAAATTTCAAACCAACTGGAAACTGAAAAAGCAGGAAAGGCATTTTTCCTCTTTCAGTCTCTAAATAGCAAATCTAGTCACAAAAGGATAAGATACTTTTGTTCTAAAATTATGAAGGACATAGGGATCAGGAAAAGTCAGTTCTGCTAATAACTGCTGATAACAGTTATTCTGCTTAGTATACGCTGGAGTTACAGATGCAAAACATGTTTTGCAAAGTCTTTTTTTTTCTCATAAAGCAGTACACTAAATATTTGCACATTATAATATAAAATGCTGCTACATTGGAATTTAAATAAAATTTTTAACCACATAAGCTTGATACTAATAGGAAAAAAAAAGAATATAAGTCATTCTTCTCTGAACAAGCATAACAAATAAGTCTCTATAGAAATCTTAAAGTACAAAATGCTCAGATAGATAAAAAAAGCTGCAAAACAGATATTATTTTACTAATTCATCTATTGTACCTCATAAAACAAACAGTATTTTTACAGAAAAAGCTTAAAGTTACAAACGCAAAACAAGATTGACTTTATCTTTACATATCACACAGTGACATCCAATTTGCTAATGCTCACTAAAGGAAAGGTCAGGTCATCAGTATCACTAGAACTAAATTTTGGGTATATTATCAGACATAATGCTGCTTTCAGGCACTGTCCTTCCCTGTTCTTTTTTCACTGACAAAGGAAAAACAGACAAGCTATGGTTTAAAGAGAGTTCCTGTACAGGTCTGTTGCTGGAGCAAGCCTCCTTTTTGGCTCATTGTCTGAGTGACTACAAAGTCTATCTGGGCTGCACAAGTCTACTTTGAGAGATGATTTTGCACCAGATGATTCAGCAAGTAAGACATTATTAGACAATGTCTGCCTTTGTGCCCTTTTGTATTGATGGAGAACAAGCTGTCCTTGGTGTGGCGAGCAACTAGGTGGGCAAAATGGATGGGCAGGGTAGGAGGATCCATACACTGAACTCTAAAGAAACTTACAGCTCTCACTGAAAAGCCAGATCAAAATATTTTACATTTGTCAGATTAAAGCGGCTTTAGTCTTAAGTGTCTTCAATCTGTATTGTACAGAATACACATCTGTCAGAAAATCAAAAGGAAGATTCTCTCTACTATTTCAGAGCACTAGTTCACCTTCTCCAGTCTTGCCTTTCAAACTAAGACTTGAACTAGACGTACAACACACATCTACTTAAATAATGCTAACAAAACATGTTTTGGAAGAAAGCAAATACATTTCTGGACTGCTATGGAATCAGCTACAGCCCCAAAATGCAGAATATAGTTATAATCCCTGTATTACCCAGTGCTGCAAGTAGAAGAACATGGAACACAGTGCAGGTAATAATACCATGCTCCACAGACAATAAAATAAGCACAAAGCTTCACTTGCATACTTTCTTCACACTCAAAAAAGATTACCACAACCCCGAAACTTATCTGTACATGTAATAAATATATTAAATGTCTGAAAAAGATATTTAATCACGTATTTTAGAAAACATTATGAACTCAGACTCATTGCAGCACCATAACCCAGCTGCTTCAGATCAACTCATAAAGGTTATAGATCCTGCTTTTCTTTACCATCTATGCTGCAAACTTTACTAACAATACTTCTGGATCTTAATCAAAACTGCGAGGCAGAACATGGCATGGTAGTGAGAAATCAGGCTCCAAACACTACTAAACACATTTATGTTTTGACATCTCTTAGTATGTCATTTTTGAATGGAAAACTCCCCCTCCAAACACCAAATCATGCAAAATTTCCCCAGGTTTAAATGATAATTATAGAAAAATCAGTATCTTTAATCTTCAATACTGCAACCTCTATAATATAAGCCCAAAGCTTCTTTCTCCCTTTTTATCCCTTTTGAGACTTGTTTAGCTACTGACTAGCCTCTGACAGAAAAATCTGACCGCTCCATTCTTTTGCCCAATACACAAAGCTTCCTTCATGCATGAAAACATTTTCTTGCTCAATCTCTTAATTCACAGATGGCGTCTAGAAGCTGGATTTCAACTATTTTAAACAGAATCATTTTGGTTCAAGACCATCAAGTGCAACCATTAACCCAGCACTGCCAAGTCCACTGCTAACCCATGTTCCCAAATGCCACATCGACATGCCTTTTAAATACCCCCAGGGACGATGACTCCACCACTTTCCCAGGCAGCCTGCTCCAGTGCTCGACAACTTTTTCTGGCAAGAAAGTTTTCCTAACATCTAATCTAAACCTTTTGTGGTGCAACTTGCAGCAATTTCCTTATACATTGCTTGTAACTTGGGAGAAGACACAGCCCCTCATCTCGCCGCCTCCTTTCGGGCAGTTGTGGTAAGGTCTCCCCAAGTCTGCTTTCCTCCAGGCTAACACCCCCAGCTCCCTCAGCTGCTCCTCACAGACCCCCCGCTCCCAAAAGACAAGTCAAGCAATGCATTACAGGTGAGAAGGCAAGCGACACTTCCCCAGTTTAAGCATGAGTGATGAAGATGGTACTCGTGATGGACAGGGAGACAAATACATTACAAAAATATTTTTCCTCAAAAGGCAAAAATTGCAAGCATTGAAGAAACCTGGGACCCATGCATTTAAGTCTGATACGTCGCTCTGAGAAAATCTGAGTGAATACAAAATAAGCAGAGAAAAATTAAGTAAGAGTTTTTCCTTCCTTTGATAATTGCATACAATGCAAACATTTTGAGAGCTTGCTCTTAACCATGACACACACACAAGGAAAAACACTGCCAAGCAGCTGTATCACATTCCTTACAAAATGAGACGAATGCAACGAGCTGAACAGAAAGTTTCGATTCTTACTATCTGATGGACTTGAAAGAAAGAACCCAAAAGGATCTCTCCGGCCCGAAGAGACAGAAGCATATCCTGCCCCAAGTCTGGGATGAACGCATGGACAGATGCGAATGCAAGCGAGCTTCACTGCTAGAGATCCACGCAAGTGACAGTCCGGGGAAGAGTTTCACACTCTGCCACGCTTCATATAAATGAAAACGAGCAGAGAGACCTCTTCCGAAAACGTCTTTTTCACTCACCTCAGCTGCAAGAACGGGAGTTTGGTTTAACGGGGGCCTGTGCCTCCCCGCGACGGCGAAGGGACGGACAAAATAGGAAGTTGCCGGCTGAGCACAAGGAACGCTTCTTCCTGCAATTCTTCAAGGGCAGGACCCCCAGGCCCGGCGCTGGGACTAGCGGTGCCGGGCTCGGGCTGCCGCCCCGCACGGCCCCGCGGGCAGGTCTCGGCCCTGCCGGAGCCCCGAGAGGCGCCCTGCCCGGAGCCGCCCCGCCGGCCCTCAGCAGCCCCGCCGCCAGCCCAGCTCCTCCCGGGCCGGGCGGGGCGGGCAGGCCGCGCTCCCCAAGGGCGCTGAGCAGGCGGGCGGCCGCGGTGAGCGGGAATGGAGCCCAGAGCGTCTTCAAATGGCTGAAACACGCGCAGAGAAACAAACGCGGCGGGGAACAGCCACCGCCGAGGAGCACTCACGAGTAAGCACCGCATGCATCATTCAGGGCACGGGCAGGGGAATAAATCAAGTGTGATCCCCTTTAAAACTAACTAATGTATTCCACTTAATGGCTTGGAAGAAGACTGCGGTCATCACGAACATAATAAGGAATAACGGGACTGAAAATCAGAAGGAACTTTGCAATTAAGATGCCGTGAAGTTAGTAAATGGAAATCCAAAGTCCCTAGTTACGGGTCTCCCATTAAGCACTGAGAGGCCTCGCTAAGCAGACACTCTCCGAGAACAGATACTGAATTTTAATAATGCAATCAGTAACACCAGTTGGCCCTAATTCAGGAAGAGATCCATTACAGACAAGAAATTGTTTATCCTGCACTAGTGTCACACACAAGAGAAGCTGCAGATTGACTCATTTCAACTTCCATGGCTTGTGCAGCTCAGGTTCTTTCAGACTGTTTTAACACACAAGCTCAGCATCCACTCCAGCTTCCAGATCATTCATCAGCCTTCACCCTCTTTAGAGCTAGTCATCAGGTTCAGCCAGGCACCCCATTTGCTTACTTTTTTATTTTTGAATGATGTTCATTCAAAATGCCACCTCCCCAGCAACCATAACCTTGGTGTGAGGCTGCACTGCAAACTGCTTTAATGTTTTTTGTTATAGATGATAAAATAATATTGGCTTTGGCATTCACAGATTGGCTTTTTGCATCAGAAGTATTTTGATATAGTACAACTTCATACTTTTAACTGCTTTGTATAATCCGTCAGTTTAAGTATGCATTGTATAGTTCTTATAAATAGAAGTGTGATAAATAGATTATATCGTGGGCTTTAGCAAAATGTTAAAATAGAGACTAAAATACTTCCAAATAACTAACTCAGAGAATAATGTAAAGCAATTATTCTGTTTCTTACATCTGCAGACTGGCCTCTTCAAGTGGTAACAGTGACAAGAAACAGCAAGGAATCCGAGAAAGATTTACCAACTCTTATCAGTGCTATCAGGGAGTGTGAACCAATAGGATAAAACTACAGGAAGAAATAAAATACCTAATTTACAGAATGTCCTGCAGACAAGTCAGAAGTTAAAACCAAACAAGAGCTCCTAGAACATGAAAAACTCAAAGGAATGTTTAAATAATGTATAAGCTAATGAATATGCAGCAATATAACTTATATAGCGAACATGATTTTAAGCTACCTCCATGCTTTTTGGTTGTTCGCCAAAAGCACCCCAGTGCAGGATTAGTTGTTTGTCCTTCTTTTATCCTTTAATAAAATTTTTTAAATTCTAAGGTGTGAACTCTGTTTTTCACAATTTTTAATTCCCCTTGCTATTTAATAAGTACGTGTTAGCATGCATATTTTTGAAAACTTGCATTTGTTTTACTATGAGGTAACAGATGAAACAAATGCGGTTCAGAAGAATCAGAGGTAAACTGTAACCTAAGTGCTCTTTGGTATACCACATTTTTTTTTCCTTTAGTAAGAATATAAGAAAGAGCAGGACCTGACCCTTAATTATGTTTAATTATTGAACCTCTATTCTATACTAGGTCTGATTGATTAGTTGCCTGTTCTCACAGATTAATACAATGAGTTCACTGACAATTGAAAGTTGACTGCTCAATCTTTCAAAATCATGAAAAGCTGCACCAGACCTAACAGACTAATTAGACATCTGTTTAACTTTTTAAAACCCTGAGTCATCTGTCTGCCTGCCTCATGGTGATGTACATACTTACATTAAGGCTTCCACAGACTTAAATGTTTGGTTGTGGACTGGACAGTAGCACTTAGGAGATTCCAGGATGCAGAGGGCACTTAATGATAGCATCAGTAACTGTTTCAGCTACTACCATTAGTAGCAAGTGAATAGTAAAGAGAAAAACATCATATTAAAGTGATGTCATTTACCAAAAGTGATTGGCACAGAAGACAGGAAACCTTTAGAGTACAATAGAAATCCGGCCAAAGAATTGTTCCATAGCCACACGCAGACACATAGTCACTTTTATCCACTTTGCCCATGAAGAACTTTTCATTCACTTTGCTCTAGAAGAACTAAATCCTCCATCCTAAGGGTGAGAGCAAAGTGAAGCTACTACTGTTCCTGAAACACGAGGAAGGAAGTGCCTTCTGTGGAAGGACTCAACTGTTTTCATTGCTGATGCCTCTCTATAAGTATTGTTTGGACTGGTGATTCAGGGGTAACTGCTCCAGCGATCAGTTGATCCTGAAGAGATCATTTCCACTGGAGACTGCAGAACTACTGCTAAAAACCTGACCCTCATTGCAAACTGATTTGTTACTCTTAGTTGTTCAGTTTCAAGAAATAATTATTTTCTATATTATGTATGACCACACCCTATAAAGTTACTGACCACTGTATAATTACAGTGAGCCTGTATTAACAGTGGCACAGAACATAGAATTTTGTAGTTCAGTGGAAAAATCAGGTGCATTTTCATTGACCAGTCTGCAGATAGACCTTGCAGTGTTTAATTGTTCAGTCTTAGCAAAAGCTGTTTTGATGGAAAACGTATACTGAATTTTATATCAGGAAGTTGCAGAGTTGGTTTTAACCAAGAAACTCATTAGGCTGATTTCCACCTGTGCCAATGACTTGAACCACTTCAGTCCTCTAAATGTGAAGAGGAGGGCATGACAATACACTTTCAATGACTTATGGTACTGCAAAACATAAAAACCATGAGCGTCCTTATAGTCCCCTAGTGATTTTACTCATGGGGAAGAAAAATCCAGTGAAACCAGTCTGATTTTGATATCAATTTCCAAATATGCATAATTCCATTTTTCAATGAGTAGCTTGTCATTAGAAATCCAGCATCAACCTCCATGCAAGGCTGCATTTAACAGGTAAAAAATTAATTATGCCATTCTTAAATTTCACTTTAGTGTAACATAAAAATTAAACAATAGCAGTACCCTCAAAACCACGCTCTTAAATTACTGGTTTATGACTAAAGCCTTAGTTTAAATGCAACACAATGTCCACGCTTATGTAACGTATCACTGAAGAAGCAACAATAATTGGTGTGACAACCCACAGTTAAGGGGCAGGAAACACCTAAGTGCTCACTCAAAAGGAACAATGAGTCAAACAGCCCAAAATCACTCCGAAAGTTTTATTAGGAAATTACACATTTGGCATGGAAATTAATGTTACTCCCTGACCTACTGTATAAGCACAGAGCAGTGAGTTTTTGATAAAGGCATAGGTGAAGACAGAAAGGACCACCATAATCCACTGTGTGCCTAAAGTCAGCGTCCCTACAGTGGGCATATATAAAACTATGTCAAATTAGCCAGAGGCAGACTCTACAAACTGCTCAAACCTAAGAAAACACGTAAGAAATGTACAAATTATTATGTTGTACAGTGTGCAACTACCAACATTTAGTACACACAGAAATGTTTTAATGCCCAAGTGCAATTATTTGTGAACCTTCTTCATCCATACTCTAGAGATTTACTCCTCAAGAAAAGAATCAGGTGTTTTGCTAAGAAGGCCACAAGGCTGTTATCAATTTCAGAACAGAGAACTATGCAATACTTCCTTCCTGTCACATCTTCCTTCACAGCATTGCAACATCACAACTGCTATAATTGCAATCTGTTATATGTCTTCATCCTATGGTAATTTAAGATTCCCAAGCCTTTTACTACAATTGCAAAAGCAGCAAAGCCTATTTAAACCCATTAGTACAAACACGCTAAAGGAATCACTGAAAATCCCGTGTGGCTTTAATAGCAGGACTACAAAGTGCATTTTATTGTAATTTTCCACCACAAGACCACAGTGAGCAGACTCTTTATGACAACTTCAATCAGCATGAGTTAGTCTTGGCAGAGTCACTATGAAGGGAGAGCTGCAGAAGTTTGCAGTAAGCACCTGCAATCAAGCAACTTTCTCACATACACTTTAACAAAGAACACAGAAAGAGGCTATGTAGATGAGAACAGCTTATCATACAGATATTCTTCTCTTACACCTACCACTCCCTACTAAATCACATCACAAAATGCCATGCTGATTCATTTTTAAGCAATGCCAGGGACTGCAACTCCACCACCAACCTGAGGAGCCAGATCCAACACTCAAGGACTCATTCCTTTAGTTTTTCCTTAAACAAAGGAAAACCTCCCCTGATGCAATCTAAGGCCTTTTTCACTCATCATAGAACCACAGAATTATTAACATTGGAAAAGACGTCCCAATACTGAGTCCAACTTTTGATCAAACACCACTCTGTCAGTTAAACCACAGCACTAAAGGCCATGTCCAGGAGTTTTTTGATATCTTCCAAGCATACTGACTCCATCATCTCCCTGGCCAGCCTATCCCAATGCCTAATCACCCTTTCCATGAAGAACTTTTCCCTGGTACTCAACCTCAGCATCTCCTGGTATTAAGACCATTTCTTTTCATCCTGTCACTGGCTGCCTTGTAGAAGAGGCTGACCCCCACCTGGACACCACTCTCCACAACTCCTTTCAGGCAGTTGTGGAGAGTGATAAGGTCACCCCTGAGCCTCCTTTTCTCCAGACTAAACACCCCCAACTCCCTCAGCTGCTCCTCACAGCACTTGTGCTCCAGAGCCTGCCCCAGCTCCCCTGCCCTTCTCTGGACTCACTCCAGCCCCTCAGTGTCTTTCCTGCAGTCAGGGCCCAGAACTGGACACAGCACTCCAGGTGTGGCCTCACCAGTGCCCAGGACAGGGGGACAATCCCTGCCCTGCTCCTGCTGGCCACACTATTGCTGAGCCAGGCCAGGATGCCATTGGCCTTCTTGGCTACCTGGGCACAGCCTGGCTCATGTTCAGCTGCTGCCACCAGCACCCCCAGGTCCTTTCCAGCCACTCTGCCCCAGCCTGTGGCACTGCCTGGGGTTGTTGTGACCCAAGGGCAGGAGCCAGCACTGGGCCTTGTTGAACCTCACACCACTGGCCTCAGCCCATTGATCCAGCCTGTCCTGAGCCCTCTGCAGGGACTTCCTGACCTCCAGATCAACAGTCCCATATGGTTTGGTTCCACCTATGAACTGACGGGGGGTCCACTCCATTCCCTCATCCAGGTCATTAATAAATATATTAAACAGAGGTGCTCCCAGTACTGAGCCCACAGGAACCCACCCATGACCAGCCACCAGCTGGATATTTACTCCACTCACCACCACTCTCAAGGCCTGGACATCCTGAAAGTTTTTACCCACCTGCTCAATCCAAATCCTGCTGCCAGGTCTTCCATGAGAATGCTGGGGGAAACTATGCCAAAGGTTTTATTACAGGTAGGCAACACTACGTGCTTGGTGAAACTTTTCAGAGTCAAAAATAGTGAGAGGTAAAACATTTCACTAATGAATCTTTCACCTGCAAATCCGAGGTAGATCTTGGTGACTGAAGAATACAATATGGAAGTATAACTATTTTTTATAAAATGAAATATCCATAGCTTGGGGAGGAGTTACAGTACAAGGCTTGACCAACTTGAATTTGAGACACTGCAGGTACTGACTAGGGCACCAGATATCTGGAACAAGAAAAACAGCTTAGAAAATGTTTTAGACACGTTACTTGCTTTTAAGTCTCTAAAATTCCTATAAAGGATTCATAGAATGATTCGAGCTCCTCTCTTTCCTACCTGGCTACCCACAATTGTACCTTCCAAGGAGTCAGGACACCATGTCTTCACTTGGTTAATCTGGGCATTTTTTTTGCTGTGGTCTGAGGTCAGGTTTTTCCTCATAAATTGTCAGATTATTTATGAAGGGTACACTAGCATTTAGTCTAGACTAACATGCTGTCAGTTATCTACACCTTCTAATAAACCACTGCTTTGTATTCCTAAATCATATATATTGTACTTTTAGTCTACATGCACAAAAATTCCTAAAGTGGTTTAGAGAGGGTGGATTACACCACTCTAGACAGGAAACGTGAATAAAGCAAGTATTTTAATTTCTAGAAGTGATCTCTAAATGAGCTAATCAACTACTAGAAAAAGTTTATATTGCAAGCTCAGAAATTAGTTTCTTCTGGTGAAGAATATTTCTTTGCTTAGTACATTTGTGTATGCTGCATATGACCTTATATGTTTTACTGAATTACAGAACCTCTTAAGGAAACACAGGTATTCAATATAATTTAATTTGACTGGCATATTTAGACCAAGAAGCCCACAAAATACTGCTACAGGAATAGATTCAGTTTCAACTGATACATTGTAATGATCCTAAAGGAAGAAACCCCAGCATTTTTAAGCAGCAGGAGTGGAGGGGCAGAGTTGATGATGACAAAGAATTATTGAGAAAGAATTATTGAGAAATCATCTGCCTGTTTTCATCTCCGTGCTACTAGTAGTAAAGGGAAAAGCAGTAAGTGGCCAAAGTTGAGTCAACTTCTTCCAGCATAAACATCATTCATCTTTCCAGGACACAAAGTCTTTGTCAACAACCATCCCATTTCCTATGATCATGCATATTTCATTTTGAAGAGTGGAGGATGATCAAAGCATAGCATTCTTTAGAGTTGGGAGATATTTAAGGATTGGGTATTGAAAACTATTTTAAAAGCTGACTTGGTTAAAGGAGGAGGAAAAAGAAACTGTGCAAGGAAATCCCGTTTGATCATATTGCACTGCAGAAAGAATGACAAGTTCATATAACACTGAAATTAGCTGACTACAGCCACTGTCTGTGGAGGCCAACAGGGACTTTGCTGTACTCCCTTGGAGACCTCACCCATGATCCACAGACCCTGTTTTTAAGGAGAGCAAAATTTCTTCCCCAGCGACCTTTGCAACCCTGTGTTAATCCCTGGTTCACCATTGGCTCTTCCCTTTACTCTCCGCCCCTGTGCCTGCATCCCATTGGTTACTGGTTTCTCCCCGCCCCTCACCTTCCCTATATCTAACCCAGTTTTGCCCAGCTGAGAGAGTTTCTGTGCTGGCTCCCTTCACAGAGGGACCTGGTCTAATAAAGGCCAATTTCTCTGTGGAATCACTGGCCAGAGCTCCAATCCTTTCTTCCCTGTGTTGCTTGGGAGAAGCTGCTGCCAAGCCGGACACTGCTTGCCCGGCCAGGGAAGGGACATGCCTGTGCCTCTGAAAGCCATCCTTCTCAGGACGCTTCTTCAGGAAGGTCACTGCACTCCTGCCATCCTGGCCGCTCTGGCAACTGTCCACAGTTTTGTAAGACAGTATCAGCAGGCAACATGTATATTTACAGTGAGAAAGCAAATTATCATTCTTACTTATATAAGGGTATCAGGTTCTCCAGACAGGTAAGTCAGGTTTATTTAGAAACATAAAGAGGAAGATATTTTCAGCAGTCTGGCTCTCAAATAATTTGTCTAATCAACTTTGAACAAAGAGATTAACCCCCCCAGTCTTGAATACAAAGTAGCTCCTGTAAGTGTCCTTCCACAAGATTATTTTTTCTGCTTAATAAAAAGAAATAAAAGCCAAACTCATTGCCTTTAGAAGTACCAAAGACTGTACCAAGATAGTTACTTTGAAATAAACAGCATAAAATAAAAAACATTTAATGTTTATATTTCAAGCACTACTGAATTATTGTCCAGAATTAGTTCTACTGATTTCAACATTTTCCTTAAGCTATCTAGAAAAAATAAAAGTATCTGATAAATTTGAAGATAATGTGCTAACATACAAGATTCCCATGTCCTTGGTCCATACTCCATAGTCAAATGATTCAGTCTGCTATTGCTTATTAGTGGAGTTAAGACACAGAAACAACCATACCATAAAACCCTCAAATAACAGGGTTTATAAGAAATGTTATTACCAAAGACTGACAGTAACCACACACAATACAAGTCACATAAAAAAGTAAAATTTGCAACAACAGAGTAGTATTTTCACAGTTTCTGAAGTACAGGACAATGTACAGACATCCATATCTGACCAAAACACGTCCATTTATGCTGTCACTGAAGTTGTGACAGATGTCAAATATCCTCCTCTGGAGTCACCAGGGAATTCCTAGAACTGCTGGACAGCACATTCAAATTACTAAACTTGGCTAACAGAAAAAAACTTTGTTAGTACCTAACATCGAAGCCTTACACTTTATTTTAGAGGAACAGATTTTGCATAAAGCCAACCAACACACTGAAATACTCCACAAGCTTGCTTTTTGTTCCCAGCTCTTTAACTGAGGTCAATGAAGAGAGAAGGGCCCATTCTTTGGTATTTTTAAAGCTAATCTGTAGGTGAATGTAAATTCCTGTAAGTATTATCAACAATGAATGATGTTCTCAGAATACACTGTTTATTATGTCTTCAGCAGACTATGGTCTGCTTTCCTATCTGCCAAAATACTCTGGAGGATTTTAAGCAGCCTATTATTAGTTTTGCAGACATTCTATTTTCTTTCTGTTTTACAGAACTCTTTTTTTACAGTCCTTCAATTCTTATGGCCATAATTTTTGAATTGCGATGCTGCCCTTAATCAAAAAGTTAAGCATACTGTGAAAACTTAGCGGAATAAAGCAACTGCCTCCAGATTCTTTACAACTTGTCCATAGCACATGGACAGATCCAGATCAAAGGCTGCAAATTACCAACTGTTATGGTTTGATGCTTGCCAAATGCCAGGCACTCAAGAAAGTTGCTCACTCACCTACCCCACTATGGCTGGGCAGATCAGAGAGAAAAATTAACAAAGGCTTCATGAGTTAAGAACCTGGAGAAAACACTCCAAGCATGAAACAGGCTTGGCTAAAAGGTACAAAGTGAATTTTTTACTAACAAAATCAGAAGACAGTGGGAAGCAAGCCCTCAGGAATACCTTCCCATGACCCCTCCCTCCCACAAACAGTGCAAGGGACAGGGCATGGGGGTTTTGGTCAGTTCATCACCCAAGGATTTTCTTCTGCTGCTGTGGGAGAAGAGTCTTTTCCTTCCCCTACTACACCGAGGGGTCCCTCCCATGGGGGACAGTTCTCTGTCAACTTCTCCAGTGTGGATACATTCTCATGAGAGCAGTCCTCCCAAAACTGCTGCACTATGAGTCACTCCCATGGGCACACAGCACTCCCAAAACTGCTGCAGCATGGGTCACTCTTCCACAGGGTGCAGTCCTCCAAGGCCAGGCTGCTCCAGCCTGGAAGCAGGGCCACTCTCTTCACTGGGTCTCCCACTGGATCACAGCCTCCTCCAGGCATCTGCCTGCTCTGGAACCTCCCATGGGCTGCAGGCAGACCTCTGCATTCCCTGTGGATCCCCATGCACTGCAGGGGCACAGCTGGCTGCTTCATCACCGTCTTCTTCACCATGGCCTGCAGAACAATCTGTGCTCTGGCACCTGGAGCACCTCTTCCCCCTCCTTCTCCACTGACCTTGGTGTCTGCATGTTGTTTCCAACTTTGTTTTGATTTTCTTCTTAATTCTATCATCACAGAGGTGTTACCATCACCTCTAATATGCTCAGCCTTGGCCAGCAGCATGTCCACCTTCAGAGCCGTCAGGGATTGGATCTGCTGGGTATGTTGGAAGTTTCCAGCAGCTTCTCACAGAAGCCACCTCTGTGGCTCCCCCACTACCGAAAACTAGGCCATGCAAAACCAACACACTGATTTATATTTTCCTTTAGTGACAAGAATTGGGCATAATTTGTGCTCAAACTGGCATTAAAAGAAAACACATGTTTTCAATGTTGTTTTAGATATCACACAGAACTTGAATTTAGCTTGAAAAAAATCCATGTTTGTTCAATGAAAGGTTTGATGTAATTTCTTAATACTAGTCTGTCAAGAACTTTTGACAATCTTGAATTAAGTTCCAATACAAATAGCATCTTTAGATGACCCTGGGGGTAGTAGATAAGAAAAAAACTGTGACCCCAGTTCAGCACAAACTACAGGTTGTAGAATCACCTAAATGGAATCTCAGGTTCATTGTTACATTGTTCTCAGGCTAAAAATCAGTTCAGCAAAGAACTTTTAAAAACACTTACTGTGACGTGCCACCAGGACAACAGGATTCTCTTGAATGAAGAAGACTTTTCAACAGGTTCTCCATGTAAGATTACTTGAGTGCAAATATAAAATACACTGGCAGATGACTGCACTCCATTCCCCACCCCAACATCCCTTGTCAGCATTTTCCTCCAGCTGAAAATCACACTGAAATATTTTCATGCAGATATTTATTTAAAGAATCACAAAGTTTAAACCAAAACTGAATATTGTATCTTTCTGCAAATATTGCTCTCCAACTTTTTATTCCTCCTAATTTTATTCTTCCTTTACAGCAGACTTGGTCCTTCCAACACTCATCCTCTCATAAAAAATAGTAAACCTGACTTTTCATCGACTTATTTCAATACCATTCTACAGAGTGGTTGGCTCCATGTTTTCATGATAGTTTGCAGTTCTATGCTAGAACAGCCATCATTTATCACCTTTCTCTGTGAATTATTACAAAGAATGGGGCCAGAACAGTTGTTTTACAGAAAATGTAACCATTGCAGAACTCTGTTGCCTGACCACAACTCTCAAGTCATACGATGGGAGACAAAGCAAAAAACACTCAGAGGTCCTTTAAACAATGCTAAGCCAGGTTCCCTTTAAATGTTTTGGTTACAAGTGACTCTTCAACTTCTCTTCACAGAAATGGGCAAGTTTTATCAGTTTACAGCTTCTTCCAACACTTACAGCTCACCTGCACTTACTGCAGACAGACATCCAAAAGCACCCTCAATTTATATGAAATTCAGAATCTATGCAAAGATGTTAAAAGATATTTCTCAGGAAAATTAGTCATACTGCCCAGAATATTTTGCTCTGAGTTATTAACATCACACTTAAATACATCCACTATTTATGATTTGCAATTTAAGTATACTGTCCTTTCAGCTCACTTCCAAGTACACAATAAAGACTTCACTCTTTTTGCATACTATATAGCAGTAAAATTACAGCCTACAAAAATAACTGTATTTCTCTGAGTAGATATTTAAGCAAATAGTTTTGCAAAGATATTCATGCAAGCATCTTTGACAGCCTACTTCTTCACCATGAGAGATCCCCTAGTATTGCCCTGTCAGTTCTGATTCTCACTAACTTGGGTACTAAGACTCCAGTTCTGTAAGCAGACGTCAGAAGTATTATTTCCCTGGATTTAGTGGAAAGACTGTACAAGATACGGTGTTCAGCACTGTGTATTAAATAGCAAGCCATGAGAAGCCTGTAAGCTTACTCAGCTGTGCAAGATACTACAAAATGTCATGACCTTGCCCTTTTCCTTGGGGACCCAATGAAAATCCATCTTTGTAGCATACTGGATTGGTAAGGAAAAAAAAATTCAATGAAAAAGCAACTTTACAGAAATCTATGACTGTTAGTGACTGCTTACCTCCTACAGCTTTTGCAAGCCTGGGAAAAGTTTTGGATATAAGGCACCAAGTTTCTTCTAAAGCAAGCTTTTTCATAACAGATAGCAGATATGTCAGTCAAAGCTAAAAACATTCTAATAGATGCAACACAGGGCTCCATCCCCCTCTGAAGACATCTCTGTAAAAAACCCTTTATTTTCACTAAGTTGAGGGTGTAGCCACTGACCTTTAGTTCCACATGCAGATGCAAATGTTCCACACATGTCAAAGTTCATAAAACTGCAATGACATATAGCTGATACAGAGACAACAATCAAAGTGCATATCTCAAACTTTTATTAACTGCTTAAGAGCTGTTTAACAAATCCTTACATCATCATAACACAAGATTCAAACTTTTTAACTGACATGTTACAAATAAAGGAACAAAGTTTAGGTGAACCCTTACATAAAGCTCCTTCCCAAACTAGGCCTTCACAAGATTACTTTCTCATGCAACATCTCACTTACAGCACAACAGAGTACAAACTAGTTTGGTATGAAGTAGTTTAATCCCATGACTCGATTTCTCTTGCAGAACACTCCATCCTTACTTCTCCTGCATTCACACTGCCTCTGCCTCTGTAATTCTAGGAAACACAGTAAGTCTTAGTTTAGAATTATTAATGCTTTCAATCATTTAATGGTAAGTCACCACAAAACAATTTTAGCTTTCTGCATGCATCTATCGCAAGATAATCAGAACACTCAAAGTTTTCATTATTAATCTTCTTTATACAAGGTTTTTTGACCCTGGTGTGAAATTACCGCAGTTTAATCAACCTCAGATTTTATCACATGTGGGAATAACACTTCCCAGAGTTCACATCCCAACTTCTTTTCTTACCAAACACAAATCAGTTCATAAAATTGTGAGGAAAGAAACTTCCTTCTCCACTATATACTTAAGAATGACTGTCTGCATTACTTCCCAATAAAATTATTTTCCTTTGGAAAAATAATAAAGCTCAGTTATCTCTAAGACTCCTCAAAATAATCACCTAAGAACTTCCAAAGATTCCTCTTTCAAATTCATCATTTGATTATCAGATGGAATTTTCTTGAAAAATTGAGCCAATTACAAATTAAAGAGTTTCTGTCAGACTGACATGAGAAGGTCTCATAATAATTAAAACCTCACAATCTACAAAACTCAAGGAGTTGGTGCACTGTATGTATATGCGATATTAAGGGCAATATTCCCAATCCAAGCAGACAGATTTCACAAAAATCTATTCTATAATGGTCAAATAGTCATAGTCAGATTTGGTAACTCAGAGGTCATAAAGGACATGGACAGACTTGGACCTAGAAATGATGGATTTCATGAAATGCTGGGAGACACAAAGACTGAAGACTTGCATTTGGAAACCATCTAGTGAGATCCACCTCTGAAAGCAATTCAGTAAAAAAGCAAAAATAAAGTGTCCTTGAACTAGAATATACAAAAAAGATCTACTAGTCAAGAATTACTCTGCAAGAAAATGTAAGTGTACACAAACATTCACAACAGCTGTTAATGTGAGGGTGCAAGTTTGAGAAGGAAGTGACATTTGTGTAACAGACCTCATGAAGGCCCCCTAGAAAAATTACTCAGATTTAGTAAGTGGACTAGCCAGCCATGTAAAAACAACCAACCACCCAATGCTTTCAACAACTATGGTATGGGAAAAGATAATGAAAGGAAGGTCTGAGCTTGAACTGAAGCTTCAGACATTGTTTAGGCACTGAGAACAATTATTTCTACTATGGTCTCAAAGAAAGTACATTTGTTGTTGGAAGCAACTGAGATGTGATGAAATTCTTATGGAATCAAGACATAAAGGAAAGTCTTTCAAACAGACATAAGCATAGAATTTAAATCCTAAAATCAGTAAGACTAGAAGGCTTGTCCTCGTCACCAACATTTAGGATGTTGACATAGACCAGACTAGGACATTTATGTAATTATAATTAGCTGAAGTTTTCAGTCAAATGAGTTTTTTGACTGGGTGATTCATAACGAGCAGCAACTATATTATCAGCAACTATTTGCTCCCATCCTCCATGTGAAGCAGAGAAATTTCTGAACTACAGATTCTATGTATGTTTGCATGAATGTTTTCTTCCAGAGGAATCCTGACTTTATAATCAAGACTATGGCATCTAGTAAGGGGCCACACTGTAAGAACCCAAGTCAAGCACTTGTCTGAAACTAGTTTCAGTAATACTGAATTCTTTGATGATACACAACTAAGAAAAGGAATGCAATTACAGTCAGAACAGTTTCAATGGCATTACTCTGGTCACATTCCACTAAAGACAGTTTTAAATCAAGACAAAGTTCCAACAGCCAAGACTTTCAGTTAATTTCCAGACCTACCTTCTGGGTATGAACTGGGAGTCGTCCTCCTTCAGACTCAAATGCAATTTCCGTCAGCCAAACAGGAACTTCCTGCTGAGCCTATGCAATTAGAATATCCATTCAGAGACTCTGACTGCTTTACCAATTCAGATTAAGATTTCCGTAACTGTACCCAAGTTGCTCAGTACATTTAAGTGAAATCTTAACAGAAAAAGTTAAGCACCAAGATTTGAAACTTACATCTGAAAGCACTTTAATTAGAGGCTGTGCAAGATGACCATCAGAATTGTTATCAAAGAAGCCAACCGCTTTCCCTGTATTTCCGCAACGACCAGTTCGTCCAATTCGGTGTACATACTCTTCAATGGTGGAAGGAAGATCAAAATTAATAACATGCTGAACGCTTTCAATGTCTAGACCTCTTGCTGCCACTGAGGTTGCCACAAGAACTGGACATTTTCCAGAACGAAAATCCCGAAGAGCTATTTCTCTCTCTCTCTGTTCTCTATCTCTATAAAGAAAGCAAGGGTTAGAATGGATGTCTCTAAAATCTACAGTATTATTTAAGACACAATTTAAATGCCATGTTTCATGGGAAGAAGCTCTGGCGGGGTGGGAAATTAATTCAAAACATAAGAAGACCCAAACAACTCATACACCACCCAGTTTAGGTTTTCTGAATTTTTTACTGAGGAGCAGCAAGACAAAGCAACTGTTTGAACTTAAGTCTGTAGAGAAACTGAGGGGTTTTTTTAAAAGAAATGGAGATAATCATGCATAAAACTCACTGCCTCTCTTAAGAAAATGCACTTGCTTAATTGATTACAAGTGCTTTTCCTACAGCTTTGTAGCAGGGAGACAGAACAGCAAAGACAGTCTACACAGACTCCTGCACAGGCCATTTTTCAGATATAGTAAAAAAACCTGTGGGCAGTCAACAGTACAGAACTTGTCTTCTGTTTATCATGACTGAGCTACAATGGTTCAGGATTTCACTTGTGTTCTTCACTGTCCAAGTAAGAAAACAAATTAGAAAGCTAACTAGTGCTCTTTAGGATCTTAACGTGGGATATTTAGTGAAGCCTGGTATAACCACTACTCCAGAGAAGAGTAACTATCCTAACTTCAACTCAAAAAGGTAAAATTAATCAGAAACCAGTAACATTCATGACAGTTTAACAGCTTTCATTGAACCAGTTATTCTATGTATACTTCAATTCACAGTATAAT
The DNA here is from genome assembly GCF_971803275.1 of Cyanistes caeruleus. NCBI lineage: Eukaryota > Metazoa > Chordata > Aves > Passeriformes > Paridae > Cyanistes > Cyanistes caeruleus. The sequence continues at coordinate 64,075,527 of NC_141732.1, forward strand.
AATTCTACATAAATGTATTAAGAACCTCCTCCCACACAGGGGGGCTGCTATTTAGGCTCGCTAGGATCGGAAGGCCAGATCTTCTCAAAAGCTGTGTGGCTTTCACACACCTACAAATCCAACAGCCACAGGATATATGCACAAACATCCTGCATCATGCTAAGACCATTTTAGCCTTTCTTAAACCTTGATATTCTTGCCTGTATCAGAACACATGGCAAGCTAAACTATGCAGATACGGCCAAATGCGAGTGCTCAATAGAAGCTTCTTACAGAACACACATGACTTTCACTTTAAAAATACTTACCCATGGATACTAGTAGCTGGTATGTTTTCTTGACAAAGAAAGCATGCAATGAAGTCTGCTTTTTTCTTTGTGTCCACAAAGACCAGAGTTCGTTCATTACCTATGTTGAACAGAAGTTTAAAGTCACTGCAGTTTGAAACATGATGCATTTTCACTGTTTAGTGTGGCACTTATCTGTATTAGCATCTCATACAGGCATAAATTTTTAACATTCTTTGAAGTATGACTGTAATTCTTGCCTATTCTGAGCTAATTAAATTCAATCCGTCAATTTCTGTATCAATACAGAAACTGAGTGAAGAAACATACATTGTTTTTCTACTCAATAAAAACACTGTTCCCTGTGACAGGCATGCATTCCCCTTCTACAGCATGTGGCTCAAAGCAGCACATTATCCTGAGTGCTGAACAGCAAGAATCCACAGACTATTTTTTAATTCCGAACTCACATTCAGTCTTCAGCATTAAAACTTAAGACATACGGAACAAACATTGAAAAATCCCAGATACTACTAAAATACAGGCCCAAACATTCACACAATCTTAACATATCTGTAATCTTGGGATAATACCCCAAAATGCTGAAATATTGTAACTGATCATGTAAAGTAGAAACCCATCTAGGAAGGTTGTCTGCTAGTAGAGATGAATCATTAACAAATACTGGTCCCTTCCAACCCAAACTATCCTAGGACTCTATGAAGTGCCTACACAAATAAGCCTAAAAACCCACCGCTCCCCAAGTTCTGCTTGAAGCTTCATCAACAGTGTTGCAAAGCATGCAACACACAATAAAATCATACAACCATGACCTTTTAAAGGCAAGTTTAAAACCAAGAAATTTTGACTTCCCTGGTGAACAACTGGCAGTAAGCAAAGTTACCTATGCTGTGTAGAATTTCTATCAGTTTATCCCTCTTGAAATACTGAGAAACTTGAAGAATATTCTGCTGAACATCACTGCATGCTCCACCCACATGTCCAACAACAACAAATAAAAAGTCAGTTTTCAAAAATTCACCAGCTAGCCTGAAAAAGAGACATAACAGAGCAACATGAAACATATTATGCAATTGTTTTTGCCTTAAAAGCATGTACTTCCATTTATGTTTAAACAACCCTTAAATATTTTTATCCTCCGTTTTGTGAGGAACAATACAAGTAGTCTTATATACATTTTTTTAAAAACCAGAAGAGCCTGCAGTTTGGGTCCAGGACACAAACCACATCCTGGGCTGCATGAAGTGTGACCAGCAGGTCAAAGGACTCCTGCCTCTCTAAGACCTCAGATGGAGTACTGCATCCAGCTGTGGCATCCTCAGCCAGAAGACAGACATGTTGATTAAGATCCAGAGAGGCCACAATGATGATCAGAGGGCTGGAACTCCTCTCCTCTGAAGACAAACAGAGAGTTGAGGAGTGGGGATTATTAAGCCTGGAATGACCTTTTGCAGCCTTCCAGTACCTAAAGGGGCGTTACAAAAAAGACAGAGAAACCTTTCACACAGGCTGATAGGGCAGGACAAGTACAAGCTGGACAGAGGTTGGATCCAGACCAGACCTGGAGGGAAAGACATGGTGGTGCTGGTGGATGAGAGGCTGGACATGACCCAGCAAGGTGCACTTGCATCCCAGAAAACCCACTGTGCCCTGGACTGCATCCAAAGCAGTGTGGCCGGCAATGCAAGGGAGGGGACGCTGCTCCTCTGCTCTGATATTGTGAGACCCCACCTGCATTCAGCTCTGGGGTCCTCAGTATAACAAAGATGTGGACCTGCTGGAATGAGTTCATGGAGGCCACTAACCTTAAAACAGACAAGGAGTACCTCTGCTATGACGACAGACTGACAAGAGGTGGGGTTGTTCTAAGGGAAGACAAGACTTCAGGGAGACCCTGGAGTAGCCTTCCAGGGTGAGCAGCTGCTCGATACTCAGCTGCCAGCTGAGATTAAACCGCAGCCTTTCAGTGGCAGATGTAAAACCCCAAATGCTAAACTGCTCTCCAGTCAACTAGAAAAACACATGGTTTTCTCAATTCACTTGTACAGAAAGTTTCAACTATCAGGTCAAAGGTCTGTGTAACAGCAGAAACAAGTCCAGGTATAAAACCAAACGTTAAACTAAATCTGATTATACTCACTGAACTGAAGTGCAGGATAGTCCGAACCCAACAGGTCCAAAGAAAGCATCTTTGTGTCCAATACTACCAAGACAGTATACTGTTTAAAGCTCTCCTGGCAGCAGAGTATGAGGAAATCATTTCCTCACTTCAGCAGCAGAAAAGCATTAAATCCAGTAATGAACTGACTCCAAAAAATAAAGGTTTTCACACACTAAAATGTGAACAGTACCTTTAGTCATTTCAGTTTCAGATGGTTACAAGAACAACAAAAAAAAGCTGAAACAAAAAAATACCACACACAAAAAAAACCCAACCAAAAAACTCCCAAACAAACAAACAAAAACCCAAAAACTGACAAGGTAAACACACTGAATGAACACAAACTATACTTGTGCATGGTATCATCTGAATGTTTGATGTGCCAGCTGAGCAAACAAGAGCGTTTTTAGTTCACTAGAAGGTTATTTTTCCATACAAAGAACCCTATGAAAAACATCTTGACAAAGAACCATAGCCACAACAGGCAAGTCCTGCTTTAAAAAAGGTGATATCTTTCCACATAAGTGGTCAGCCCTACCTGACTGAATGGGAGAAAGCGGCCAATTCCCCTCTTTCATTCAGGACTGTGAATGACTAAAAAGTATTTTCTCCCAACCTCAAAAAAGGTGTTTCAGATTTTCTGAGACCAAAGGATGTTGTCAGGATTTGACTCACTGAATTGCCAACACTCTAACAGTATCCCTACCACATAAATCATCAAAATTATTTGCACTTCTCCAACTGAAGAGACTATTCTGATTTAACAATGTGTATTTAGATGCTGGTGTCTCAAAAAGCAGAAGAAATACTAAAAAGTTTCCATCTGCCTGCAGGGAATTAGTTGTTTTGTTCTGTTAATAAGCAACTATACTTACCATCTGTGAAAGACTTGTTCCCTTAAGTGAGAGGAACTTTAGAAGTATCGAGTAGTAAATATATAAGATATGTCATCAACCTATCTCATCAACTGTAACTATCAACTATATCTTATAAGCTGTAGAAGCTTTAAAACTACTAATAGAAAATACCAATTATCCGTATAAGTAAGAATAGTTTATCATAAATGCTGGTAAGTTGAGCAGTAATAACTGGTATGTCTCATTAGCCAAAGACTGTGTTACTAGCAACATCATTGGTTTAGAGCTTGCACAGATGTGGCGGGGGAGGAACAAGAAACCAACAGAGGAAACACGAGGACTTCTGCAGAAGCACAGTTTAAAAGCCTTCAGACTGCTTTCTAAATTGCTTAGGAGTCCCCACCTAAATTAAGCAGTTAATGTTTTAGAGTCCCTGCTTATATTAAGCAACGAATATTACTATTATAGCTTTTGGTATTTTCAAGCTTTTAAAAATAAGTGTTTTTAACTCTTCAGATATTTAGTTCAATACAAGTATGTCTTCAGATATATTTCTATTTTTATTCTACTCACCTCTGTACTTCCTCAGGAAAAGTAGCACTAAACATTAGTGTTTGGCGTTTGTCTTTCTGTGGCATGTCTGGGAAAGATACCAGCTTCTTCATATCTGCACCAAAACCCATATCAAGCATGCGGTCTGCTTCATCTAGTACCAAGTATTTCACGTTATGCAAACCAATCTGCAAGTAATTCAGTCAAAGAAAAACACTATTGGTTCTCTGACAGTATGCACTTACAGAATACCCTAACCACCAAAATCCACCTTTTACTTATTTCTCTCAAGTTAATAAAAAGTAAAAGTACTATGATTTGTTTATATTTCAATCTCTACTTAGCCTTTCAATCTGCACAAATTCACACACCACAGTGCTTCAGAACTTGGTTCAACAATGTAAACACAGAGCATGGAAGCCAATTATAATTTAGGCCATCTATTTTGGAATTATGCCTCTAGTTTTAGAAATATTCTCTCATAACCCTCAAACATTCTCAAAAAATTTTTTATCCCTGCAAAAAATTATGTTAGAAAGCATTACTAAGAATATTAGAACGTCACTGCTGCTGACCAAGACTATCACTTTTGACTAAAAGCCTGACAACTGCAGAAAACTGATCTCCAACTTACTACCAAGTGTTTTTCCAAACTTAAGTTTGTTTAGTGAACAGCACTGAGTCACCACTCTAACATATAAAAAATTCAATATGAATTTAGAATGACAGGGGAAAATAAAAATTCATATATAGTACTATATAACCTGGAGTTTTTTGTGGTTTATATTGTTTTATTAAAATGTGGATAGTATCAATATCCAACTGTGATGGACAAAGACTGTCTAACCATTTGAAGTCAGAAACGGTATGTTTATGCAGCTCCATGCTAATACAGGAGTAGCCCCCTGAATATGCACCGCACCAATTACAGGCCTTTTATTTACAAAAGCATTGAATACAAATACATATTCATAATCCAGTCACCACCCACCCTCTGCTTCATATGTTAATCAGCAAAAAGCAATTAAGCATGTGTAGTTTGTTCTTTGAAAAGGGTCAGTAGTCTTTTTATGGGGAGGGGTCATAGAAGGGAGGAAGAAATACAGCTCTTCCTTGTTCTGACCCTTCTACCTTTTCAGTGCAAAGTGACAAATGAACCTGTCTTGGACTCTCAGTTTCCTGTCTTCAATGAGTTTCTGATATGTAACTGTCCTGTGTTCTTGAAGTCTCTTAGCAGATTCTCTGTTTCTCATTACAAGCTAAACTGAGCAAACATAAGGTTGACAGGCAAGTAGTTATTTAAATCCAGGATAGCTAACTATTAACTCCTACTTTTAGCAAGGCCCATCTATTTAATTAGCTTCAGTGAAGCTTATCCTTAGTTAAAATCTTCTCTAAAATTCTAAATTCTTCAAAGTTTGTGTCTCAGGATCAGCATGAAAATATAGTGCCAGACAGATAAAAAAGCCACTGTAGCAAAACAAACAGGACACCAAATGAAGATACAATATAGAACATGCCAGAAGAATAAAGTGATGGTGTTCCAGGAATTTAAGCTATAAATTTTATTGCCATGACCACTGCAGCCACTTTAATTTACAGTCATATCATCCAGCTGTCTCTGAAAGGAAGTCAAGAGATCTAGACTCAGGCTGCTCCTTCAAAAACCTCATGGAATTCAGACAGTCTAAGAAAACCTCACTTGTATTTCAGTGCTGTAAACCAATCTCTGCTTCTATTAATTTTAAAGAATGAAAAACAGTATTTTATCTTTTAGGTAAGAGTATTTAGGGAATTCAGAGGAAGTGTTAAGATCTCACCTTTCCTCTTCCAATGATGTCTAGAAGCCTTCCTGGAGTGGCACACAGTATATTACAGCCTTGCTTTACTTGACGAATTGAATAGTCTGTTTGTGTACCTCCATAGATCACAACAGGCCTTATACAAGTCCTATGATATAGAAAAAGGTTTGGATTAATTGTGTAAGTATGCAAATGGTATTGTTTCATTAAAGTTCATAAAAAATAATCAGATCTACCACAAATCCATGTAAGAGTGGTTTAACTCCTTCAGCATATAGCTCGGTCCAAAAACAATGCTCAAACCCAGAAACTCACTCAAAATAAGCTCAAAGCTCCCCCTCACACTACAAAACAGGGGCTGCTCAAGTGGCTTGCTAGGAACAAACACAATTTCACATACATTCTTCCGTCTCTTCAACTGAGACCTACTAACTTTAACAAGTCAAAACAGTGCTAAGACTTTGTCCCCTTTTATACAGCATGCTCAGAAAAAGTAGATGCATCACTACATATGCCTCTAGAACTTCAAAGTAATTTTTGCAGACCTTAAAAGGGAAAAATAATAAATACATAAATGGCATCTTTATAAAACAGCTAATCACACTGGTCATACAGTGTGTGACTCAAGGATTAGACAGGAAATTCACTCAAAGATTACTCAGTGTTCTTCCCACCAAGCTTTTTGGTTATATCTGCCAACTAGAGATACATCAGATACTCTGCTGTAGAAAACCACTTCTCTAAGAACAACCCTATGAAGCTCTGAATCATGGTGTCATGGGGTAGCTCATCTTACAACACCTTGTATTACAAGCTCATCTTTTTAACACCTTCTGCTAAGGTTTTTACATACATGCAATGAGTATTTTCACACCCAAATTCAAATGATCTTTTACTGAAGATACTAATTCCACTTCATATGCAACAATGGTGATCAGATAAACCTGGTGAATTTTTACCAAAGCTAATCTAAACTTTCCAGAAAGCTCCAGTGAAGAACAGAAATTCCCTCTGAAATCATACAATTTCAGTATTTATCCACTATTAGTAGACATACGTATTTCATATTCCCATTTGTGAATTAAATCCAAGAACCTAAGATGATAAATCTCAACTGATCAATATGCATGCACTCTTCTTTAGACACTACAGGTTCATATCCTGATATTGTTTAACTCATTCTCATTTTTTCCTACAGGCCAGCTGTAAGAGAAACTTTTTAGATTCTGATGTTGTTTTACGGTGAAATCATCTGTACATAGTTTAAAATAGCATAATGAACAAATCAGTTACAAAGTTGTAACTTCTTAGTAATGCATTTATTAAGTGGATATGCAAACATGATCATTCTTCCTGAAGGCAGAGACCCTCCAAGTGTAAGTTTGCTTGAACAAAGGCAAGTATGATTTATCCCATCAGATTCCGCAGCGATGATGTTCTGCATTTCACCTCCAAACAGTAACAAACTGCTACATACAATAGATTTACTTCTCTTCTGTACACTGGTAAAACCTATTACTTAGTAAAAAGGTTAATGACAAATCTAGTACAAATGTACTCTCACACAACACTTAATGAGAAGTTTAGGTATCTAGTTCTATCTTGAGAGCTCAAAGTTTCCCTGAGCTGTGACACACCTGTCTAAGACCAGAAACACAGGGAAGTAAGAGTAATTAGAAACCCTCACTGGAAGCTAACTAAAACTGGTAACACTCACCTCCATTTTACCAATATGAAAGCAAAGCAAGTATAAATTACATAAGACAAGCTAGTAAGTTTCTTTATATTTGAATATATCTAGTGCAGGTATCTCAGTGTGCAGCTGCAGTGCAAGCTGCTGACTGACCTCTGGATGGCAAGAAATAGCTGGAGCCCAGGGAAGAGACCATGAACGGTTACTGACTCTTTGCTTAACAAAGGGCACAAGGACCTGCATCACTAGCCATGTTACCTGACACTCAGACACCGCAGGAGCAAATAACTCAGTAAAAAGACCTCAAAGTATTAGGTACATAAACTGTGAGCATATAAAAGTCAGTGATTCCGCTGTTCAGGGATCCCTTCAGGAGACATGCTGCTTGAGCTGTTGCATGCTTCTTCAAAACAATGAAATTACTTCAAGAAATCAGGCCTGAGATTCTGCTATGGGAAACCTGTGGTCAAGTCAGTGAGGAAACCTCATCTGACTCTGAGTGGTGCGTATATGAAGTCAAGCAGAGCAGCCAACAGCTCACTAGAGCCACCTGCTGTAAAGGGACTTTGATCCCAGCAGTTTAAGGTGGTGTCAAAGTGACTGCAGGAGTGGCTCCTGGACAGTCAGAAACTTTTTCCAGACAGGAAAATTTTCGTAACACATCTTTTAAGAAATCTCACTTTTCTCACCAGTGATAAGCTGAATACTCACCTCTGCTTCGAAGTGGACTAAGCTTTCCATTCACACACTACAGCATCAGAAAGATTAGGCACTTAAATCCCTAGTCATATAGTAAGAAACCTGCTAACCAGTGCTATAATCTGAACTCATAATCTCAAGTGTTTGTAATTTGATTGGCACAAAAAAACCTGCAAGTATTTATGAAAAAAACCAAAGCACTGCTGATTCAAGCAAAGTAATCAATCATCAATACCAGGCAACAGTGCAAGAGCTTACCCATACACAAATTTTCTTGCTTCTAGGAAGATCTGATTTACCAGTTCTCTAGTGGGGGCAGTAATAATACATTCCGGCTCTTGCTGCTCTTTAAAGCTACTGGCAGTTACACCATCCCTCATCATTTGGGCCACAACTGGTACAAGAAAGGCTGCCTGGGGGAAAAAAAACACAGCAGAATTTGGGTTGTTTAGTCTTAAAAGCTTTCATCAATCACATTAAAGTCTGTGTATCAATCTTAAAGCTTGAATAACAGTGCACACAATGATCAAGGATATCAGACCGCAAAAGGATTGATCTGAATGCACAACAGAACTTTAATTTAAGCTTATTTCTCCTTGCTAACCACAATGGAAGTATTGTATCTGGATCTTAACATTCTAGTAACGCAGGAACACAATCATGCAGTGGCTAACTCTCCATACAGTTCCATACACTGATGACATACCCTGGTAATTAAGTAACCCAAGACTAAAACCAGCCTTAATGTGTACTCAAAAGCTATAGGTTATCATCAGTAGGTCTGTAAAGTAATTATGTACAAACATTCCCCAGATTGCTAGAATTTCAGGTCAGTTTGCAACACAGCTCCACACCAGCACACTTACTTCCACGTAAGACTAGATACCCACAAACTTGCATCTGTACAGCAGTCCCAAAAGCATTCAGACTATTTAGAGCACAGGCTTTGAGTATTTCCCCTTCTGCAAACAGAAGGGGTCTTTCAAAATAAGTAACTAATAAGCTACATTAAAACAAAACTAGGATTTCACACTAAACTGAATAGCAAAAAGCTACATTTCATAACCAAACATTTCCATTCACCAGCTATGAGTGGTTAGGTTTGGGTACATTAGAGAGTTTTAAAAAGCTGAAACGATTTTCAACTTAGTATGAACTCTCAACACTGTTCCATGCAAAGCTAATCACCTAAAACCAAGACTGGCGCAGATCAGACTTCATCAAACCAAGTACAACAAACCTGCACAACACAGTTACACTCCGGCATAAGTTTGAAAAGAAAAAAACAAAACCAAAACACACACAAAACTCATACACACAGCATAGAAAAATAAAGAAACAAACAAACAGAAAAGAAAAAACAAAAACAAACCAAAAACAACCCACCAAAAATAACCACCAACCAACCAACAAAACGAAACACCCAAATTAGAAAACCCCACTAAGTAAGACAAAACCCCACGCAACACACAAGTCCCTACTTTTAACTCCTGAGGTCCTTTAATCAGCAGTTTCTAAGACTACCTGCCTATACTTCTGAATCCACAGCTGTATCTCCGAAGGCTGGCCTCCTGTATCAAAACACTAAACCTGACAACCCTGTTATCATTTGTATCTGTGCCTCACAGGTGCCATTGCAGTGCAAGTGAAATTACTGGACAACAAGCAGTTAAGGATGCTGACATGTGGAAGAGTGAGGTATCCCCCTGACAGCTCACGGTCACACACTTTCAGTAGAATACTGCACAAAATGCTTACAGTTTTTCCTGACCCTGTCTGGGCACATGCCATTAAATCCCGTCCTGCCAGTATAATAGGAATGCTGTACTTCTGTACTGGAGTAGGTTTAGAGTATCCAGCTTTAGCAATGTTCACAGTTAAAGTATGACACATGTTAGTGTCTGCAAAACTCTGTAAGAGAAAAAATTATTAACAGTTATTACACAATCACAGATGGTAAGTTTAAAAACCAAAATGTCTACTGTAGGATACAGACATCCAAATACTAAAGAGTATTAATTTCAGAGGCAGTCTCACCAGTCATTTAGGTTGTCATGGCTCCTAAAGGTGAAAGCCCCAAGGGTCTCTAAAATAAGCTCATGCCATTCAAATAACATTGTCTGCAGGACAGTGAATGCTTTGAATGCTTTCAGCTGATCTTACTAGTTTTAAGACAAAACTGCTTGGAAGCCATTTACCTGGACTCAAGCAAGTAAATAAACAGCACGCTATGAAAAAAAACTGGAACTCTTTAGCTTCATTTCACAAGGGAGTTATACGTGGTCTCTGTGCTAAAATCGGTAAGGGCAGCTGAAACAACACTTCTAGTCAGGACCAGAAAGCAACACAGGTGAAAAAAATCAGTTTAACTTCAGTGAGAACACCTTTCACAAGATGGATGGGGAGAACACCTCTGGATCTACTCTTCCAACACAGGTTCTACTAACCCTGCTGCACTTCTCATTATTAGCCCTAAAAAGAGCTTTTATTCTTTTTAAACACTGGCCACGCATTATAGATAAAAACTAAGTTATTATGTTAAACAATGAACTGCAACCAGAGAGAACAAACAGGGCTTTTTAAAACACTCCTGTGTCCAACTACTACCCCAACAAGTCTTCATTTACATTTTTAAGATCCCCCAGTAACTGACTTCAGTAAGGTAACTATAGCAGCCTGCCCAGAAACTGCTCCCAAAGACCTCTTTCTTTCAGTATCTGAACTGGTACTCTTCCACAATTTAATGATTGTTCTTTCTATATATCCAGTATTACTTTCTCTGGACTATTTATGTAGTTAGTTATTCTGAATTCAAATTTTTATCATTCAAACGGGGAGCACCTCCTTCCAACATCACACTATCTGCAAGATTCAGTATCTTTTATTAGTATTTTCCTTCGCTGCAAATACTGAACCCACCACACATTCTTGTAAATCATGCTTCACCATAAACTGTGAGAATAACCAGTTCACTAACCATTAATGCTGCTGGAGGGTCCAATCCTGACACTTCAACAACGTTTTCATCATATTTGTCGAAATTCATTCCTGTCTGATAACGTGCAAAGATGGCTTCTTCATCATCAGGTGGAGGAGGGGGTACGTAAGTCACCTTTGGACCTTAAGAATACAACCACTTAAGTTCATAAACAATATAAAGAGAAGTTAGAATAAAATTTTAAGTATGAAGCTACTGAAGTCAAGTTCAGTGAGCTGTCAACTGGATTCCCCTCCTTTTTTTCAGGAAGGCAAAAATTTCCATACTCATACTCATTCTACTTAATTTTATAAAACTTAGTTTTATACTATGAGACCTACAATTTACCTCTAAATGAAGTCAGATTCATAAAGCATTCATGTCCACATCTGCTCAAGGACCCCACTTTCCAGAGGTACTTGCAAAAATTAAATTAGGCTCTTCTTTATCATCTGGACAGAAACATGCCCTTATGGCACAAGGAAGGACATGCTTCCCTTGCAACAAATTATTCTTTCTTTAGAATTCTCTTTATTCATTAAATTCCATACAAATAGATGCAATTGTTGCATACCAAAATCCAGACTGGTTTTTAAGATGCTAAGACCTTACACTATCGTCATGAAAAAGGAATTACTATTGCGTGTGAAAGATGCAGTTATGTCCACTATAAGCACTAACACATTGCCTCTGTGAAGAATTCCTAAAAATCATTATTTGAACTAAAAATTTGAAAAAGTTGAGTTGAACTGAGTCAAAGAGAGGCAAATCAATTGTTCTTCAGATATTAAGCATCACTTCTGAACATGTATACTAATCACTGAATCCCAGAATGGTCTGAGTTGGAAGGAACCTTAAAGATCATCCATTTCCAACCCCCATGCCACAGGATGGACATGGTCCACTAGACCATGCTGCTCAAAGCCCAACTGGATGTGGCCTTGAACACTTCAAGGGATGAGATATCCACAAGCTCTCCAGTCAACCTGTTACAGTGCTTCACTGCAAGTCACTCTCCGAATAAAGAGCCATTTAGCCATGTTTTCTATGATGAGAAGCTTTTTCACAATTATCACACAAAATGTTTTACGTGGCCATCACAGTGGTTTAATCCCACTGTTAATGTGAATTATAGTACTCCTGTGAGTAACATATTACTACACTTTAAGTAGGACAACATATGTAGCCAGGTACAGAAGGCATCAGTGGCAAAAGAATACCGCAGAACTGTGGGGAGAAAATCCCTAGCAGACAAGAAAAACCCTCAACACTAAAATAAAGTTAAATCAGGAATAAGTGGCCTGTCAGAGCTATACACCTTACTTGTCTGCACTGAAAATAAAATATTTCCCTGTACGGAAGGGCAACAGTCTACATCAACTCTTTCAAAACTCAGAAGTTCTTTAAGGCTTACTTTCAAATCTGAGGTTAGCGCCTCTACTTGACTGTGCATTAACTGGACCAGCATCACCAAGACAAAGAAAAAATATTACGTAACACAACAGTTTTGAAAATCCAGTAACTAAAATTCAAATAAATTACAGTCTTTTACAAGCATACAATATACCTAGCATTTGCAGAAGGTTCTTAATAGCGAGAAAAATTAGAGACAGTATTTTTCAGAATTAAAAAGTAACTGCTTTGTCATTAATCATCAATGAGGAAATTCGTACAGTTCACCACTAAAACATCTCACCTGCACCATCTGTGAGTGTTCCTCTTTCTCTAGAACTGGGAGTTCCAGACTGAGGTATGTCCCCCTGCCCACCTTTTGTACCTGTAAGTAGCAGATACGTAGCAGATACATGGTAAAAAATGAGTACTGTGAAATACTACAACTAAAGCCAGCTATTGACTCCAATAAATCAGCAGAGCAATAGTCCCAACAACTTCTTCATTAGATCCAACCTATCCTGTACTATATCCAATAATACTTGCTTTTAAAAGAGACCATTCATATGCCACAACACAGCTGAAGAACAGAACCAGTAGTAGGAATTCTCAGTTCTGTGCAGTAGCTCTCAGGAAGCAAACAAATCCAGGAAGATCATCAAACATATCCTGTACCCATACCAAACCACTCTGCCTGAAAAGAAGAACAAACCATCTAACTTGCTCTCACCTTGTCCAAAGCCACCACGAAATCCTTTAAACCCTCTGTTCTGTGTACTAGCACCATCTACAGCTTTTCGTTCTTGAAAACCTGCAGTAATACAGCATAGCACACAGTAACTCAATTTGTCCACTTCTACGTGAGTAGACCAAGTGCCTTTTACCTGGCTGAAGAACAGAGGTCATTCAAAGCTGTCACTCTTGACTGACAGTTCTCAGGGGATGGGCAAAGCCAGAAAGACTGACCAGTGTATGTTGGCATCACAGGAACCAGTTAATACAACCAACTTACTCTCACCTTGTCCAAAGCCACCACGAAATCCTTTAAACCCTCTGTTCTGTGGAAGGGCATCTTCTCCATTTCCTTCTTGAAAACCTGCAGTACGGCATAGCACACAATCAGTAAAGTTTGCCCAATTTTAATGTGCAGGTCAAGCACCTTTTATCTGGTAATTATTCTTCTCAGTCCTTATTTTATTAATATGAAAAGTACAATATAACAAAGTGATTTTCCTAAATATATGAAAAAATACTTTTTTGCCAGAAAGCATTCAGCTGCTCTATCATACTGTAAAAACGAAGAGAATCATCTGGTAGATGACACCAGTAAGTTCTCCTAGCACAGCATCTGTGGCCTCCTCTCCTCCAACGCCTGGTGTATACCAGTATGTCAGGCATTTTGGTTTTTCCACATCAACAAATAAGAACCAGATCTTAAAGGATACTGCAAAAGACAGTATCCTAAGTATCCATAAATACAACAGTCTTTAAATACAGCTATACAGCTTCCTCACAATTGCTGCTCAAGAGTCTACACCAAAACTGCTTGTCACCAGTGCCCTGCATCTAAGTGGTGCTTAGTCTTGCTTAGTCTAACAAGACTAGCACTCCCTTACCATAATGCAATTAGCCCAAAATGTAGGAAAATGGTCCTAATATTTTTGGGAGAAAAAAAACTGTGCTGGCTTTGTAAAAAAGCAGCTTTTCTTTTAATAAAAAAGAACTGCTACCACGTATTATGTAATATTATATGTAATTATGTAAAATTTTATGTAATATATAATATTATAACCTGTGTTATGTCCTCAATGAGTACTAGCATAATGCCACTGTAACACTTATGAAAAATCATTACTTGACCCAAAAATAGTGTCAAATCAATTGTTCTTCAGATATCAAGGAGCACTTTTGAAAACATAATGATAGAATGGTTTGGGTTGGGTTAAAGGTCCCATAGTTAAAACCTCCCTGCTATAAGCAGGGTTGCCACACACAAAATCAGGCTGCTCAAAGTCCTCATCAAGCTAATAATTAGCTACATTGCCATAACTCACCAATGAGGAAATCTGTTCATCCCCACTACTAAAAAAGTCTCACCTGCACCATCTGCGAGACTTCCACTTTCTCTGAGAGCTCCAGACTGAGGTATACCCCTTTGTCCATCTCTAGCACCTGTAACAGTGCAGTGCATATAGGGTATATAATTACAGAAATCACAGAATCAACTAGGTTGGAAAAGACCTTTGAGATCACCAAGTTTAACCTACGAGTGAACACAACCTCATCAATTAAACCATGGCACTGAGTACCAAGTTCAGGCTCTTCCTGAACACCTCCAGGCACAATAACTCCACTATCTCCCTGGGCAGCCCATTTCAATGACTAATCACCCTTTCTGTGAGGAACTTTTTTGTGATGTCCAGACTAAACCTCCCCTGCTGCACCCTACAACTATTTCTTCTTCTCTTGTCACCGGCTGCCTGGGAAAACAGGCTGATTGCCACCTGGCTACAACCTCTGTTCAGTTGTAGAGAATGCTAAGTGCAAAACCAGCACGTAAGGTATTCCCTAAGCCTCCTTTTCTCCAGGCTAAACACCCCCAGCTCCCTCCACTGCTCCCTATAGGACCTGTGCTCCGGACCCTTCACTAGCCCTGCTGCTCTTCTCTGGACTTGTTCCAGCATCTCAAGATCCTTCCTCAACTGAGGGGCCCAAAACTGGACACAGTAGTCAAGGTACAGCCTAACCAGTGCCAATCAACCACAATCACTCTCCTGGCCCAGCTGGCCACACTACTGCTGATCCAGACCAGGATGACACTGGCCTTCCTGGCCACTGGTTCACGTTCAGCCGCCTGTCAATCAGTACCCCCAGGTCTCTTTTCTGCCTGTCCGCTGTCCAGCCACTTTGCCTCAGCCTGTAGCACTGCAGGGCATTGCTGTGACCCAAGAGCAGGAGCCAGCACTTGGACTTAACAGACCTTGTATCACTGGATTCAACCCATGATCCAGCCTGTCTGGGTCCCTCCGCAGAGCCTTCCTGCACTCCAGCATATCAACACACACACCCAACTTAGTGTCATCTGCAAATTTGCTAATAGTACTCAAAATTACTTCCAGATCATCAGTAAAAGTATTGAACAGGACTGGGCCAAACACAGATCCCTGGGGGACACGATGAGTGACTGGTGACCAACTGGACGTAGCACCGTTCACAACTCTCTGGGCCCAGCTGTCCAGCCAGTTCTTACCCAGGCATGCGGTCCAAGCCATAGGCTGACAGCTTTTCCAGGCATATGCTATGGGAAATAGTGTCAAAGGCTTTGTTAAGGTCCAGGTAGACAACTTCCAGAGCATTCCTCTCATCCATCAGGTGGGTCACTTGGCCATAAAAGGAGATTGAGTTCAGCAGGCAGGACATGCCCCTCCAAAATCCATGCTGGCTGCGTCTGATCCCTTGGCTGTATTAGATGCACCACATGATCACACTCAAGATGATCTGTTCCATAATCTTGCTGGGCACCAAGGGCAGGCTCACAGGCCTGTATTTCCCCAGATGCGGTAAGAAGCTGTTCTCCATACACTCCAAGAACCTCCTAGACTGCACACTCTCCACAGCGTTGAGTTCCCACCAGATTATTTGGTAGGTTAAAGTCTCCTACGTGAACAAGGGCTGGTGATCTTGAAACATCCTCCAGCCACTTACAGAGTAATTCACTTATCTCTTCATCCTGGTTAGGCAGTCTGTAAGACACCCATCAGGATGTCAGCCTTGCTGGCCCTCCACCAATTCCTGTCCTTAGGCACTCAACCTCAACATTGCTAATCCTAAATTCTGTAGTGTTGAGACCTCTCTAATACACTAAGTGACTCCTCCACCTCTTCTCCCTTGCCTGTTCCTTCGAAGAGCAAGCAGAAATCCACTGCAGCACTCCAGCTGTATGAGTCATCTCACCACATTTCTGCGACAGCTACTACATCAGAGTTTTCCCTCTGTACAACAGCTTTCAGCTCCTCATTACCCACGCAGCACGCATTTGTGCGCACATACTTCAGCTGGGCTCTCACAGCTGACTCTGGCTTACCACCCTTAGCCTCCTGCTCTGGAAAGCCTGGTCATCCCTTCCCCCTTCAAACCTACTTTAAGGCCCACTCAATCAGCTCTGCTAACTCTGGCCTAGACAGAGCCTACTTGATTCAAACAGGCCTGCTGCTGGCTGTGAAAACTGGCCCATATCAGAAAAAGCAAAATTCACTGATGGCACCAGCCCTTAAGTCAGTTATTGATAATATCGGTTCTCCTGTTCATCATTCATCCCTGTTACTGAAGGAACTGAGCATGGTATCACCTGTGCTCTTATCCCATGAACCAATTGACCCAGAGCCCTGAAGTCCTTTTAAATTGAACTGGTGCCCCTCTTGTCAACTCCATCATTGTGAACCTGGACAGCCAGCAGTGGATAATAATCAGAGGGCCAAATTACTTCAGGGAGTCTCCTGGTGATATCCTGTAGCGGGCCCCAGGGATCCAGCACTTTCCTGTGAGGTGGTTCCAGGTCCAGTCTACTGGGTCCTCAGATCCCCTTATAAGCAAGCCACCTACTACAATCACCCTTCCTTTCTTCTAAATACCTGAGGCTGTGATCCATCTGACAAAGTGCAATTGGAAGACCCTCCAGAGATATTTTTTTCTTTCATCTGCCTGACCTACTGGATCCAGGGTCTCATTCCTATTCTATAAGGATACCTGGGAAGGCAATGGCAAGGGAATATTTTGATTTCCAAGAAGGGACTTGATTCCCACCCCATCTAGGGAGGTCTCCTCCTCCTCCCTGCAGGAGGCAGGGCTCCTCTGACATCTGCTGAGCTTCTCTTAAGAGTTGGAAGGGTGTAACTCCCCTAGTCTATTTCTCTTTTGCTACCTCTAATACTCCTCAACCATTCCATCTCTTAAGCTCTGCCCCTAGACAGATCAAATCACTCACCTGCTTACACCACAGGCAGATTTTTTTTTTTGCAACATCTTCTGGTACTAACACCAGGCCAAGACACTCACTGCAGCCAGTGGCCTGGACACCTGTTTCCCTCTTGGGGAATTATGTCTGGGTTAGCAAACCCTGGCTGACAGCAGCAATTGCTTCTGACCATTTGCAAATCAGTACTGGATCTAGTAAGCGGGGGTGGAGGGGGAAGAAGGGGAATGACACAAACCCAAACAAACAAGTACAACAACAAACCTGCCAAAATACCACACTGACATATTAACACTCAACCTATCACGAGGAGGATGGCTGTGCCCCACCTGTGCAAACTGCCACATAAATGGGCATGCCAGTCCCTGTTGTGCCACACCTTCACTGCCCTGCCATTTCAGCACTCCTACTGCCTGCCATGCTATACCCCAGTTTGCCCACTCCTGGTCAGAGTGTTTTCAATTGTATGCAAACGGCCCAAATTCTGCCCCTAGCTCACCTGAACGGCTGGCATGAAGTGGAGGGATGGGAGGAGGGAGCTGCTTGATCAGTTCCTCTAAATCATATGCACATTAATATCATGAAATACTACAAACTAAAGCCAGCTATTGACTCCAATAAATCAGCAGAGCAATAGTCCCAACAACTTCTTCATTAGATCCAACCTATCCTGTATCCAATAATACTTGCTTTTAAAAGAGACCATTCATATGCCACAACACAGCTGAAGAACAGAACCAGTAGTAGGAATTCTCAGTTCTGTGCAGTAGCTCTCAGGAAGCAAACAAATCCAGGAAGATCATCAAACATATCCTGTACCCATACCAAACCACTCTGCCTGAAAAGAAGAACAAACCATCTAACTTGCTCTCACCTTGTCCAAAGCCACCACGAAATCCTTTAAACCCTCTGTTCTGTGTACTAGCACCATCTACAGCTTTTCGTTCTTGAAAACCTGCAGTAATACAGCATAGCACACAGTAACTCAATTTGTCCACTTCTACGTGAGTAGACCAAGTGCCTTTTACCTGGCTGAAGAACAGAGGTCATTCCAAAGCTGTCACTCTTGACTGACAGTTCTCAGGGGATGGGCAAAGTCAGAAGGAATGACCAGTGTATGTTGGCATCACAGGAACCAGTTAATACAACCAACTTACCCTCACCTTGTCCAGAGCCACCACGAAATCCTTTAAACCCTCTGTTTTGTGGAAGGGCATCTTCTCCATTTCCTTCTTGAACACCTGCAGCACAGCATAGCACACAGTAACTCAATTTGTCCACTTCTATACAAGCAGATCAAGTGCCTTTTACCTGGCTGAAAAACAGAAGTCATTCCAAAGCTGTCACTCTTGACTGACAGTTCTCAGGGGATGGGCAAAGCCAGAAAGACTGACCAGTGTATGCTGGTATCATAGGAACCAGTTAATACAACCAACTTACCCTCACCTTGTCCAAAGCCACCACGAAATCCTTTAAACCCTCTGTTTTGTGGAAGGGCATCTTCTCCATTTCCTTCTTGAATACCTGCAGTACAGCATAGCACAAAATAATGTAGTTTGCTCAATTTTCATGTACAGATCTAACATTACTTATATGACTTAAAAAGCCATTTCACTGCTTTCACCCTTGTAATGGTAGTTCTCAGGGAGCAAGCAAATCCAGTAAGATCAAGCATACCCCGTACCCCATACCAAACCACTCTGTATGAAAAGAGGCCCAAACCATCCAACTCACTCTCACCTTGCCCAAAGCCACCACGAAATCCTTTAAACCCTCTGTTCTGTGTACTAGCACCATCTACAGCGTTTCGTTCATGAAAACCTGCAACAATACAGCATAGCACACACTCAAATTTGCCCATTTCTATATGAGCAGATCAGGTGCCTTTTATCTGGCTGAAGAACAGAAGTCATTTCAAAGCTGTCAATCTTGACTGCTAGTTCTCAGGGAATGGGCAAAGCCAGAAAACAAGGACCAGTACATCCTGCAATCATACAAACCAGTCAATACAAAAACTTACTCTCACCTTGTCCAAATCCTTTAAACCCTCTGTTTTGTGGAAGGGCATCTTCTCCATTTCCTTCTTGAAAACCTGCAGTACAGCATAATACAAAATCAGCGAAGTTTGCCTAATTTTCATGTGCCAGTCAAGCCCCTTAAATCTGGTATTTGATCTTCTCATTCCTTCTTTGGTGACTTCACAAGAAGTTCAATATATAACAGTGTTTTCCCTAAACATATGAAAAAGATGAAGACAGGAAGTACTTTTTGACAAGAAGTCTGACAGAAAACAGAACTGCTCTCCTGTACAATTTCAAGAAGTAAATCAAACATTGGGTCCTTAAGTATTCGGCTTTACAACCGTGTATGCTAATCAAGCCACTAACCTCAACTCTTCATTAAGGCCACACATCAGTTCAGACTTCTGGTTCGAGGGCAACTGACAGGATTTGGCCCTTCACAGTTTTCTTAACTGGTACTACAGAGGACGGTGGGAATGCCAGCTGCTGCGTGACATGTAGTGAGGATGTGAAAACATGTCTTTCAGATCTACCCAGCTGTATTTTTTCATTACTCAGAACAATTATTCAGTTGGCAGTGAGAATTATGTAGTGTATTTTTATTTCTAATCCCTTTCCATAGTCACTCTCCTGATGGGAAGAGAAAGGAAATAAACATATGCATAGATTTGAATCATATGCATAAAATAAAGGTATTCCTCATTTTAGACTTAAGTTTCACAATTCATCTAAGGTCCAAACAATCAGCTTAGATCATAATTTACTCCTTATTCTTCAGCACAACACCTGTTCTATCATATTGTAACAACAAGCATCATCTGGTACAGGACACCATCAAGTTCTCCTAGCACAGCACCTGTAGCCTCCTCTCCACAAAGCCTGGTGTGGGTATGTCAGTCAGTTTAGTTTTTCCACATCAGTCAGAGACATAAAAATTGTATCTTAAGGGCTCATATATAAATGATATGACGTGATATGATATACACATAAAATGATATGATGTATATATACAATATCCTAAGTATCGATAAATACAGCTTGAAAGTTCATAATTGCTGCTGGAGAGTCTACAGCAGAACTGCCTGTCATTAGTGACCTGCACAAAATAAGCCTAGCGTTCACCCACGATAACAGGGCTCAACAAAAAGGATGCAGAAACGGTATAGAATTTTTTCAAAGAATAAGCTGTGCTGTGTTTGATTGGGGTAGGGACAACTTCCTTCACAGCAGCTGGCACAGGGCTGTGCACTGGACTTGTTGGAAAAAGTACTGATAATACAGAGCTATTTTTAGCTAGTGCTGAGCAGCCCTCACACTGAGTTGGGGCCATTCCCACTCCTCACCACACCAGCAAGGGGGATGAGGGAGCACAAGATGGGATGGGACAAAGCCAGGAAAACTGATCCCATCCCACGTGGCATCAAGTTCAGCATATAAAGCCAGGGAAAGCAGGATGAAGAGAAGGGCATTTGGCATGATGGTGTTTGACTTCCCAAGCCATGGTCATGCATGATGGAGATCTACTTCCATGGAGCTGAACCTGCCTGCTGATTGAAAGTGGTGAACAGCAAAATTTTATACACTATATACAACTAGCTGTTAGAAATACAAGCACTACTGGACGTTACCTTTGGCTGCAAAATTCCTTCCTCTACCAAAACTACTCACTGGCTGATGCTGGGTGTTTACAAATTCATCAGTATCTGTAATTAAATAAAAAAAATAATTAAGTTAAAATTCAAAGCTCTCTTTAACTCACTACTAATTACATGTTACTATGGAATTGCAGTAAATAAGGAAGCTTTGATAATTAAAAGCAAAGTCCACTCCTCATGTTCTGTATATAATTTGATGCTGCTATTCCACAGAGGTCCAATGAACATGCCACAATAATACTCTATTTTCCTTTTATCGTGTACAATGCTCAAGGGACCAACTATTCCGAACATCAGTAAAGTCAAAAGTGCCTTTCACATACCAAAGGAATCTACACTTGGACTGAAAACAGATGAGGGGTCATTTGGTCTCTCAAGCAAGCTAACCTAGAGAAAGAAAAAAGACACATCATGATAACTTTAGGCATAGCCAAGAACATAAATACAAAAACAGCTACTGAGTCATGCACTGAAAGAAGTTGCCTTCTACATCTCCTGAAATACAAACTCTCATGGCTCTTCTGTTTGCTTCAGTTTATCGCATTTCAGTACATTAACTTGCATACTGTTTGCATCTGAATGTTACCAAAAACCACATTATACACAGCTGTCACATCAATAACACTTAAATTTACAACAACCACTAAATAAAACAGCAGCAAGTAAATTTCTAGCACAGAAAAAAAAACTCAGTTCAGCAACAGTGAACTCCTACGGCTGCCTACCATGTTTCCAAAAATTACGGGAACAGGGGACACTACTGCCCAGCAGCCATTCAGACTGCAAGGACACGAGTTGGAGAAAAGAAAGGGAAAAGCAGCAAACACACTCCATCGCCACAGCTGCCCCTCCCACTCATACCTTCTCAAGGGATCTGAGCAACGCCTCGTCCCCTATCTCTGCATTCCAGTCTTCTTCGATCATGCTGCGCTCCGCCAGACCTGCTTGCAGGAGTCAGAACACACCAGCAGCCGCCAGGCTCCGGAGGCTACCGCCAAAGAGAAGATGGCGCCCCGCACCGATACTCGCTGACAGGGGCGCCGCCGATACCTGCGGGCGCGGGTGAGCGCGCCCTACCCGCGCGCTGCGCTGGTGGGGATGGAGGAGATGGGGGTCCTCCCGCGGAAATGCAGCTCGCTTCCCTAAGGGGAACGCGGAGGCCCTCTCCTACCTCGTTCCTACAGTCCACAAAACTGCGCACCGAAAGAAGATGGCGGCTACCGCCGACAGACCGCAATACGGCCGCACGTGCCGCTGCCGCCACGTCACGTGTCGCTCCCGGCAGCCAATGAGCGCGGGTCGCGGCCGGGCTCCGCGGGCGCGCCCCGGCCCCTCACGTGGCGCTGCGGCGGGAACGGCGCTGCCGAGGCCCGGCGGGCCGGGAGCCGCCGAGCCGCACCTGGCGCAGGAGCCATTTAACCGCGCACACCTCTCCCGAGCATTAGGGTAATACCCAACGGGACGTGTGCTTTCTCTGGAATTTAAAAAAAAAAAATAAAGTGTTATAGTGGTTACATGTTTTAAAAACGAAAGGAAACAAAATTAACTCTCTGAACAACTCAAAATTAAGAACAACACCTTTTCCCCGCTGTTGTTATAATAGACTTGTCAAATATAAGAAAGGTGTCTGGCTCTGGATGTGATGCTGGAGTAGAGGAGAATATAGATTGCACTCCTATCAGTTCAATTAATCTACTAAAATTAGTAGCAAGTAGTCTGGCACTCCAGCTTGGGTTTCCAAGCTACCAGTGCAGTGTCTGTCTTCTCTGTACCTCTTCTCATGCTGTGAAATAACAGCAATGCTTATTCATAAAAACCTTAAGGAATGTCCTATGTCATCTCATAAACACAGTAAAACTCATTAAAACCTCCTTCACCATGTTCAACAGATTTTCCTCATGAGAAAAACAATTTGAAAAAATGTGGGTCTGTTCGATTACTTTAATGCCTTATGTTGCAGAGAGGTGACACCAGAGCTGTATTTCTGCAGTGAATTGTCCAGCAGGAGCTTTAAGGATCAAGGCTAATTCCTGCAGTTGGGAAATTTTGGAAAGTGGTCTTTGAACTAATGCTTTTGTTATTTCCTCATTAGCCATCATCTGTTAAGTCCTACCATTTGCAGCTGCTCGTTTTCCAGGAGCATTGAGAGGAAAGTCAGGTTAGAGTGCAAAGTGGGTAAGAGACACAACTAGCTTCTCTGTCTCACCGTGAGGTTAAATCTGCACCACTGGATTTTATATGTGTGTGTGTACAATGTGCATAGTGCTGGGAGTTACCAGCTTTTAATAAGTACTCAGTCAGACACATAGTGTCCAAGGATGAAGAATCTGCAGTGGGAGCATCTCTGTGGGAAGTGTGTTAATGCTGTTCACAAGTTCCCAAAGCAGCATCTGAAACTAGCACAGAGGCTAAATTTCACCCACTGCACTAAGTATTTTACTTTTTGCCTAATGGCAAAATGGCTTCTGTTAGCATTGCACTGGAGCTCTGTTTTAGATGGCCGTAAAGAAAAAGAGCGAAAAATTACATGGTAATGGTAACTAGTTTCTTCAACTCAGAGGATTCTTTGGAGAGCTACATAATTTTCCCCCCTAAGGCTGCTAACAATTCAATGTAAACCATAGTGGCAGTGTACAAATTGCACACGATGTTTACACACTACCCTTGAGGTAATTTTAGCCAACCAGCCCCATTCAAGCAGAGTCACCTAGAGCAAAACCAGAACAAAGTATTATCCAACATATGTATGTGTGCATCTTATGTAGTACACTCAAACATAATATGGAGTTGTGACTAACCAGAAAATCATACAAAAGTATTTTACAAAAGCTTATAAGAATTTACCCCCAAGTGTGAGTGCAACCCCTTAAAGAAAGGAAGAAGAAACCAGCAATATAAACATCATATTCCTCTCAGAGATGGGCTCCAGATACTGACAATCTGCTGTAATGTCCTTTCCTCTCACCACTGCCCAAGACTGAAACCAGCAACCTCACAATCCAGAGCAGCTGTAGAAGGGTGTAGAAGGGTGAGCATACCACCAAGAACAGGGGAAGGAAACAAATATGTGCATAAAACCCATTATTCTTTCTTTTTGTGCAACACTGCTGGACTAATAGCGATCTGACACATAGAATTTTGGTTACTCTTTTAACAAATTACTGCCATAGTTAAATAAGAGGTATGCTTTCTCTTTGCCAACAAACAAGATTCTGAGCATAATATAGTTTCTATATCTCAAATGCTATCCTGATTAACAGTATCTGTCAGAAAGAAACCTGGAGTTTTCTCTAACAAAATGCAACACCCCTCCAAGTTTATTAGCTATGTGACCATACTCTGTTTGTATCAATGGGGAAGGTTATTAATTCATCTACTACAATGTTCTATAATGCCTGAATTTTATGAATTTGTGCCTATTGCAATTATAACTGCAACTACAGAGTAAAGTAGGCCTTGAGGCAGTAAAAAGAAGATTCAAAATAGCATGAGATGGAAATTTATTAGAGCTGGATTGAATATTCCCTTTGTTTTACAGACGAAGAGTTGCAAAATTAGTTTAGGTTCCCATTTTTCTAGACACTGTCCAAGCATGTAGGAAGAGACACTCTTTGCCCAGGAGGTAATGTGTCATCAGAACAGAAAGCCAGAACACAAACACTGCAGGGTAGAGACTGAACAGCCTTTTGTGAAGTCAGCTGTGGCAGCACATTTTGTGAGGAAGCAGGAGGAATCTATTTCTGCTAGGTTTATAGTTCTTACAATAAAACATTTTTCCTAGGCATAACTCAAGAACTGTAGTGGGTGACCAAGAATGCAATGAAATACAAATCCTGCTATAGTAGTAATTTATGCAAATCATTCACAGCATGGGACACAGAAGACAGGCCTGCAAGAGTGAGACTAGAAGCTTCTAAGGTGAAAAAACCAGTTCTTCACACACATCTACTTTTGTGGGTTTCAGTTTAATTTACTTTCATAGCACCATCCCTAGCATTGCAAGTTCCTGCGTACAGGACTGTACAGCAGCTGGACAGACTTCTTGACTCATGGACTAAAGTCTTCTAATGGTCAATACCTACCATGTACACTTGGATTCTAAGAGTGACTCAAAGGTGAAAGATGATGGTGAATTTCCTGGGTACAGAAGCAAGACATACACAAGGAGCTTGAGTGCAGCTGCATTTCAGGATGTTGAGAAGTGTTAAGTCTCGCTGCCTCATTTCCGTCAGCAGTCTGAAATTGAATTACACAGCATTTTTCTTGGAGAACAGTCCTGCAGTTCTGCTGCTAGCCGCACATTCTGTTTTGGGCTTTACTTGAACACAACGTACAGAGGGTGATTTGTGTGAAGCCTGCTTTGTAATATTGTCACATGGGGAACCTCTCTCTTCTGTCTTCTTTGCAGTTTTTCCACGCATGAGCTATAAATACCCCTAGATTCACCATGAATTTCATAGTTTCAGCTATGAAAAGGATTATCTCAGTTTGATTTAAGTAGTACAAAAGTACTGTCAAGTAAAACAAACTCAGAAACAACCAAACCAAAACACCAACCCCCCATCCCCCCCACCCTCAGGATTAAAAATAGTGCATTTCTAAAACGTATTGCCTGGCAGATTGTCCCTGATGTTTAGTATGCTTGGTGTGCCCTGCTCAGCGTTTCATACCTCGCCGAGCGCCTCAGGAGGCCCGCGACACATCACTGCCCAGCCAGTCACGTGAAGAACAGCACTCTTTGTTTTGGCACGGGCCATGTATGCATTTTGTCACCATACTGACCGCAAAAACATGCAAGAAAATAAGTGATCCTCTTTTATTTAATTTTTTTCCTCTTTTTTCTTTTTTTTTTTTTAACTAGCGGCATCTCATCAGCCACCACCAGCAAGTGCAAATCTTCTCTTCGAGGCACAAGGCCCTCGCCTGGCAGCCAGGGTACACCGCCCCGCCGCTTCCTGGGAATCGTAGTTCTACGCTCCGCAACACCCTGGCGGCTTCCTCGGCGCAGTTGCCCCAGGAACTACGCGGCCCGGCACGCCTGGAGCCGCCGCCGTGCTTCCTGTGGCCGCGGCGGGAGCGCGGCGCCGGCGGGGCCGAGCCGCAGGTAGAGGAGGCGCGTCAGGCGGGGCGGCGGCGGCAGCGCCCGCGGGGAGCTGCTCGGCGGGAGCGGCCGCGGGGGTCTCGGGGTGCTCGGCCCCTCCGGAGCGCGGGGAGGCGGCGCCGCCGTGTCCCACTCCGTGCCCTCCGCCGCCCGCCCAGCTCGGGGGCGCGACCTGCGGGGCGGAGGGGCCGGGGAGGCGCCGAGGCACTGACCAGGAGGTCAGGACCAGCAGGGTACGGACCGGCCACGCCGTGTTCGTGGGGGCACGGGCAGATCGTCAGAGCGGGGGCAGAGGTGCGGGAACAGCGTGGAACCCTTTCGGGCGGTCCGTGAAGCAGAGAAATGTTTACATCTGTTTTCACGGGGCTGAGGGGAGGACCCCTTAAGTTAAAAACAAAAATCGTGTTTAAACTGTAAGTTAGCCTAAGGTGATAGTGTTTCGTTTCTGTAAGTGTTTATCTACAGTGCCCACAAATATATAAACTATACAAGTTTTATCAGTTGAAGACAAATCTAGTTGAACATGCAATTTCTTTTTAATTTTATTTAGATTTATCATTTGACGTTGACCGTGTACCTGTTCATTCAGTCAGAGCTACATGAAAGCTCAGCAGAGGTTCAGCTTGTATATTAGAAAGTCTTGTTTTCCTCAAAAAGTTGCTAACTTATGTTGCTTATACAGTTTTATTTGCTTTTAACTAATACACTTGTAGGAGAGTATGGACAAGCTAAGGTGTCTATAAGGTGCCCCAAGAGGTGGCATGCTGTCCCTGTTTGAAGGACCTCTTAATGAATGCTGCTGCTTTCATGACCAGTGTAGCATCCTTCTGATGGAGGATTCACTCCAGAACTGAGGAACTTCGCTATCCTGTGTTGAAGTTCTCATCTTTCAGTGTAGACTGTACTTATTCCTCATATGTGCACACTCTGCAGCTTACTTGAGTGTTATGCCTTGAACTGTGTTCATCCTGCCCAGAATTTAAGAGAAGACTGGATTACTCCAAGTGGCACTTTTAAAAACAAAAAAACAAAAAAAAAAACCAAAAAAACCAAACCAAACAAACCAAAAAGTTCCTTGTTTGAACTAAATACTTCGATTAGCAGATTCTGGTATTTAAACCATGAGCGTGAGGTGGTTTTTAGAAGTAGTGACTTTAAATAAGAAATGAAGTATAAATAGCTGTCAGTGCTCCAGCTGCTGTTTGTACAGCACCATGATGGCATGGTGGAGGCTGCACTGGTAGTGATCCTCTCAGCCTTTCTCCTCCTGCCCACTATGGGAGGTTCTCTGATAAATACCATGCTTACGGGATGGTTGGGATGATTGACTCACAGAACACAGTTTTGTTCTTGCAGTTGGTTAAACCTGTTTGCTAGCTCTTTTCCATGGCCTCGGCTGTAACTCTGAATGATCTGTCAATGTGTGGCTCTTAAAGCTTCGTCACACATGTATAACTCAGCCATAAACTGCCATTGTTAAATTCACAGTGGAAGTCAACTAACAGGGTTTTGCTATCCAGTGCCAACATTATTAGATCACAGGCTACAATGAGGTATCTAAATCTACCTTGTCTTTACTCCTTCATATTTTTTAGACCTTGAAACCAGGTGAGACAACCTGAAGACAGTGAAAGCAGGAGCTCATAGGCCTGAGCCAGTGAAGATTAATGAAGTTCCAGTCCTGTTAAGATGACCATCTGAAAGTCGTGTGGAGTGTAGCCCAGAATGAGACTGGGTAAAAATAACTTGCACAGACTTAGGTATTGCTTCACAGTTTATGACCAGCAACAGAAAACTTGGATTATTAAATTCTGATCCACTTGTTTCCTTTTGCTGCCCTTCTGATGTAGTGCTTCAGTTGTTTGTGGGAGAGTTACAAATAGGGCAGCAGGTCATCACAGTTTCATCACAGCTGTATTAGTAGAAGTTAAGAGAGATATGATGCTTGTAGTAGAGGAGGGCAGAAAGTAGGACCCTGCAAGGGGAAAAAGAACAATAGAATGGTGACAGGCAAATGACAGAAGATCCAGACAGACCAAAAGGACTTTTAGAGGGGAATATTGGGTGCAATATGTTGAGAAAATTTCTATTCACTACCAAATAAACTACAAAGCAATCCTAGTATCTGTGCAAGGATAAACAGACAAACATTTTTGAAAGGACAGAGGTTGAAAATTGAATTTTTTAAAGGTTGGAGCTTAGTAAAGTTCAATGAAAATGAAAATTACTTAGATAATCTTAGTCATCTTCGTACCTATAAATTATGATATAAATTACAAATATTTTCTGTTTTTTTATCAAACCAGACAGTTCTCACTGTCTGGCTTGAGACACAAGGAATGTTTTGTTAGAGCAGCAAAGTTACGGTGTTAAATTGTGCTTAACTGCTGCTCAACAAATCATTACTTTTCCTCTTGGATGTCTTTTGCAGTGCTTACAACAAATCACTTCAGTTTTGTGTAAAAGTTAATTTCTCAGCATGTCCACGAGTCCAAGGCAACAACTGGCATTGTCCTTATTCTAAGGATACGGATTAAAACACAGGGAAAGAATCCACAAATTTTGAAAGCTTTTGATTGCTTTTCAAAATATTTAACATCATTCACTGGTGCACAGCACAGATGCTCTTTTGTATTTTCTGGTGTTGCATGAAGCAGACTTTTAGCATCAGGGGAAGAAAAGAGGCAACTTAGTCTGAGAGGTAGGTGGTCCCTCAGGCTGTGGCTCTAGTGTTGCTCGCTTTCTTCTGCAGACCATAGCAGTGTCATTTCAACTGAACAGTGAAACTACTGGCTGTACAACCCAAACCAGCACCGAAACAATTATCTGCCCCTTCAGACTTCTGCTGTTTCCTAGATCTATTTTAGATCTCTTCCCCAGTCCTGCTCCCTAGGAAGAAGACACCTGTGCCGTGACAAACGGGTGGAGGAAGGACTCACAATGTACAGCACTGCTTTTAACTCTGCTAAAGACATAGTACCATGAATTTGTATCTCTAGCTCCAGCTAAAAGGAACTCTTTTCCACTTGCAGGAAAACTCAGTTTGATAACAAATGAGTAGTTATCTGTGCAACAGCCTTATTCATTTCTAAACAGCCGTACTTTCATTCCCAAAAAAACACAGTAGTTGTCTGTATGCAAGAGTAGTCTCATGGAAGCTGTAACCATGGTGTATCATTAAATGTACAAGCAGAATGAAGTTTGTCAAACAACTTTGGTTTACGATGTGAATTCTTTGTATTTGGCATCCCATTCCTGATTATAAATATTCTGTGTCCCATCACAGGTTTTTGAAAGAAACCTTCTGAGTCAGATGAACGTAGACTAGATACTCAGTATTAGAAGAATCTGTAGCTAACGAATACACTATGAAGGTTAGAGTTGGGAAGAGAGTGTTGTAATGGAAATAGGCAATAAGTTCACATAGCATAACTCATTCCACTCTATGTATTAAAAATGTTTATTGTGAATGCAATCCAGTCAAAAGGCATAGATGGTAGATAAAAGAGAGATTAACTTGGTTAATTCTTCTTCATTTTGCTTTTCTGCATACAGTTGTCCTTTAATCTGTACTGGCTCCAGCTTCAGCCTTTACATGTGTCATAGCTGCATTTATTTGTAGAGTAGCCAGTTTGTTGGTCGTAAGCTTGCTAGTTATAAACTGAATTGTCTCAACAATAAGTACTTAAGGAATAACCTGTCTTTGCAGATCCGGCTTCTAAGTGACCCTAAATAGTCAGTGAGCATCAGCTCCACAAACTTCAAATCACGCTGTCAAGCCAAACTTAGTGTGTGATATATTTTGGGAAGATGACTTTTCTTCATGGAGTACTATAAAATACTATAGCAGTAGTGCAGAAACAATCAAACTGGTGATCACTGTTGTCAGTATTTATCAAGTTGACTCGTAAAGCACAAGTGTTAACAGGCAGGGATGTGCATTTGATGTCCGCTTAATCTGTCTCACAAGCTGTGGCCTGTGGAAGGAAGGGATATCTATATTGTGATACTATGGAAAATTTCTGGCTAAAACTGTGGACTGTTTGGGATTTGAATTTATTTCAATTTTCAGTTCAGGCATTAGGAATTAAAATCTTCATTTTTATGGCTAGATCTGAAGTGTGATTTAAATTCTTAAGAGACATGCAAATGCAGAACACATGTTTGACGCCTAGCTGTGTCTGTTCCTGAAATGAATATAGGATATTCAGCTGAGAAAGAATAGAAGAGAGTAAAAGAAGGTAATGGCATATTTTAATGGGAATGGCAGAGGATGAGGTGGATGTCTGTAGCAGTGCGTGAAATCTCTGGGGCCCATGGTTTTGTTTCAGAAGCATTTAGCTGTTGCAGGAAGCTGATGTGCACCACTGTAAATTTTAACTGGAAGGGCATCAGTAGGGAGAAAGGAGAAGGTCTGGAGCTGTAGAAAAATAAGAGAACACAGTAGAAAAGAAATGTGCAAAAGGGGATCTGTAAACAGAGTTTGGAGTGGAACAACGTGTGACATGAAAGGAAGTAAAAACTTTCAGTACATTTTTCATAAACTGTGTCCTTTAGTGATCCCCTCCCCCTGAGAGCAGAGAGCCAATACCTGTGTCTGTCTTCTAAAAAGCACTTCCTTGGCAGGTTGAGCCAGTCTTAGTGCTTCTGCAGTTCCTGCCACATTGTCCATCAGTGCTTTCCCATGCCTCCTTCAAAAGGTTTTTTCAACCTGGGAGGGTAGACATGGTTGAAAACCCAATAACTTCAATTTTTAATCCTTTCCTTCAGATTCTTTGGTTTTGTTTCGGTTTTTTGCCAGAAGTATTAGCAGGATAAACTAATGGAAGAGGACTGACAGTATGCATCTAGGAGGGGATAGAACCATGTCAGTGCTTAACTTGGTTTGGTATGATTTCTGAGATTGGGCCTTTATGGTGTATTTCTGTGAGGATGCAGAAGGCTGATACACAGCTTATTCTTTCTATCTTATCTTCTTCCGTTGCCATACCAGGCTTCAAACATCTAGCACTACCCTTCTTTGTCTTGTGCCAACTGTGGTTGTCATCTCTCTTTCCATCAGCCTGTCTAACATTTAAAGCATTCTGAAATGTTTAAAGAGCAGATATTTCTACCACTGTTGTTTGAAAGTGTCCTGGCTTCTGACATTTTTGTTTGAAGGAGTCCTGCCTGAGGAATTCTTCAGGAGATAGCAGGGATAAGAGCTGTTAAGCCATTATGTTTGTTCAGCTGCACACAAGACCATGGAAAGTCCCATGAGAGGCCTGTAATTCAATCTGAGTAGAAATCCATTAGTTTAAAAGCAATCTGCTCCCAAATCTTCCGCCAGAAATGGTCTAAATGTATGTAATAGTTATTATTAATGCATTATTAAACCATTTATTACCTTATATTCAAAAGACCTGGACACAGCAGACTGCAATAATCTAATCCTTATTATGGGAAATATACTGGAACTGGAATACGCTGTGTATGTGTTTGCTGCAAAGTTTGAAGTATAATTCAGTGAAACAGTAGGCTCTTGTAACTGATAGATTGTTCTCAGAAGTAGCATCCACACATTAGAAATACAGCTCTTGTAGAAATTTTTATTTAAATCTTACTGCCTTGTTCTGGTGCTAAAAGAGATTAAGGGTGAATAGTGTGTTTCAAAAAAAATACTCTCCCCACCATGCATGCCTCATGATGTTTGCATTATGGAATGAGAGTTCTCAAGTGGCACACTGAAGTTATTTACTGGTGATTTTCACCCCAGGAACATCTGAAACTGTGGGACTCCACCACTGTTAAATTTATGGCAGAGACGTGGTTTTGCTTAAATGCAGTGGACTCATTTATTTTTTTCCTTTTTCCAGGCTAGACTAACTGACAGAATCTAAAAGGAGACATAATCAGCAAATATGGAAGAGGATACCAAACCTATCTTGGTTCCTGTGGGAAGTGATGAAAGCAGTTATGGAATCATGAATATACAGTTTAATCCAGAAGACTATAAGTGCAAAAGGTATGAGAAATGATGAACAGAATTACTGTGAGGCAAAGAGTTATTTAATCTTTACTTTTGACATCAGAATCCTACAAAGACAGATTAAAATGTGGAAGCCAGGATCTCTATAGAAACAAGTTCCTACTTTGTCATTATATGATAGTATTTTATTTCCAAGCACCAGGTGAACAGATGTTCTTACCGTGTTTTGTTTATAAGATTTTTCTATTGACATTAATTCAGAGAAGAGAGTTCTCCATTAAGAGCTCACCATGAGGCTTTTAAAGTGCTATTCAAACATGGAACATCATGTGTGTTTATAGCAGTGTGATTTTTTTTTTTTATTTAGAACAACTAACTGAAATGTTGAGACTGTGCAAGAAAGTTTGTCTGATGTTGTAGATAAATGGCTGTCAGTATGTGTGGATGGTGCTGTATGCATTCTGCAGGTGATGCTGGGAAAATACGTTTGCTAGTACTAAGTGAGCTGAGTGACCTTTACTGCCTTTTAAGAAAACTATGTAGTGCTTTCTGAGAGTGAGAAAATGTGAAAAATTAACAGTCCAGCCTTGCTACTCTGCCATCAAAAATAATGACTTTAGCTAAGTCGTTATTTTACATGTTTGCCTAAGAGTTTAACATCTCCACAAAGGGGTTTGCAATGGGAGACTTCTCTACTGCAGTTAAGATTTTTGTGGGCTGGTCGTTGAACCAAAACTGAGATCAGGGTGGGACTTGCCCTTCTAATACTAGCTGAGGGCATCAGCTTTGCATTTTTAGATGAAGGAATAGCACCATAGCACCTCTTGGACCGATTTATGGGTCATTTTTTTCTCTTCACATCATCGTATTTCAGTAAAGCAGTTTTCTGAAGGAACTGAAGATGGCACTGTTGCAAACAAAATCCGGTTGTCAGAGGTTGCTTCAGCAAAAAAAAAAAAGGTTCTTGAGGATAGTGCTT
The DNA here is from genome assembly GCF_971803275.1 of Cyanistes caeruleus. Taxonomy (NCBI): domain Eukaryota; kingdom Metazoa; phylum Chordata; class Aves; order Passeriformes; family Paridae; genus Cyanistes; species Cyanistes caeruleus. The sequence continues at coordinate 64,108,664 of NC_141732.1, forward strand.
TGATGCTGTCAGCTTTGGAAAGCTATGAGAGCCTACTTACATGCTCTTCTCTCAAGTAAAGGAAGGAGGATAAGCATCTGAGTCAATAAGGGGAACAAAGGGAGCACCAGTGTAGAAGCATACAGAATTGTGTTTGCAAAGGCTAGGAAATGGTACTTTCAGGTGGAAAAGGTAACTGTGAATGAATGTAAATACAATCTTTCTCTTTTGGAGTGTCTGATCCCTTCCTGTCATAACAAAACTTCTAATCTGTATGACTTTCGGGAGCAACTTGTTTTGGAGGAAGTATGTGTTCTGTTTGAGAAGCAGTGAGTTTCAGGTGTTGCGGTAATGCAGTAGCAGTAAGAGAGGCTTTTTGAAACACCTAAATGCTAAGACTCACGTATTTACTGAGGTTAGGTATTGTTTCTGTACTGTGTGGTTGGGTTTTTTCCCCATGATTTCCCAAGTCTGGAGACTCAACTTCATGAAAGGTCATAGCCTTTGGCATTTGGTTCCTTTCCTAAAAGCAGAAGTGTGTACTTGGATTGTGTGCCCACATTCACAGCCTCCAGTTCTGCAGATCTGCCTAAATGCCCTTATTGCTCCTCTCTTGAGTTCATTCTTCCATTTTCCACGACCTAGCCTTTTTACCTTCCAGGTACACAAAGGCACAAGGATTAAGTGCATGAGGCCTGGGATATCAGAAAGGCCTGGAAATAATAGAGGGGTCACAAAAGTTTGAACTCCACTTCTGTACTAGAACAGGCAGCCCCCACACTTCAAAAGAAGAAATAAGGAAGAAGAGGCCATTGGGGTCTGGGTCAGTCATGGTCAGACAAGTGGACAGTTTGAAGGGCTTCTTCATTAAGCTTTTCGGGAATAGTGGCTCCTGAGAAGGAGGATTATTATGCATAAAAGTATCAAAAAGTGAAAATGCAGTGGTACAATGCAGCGTGTTTTTGCTTTTACTTTGTTCCTGGTTTTTAACTCGGTATTCAGGAACTGGACCCCAAGTGAGTGCGTGATAACCTGGCTTTGCTTGAGATAGCTCTTCAAGTGTTGTGTGTGATTTGTAGTAATTACTGTTTGTCTGTCTTAGTGCTGTTCTGTACTTTTGTTTAGCTTGTCTGAGATTTGAGGCATTTGCATAGTTATTTGGTTTTCTTAACAGCTTGGAGGATTTGGGATTTTTGAAAGGAATGCTTTTCAGTGTTTACATAAGAACAATAAGCTAATTGTTTTTTAGAGTTGTAAATTACTTTGTCTAGTATTGTTTTGCTAATTTGGGGGAATATAAAGCCACTTTTAATCCTTTTAAAGAGGATGTTATTGTGCTTCTCTCTTCACTGTATTCAGTGTGTATTTCCCATTTTGTAGCTCCCTTTAAGAACTAGAATATCATTGCTGCAGTGGCTTACTGGTGATTATTGTATGGAAAAGAAGACGGGTCTTATTTTCTTCAAACTGCTCTTTAAATCTGTTCACTGTCAACAGGTACTGCAGTTGTGGTCAGGAATACTTGAACCTTCAAAGAAGCAATTGATGTTTTGTGTTGATTCTTTTGCATATGAAAAAGCTTGACAATGCCTCCTGCTTTTTTTTCCTATTCTTTTTGAAGTCCCGCAGGTTCCCAGAATGTAGGAGGCATTAGTAATTGAAATTAAACAGCTATAAATTAAACAGTGTCTGTAGATGGCAGTCAGAGAAGCCTTTTTCATGCAAAAGTGGTTGATTCCCTTTATTTTCGAAGTTCTTTTAACTTAGGAGAAGATAGGCAATGGTCAGCAACCTGTGCAAATCTACCCTTTTTGCATTCATTATGTTTTTACTACTCCATACAATGTGATCATTTTACACCATTGCTTTCTCTGTTTGTTTTTCTCTGTTACCAAATTTTTGTAAATTCCTAGTCTTGCTTCTTTTTAATTGGAAAGAATTGTGACCTTAATTAAGAACCTTCATATTTCTTGGTAAGTGACAAGTAAAATAGGTTTTGTGTTTGACAGGGAAAAGGAATAGTAATTGAAGTGCAGTGTGGTAGAGCTTGTGATTCCAAATTTGTTAAAATGTGCAAGCAATGACATTATGCTTCAAAAGGTTATTTTAGTTCTGCATCCAACATTTTAAGAAACTTACATGATCATGCTGTAATTACTATAGTGGTGATATCAGTGCAGAAAAAATTAGGTAAAGTGTATTTCCAAGAGAAGAAATACCTTACAAAATAACTGTAAGCACACTGTTTAATGCTTCAGTAAATTCAGACAGCTTAGAAAGGAAAAAACAAGTCACTTGTGCAATTCTTTGATATCTGAAATCATAGAGGATCCTGAGTTGGAAGAGGCTCTCAAGGTTCTTCATGTCCAACTCCTGACCTTTCACAGGACAACCACTATGATCAGATCATGTACCTGAGACTGTTGTCCGAATATTTTTTGAACTCTGCCAGGTTTGGTACCATGGCCAGTTCCCTGGAGAGCCTGTTCCAGTGCCTGGTGTTCCTGTCCAGATAGGTGATTGCCAATTATGAAATAGCCACCTGTTCTTATTACTTCTTCTCGTTAATTTCCAATACAGTGAATCAGTTTTACTCCTTAGTTTGTCTTGTGCCATTTACAGCATTCCTATAATAATTTGGTAACTCAGTAAGACAATAAAGCTGTAGGAGTTCCCTAGTTTTATTTCTCTGTAATGATCCTGTTGGATCCCTAAAAAGTAAATTACTGATGTGGGGTATCAAATAAATCTGTGCAGTAAGCTAAAGTGGCTCCTCGTGGTCTGTTTGGAGGAAAGAAATTGTAAAGCATCCTGTAAAGAAAATTTTTTTCATATTTGTCTAAAAATGAAAAGCTTGCCTAAAGTCATGAATACTGTTATAAAAAGCTAAAAGACATAATGGTACAAAAAAACTCTGTTATACTGTAATAGCTCAAAACTTACCACGTTTTTGATCAGATCTCAAGAACCGGTTGTTTGATGTTTAAAAATACTTCAGCAAAGGTACTTGAAAGCAGTATTACTTAGTCTGAAAGTTCTTGAGATATGTATTAGTCTTATTCCATTGCCCTATGAGATGTAGTACATTGCTGAGAGTATCCATAAGATGCATGTAGCACCCTTAGGCAAAATTTTACATATTTGACCAGTGTTCTTTGTAAGCTGTTCCCTCTAGCCCTCCAAACCCAGCACTTAAGCTTTGCGTGTCATAAGGGAACAATGTTAATCATGAGCCTGTCTTTTCATTTTCTTTGCTTGCAAAATTACTACTGAAGTTAAAAATGTGAGGAAGTTTGGACAGAAGCACTCTTCTTTCTTGTCCTGGACCAACTCCAGAGAATTGTTATTAACTGTCCCTTTGTGTGAGCAAGAAAAGATGACTGTAGCTGCAGGTTTTCTGGGAATGGTTTCTGAAATACACCTGCTGGGTGTAATGTGTGGAAGATGTGGACATCCTACAAGTTGTCCATTCTCGTGGTCCTGTGGAAAACAGCTCTCTTTTACTGGTGTGTTTACCCTGGTAGAAGAGCATTGTTTTTCAGGCTAGCTGCTGAAATAGTAATTGTGTCATTCAGTGTGGATGAAATTCAAGGGACGTTATAGTTTATCTCAGTGCATAGAAATTGTCAGCATTGTTCCATATCATAATCACAGTCAGGTAATCTCCTTCCCCCAGATCACATTGTCCAACATGTTTTTCATAATCATTTTGCCATGTGAGAGATATGATATGATTGCCTGTATAAATCAGATTTTTTAATAGGAATGTGTTGTAGCTGCTAATGTTTGCATGTACAGAGTGACTGCCTGCTAGACATAAGATCCCTAAATAGAATTTTTCAAAATATATCCCAGATTATATCCTACTTGCTTTGGGCTTTGAAAATCTCAGTTTTTTAGGAATTTCTTTGAGTCCCTGAGAGCTTCTCAATCTCCCATTTGAGTATGGCGTACAACCAGTCTTTGATCTGGGTATTGCTGGGAGCAGTACTTTGACCTTGATCCTAAACAGAATGCTGCCCTCTCCTAGTGGAGATCAGGGTAGGTAGCAGGCCTCCCAGCCTGCTCACACAGCTTCCAAGTCAGACCGATGTTTTCAAAGAGATCTGCAAATAACATAAAATTGATGGGTGGTCAGTATGTTTTAGCAGTCACTTGCTCAGCTGGGCTAGTGGTGCAGTGGTACTCTGGAAGAAATAAAATTAACTTCTGCTTTACATAATTTTCATTCTCAACAAATGCACAGTAGCAGGGATCAAGGGGTAAGTAGCTCAAGTAGTGGCAACAATAAACATACACACTCCTCTAGTTAGGAAGCAGAAACAATAGGTGGTATATACAAATTCTTAGGGATTGTTTAATTTTCTTTTCTTTTCCTCATCCATAGATTAGATTCTGGATCATGCTCTTTTTTTTTTTTTTCTAGATCATAAGTTGCTTGTTTAATCCAGACTCTGTTCATGATACTGAAGAAAATGAAATGTCTCTGAACAATTTCTTACCTACAGATAGGTTTTTGCTACACAAAATTTATTTTCTTTATATTTGTTTGGTCATTGACAACACTGCTTTCTCTACAAAATAGGATGTTGTATGCAGTTTTCTGTTACTTTAATTTTAAAAATCATCCTTGGCTTTCACCTGCATTGCTTTAAAAAGTAGTCTCTGACTATCTTACACTTTGGAAGAATTTTCTTTGACATCCATGCTAGCAGGTGTTGAACACCATTTTGAAAGAAATCTTTGTCACAGATCTACTCACTTTGAAGGAAAATGTGGCATTTGTCTCACTGTAATCTTTCCACAGGTGCAGTGGAAGTTTATGGGGATGTACTAGTAATATTAAGTGGAGATGAGGAAAGAGAGGAAGGTCTTCACATAATGCAGCTGCTGTATAATTAGCAAAACACATACTTTTAAGTTTTCTAAATATAGTGCATGTCAGCAATCCAAAAAGGAAACAACAGAGAGCTGACTGGAGGTGGGGCAGCATTTAAACAAGTTACTTTTCTTGTTTTCATGACTACAGGCTTTATTTTGCAGGTCTTCTAATTAAATATTTTTTAGTTGTGTCCAATGATTTGCTCAACCTTATAAATTTTAAGCAAAATCAAATGAAGTCCTTTGGACTCATGACAGTCCATGAGTATTTTTTTACATTACCTACATGTGGAGTTAGTTAGCCCCATGTGCTTGTGTTTTGAGTAGTAAAGCTATTGCTTAAAATTTATTTATGTTACACTGAGATATCTTAATTGTTTGTAATAACACCACAAAAGTGCACACATATTATAAAACACATATTTCACCCATCATGTCATAATCACAGGAAGAAGAGTCAATTGAGAATGTTTTACAAATTTGAAAATGGCATTTTCATTTCAGTAAGTAGGAAAGAACTTGGGAAATGTAAGCCATTTTTTTCCCCATGATGAAGGAATATGTAAGAGTTAATTAATTTTAAGATAAAAGAATTAATGAATTTGTGGAGATGCAAGTTTATATTCTCTATTTTCCCCCTTTGTGAGTCAGGTTTTCTTGTTTTCATAGATATTCCCACCTACTGTCTCCCCTTAAGCACACAGGAATAGGAACCTATCTTTCTCTCTTCCAAAGATAGAGCAAAGAATTTCAGAACAGTATTCCTTATCTTCCTTACAGATAACAGGTTGTGTCATAGTATAGATGTGTAAATGATTCATTGAGAAAAGGAATGGGAGCCTTTTTATGGATGTTATTGAGAGCTGGGGTTGGAGGCGTTGCCTAAGTTCCTTTGTAGTCCGAAACAGAAATCAGTATTGAAGAGTAGTAAATTCAAATAAATTTTGGTCATATTACAGAATAAATGGCATGGCTTTATTGCTGACCTTGTTTCTGTTCTTAGTGGTTGGAAACTCGTGATCTCTGCCTCTATGGGTTTATGAGTGATTTAAACATCAGCCTGGAAGAGGAAGATGAGAAAGCTGTTGTGGTAGTTTTAAAAATTAAAAGCACTGCTGAAAGGAAAAACAAACACCGGTGTATTAAGGCTTAGAGGACACCAGCATCCTCTGTCTCATTTGAGAAATTAGCTTCTCAGTGCTAGGAGTCAATGTTGTTTTTAAGGAAGAGCATAATATGCCTATATGGAAGTAAATTTTACTTGAGTTAGGAAAAAAAATCTCAGCAACATCATGTTTTGTACTTTGTCTGGTAGTGCTGCTTGCATGAAGGTTTTGTATTGTATTTGTATTGTGTCGTAACTTTAGCAGCAGCTTTCACTGTGCTTGCCCAGTACCCCTGTGCATGCAGAGAAAATCAGGGGCGTGTGGTGTTCCCTCTTCCTCCTTTGGCAGCTGTGACTGTGCCTACAGTCTAACTCAGGTGGAGTGGAGGAGAGGGAGACACAGTCCATTTCCCATTGCCTCGATTTAAAAATAGTAGGAGCACATGGACTTCCTTGGTCTTGGTTCCTTCCCCGGTAAACACACTTCCATATAGTGTTTTCAGCTAGATTAGTAGTTCCTAATCTTTTCATAGGTGGTCCTCACTGCCACCACTCATTCCTCTTTCTCTGCGTTCTGCTTCTTCATTTTCCTGCTTTCTGTTTCTACCTCTGTTCCTCATCACTAGTTCTGGCAACACCAGTTATAAAGACTAATAAGCTTGCCCAAGCTTATTAACATGTATTTCTGTGTGTGATTCATTGTTGAAAACTAACAGCTGGATATTAGTTCTGATGTTAAGTTGCTCCACAGAATCTGGGCTGTGGGGCATTTTAATATGGATATAAACTCACAGTTTTTTCACAGATGGCAGCTTCTCTCAATGGCATTGATTGATATTTTTGCATTTGCCTTGAATGACAAAACCATCCAGAGTATTGGCTGAGCTGCTCTCTGAGTTATGTATTAGATCCTGTGTTCCATTGTCTTAAGGGCTTTCCTTTTTTTCCCTTTATTTCCTCTCCTTTAGACCATTTCACGTGGAGCCCACAAACATAGTCAGTGTGAACGATGATGTGCAAAGAGTCACTGATGAAGCTTCAGCAATGAATAAGCGGATTCATTACTATAGCAGGCTCACATCCCCTGCAGACAGGGCATTGGTAAGGCAAAGACAGGGCCTCATTAGCTGTGTGGCCTCTGGCATGCTGGGTTTTACACAGCCTGGATTTGTACAAGGAGCGGAAATAAAGGTTGGGGGAGACTTGTTTTGCAGCTTGCTGTGAATCAAATATCTAATAGCTGAGTGTGATAAAACAGCTTGTTTTATTAGAAGTTGTTATTTACTTGTGCAATGCCTTCTCCATTAAAATAAAATATGCAAACAGCATCAATTTTATAATTTTATATATCAGTTTTGTATCTGGCTGCCCAGATCTCTCCCACCTGTAAGATTAAATCAATGGTCAGCTGAGGTAATTAAACTGTTGAGTTAGCATGATCTGTTCATAGTGTGTTTACACACATTTTGCAGAAGAAAAATGCATTTTTGTAGCGATCTAGCTAAAAATTCTCTCAACTGTTTTTGGGTTTTCCCTCCCAGGAAGAGAATTAGCATAGTAGAACCCTTTCTTGCTTTTTTATTTATTTTTTTTTTTTAGATGTAATTTCCTGGGAGGGTTTTGTGAGTTAAAATAGTTGACTTGCTGTTTTTGGAGCAATTAGTTATATTGATGTTACTAATAAGTCTTGTTTTTTGTCCATTTGTTAGATTGCACCTGATCATGTACTCCCAGCTCCCGATGAAATCTACGTGTACAGTCCATTAGGAACTGCTTTTAAAGTTGACAGTTGCACAGATGGCTATGGTAAAAACTCCAGTCTAGTGACAATGTATGTTAAGCACCTTTCCATATAATAGCCACAAAATGCATTATTACTGCATGTTCTATATTAACAACATAACTGTTGTTAACTAAGGAGACAATATGAAGTAAGAGTGGTTTTTAATATATTCACTGAATTTTGTCTTCCTAGATTTATGATATGGAATACCATGATGGGTACATCCATATTAAGTATCCCATGGGGAATAAAACAGGTAAACTATGAAAAATGCATGTATAGGAAAATGTTTCTGGAAACATGGCTTACTCTTCTTTTTTTGTAGTATATTCATAAATAAAATGAACTGTGTTTCTCCCTCTTAACAGGCAGGCTTCACTTCTGGAATTATTCTCATCTTACTGATGGGCATTTTGACTCTTTATTGCTGTTACAGAGTTGTGAAATCACGGCAAGCGATACGTAAGAAATCAAACAAAGCTTCCTCATGCAAATACTTTAAATGTGAAATACCAATATGTATTAGATTCTGTTTGTATGTGTCTTTACTATATGTTAGACCTGACCTGTAATAAAAGCTGTTCTTTGAATATCTCTCTGTCTGTAGTCTGTGTCTGAGTTCTGTATGCTACCTTATTAGATATTCCTTCAGTTGTTTGCAGCTGAAGTATTGTAGCCAAGCCAAACACAAACTCTTAGCAAATAGGGTTTCAGATGTTCACTTGCTAAGTTCTTGGGGACCTGGGGAGCTACAGGCATCTTTTCTCCATAAGCACTGTCCAGTTCTCTACATGTCTGATCAACCTGCACAGTGGAACAGTGTGGGTTGTAGCTGTAACCCCTTGTTTTGTATGCGCATATTACTCTAATATTTGTGTGTATTCTTTGTTGAAGGCGCTCTAGGTGTAGTCAGTGGCTGAAGCAGTCACTGACAGCAGCTCTAATTAGAATGTACTTTTATTGTTCAAAACTCATCTTGAGGCTCTTCTTTGGTTGGTGCTTTTGTGCATAAACTAACCTCTCACTTGCTCAAATAAAGGCCATTAAGACTTTGGCAGTTTGTGACTGAACTCATTTCATGAGGAATGAATTTCATTCATGAGGAATGGTTCATGGTCTGGCCTACTTTGCCATAATTCCTGCAAAAGGCCTTTAGCTGCAAATGCATGGTGGCATTTTTACCCTGTCTTATTTCAGTGCTTGTGAAAGTACTCAAAAGTAATAGTATCCCACAATAAAAGTGTCTACTTTAGGCTTCTTCAGTCAAACACTTAATGAGTGCTATCTTTTAAAGTTACTGGCAATTTTCTTAGTCCTTGAAAGTGTGGTGAATATGTGTCAGAATATTCTAAAAAAACCCCCACATTTTGTAATGAATAATTCTACTATGTAACATTATTATACATTATATTATATGTAATAATTCTAATGTAACATTTTGTTTAGATATATTTTTGGGTTTTGTGTGTTTTTCAGCTTTAACCGATACCTCAAACTGGGAATTCCCAGATGTTTGCAAGTATTACTTTGGATCCTTTGGTCAGTGGTCAAGCCTCTTATTTTCTATGGTATCACTTGTTGGAGCCATGGTTGTTTATTGGGTACTTATGTCCAACTTTCTGTTCAACACAGGGAAATTTATATACAGTAAGTATACATTTTTGGTTAAGTTTTACAGCAATCCTTTATAAAGATCAAGACTGCCTTATACTGAAAAAGGATTGTCCATTTTATATCATCTTGATTTTCCTGATACATTGCATAAAAAATCAATTGAGAATAAGTAACTATGCGTGGTGGTATGGGCAAAGGCCTGTGTGTTTTCAAAGCCACTTTTTCAATTTCAGTTTCTTAAAGTGTGGTTTTCTTGGTATACTTTAAACAACCTAAACATGGCTGCTTGTTTCCACTCTATTTTTGCTTCCCCTTTTGTTTCCATAGGTGTATCTATTTGAACAGCTATGTAACAGGCTAGACTGTTGAAATTATTTGGGATAAAGAAAAAAAAAAAAAAAACGGTTTCATTATAGTTTTCAACAGACACACTTAAAGTATTGCTGTACAGTTTTGCAAGTGTCCATGAGGAAGCAATGAACTGTATCACAGTAAAAGTGATTCTTAGTGTGGCATTGCTACAAAAGAAAACACATTGGGTTTTTATACCCTGGTACATGCACAGGGACACAAGCATTTGTGTGAGTAATCAATGCAGAGTTGTGGGAATGGATGATGGAATTGAGAGCTTTGAAAATCTGACTTACAACGTTGAGTAGTTTGACTGAGACTTAAAATACTGCTTTGAAGGTTATCTCTGAGGCAAATAACAGCACAAATACTTAAGCCTGTTGAACAGTGATAAATTGGAATTCCTACCATCCCTATAGGACATACTTTACTATATTGGTTAATGACTGATGAATTTTATAGCTTACCTAATTTATATGTCATTACAGCTATTTCAATTTATACTTTGGGGTTTTTTTTTGATAAGATTAACACTTTAATCTTAAATTATTCTAAATGAAATTATGCCAATTCTAATAAGCAAAATTCAAAATGAAAAAAGTGAAAAGATCTTATTTTCTAGGAAAAGAGTCCTGCTTTTCCATGGGACATGTTATTTTATCCCTTACCTATACTTGTTTGGAGTTCTTATTTAAATTGTTTGGTCTGAGATAACAATCACTGGCTTCATGTCCTAACGTTCATACTTAATTACTAAGTAATAAAGTGTGTACTAGGATGTAGGTTTGACACAATGGCATCTTCCAGCCATTTGTTTCTAAGTATTCTAAGCAGGCTACCGTGTTTAATTCTAATACATTCTGATGGCTTCTTAAAACATCTGCTCATAAAATTTAGGTGGGGAAAAACTGATTTCCTGCAGGAGGGTTGTCTAGAAATCTGTAGTACACAAGGAATGCAGGAATTGTTAGCTGAATGCAGTATCATGCCTTTTCTTTAACATGGTGTTGCATGGTCTTGTTCAGTTTTTGTTTTATGGGAAAAACAAAATCCACATATGCAATTGCTAGTCCTAAACTGCTTTTTAAATACAGAAGAAACAGAAGTTAATATCTGTAACAAATTTGAAAGTGCTTTAATTCTGTAAGAGCTATTAATTTTGATGGCTTCTCACTAGGTACGTTTTTAATTAGGAACACAAAATAGCAATTTTAGTTAAATCTTCTGATTGTTGTATACTCTGAACTAGCAGAAGTAAGTATGAGAAACTTGTTTGTGATTCAGGGTGCCATAAATCAAAATAAAGAAAGAAGAAACAGTTTTCTTCCCACAAGACTTTTTGCTTTCTTTATGAGAAACAAGCTGCTTTTAATTGCTTTTAAAAAATCTGAAGTAAACTGCCCCATTCGATTTTCTGTGCATAACACACCCACATGCAACAGAAATAAAATTTAACCAGTGACACACTTACTCAGTTTCAAGCTAATGGAAATTTTCTGTGTCTGTATATACAAATAATGCAGAAATATAATGAAATTTCTATCCAATACCCTTATAAAGGTGAGGTTGCAGAAACTTGGAAATAACTGGTGTGATATAGCAGTAAAGTAGCACAGGACTGTACTGAAAATAAAACACTACTAGAGACGCCTGTACAACAGTGAGGCTTAATCCTTTTTCCAGAAATTTTCCTTTTGCCCATGGAAACATGGAAAAAAGCCTCTTCTGAAAAAGAAAATATTAGAAAATGAGTAAGGGAAGATTTTTCTAAATAATACTGTCTGGCCTAGGAGTGTGTTTGCTTTGTTCTGTCCCAAAAGAGGCTGGATTTAGGATGCATCTCCTCACTGGCCTACTGTCCAACACTACCAGCTGAGTAGCTGGGAGAAGTGGAGGTGTGCTTGTGGAGCAGCAGTTCTTGGAGTGGGAAGTCTTAGGAAATTTATACAAAGACAGGGCTCCTGAGAAGAAAGTAATATAGTGTAGAGCTACTTTAAAACTCTTCTACAATAGTTGGAAAATTTTCACTTGGGTCTGGGGGGAGTGTGAGCTGCTGTGCTGGTGCCTCTGATGTAATTTTCCAAAATATTTTCTGACTTAATTTTCGTCAAGTCAACTAAAATGAAGGCCTAATAGTAGGTATGAGACATTGATAGTGAGATTTTCTTCTTTGCAGACTTTGTTCATGACATTAATGTAACAGACATTGTTCCTGGCACCAATGGCAGTAACAAAGGTAAGAAGCACTTATAGTATTGTGTTTCCAGTTTTGGGGTGGGGGTTTAAAGGCAAATCATCATGTTCCAATGCTTAACTACATTCCAGTTATAAAGTAGATGTCATAAGTTGTAACTAACTATGTGTTTCTTTAAAAACTGTGATTTTCTAGCTGGGATTTGTACTTCCACAAATAACAACACACTTGGAGATCTGAATAACTGCAGAAGTAAAAAATAAGTTAAAAAAGTGGAAATGAGAATAAATATTAAAAAGCCAGTTACAAATTTCTGTATGCCCAGATACATCCTCCTTAAAAGCCTTACTGTTAAATTTTTAGCAGTTGTTGCACAATGAGGAATTGCCTTAAGGAATTTTAACTTTCACACCCTAAATTTGAGGCGCCTTAGTTCTGTTTACTGTTTAAAATCTTGACTAGGGCAGCTTTACTACTCACAAGTTCTGCAGCAAGATTATTTTTTTAAAAATAAAATTATGTAACAGCTTTTTTGATGCTGAGTACAAAAAAGAAACAAGTGGCAGGCTACTTGAGCCTCTGCTTGTGCTTTTTGGAGAGTCTGACATTTGCACAACTAAAGGAAGAAACTGCAGTCAAGTATGAACATAGATCTGTTCCAAGTTCTTAAGTAGGCAGATTAATGTAGAATGAAGACAGGAGCAAAGCAAGGCAGACATTGTCAACCCCCAAATCTTTTCTGCCTCTATAATAGTGACTGAATCCATTCTGCTTTCTTAGGAAGCAAAAAGCTTTCTCTGTCACAAGTACATGAGAAATGGGGAACATACCACTGCCAGCTGAGCAGCTGTGTGTAACACTAGCTGCATCTGTGTTTCTGGAGAGCAGATGTTGGAGTCAGGCAAAGGAGTTGAGAAATAATTCTAAAAAGCAGTTGATTTGCGTTTGAGCTAGTGTTGAATCCTGCTCCTCTAACAGTCTTCACCAGCTAGGCACCAATTTGTGCTCTTTCCTGCTTCTGCTGTTCTCTCCCATGCTTCTGCAGCAGGGGGTATAACCTGGAGGCAAAGTGGACAATATTCCACACTACCGTCCACCAACTAGAAGATTGAAAGCAGTTGCTACACAAGATTAAGGGCTGCCAGATGTTCAAGTGACTCTTGACAGGACATTCAGGGCTACCCAGGAGATCAGTAAGAAAAAAGCATTTTTCAAGTTCTGTGAAACAATCCTCTTTTAAGCAAGAAATTTGTCAGAATGCTTTTTATGCCTTTGCCTTTTTGACAGAACAGGAATGCAGATAGTGTAGGATAGTGGCTATTGAGTATTGTGGGATGCCAAGATTTTATATAAGACATTATGAAAACAATAAGTTTTATATTTCAACACAGAGCTTCATAGGCATTTGTTCCTCACAGGGTCTTTTTGGTTGATTTTATTGCAGTCACTTTTTCAGGTGCTGCTATTTATCAACCTCTGTGTAAGAGGAGTATGACGTTCCTCCTTAGCAGGGTTACTGGAACACATCTTAAATTTGTTGTCTTGTGTTTTGTCGTCTGGCAGTGATGTACTTGCCTCTGTCATGGCACAAAGATAACAAGAATGTCTTTGTTCAGTGTATGAGTTTTCAACCTGCCAGTTGTTAGAGTAGCTTTCTTGTAATCCTTTGTTTGTTTGTCGAGCAATTTACAGGAATACAGGCTCATCTGTACAGAGGTGCACTTGGATGTTGGTTGATACGATCTTACTGAAGTGTGCAGGGACAGATTAGAATGCTAAATATGCAGCCAGATGCAGGGGAGCATTGCTATGACTTAATTCCAGCAAGTGCACGTAGGCACTGAACAGATCTCATTACAGGTATGTGACCTTGAAGGACGATCCTGTGTGACAACTTGGGCTTCAGATAAATTATCATCTTTGGTGTGCTCAGCTGGAAGAACTGTAGCACTGTCAGATTAGAGTGCAAGCTGCTTAGCAGTGGAATCTTAGCACTGAATTCCTGATTAAAAAAAAAATAGAAGTTAGGAACTGATACTGAACGTTGCACTTGAATGATTCTCAGTAGGTAAAACACACCAGCAATCATGGGATCTTGGCTGTGAATATTCTGTGCAAGTAAAACTCTTTTAATCTCAGGATATTTTTCTTTTCCTTTCTTCCAGTCATTTGTCCAAGTGCTGCTAGTGATCACCCACCACAGAACAGGAGTGTGATGTTCTCTTCTGGCAACAGAACAGGTTTTGAGCTCTTTGAGGAATGGTGGGACAAATCACAAACGGTACCATTTTACCTGATTGCTGTTCTTCTACCCCTGCTAAATCTGAAGTCTCCATCCTTCTTTGCAAAGTTTAATGTTCTAGGTAAGCAACAGATACTATTAAAGCATTGGTTCATTGTGACTGGAGTGTACAGAAGACAGTGAAAACTACTTCATTGAGTAGAATCATAAAATCTTTCAGGTTGGAAAGGTCTGTAAGGTTATTGAATCCAACCATTAACCCCACACTGTCAAGTCCACCACTAAACCATGTCTGTAAGTGCACATTTTTAAAATACATCTAGGGATGGTGACTTGATCATTTCTCTGGACAGCCTGTTCCAGTGCTTGAAAACCCTGTCTGAAAAGAACATTTTCCAAATCTAAACATTCCCTGGCACAGCTTGGTGCCATGTCCTCTCATCCTGTCACAGGTTGCCTGAGAGAAGAGGCCAAGCCTGACCTGGCTACAGGCTCCCTTCAGGCAGTTGTAGAGAGTGATAAGGTCACCCCTGATCCTCCTTTTCTCCAGGCTAAACACCCCCAGCTCCCTCAGCTGCTCCTCACAGCACTTGTGCTCCAGACCCTTCATTAGCATAATTTCCTTTTCCTAGACACTTCCAGCATCTCAATGTCCTTCTTGACTTGAGGGGCCCAAAACTGGCAGTATTCATGTCACAGGGGCAGTCTCATTGGTGCAAAGTATAGGGGAACAATCCCTGCCCTGCTCCTGCTGGCCACATTATTGTTGATCCAGGCCAGGATGCCACTGGCTTTTTTCACCACCTGTCAGCACATTATCAGCCCATGTTCAGCTGCTGTCAACCAACACCAGGTCCTTTTCCATTAGGCAGCTTTCCAGCCACTGTTCCAGTATTCTGCTGGCAGCCCATATTGTGTCTCAAAGTGTGCTGCTGGTTGGTTTATTAACACCACAGGCTTTGTGTGCTGCTTAGATTGAATCATATGGGTAACAGGGAGTTCATTTTCCTTCTTTTTTCTTGCTTGATACTCCTGTGAAACAAATTCCATTACATCTACAACAGATTTTTCCAAATGGTTCTATGCATACTACTGTGCAGCATTTGATACATACTACCTTGGTATAGTCAGGCATACTCTCCCAACTCTGATAAACATTTCAAACCAGCAGCTTCTTCTGATCTGAAGTAATTTTCTGCCAAACAGGTGATAATTAATCACAACATCAGTCAGTCACTAGGAGCTGCTGCTGTTCTTTGTCCCAACATCCGATATTGTAGGCTCTTCTGTGCTGCAGAGGGAACAGTTGTGACTTCCTGCTTCCATGTCTCCAGGTAGAAGGCCAAGGTGGGTGGGGCTGGTAAAGTGAGTAAAGCCCGTGACGGGTGCAGCTGGTCACAGTTCAGGGGTAGAAGAGGTCTGAGGGATAGCATTGAAGCCTACAATGGAGAGGAGGAGAAACTAGATGGGGGTCAGAAGATGAAAAAGTTGGATATGCATTGTGAAGGAGGTAGAGGACAGGGATTTGAAGGTCTAGTTTCTTCATCTTTTCTATAGTGACACTTTATCAGAGCTTGGATCTGCTCTTGCTGAAACCATTAAATGAAAATACCACATAGGAACTTAGGTACTTGATAACTGCTTCTGTGCAAAAGGTGTGGGTTTTATGTAGGTAGATACAACATTAGAAATTTAAAAACCAGAGTATTAGTTACTCATTGCTTCAGTAGATATTATGTAAGTCAGAAGCTGTTTAAAATTGCCTTAATTTTTGTAAAACTTGAAGTTTATAGGACAAGAAAAAATGGAAGGCAATTTTGTGATCCTGTAATTTATCTCAGTAGAGTTTTACTTTCCTTGATACCCATGGGAACAGAAGTCATTAGGAAACTGCAGAACATTTTAGTTGATCTTCATGTACAGAACCTTTTATTTTTCCTAATTTCTTGGCTGTGCTCTGTGTAATCAAATGATAATTTCTTTAGCTGTGCAGTATACTGCTGGATGCCTCTGAACCAATGAAATGGAATACACAGAACAACTATTATAATAAAGGTTGTCCAGAGTTACAATTAACACAATGTTTTAATCAGTAGCATTGAAGATGTCATTATCATCTTCTAGCTCCCAATGTAAAGTTCACAAGTGCACTAATGTCACTTTCCATTGAGCTGTTTGGTTCAAAAAGTCAGTGACTAGATGAACATTGCAGTGGTGGAGTACTGTGATCAACATTGTGTCAGCTTAGATGAAAATCCTGGCAGTGGAAGCTGGAGCTGGTCTTTTAGTGCCTAAAGACCTTCCTACCTGCCCAGGAACAGGGGTTACCGGGTACTTCCTCTGCTGTCACCAACACCTGGAAAATATTAGACGTGCTGAAAGTTTACATTGTGTGCATGTGCATTATTTTTTCTCTCTGACCTGTAAGAGAAGTAAAAAAAAAGTTCAGACCTAGTCTTCTGTTAGGAATGAATACCAACCATAACTGTTTGTAGCTAGTAGCTAGCAGAATGGAACAGAAATGAAACCCTGCATAAATACTTTCTACTGTGTCATGGTATTTGTTTGGCTCTTGTTTTTTTTTCTAGGTACAGTTTCAGTTGTCTACTTAGTTTTTCTAGTTACAGTAAAGGCTGCTCATCTGGGAATACACTTAGAATTCAACTGGTTTACAGAGAATGAATTTTTTGTACCAGGTAAGATAGTTAAAATGCAGTAATGAAGTATATATTTGGTGAGTTTAGAGATTTTTTTTTTTCTCATTCACCTTTTAACACACCCAAAACATAAATAAAGTGAGGAAATACTGTCTGATGTTGCAAGTAGAGGAAAGATCTCGCTGGACAAAGTGGCAAGAAACCCCTTTCCCAATGATGTTCCTTAGTTACAAGAAAGTATCAATGGTGGGGAAGAGAAGTGCCTATCAGAGGAATCTTCAACATATATCTTGTGACAGAGAGCTTGCCATAGTCCTGTTTCACCTGTGTTAAGTTCTGATTGCACCAGTTTCAGATCATGCCTGCTTCAGTAGCAAATAAAAATGACAAACTGTAGACAGACTGACTGTTAAAGGTGCTTTAAGTTCCCCACACACTGTCTTGCTTGCGTGAAATAGTTCTTTCACCGTAATTTGCAAGTACAGTTTTCCTGTAATTCCAGGTCTATCTCAAGATTTAAACCATAATCTTAGTAGGTCTTCTCTTTCAAACACCCATTAGCCGTTTTTATCCCATCAGTACCCATCAGTGTGTTTTTATTTTCTTGAATGTTGTTTGATGGCTATTTGCTCTTTACAAAGTACTGTTACAAATTACTCTATGAGATCATCTGGTCATAACAAGTGGCATTTGGTATTGCTTGAACAGGTAACCTAAAGAGACCAGTTTCTTTTTTAAGAAACCTGGAATAAGAGAGCCAGAGTTAGCTCCTAGATAGTTCTCCCCCATCCTTTACAGTATGCAAAATTTTATGACCAGTTAGCTCCGGGAGCTGTGTCCTGTATGTTAGAATAGTATCACTTCTTCTGTTCTTAGAAACAAATTAGAAAAATTAATTACAGTGACACACATGGCACAGGCCGTTGAGAAGTAGAGCACCCAGTAGTTTGATTATTTGGTAAATACTCCTAGTACTGGAGGAGACTAAAAAAGCATGTAGCTAATGCATGCAAGTACAGCTACCAAGAGATTCTCAACCCTATAAGTTTGCCTTTTATTAATGAGATTGAAGTAGTGGATTGAAAATGAGCCCAGAAGTCGAGCCTAGCTTGCACTCTCAATTCTGTCAACAGCACATCATGCTGATGAGGTATTGAAGGTGCAGTGAAACAAGCTGTAGGGAAAGCTTATTCTTTCAGTTTGGATAAGCCCTCTATTAGTTGCCTTGGGTGTATTTACTTTACTTATTTCATAGCACTTTACAGAAGTCTGCTTTAAATATGTTTGTATAGAGCTCTCTCTGGTTTGTTCTGTAAGGGTTTGTGAATTTCTGAAGAGTGTTGTGCTGTACTCCTGGATGCTTCTCAGAAGCTGAGCTATCTGTCTCTAATTGCTGTTAGCACATTCTTAGATAATACCAGATAAGATGGTGCTTTAATGATGTTGCTTATTGGTGAATTCCTAGACCATTTGCAGTACTTCCAGAACCACCATCCTGTGAACATCTTTTGAGTATTAAAGGAAGCAGAACAATGCTATTCCCATGGCGACAAGAAGGAAATTTTTTGCATACATGCTGTGAAGCATGATAAGAAATTGGTCTGCCTTTCTTTATGCCTTGGCTTCTAAGCAGAACCTCTTAAATATCTACAGATGTAATTTTTCTTCTGGTAGCATAAGTGACTTATTAATAACTAAATTTACCCTGCTCACAGGGTAAATGATTCCTTCCCTCCATCTCCCTCTTCAGGAATCCATAGGTATGCAGCCTCACTGCTGTTAATTCCAATTTTACAAATGATTTCCAGTTAAACTGTTGAGGAGCAGAAAACCTTTTATGTGTCAATCTTAAATTAACCTAGTAATCACTGATGGTTGGGGTCTATCAGAGAAGCCTTGCTGGAAAGTGTATTCTGTAGTAACTACTGCCTTCATGCACTTCGTACTTCCTGATTAAATATCTGCATTGGCTGTGGTCAAAGATGAGATAGATTGTCCCATTTCAAGGTGGAATTTCATGAGTTTGCCAGTACCCTTGAGAGCACTGTATGTCATCTGCATTTTGGCATCACTTGTCTCAAAGAAGTAATTTAAAAACACTTTTTTTTTTTTCTTCATTTAGAGTTTAGAATTCTGTTCCCTCAGCTCACAGGGGTTCTAACACTTGCCTTCTTCATCCACAATTGTGTCATCACACTTCTTCAGAATAACAGGAATCAAGAAAATAATGTAAGTAACTTCACAAGACTGATTTATAGCTAGATTGCAAGACAACTGTAATTTTTTCCTGTGATTTAATAAGAAAAACATTACACCTTCTTTTCCTTGCTATTAGGGAGTAACAGATAAATTACAAATTCATTCACACAAAATCCCTGAGGAATGCCCTGAACTTACTTTTGGTCAAGCTGGTACTAGATGGCCAAATTGCACACAAGAGGCAGATGACAATGTTGTAAGACTGAATGAAGACTGACCAATTTTAGAATAAAAAATGGTGGAAAAATGTTTGGTACAGGACTGATTTTAGCAGAATCCTGAACAGTAGTTTTGGGGTCTAGGTAATACCTTTTCTCAAAGATCCTTCAGCAGTTTTGTCTCACAATCCTAGTCAAAGTCTGTAGAGAAACTTGGCACAATTTAGGAAATCCTGCAAGTTGAAGCCTGAATCAGGAGGCTTTGTGATAAATATAGTCCTTGGATTGGTGCCTTGCCCTTGGAAAGGCTAAACATGGCTCCTCCAGATGAACTGCATTCTTTGTTAATATCTTCCCATTATAAAATATCAAGTGGAGTAAACACGATACACAGAGTCTGAGAGTAACTTTTATTGTAATTATTACTTTATTTTTTCCTCTCTATTTCCAAGGATTCTTGTCAAACTTCATTAAAATGTTAGCTGCAAAGGTACCTGCAGTAACAAAAAGATTTTTAAATACTAGCTGTATGGAAAACCATAGAATCCCAGAATGTTTGAGATTGTAAGGAACCTCTGGATGTGATCTTGTCCCCCTACTCAATCAGTACCATGAAGAGCCAGATGCCTATACAACACATCAGATAGAATATAGATTTGATTATTTGACAGTGAAGTGCAGATTATGTACCAATGGAATGACAGGACCTCTTAGGCTTTAGAAGTCTGCATAGTTACTTCCTTGTACCTGTGAATCAAGACCACTTTGTGAATGACCCTATTTACAAGCCATGAATTCTCCTCCAGGAAGATTTCTGGGGGCTTACGGGCTTCTCAGAAGTTAGTTTAACAGCTGGAGGTCTGGACAAAGAAAGCTAAGTAAACTTTTTCTCAATTTCCTTAAGAAATTCTTATGTTGTGGAGAAGGGCAAGATTTCTCTTTAGCTGTGGCTTTCAAATTCTAAAGGCTAGATCTGCAGCAGTCAGCTCTATATGCAGAGGAGGCCTAATACCCTCATTCCATCTTCAAGGTTTTCCTGTGTATTTTCCCCCTCCATTTAGATCAGAGCAAGCAATCAGATGCAAAGAGCAGCACCTGGAGTGTTCTCCAGCTTGCTTCTCCTGTGTGAAGGAGGAAGAAACTGCTGGCTGCATTTGAATCAGCTTTTCTAATACTCTCCCTGGAGCTTAAGTTGAATTTCCAAGTCAGCCCTAGCATGGATCTCAAGCCTTTGACAAAACTCTGCATTCCAGAAGAATGTTCAGATTGCTCAGAAAGGACACCTTTGAAGTATGGCAGGAAAGATTTTTAATGGGAAAACAAATCTCTGTGTAGTTCTTGTAGTAGTTTTATTTGGCTGGAAGTTTTTTTTCCTGTTGTACAGGAGCCTTTCACCTAGGTCTCAAAAGTGCTTTGCAAATGTTAATGAAGTACCTATGCTCTTGAAGAGCTGTTTTGTGATTATGTCCTTGGGCTAAGTGGGAGATTTCCATATGTTTAGGGGTCTTACCCTCTGTCATAAGTCATGGGGGTTTTTTCCCATACTTTTACAAGATGCTTTCTCCTCTCAATATCTGATGGGGTGATACTGATGTAACTCCATGGATAAAAACTTCACTGTTTTATTAATCAACCTGTTAACATGTCACTTCCTTCAGTGTCCTATGAAAAGGCAGAACTTGGCAAACTGGAAAAGCACTGTTTTAGTCTTGAACAAATCTTGCTGAAACTAGTGGTCGTAGAACAACTCTTTGGGGAGGTGGAAAAAAGTAAGACAAACAATAACATTCCACTTATGGACTCAGAAATTCAAAACAATAGCAGCTTCCATTCTGGTCACAGGCGTGTATCACAGCCCAAAGCTAAAACACACATGGGGGAGGATTTCTCTGGCTGCTATTCCTGTACAGTGGTATGGGTGTGAGAAGAGCAGTGCACTAGAGTAAGCCACAAGTCAGGAGCACAGCCTGGAGATGCCCTGTGAGCAGGATTTTAGTCTGCAGTTCAGAATTCAGCTTCCTGGTCCTATCTCCCACTGCTGCTGCTTCCTTGTATTTATCAGCATAAGTTTTTGTACAGTGCTCAGTCATACGGTTTGAAAAGAAATTGCATAGGAAGCATAACCCAGACACAAAAATGAGTTTAGCTGTGGGTTTTGGTTGGTTTTTTCCTGATTCATGTCTGTGATCAGTTTCCCAGAGCAACAGGACAGATGCTACACAAGCCCACCATGGTCAGCAGGCATGAATACACTAGGGCTGTCTCCTAACAGTGTACCTGGAAGAAAGGCTGTGAGTGGGCAGATGTTTTTTGTCTGGGTATGAACTGCAGAAGGCATGGAGTTGTAATTGGTACTTACTTTGTGCAGTATTTAAACATTTTATTCCCTGTAAACAGAGTGAGCTTCCGTTGATGCTGCCATCCCATTGGTTTCTCTTTCCAGACAAAAGTATGCACAATGTCATCCATCCTAGTAAAGTATTTTTTTTTGTCACCCAATTAAGTGGTACCACTTACCCTTGATGCATGAACAGGTGAAGTCTACTTTTATCATATAGATCAAAGTCCTGTTGAGATATTACAGAGACAGCATCTCTCTTGAAAAGAGATTAATCTGAAATGGGATGATCAAAATATATTTCAAGTGTGGTCATCATTGCTAAGCACTGATACAGGCTTCTCCATCCAAGAAGCAATCCCACAAACTAGCCCTCACTGATACTGAGGAAGGAAGTGAACTGTTTTCTCTATGGCATTCAACAGACAAATCAAGGCCTGGAAGTAGCCTTTTCTTTGCATGACCACATAAGAAATGTCCATGGAGCCACAGAACCTTCTCAGTGCCATGTCAAATTCCTTGCTGCAGGTCTGGCCAGCACCTGAGTACTGACAGTGTGGTGCTGTACTGACCATACACTGGTCTCTGGGTGTGATACAATGTCTTTCATGTGTGATACAACGTATTTTCAGGGTTGTCTTTATTAGCTCCACCTGATTTATCAGAGTTACCCTTTGTTGGGAGGCTGATTTCTTCCATTGTTCTACTGCTGCTGCCAGCCTTGATCACTCAATTGTCTCTTCTTCCAGCGGCACTTCTAACACTTTGTGGATCTGACCAGGAGAGCTCCTTGTCAGCAGCTAACAAATGTTCTCCAAGCTCTGTCTGAAAAATCTACCTGTTACTTCAGGTGTATTTGACAAGGGTTTGGCAGGTGTCAGGCTGTGATTCTTAAGGATTGTGACCTGCATGTTACCTTAAATACTTACTTTGAGACTTCCACCATGATTCTGCAAATACTTTCTGCTTCCAACATTGTTTTTTTACAAGTTTAAACTGTGGCTGTAAGAATTGCTATATTCTTATGCTTACATAGCTTTCACCACAGTGATGTCCAATTTGAATGGAAATGCCTTGAGTATCAAATTTAAAATAAAAAAGTGTAGTTACTGCTCTTACTTGAAATAATTATTTTATCTCTCCCCATGTGTCCTTTGATTTTATCTGGAATTATGCTATCTAAACAGTACGGCCAAGGTCTTTAGGGAGTGAACCCAGTCTCTTGAGGAATAGTGAACGTTAATCAAAAGATGTTCCTGTTATGTAAACACATGGTGCTTTACAAAGATCTTAAAACAGCAGCATATGTTTGGAAGGGAGCTGATGAATGTTTGAGAAAAGAGTAAATCCAGGTTTTCAAGTTGCCTGTTTCTTTTTTCGTAGCTTATTGAAATCAAAATTTGGGTACTCTTGGTAGGGTGACAGCATCTGGAGAAAATAGTCTATTGTGTTACATGCTATGAAAATAAATCATCAAAATTATCTCAGCACTTAGTTTCAGTGCAGATTAAAGCGTACATCCTTAAGAACTCTAGAAACATGGACTAGTTAGTACTGGTGCTAGTACCTGCTGGAGGTAATAGCACACCAGCTGTCTATGATTTTTCATGTCCAAAGGAAGCAGTAAGAATTTTATTTCAGATGTCTTGCCCTCACAATTGCATGCACTTGTCACAGCAAAAATAGTTTTACAGTTGGTTCTAGACCTTATGTGCAGGCAGAGTACAAATAACAACTCTAAGTTACTATACTGTTTTTATGCATTAGGACTACACCTAAAATACCAGATTTAAAGCAGGTTTTGGTAGATAATGTGCATTAAGAAGGTCTTGGGTACAGTTTGTTCAAGTCCTGTCCTCAAGAGATGAGAATCTGTATCTCTTTGCAAAACCATCTTCCTGTGTCTCTGAGTCCTGGAAGTTACTGACAAATACCTGTAAGAAATTTGGATGCTCTTATTTAGTATTCTTAAAATCAGGTCTTACCCTTGTAGGGGGGGTGGACACTGGTCCTTTTGAAGAGGTAGATGTTACATAAAAACCTGTACAGTTCTCATGTTACGAGGAGAAATTCTGCATGTAATTTAAAGAAAAGGCTACTGCTCAGCTTCTGATGAAAGTTGATAGTCCATACCCTATGGCCAGTGTGAGGGGAGTGGAGTGCAGGGAGTCATCTTCCTTGTGTGTTTAACTGGTCAGCGGGAAGAGGAGGTTGCAGCCAGAAATGTGCAGCTTCTGGGAGCTCAAAGGCCACCCTGGAATGTGTTCAAAGCACACTGATGCTTTTTTCACATCAGCCTGTATTAGGCATGTAGTATTCCTCATCAGAGAGCAATCTTCTACCCCAAAAACAGTGGCAAAATGAATAGGAGAATCCGTGATTTTTACCAAAAACTGACTTCCATCTGAATTTCTTTCAAAACTCATAAATCTAGCATTTTATACTTTCTTCAGGGATTGCCTTGCCCTTGGCAGAGCTTGGAGTGGTATAGGATACACTTCTGTCAACAAGATAGTGTGAAGAAGCACTTAGGGAAACATTTCCATGCACATATGTGAGGAAGCTTTGCTCATGTTCAGTGAGCTGGCTGCAGGTGATAATTATCACCCTGGTCTGGAAACCAGTATAATCCTAATAATTTGGTGTTATGCCTGAGCTTGTAAGACTTGCTTCTCAGTCTTAGGAAAACAGGGTCATGTATTGAAACATTAGTAGTAATACTTTAAGAAGCTGATGATTAGCAGCAGCTGAACAAATGGTTTGCTGTAAGGTGATGAGTGTTTTGTACTGTTACATAAGCTTATACAGAATTTAGTTAGCTAATAACCAGAAACAAATGGTCTCCCTCTTTATTTCCAAAGGAAGAAATTTATGTAGAAGAGTAACTCACCAAGTACATTGCTGTGAGATCAGTCTGATGTATATGTGGATCCTCTAGTTTCATAAAGTACTTAATTAGTTTTGCCAGCTATTTTCCTGTAAGAAATGTGTAATTATTTTTGTGTAGTGGAAAACACTTGTATATATTATATGTTTTATACAGATAGCCAAAATTTTTAGAACCAAACATTGAAGTTTAGGTTTAAGTCCATACTTAAGTGTATGTAGTGTATTTAAGTGTGGATTTATGACCCTAACTTCAACACTCTTTCTTTAAAACCTTTGATTAAATTCCTTTATATTATATCTGCAGTTGGGTAGACTGATGTCTTTGGTTGCAAGATTTTATTCATGACAATAAATTTAATGTAGGGCATTGCTGGGCTTTCTGTCTTAGACAGATGTGTCTGTGTCCCAAGGGTCTTAGTAGGAATAGGTGAATGTAAGAAAGTTGAAGGGGTTTCTTGTTTGTTTTAATAACTAGTGTATGTTTATGCATCAAGAATTACATGATACATTTATTGGCATATCTTTTTCATGGTGCCTTTTTGGTAGAGAGATATGTAATACTTGTCCAGCTCCACTTTGGGGTATCTCCTTGAAGCTTTCTGATCTGATCAGAATGAGGTCTGAAGTCTCTATTCAAGTAGTAGGAAGTAAAAATAAAAATGTACAAGTGATAGTAGTAAATATAAAAAAGTAATGCATATAAAAGTAACAATAATACATGAAATAGAAATCTTCTCATGAGGTTTTTATTTCATCTGGTTTTGTGTGTAAGTGCTGGCCAAAATAAAATGTTGTTTTTCCTCAGGTGAGAGACCTCTCTATTGCATACTTCCTGGTTGGACTAACATATCTCTATGTTGGAGTGATAATTTTTGCATCTTTCCCTTCTCCACCATTATCCAAAGAATGTATTGAACAGGTGAGATATTTTACTGCAGTATGAATTTCATGGAATCACAAAATGGGTTTTTTGGAGGGAATCACAGTGGGTCGTCTGGTCCAACCTCCCTGCTCAAGCAGGGCCATCCCAGAGCATATGGCACAGATGGTTCTGGAATGTCTTCAGCAAAGGAGACCCCCAGAATTTCTGTGGATGATTTGTTCCAGTGCACAGTCACTGACGTTGTGAAGTTCTTTGTGTTCAGCTGGAGCTTCCTGTGCATCAGTTTCTGTCCATTGCCTCTTTTCCTATTGCTTGGCACCACCAAGAAGAGCCAGATCTATCCTCTTGGCATCCTCCTTTCAGATACCTGTATACATTGATGAGGTGCAGTAGGAACAGGCTCCCTCAGCCTTTCCTTGTAAGAGAGATGCTCCAGTCCCTTCCTCATCTTTGTAGCCCTGAGCTGGACCCACTCCAGGAGCTCCATGTCTTTATTGTACTGAGGAGCCCAGAACTGGACACAGCACTCCAGATGTGCCTCACCAGGGCTGAGTATAGGGGCAGGATCACCTAATAGGAGAATGTGAATCCATCTGCCTACTAAAAAGTCAGGTGGCCCTTCCACAGCCTGGATTATTTGAGGATGTTCAGAAGATCAGAATGTAATTCCTTATGTAGTACTAACATTGACATCAGCCTAGTAATATCCAAAAATTCGTTGTTATTTGGTGTCAAGGTAAAGAGGGAGAGGATTTTTCATGTTATGGAGTTAATTTAGCAATTGTAGTTTGGATTTTATCCCATTCTTTCTGGCATACAGATATTAAAAACCAGCAGATACATGTAAATAAGCCACCACCGATGTGTAACATTACTTATATGTTTAGAATTTTCTAGATAACTTTCCCAGTGATGACATAATGTCATTTGTTGCAAGAATATTCCTGCTGTTCCAAATGATGACTGTATACCCACTGTTGGGCTATCTGGCACGAGTTCAGCTGTTAAGACAGTTTTTTGGAAATGCTTACCCAAGGTAAGAAGTCTGTTTCTTGACAATAGTTTGGCACACTTTGGTTAACTGGCCTTCTGTTGTCAGAAATCTGTTTTTTGGGGATTTTCTTTCTATATTAGGTACATTTCATAAGCTAGTTTCACAGAGTTTTTAGAGTCAGGATGAATAGGCATGCAAAATAAAGTTGCCTGAAAATGAGAACTGCTACAGTTTGCCAGAGCAGAATAACGGGAGTGGGGGGTGTCTTTAGTTTAGCTCTTCATTTTATCAGTAAATAGGAATTTTGTCAACACAGTCCCTTTGTGTAATGCAATTATATGGCAAAAGAAAAGTAGTACAGGAAAAGAAATTGTTTAGTCCAGAACCATTTCATCTAGCAATCCTTAAGCTGTGAAAAACGTATACTCCAGATACTATCCTTTCAGTATGCCATCTTTGTTTTGATTCTGCATGATTAGTAATCATCCATCTGTTTTTAAACAGAGTGAATAGCTAAGTGAGTTGTTAGTTGTGCTATCTGGGCTGCTGCTATGCTTATAAAAATAGCTTTTCACATGCTAATTTCAGAGATGAGCCACACCCTTGCATTTGTACAGTAACTGTACTCCAGGGAAGAGCTGATGCAGATTTCAGTTTTAGTTTGTTTTTTTAAATAAAACCTAGGACATTTATATTTGGAGTACTGGAGCACTGAATTTATCACAGCTGAGAAGTTGCCATTTATCTCCAAGTTTCTTATTTTGTATTGTGAATTACTGTTGATGGAGGAAAGGAGAAAAAAAATCCTCTCAGGAAGGAATGTGTATTTCCTTTGTGGCATCAGCAGTTCAGGTCTGCAGAGATGTTGTTCCAAGTTTCTTCTGAGTCCTAAAATAGGTATGAGAAGTTCTAGAAACTGGATGCCTAAAATTAGGCAGTGAAATAAGTGGCTGCTTTTTTTTAACTCTGAATTGTGTGCAGTTCAACGTTGAGATTTTTAGGAACTGCTTCAAGTTACTGTTGGAAACAAGGCCATTTATTTAAGTGCTAAAGATGGATTTCACAGTCACTGGGAAATAATCTTGTCCTTTATATTATGTGGATTTGTCTTTTCCTACCTCCTCCCTCTAGTTACTCTGACCAGAATGGTTTTCATTTCCCTCGTGGCCTCTCCTAGAACCTACAGCTTTATGCCAGTCTTCTCTCAGGTTAATTCCAGCTTGCTGTTTTAAGCCTTCATGGTATGACGAATTTGATGATGCAGATACTTGCTTGATTCTTGCCTCCAGGATGTCCTGTGGGTAGCTTCATTCATTTTTAATTTCTTTTTTTTTTTAAGACTCCTTGTAGTGAAGTATTTAAAGCTTCTGAGAAATCAAAAATTGTTTCTAGGAAGCCATATAAGTCTCTCCAACCTGTAGTGATAAAGTAGTGTCATATTCTGGCTGTCTCTCGGTAGCTAGCATCTGAGGTGTCTCAATTATGGCGCAGAAATCCCTCAGTTAACTTTCAGGCTCTGGTTTCTGTGCATTTACAAGGTCAGCCCTTGTTTTATTCTATGCAGTGAAGACCTACTGAAGGCTGGTAGCAAGCAAAGGACGTGTCTTTGGGAGGATAGTAAAGGTTTACTGCCTGGTTGTGAAATGTGTCTTCATGACTGGTTCTCGCCAGTCCCCTAAACCAACAAATCTCCTTTAGTAGCACTTTATCACCTCTCTAGGAGAAAACTTCAGTATTTTTGGTTTTTCCCAGAGCTGCTTTTGTAGGGAAATGTTTTGCATGAAGATGTTGCTCTTACTGACATAGGCTGATGTCTTACTGGAGAGCTCGTTGATTAACTCTGAAGAACCTGCCTGGAAATATTAAGTTCTGTGGCTTTTTTGTAGAAAAATGAGCACTCTGCTAATAGTTGAATATACTTGGCTTCTTTTCTCAAAATCCTCATTAAACAGGGCTAACAGCTCTTGGGCAATAAGAATATTGACCTGCAGAAATTCATGCTTTACCTCTTAGATATCTGTATAAGGTGAATATATGGAGGTGAATATCCTGGGTCACATGTCTGGAGAGAATTTTTGTGTGAGTAATGAACCCAAGGGATGTAAAAGGAGGAAAAGAACAGGATCTCTGTTGGCAACCTAGCCTCATTTAACCCTGTGATTTTATATGTTAAAGCACGTAATCTTTGCATAGGTGCCTCTTTCTTCTATTCAGTTTTCTTTGCAGCTGAGAGGAATGTTATAAATCTGCCTTCTGGGTATAATTGTCCAAACAAAACCAACAAAAAGAACAGAATCTAACAGAAACACCCTCTCCTTTGGTCCAAGTTTCCATTAGATATTTTCCCATCTTCATTTTTAAGCTGTTGGTTGCTTCACATGGAAGCTCACTGATTTTAAAAGCCAGGCTTCTTCACATCAGCAGTTATTTGCAGGTATGGTTACCTTCCACTGCTGTGGATGGGGTTAACAGACAGCCATTAAGTGATTAAATGGAGTACTTAGAGTTCTGGATAGATGCGATTTAAAGCAAATAGCTTGATCTAGCACATGTTTACAGGGCTACCAGGTAGTTTTTATTTCTTGGGAGTGGTTGTATTGCTCAGATCAATTTAATTCTCTGGGTTTTACCCCTTTTTATTTGTCTGTCACTGGTTATAATAAAACACCAAGATATTAGTTTGCTGTTTTGCAGTTTGCAGTCTTGATTTTTGAACTAATCAAAGGCAAATTCTACCAAAAGCAGCATCATGGTTCATATTTTATTTTGTTCTGGTAAACCATGGATCATAAATGGATTATCATGAAAAACTAGATACTCATCTTCAAAGGAGCTTTTATTGTCTGAAGACTTGATTTTCATCTCTTTTGTCCAGTGCTTTTTAGATGCGCTATTTTTCTATGAACAGCTCTTTGTTCTGTGTACCTATAGTGTATCCTACTAACCCATAGTCTTGAGTGATGAAGCAGCTCAGCCTCTCCAAACTTAAAAGCTTAAACAGACAATATATAACTTTTCTTTTCCCAGGTTTCCCAGTAGAGGTAAGCTGAACAGTGGAAACTTGCTTATCTGAAAAGAAATGAGTCTTGTCTTCCAATAGTAATGAGGAGAGTAAAAGCATCCTTGATTCCAAGAAGGAGGATTCTCCTTGCTCTTACGTATAATTATCATTCTCCTGTGTCTCTGTGTAGCTTAAAATATATGTGCAGATATCGTAGACACATGAGTTTTCTTACAGACATCATTACATAGAATCATGGAGTTGTTTGGATTGGAAAGGAGACTTTGAAGATTATTTAGTCCCAACCCCCTGCCATGGGCAGGGACAGCTTTGACTAGACCAGCTTGCTCAGACCCCCCATCCATACTGGCCTCAAACACTTCCAGAGGTGGGGCATCCACAGCTTGCCTGGGAAACCTGTTCCAGATCAGATCACCCTCACAGTAGAGTTTCTTCCATATATTTAACCTAAATCTCCCCCTTTTAGTGTGTGCCCATTCCTCCTTGCCCTGTCACTCCAGTTCCTGTCAGAGAGTCCCTCTCCAGCTTCCCTGTGGGCCCTTCAGATACCAGAAGGTGTCTGTGAGGTCCCCACAGCCTTCTCTTCTCCAGGCTGAACAGCCCCAACTCGCTCAGCCTATCCTCACAGGGAGGTGCTCCAGTCCCCTCAGCAACCTGCTGGCCCTCCTCTGCCTTGCTCTAACAACTCCTTGTCCTCCTGCTGGGGACCCCAGAGCTGGATGCCGTGCTCCAGGTGGGGTCTCAGCAGAGCAGAGGAGCAGAATCCCCTCCCTCAATCTGCTGGCCAATGCTGCTTTGGATGCAGCCCAGGATTTCCTTGTGAAAAAGGACTGTGGGCTCATGGTGAGTTTTTCACCAGCCACCACCCCCAGGTCCTTCCTCACAGGGCTGCTCTCAATCACTTCTCTGCCCAGCCTGTGGGTGTGGCTGGGATTGCTGCAATGCAGGTGTAGGACCTTGCACTCAGCCTTGCTGAACTCCCTGAGGTTTGCATGGTCCCACCTCTCAAGCCAGTCCAGGTCCCTGGGGATGCCATCCCTTCCCATCAGCATGTCCACTGCATCATACACAGCCTGATGCTGAGGGTGCACTCCATCAATAAATCCTTCAGCCTTTCTCTAATTCCTAGAAAAGGTTTAGAAATGAGAGAAAACATCTTAATTCCTTCTTTTATTTGCAAAATGTATGCTAGTATACAGATTACAACAGAGAAAATTATGTACTGGGACAAAACCCAAGGAACTTTTCATTCTCTCTGCTCTCCCTGAGTTAAGTAAGGCCAAAATTTTGTGTGTTGGGTAATTGCTTTCTTTACTAAAATGAGATATGTTTGTAATGGTGTCATTTAACAGCTGATTTAGGGCCAGATGCATGTGCTTTATCTGCTGTTTCTTATTTGACTCTGGATCTTCTTATATGTACAGAAAGCCAATTTTTTGGTTGTTATTATTAGCTCTTGGTTAAAGTGATATTTGTGGCAGAGATTCCCTTGATTAATTATATGGTGTGTATAAAGTGCTATATACAGTCATCTGATAATTTTTTAAAACTTTCTGACATATTTTCTGTTCTGAGGGGTTAAATGAGCTGACAGACAAAAATCACTTATCTTTCCTTAATGATTGTCCTCCCTTTACTCCATGGTAGCCCAGCAGACCTGCCAGTTCTCCCACAGATATATGTCTTCTGATGTAGTGAAATACATTTCTTCTGTTTGCATGCACATTTGCTTGTCTGCTCTTCATCTAACTTCTGTCTAGCTTCTTAAAGGCTGTGATTCATTGTCTTTTTACCAATGTCACTTGAGTGAGATTTCCAGGAGGAAAACTTGTTTTTAGATACAGAAACCTGTCAAAAATCTTTACTTGGATGATCCTTATTTTTCTTCTTTCCTTGCTTTCCAGTTTCCCTTATGGTGTGTGTTCATCCTGTGACTCCGTGCTGAGTTCAGAACTTCTGAGAGAACTTAAAACTAGAGGGATTTAAAATCAGTTTCTGTCGTTAGATTTCCCCTGTGCTAGGGTTTGGTTTCACTGTTTTTGACATGATTCTTACTTTGAGGATGCCAAAGTTAATTAGATATATATGATCACTACTGTTCAGTGACTTAAGTGTAGCTGCCACTTCCACAGGAGAGAACTTGATGGAGTAAGTCCTTTAAAGATCTTCTGTCTTAGAAGGTTGTTTCTCCACTCTGTCAATGTGAAAGGTTAACCTTGACAGGAGAGAAAAAAGAAAGACTTAGGGTCAAGCTTGCTTTTCTTTTTTTCTTTTTTCTTTTTTTTTTTTTTTTTTCTCCTCTCTTTTATCATATTTGTGGGATTGCAGGATTTTGCAGGTGAGCAGTGATTCCGTTTATAGAAAGGAGCTAGCATCTTCATCTGCCCAGCTGGGTATGTAGACTGAGGACAGAATACAAAAGACCTGCCATGGGTGTGCCTCCTTTGTGAATTACAGCCTCCTTCAGGCAACCCAGCCTGTGCCTCAGAGCAGTAGCCCTAACCAGGCAGACAGTCCAGCCCTGGCATGGGCCACCCAACTCTGCTGCCATGAGGAAGAAAACACTTAGAAAACACCTGTACGTGACCAGGGTGATTAAGCAAAAATAGGTCAAATATTTTCTAAATACTTTCCTTTGTATAATTGTAATAGGCAGTGGTATGGTTATGTCCCCTGCCACCAAATCCTGTTTTCCTGACTGTCCTTTTGCAATGTGTGGTGAGCATTAATTTTACTATAAGCCTGTGTCAGGTTTAAACTGAGCAATTCAGAACTTGTTAAAATGTCACAGGCTATGAGAAATGCTTCTCCTGTCTGGAACACACCTGCAAGGAACTCTGGACTCTAAGGAAAAGTACTGTCTCAAATAATGTAGCTACCAGTAGCTCTAGGTATCAGATTTTACTTTATTCAGAAGGGTAGGGTTTTTTTCCTAAATGGTAATGCCTTTCTCCCCATCAAGATCAAGACTTTTTCCCCATCCTGCAGATGAGCTGAGCTGAGCTGTGACTATCTGCCTAGGTTAAAGAAAGGGTTTGCAGGTTAGATACCTCTTGTCCAACGTCATGGTTACAGCTCAGGATGTTTCAAAAGACAGAGAAAGGAGCAAGGACATTCCAGGGGAGGAATGCAGTGCAGTCTTTGACATTGAAACAGATAGCCTTTTCAGACCTTCTGATTCTGGTATTGTTTCTGAGGAATCTAATTTTAACAATGAAAACTGCAAATCACTACTCTACAAGTACTGAGTTGCTTTGGAGGCTTCAGCATTTGAGGGCCATTGCTTTCAACTGACCAGAACACATTGTCCCCACCTCAACACAATAATCCTGATCAAGAAATTGAAAAATGTTTCATTTCACATCAAACATACAGACTGTTTACTTTCAAAATCTAAAAGAATCTGGAATTTTTTTATTTTTTTTTGAAGCAGCTTTAAACAACAAAATCATGTCTTCAGAGCATACCAGAATAAAATATTTCAGAGATTTTTCAGTCTTTCTGCTAAAATACTCCAGGCTGACACAAATTTGCAAAACATTTTTTAATTAGTAAGCCTGCACTGGTTTTAGTACCTCTTTTAGTCCCTAAAAAAAAAAAATCTCAGCAAAATAAGAATGGAAGAAGTGCTGTCATTTTCTGGACCCATGAACTTTCTGCTTCAATTGTGTGATAGTAAGATTTGTGATCCGCCACCTGTGGGGAGAGAGGAAGTTGTTTTTAATGGAAGACATTTTTTTTGTGAACGGGTTAATTAACTGTCTTTCCTTAGCAGCATTAGAGAAGGTGTACACATTGAGTCCCTAAGAAGTCTGATTCTTGGGAATTTATTTTTTGTTCACATGGTCTTATCAGATTTATATCTAATTAAGGTTTTTTTAAACTTAAACAGCTGCTGTAGTCTTACTGCAATTGTTGGTCTCTAAGGTCCCTCTTGTATGACTCTTAGAATGTCGTGTACAAAATTAAAGATATTTTTCTGTCTTCTTGAAATCAATTTTAAAGATTGAAGGTTAAAAACAGTCTGTAACTTACATTATTCCTTTGTGTTTTAATTGCCTTCATTTCCTTGAACTTTAATGAGACTATTCTGTATCTCTAATCTTTCTTCCTAGCTTGGAAAGCAGCAAGTTTCAGCCATAGCCATGGAAGCTGTCACTTTTTAAAAGTTTGCTAGTTAGTTACATCCTCCATAATACACATACTTTCTACAGTGAAGAAAAAGTTAGCCTTGGCTTACAGGTTTTGTATATTTTAGGAAATCATATCCTCCAGAAGAATAAACAAAGCCTGTAAGTGTATGTATGTTTCCTCTGTGAGAATTCTTTTTTCCCTTCATAGAAACAGCTGTGTGACCAAAATATCACAGGTTTTTATTATATTTCCTGACCTTACCTTATGCTAAAATATGCCAGCATTTCATATTCTTGAAAGAAAAGTGATACTTTCCTGAGTCTCAGCTCTGTGCATAACTGCACTGAATTTGTCTCATGCAGTAAAAGCTGTTTTTGCAGAACATAAAATCTCTGTTTTTCTCATCCTTAATGCAAAAGGAAAGCAACATTAAATTATTTGTAAAAACAAATTCAACAAAAAAATTCAGCTTAAATAGAGCAGAAGCAAGGAAGTTCATTACAGTTCATATACTGTAAGACATCCAGCACTGTAAATGTTTGTCCCCTATCAAAATGCAGTAGAGTTCAAATTGTGAGGTTTTATTTCCCCCCTAAGAGTGTTTGCAGTGTTTTCCACTTGACACATCGTTGCCTTTCTTCTGGTTTCCATTAGATCACTTTGAGCAATTCAGATCATTCTGTGAACAAGCTAATTCTTTTGTGTGGGAATTAAGTTATACAATATTGTTTTTTGGTATTTCAATATCCATCTGAAATGCTTGAGTGCTGAATACCACATATGATGTTTTTTATAAGAATTGCCAAATTACACATTCCTTAAGAATATTTTGAGTCAAAATACTAGATATTTAGAAATTAGCACTCTGAATATTCAGTAGATTACATGTTTGCTGTTAAATTAATTAGCTTTAATATAGTGAGTCACGCAAATGAAAGCACCATCCATGTACCAGTTAAATGTTAGAGTAAATGATGGCCAGTGGTGGTATTTTGTAATAAATATAACAGATTTTAACACTCTTTCCTCACTTTCCCGTAGCCTTTTCCACGTGCTTGTCCTGAACCTAGCCATTGTAGGAGCTGGAGTAGCAATGGCAAGATTTTATCCAAATATAGGAGGTATCATAAGGTGAGTGTTGCTTTCGTTGAGCTTCCATGTGGTGTTGCTACATTTGTGTCTTGATGTTGAAAAGGAGCACTAATAATTCTACCTTTATATTTTGTGAAGTGTATGCCTTCTTAAGTTGTAAATGATGATTTGGTGCATAAACAATCAGCTTGCAAAGCTCTGACATCTGTTATTGTGCCTCTGGGTCTGAGGTGGTTGAGTATTGCTGGAGCTGCATCTGAGGAGCTTTTACTCTACTCATAAAAGAGTATGGTGCCAGAAGAAAAGTTGCTTTAGTTACTGTGTTCTTTTCTCAGGTTTCTGTTTTATATTAAGACAATTTGAACCTGGTTTGAAGGTGCATAATAAAAAAACCCAAGAAAGTAAATATCTTTAAAAGGAGAAGTGGCATCGAAGTTGTGCTTCTAAATTGTATCTTAAATTTCCTATGTTGATAAAAAGATAGGATTTCTATAATTAGAAAATATTAGAGGAAATAATAAGTAGTCTTATTTTACTATGTTTGACACCAACATATTTGTAAGCATTGTCATTTATTCTTGGTTTGCATCTTTCCTAAAGCAACCAGGAGAGGGAGGTGTATTTAAAAATACAGAAATCTCCAGTTATAAAACCAGAATGACAGGTTTGGGTCTGACCAAAATAGCAAAATAACTTACTTTTTCTCAGTGGCTGATCTTTGAGGGTTTTCCTTATTTCTTCTTTTTCTTCTACCTCTCCTTATAGTAAAATTTTTTGTATTCCTGTAATAGAGATGGTCTAGTTAATCATTGTCATCTTGACACTTAAAATGATAGAATGGACCTTACAGTTTGAAGGGGCCTTGAAGATCACCTAGTTCCAACCCCCTGGCATGGGCAAGGAACACCTTCCTCTAGACCAGGTTTCTCAGAGCCCCATCCTACCCAGCCTTGGACATTTCCAGGGACAGGCCATCTATACCTTTCCTGGCCAACCTGTTCCAATGTCTCAGCACCCTGACAGGAATGAATTTCTTCCTGATAATCTAATTTGGTTAAACATTTTGCAGTACATGTCTCTGTTTGCAAATTGGTGCTTATCTCTTCCAACATTCTAATATTCTAATCTCTTCTAATATTGTGCATACTACCCAAATATGTTGAACAGTGCATTTCCAGCAGATAAATTGTCTTTATACAGTCTAACTTGAATGTTTGCAAGTTAGACTGATCTTTCCTCTGAAAGAAATGTTCAGATGTATGAAACAAAATACATTGTTACTTAGTAACATTTGGCTGCTTAGTAGATGAAATTAATGAGAACATGTTTGTAAGCAAGGGAGAGGTTAGAAAAAGAACAGTTAAATGTTTACGTTGCTGTGGTTCATCATGTTGCCGTAAGGGCATGTTGTTCCTTTTAGGTCTGGAGAATGACTTGCTAGAAGCTCATTAAATAAATTAAAATGAGAGTTGCAGATTCAGGAACATTTCTATATATAAATGCTTTAATGTGTGTTCTCAGATCTCCGGGGTACAGTGAGGTTCTGACAGTAAAGGATGTGTGGATCCTCTGACAGCAGAGGATGCACAGTCTCTTTCTCTTAAGTGTTTACAATTTTTCCCAAAGAGAAGAGAAAGTCTGAGTAAGGGACTTGGTCCCCAACAGCATCACAGGATGTGACTGAAAACCTGAATGTCAGAGTGCAGGTACAGTCAAGAAGGGGGCTGGACAACACAGAGAGTGATAATTAAATGCTAGTGAAAGAGGTAGAGTTCAGCAAGGAACAGAAATTTATGTTTAGCAATTGCAGATAGTCAGTATTAATACAGATTGTTCATTGGTTTGGCAGGAGGAAATGACAACAAGAAATAAGAATAAATGCAAAGCATTCTTTCCTTTTTTTCTTTTTTTCTTCCCCTCTTCCCTCCCTTTCCTCAGATACTCTGGAGCAACATGTGGTCTGGCCTTCGTATTCGTGTATCCATCACTTATCTACATGATCTCCCTGCACCGTGCTGGGCAGCTGACGTGGCCTGCATTGATCATTCACATCTTTATAATCCTCCTTGGACTGGCTAATCTGATTGCACAATTCCTATTGTGAAAACTCCCCCTTCTCCCGTGGCTGTCACAAGTGGTACTGCGATATTTGGCAACAGCCTTGAGCAACACTGTGAGGCATGAGAACCGTCCCCAGTGTGAGGATCTTGAG
The DNA here is from genome assembly GCF_971803275.1 of Cyanistes caeruleus. NCBI lineage: Eukaryota > Metazoa > Chordata > Aves > Passeriformes > Paridae > Cyanistes > Cyanistes caeruleus. The sequence continues at coordinate 64,145,451 of NC_141732.1, forward strand.
AACAGCTGCACCTTTGAAACAAATTTGAAACACATCTTTTAAGTGCTTTACAGGAAACATGTCTTGCTTCTCTGAAAACACAGGTTTATGAGAAGTCAAATGGTTCAGATTCGAGCGATACAGTTCTCATTTTGTTCAAGATACATCAAAAATTAACAAAGTTTAAATATTTTAATTTTTTACAGCACATTTCTCCAAACAAAAAGCTTCCAGCCTCAAGCTGTGGAAGCCTTTCTCCAAATGAACTGTCCTTACCTTGATTAGCAGACATGCTTTCTCAGTATTGTTCAGTGGCTCTTTGAAATGCTCTTTTGTTGCAGTTATTTTCCTGATTTGTTTAGAAAAAGAAGAATTTATTGTCTTTCCTCTTTTTTTTCAGGTTAATTTATTGTCACTTGGGTCAAAATGCACTCTTAATTTTGAATACACTATTAAATTGTTTTGGCAATATTTTTCCTCTAGGAAATTCCAACATAGAGAAACAATAAACTCATGTTTCAGTGTTTTATTCAGAACCAATATATACACAAGTTATTTGTGATCTTACAATACAAAAAAGCCGGGAGGATAAAAAAAAAAATAGAACAAGACAATTAAAATTAGTATTCCAGGCTTGACCTCAGTTCAACTCTGTTACTGGGCTATTATGTGCTGTGAAGTTGTCTTGTCAGGAGTTGCATGTGGCTTTTATGGATGCATGGTGTACACAGCGTTTGTTCCTCACAGGCCTGCCCTTGTAGGGTCTTCCTCTGGTGGTCTCTCACTTCCCCACTATGTTACTCTAGACACTTTGGGTGTGAGCAGAGAGACAAAGACAGCACTCTTCAGAATCGTGGATGAAGTAAAAGAATTTAGGTTTTAAATAATTTTTAACAGAAGATGGAAGAATCTTGGAAGATTGTGTTGTGGGGCTGTTTTTTGGGTTTTTTTTTTTACTTCTTGTTTACAGATTAAGAGGGTGTACATGCATAAGCACATAGACACCTTCCTTCATCTACTTGCTGTAACTCTCTGTCTTAACCCAAAACATGCAGTAATTAGGTTGCCAGACACAAGTGGGATGTCATTTTTGTGGTTGGAGAGAGAGTAGAACCTCCTCTTTGTGCAGAATTTCAGTGCATTTAAATAATCAACAAATGTAGAATAACTGAAAGAGAGCTCTGAGCAATACTAAATTCCAAAATAAGTAAAAGAGGAAAAGCATTAGAGTGGTGCAATGTTTGTGAAGTAGGAGCTGGGAAAGATAATTATATTGCAGGGTAAGAGTTCATATTTTCATCAGAAAGACAGTGAAAAACATAACCTAGGTTATTACCATGTTTCTCTGGGAAATTGTGTGAATTTTTGTAGTAATGATGTAAATCCATTTGTTTTACTTAGGCTCCTCAAGCTGTGTAAAGGATACTCACTTTCCTAAATATCCTTTGATTTGTATGAAATAAAGATTATATGGGTTTGGAATACTATCTGCAGAATACTGTGATTATTTCAAATTGTTCTTTCCTTGTGAAACTTTCTGTGCCTTTAAATCAGAATTGGAGAATATATCCATCATCTGCTCTGTATTAGAGAGAGCTATCTGCCCCTTCCTGGTCATTTTATCCTGCATAGACTCTTACAAGAGAAGTACTTGAAAACCAAAAGGAAAGGACAAAAAGACACAGATTGCCTAGCATTGTTGGCTTATTCACATTAAGCTATTGTGCTTATTTATTATAGGTTCAGTGCTTAATTTAGGTACAAACTCTGATGAATGCAGGTAATTAAATTTGATTATATTCTTCCATGTTCCATTTGTATATGATTTTATTATTTATATCTTCATAATTGAAATGGATGGTAAAATACCACTGATTTTAGCAGAATTAAATTCTATTAGGATCTAGCAGTCAACAGAAATTCCTAAGAAAGACAGAATTCTTGGTGAAGTGTCCTAATTGCATCTTGTATCTGTCTCATTTTTCAGTTGTGCAATGTACAATGACTGAGTTAAAGTTTAGAAGGAAATTATTCCTTCTAGAACATTTTTTTAAAAAGACTGCTTCAGCTCTCTGTTACAGAGATAGATTCTTGCTGCACTGTTTATTTACACAAGCCTTTAAAAGCTTTGATTTGAATTGCAAACTGGTAAACATTAGAGTGATAGCAAATATTTCATTATACTGTCATCCCCTGAAGCACACTTTCTTATAAGAAAGTATTTTTTTAATTTTACTACATGCAGTTGAGATTTTCACAAGAATGAGAAGCAAGTCAGGGGTGTGTAAGTAGATTAGCATTTTCAGGGATTCTCATCTTAGTCAGGATTGTAAGTTAAACAATATCTTAAAATTTAATGTCCAAAACTTAATTTAAATTAATTTAACCTAAAACCTAGATCTTAAATGCTCCAAAAGACCAGAAGTAGATTGCAGTGTCTTTTTTTGTACAAGTACAAAATGTAGTTCTTTACAAACACATACTTCATCTGGAGTGCTGGCCAGCTAATTTCAGTTCCTTAGGTTCTGTGTTCCAGGATACCATTATGTGATTTCCAAAGCAAAGAAGGTAATATATGGACCCAGCAGTGTATTGTGAAATATCATTTATTACCTTCTCACAGAAGAAAAATAATTTCTGCTGGAAATACTGAATTTTGTCTTTACACTTGAACTTTGCTGAAGTAAGCCATGAGGTAAAACACTTTTGGCTTTGGGTATTGACTAAGAATGTAAGGTTTTCTTCCTAACAGTACCAGGCTCCTTGTTTGGCACCATCCCTAACTCATTTCGCTCTGTCAATCCAGCCCTCTGTATTTTGTGATAACTCAGTGATGCAAACTGACATTTTTGTTGCATGAGGTTTGAGCAGCTGCAGTCAGTCCTCTATGCTGATAACATCATGTTAAAATCCAGATCCCAAGATACATAAGGCGTTAACCCAGCATGACCTTCAGACACTGCCAAAGCATAAGTAGCCAGGGGAATTCCCAGGAAGCTCCAAGAGCAGTTGTGAACATGCCTGTGTGGTGAATTTGTGGACATGTCTGTAGGTTATTACACACTTGAGCACTGATGCCAAGGGATTAGTTTTTCAATGGGAGCATTGTGATGAACAGAATTAGTTGTATTTTCTAAAGACAATGACAGATGATAGAACTTTTAAGTCTGTCTTTTCTTACAACACAAGAAGGGCTACCTTCCCTATATGCTTGTACTAATCTCCTTCCCTACTCTGTAAAGGCCTAGCATAATTTTGTAATGTTATTGTTGCCCAGATTCTTCCTTTCAGCTTTTAGTAGTCTTCATAATTACTTCTAAGCTTACTGGCTCTCAGTTTTCCTTTGTTCTTCCAGTGTCTCAGAGCTGCATCTGTTCCTACAAATAATTTTCCCCTGTTCTGTCTGGATTGGCAATGTAATGCTAATGAATTAAATCATGTATCTCAAATGACCAGTGCAGCAAATAAGAGCATTTGGAATTCAAACATTGCATCATGTAAACAGAGGGTCTCAGGGAGGATCTTTTGTGTAACATTGCCTGTTTTCTAAGGTTCAGCCTTTCCAAGGCCTTGTGCAGAAAATATGTGAAGATAATGGTATTTGGTTGCAACACTGTGCTCTTTGTCATGTTGATAGCTTGCATACCCAACCTCCAGGCTGCTCCCTTCTCCACCAGAGAAGTCATCTGCACAAGAGTTGTCTTCTGTTTGCAGGCTCACAGAACCCTTTTTTTCCATAGGAAGTCAGCTTGAGAGTCCAAAGGTTGCCAGATCACTTGTTTCCCATTATTGGTCTAACCTGGCATCTCCTAACCTTGAGTGCTCGACTCTGGGCAAGTGTTAATATGCAAGGACATGTAGTCAGCCCTAAGATTGATTAAACTCTTTCGCAGAGTTTACTAAACGAAGTTTATATCCATCCATCCGTGTCTGTCCAGAAAGCTGAGAGGCAGCAGCAGTATAGCTGAGTTACATCACAGCTGGAGCTGTGATGGGGAGGAGGAGAGACTTCCAGGAGTAGTGAGACAGTCAAAACTAGGATATACAGTCTGCACTATGGGAAGTCCTAGAAACTCCTGTGTACAGGAGCCAGAGTGATGCTGCAATCTCCAGGTTCTGCAGTGAAATGGTAGCGAGGGAGGTGAGAGATGGTAGCGTCTGGAAAGCATGGTTTTGCCTTACAGAGTGTTGTGCTTCAGACTAAACATCAGTCACCTTTATAACAGATATGAAGATACCAGCCAGAGGAAAAATTAATAACGGGAAAAGGATTAGTGCTTGGCATAACTGGTACTGCTACCAGCAAAACAGTGTCTCTCTTTCTTTCGGCTGGAAGCAAAAATTAATTCCTGTGGGCAGATCAGGAGATCTGGGAGCTGACTTTAGTAAAAAACACGCTATTTTAGTAGAGTTTTCAATAGCTTCTTAATAGGAAGTAATATACTAATGATAGACAAAGCACTTACATGTTTGGTTTAGCTCATTGTACCGTGCTTAAGGGGGAGTACAGTGTAAGCTTTTTCCCGAGTTGGTATTCTGTGAGATTGGAACCCTGATCAGTGTATTCAATTCCTTTGCACTTGAGAACACCATTAAACTTCTCTTGGAAAGGAGCAGGACTCAGCTTGCCAGATCATTGCTACCTCTGCCTCGTGTAATTTCAGATGGTGAAACTAGTGCTGCTGTGTGTTTTGTATTTCCAAACACCAGATAATCCAAGAGGGGCAGGAGGGGGTCTCTTCCTTTTTTTTTTTTTTTTTCAAATTTACCTGATTATGGCTTTTCTTATATACCTCCTTTTTGTAATCCTGAAATAGATTAAACAGTCCAGATGAAAAATGCAGCTTTTTTTTGGTCACATCCTAGTATGTTTGTACTGCAGCTCGACTGAAGCTCATTTAATCATTTCCAATAGCCCAAAAACTGTTTAAAAACTGCTGTCCATGTGTTTCTTTTCATCATTGTTTGAATGGCCTTTTTTTCAATTCTGTGAACCTTGTTAACTTCTGACATTTCATTAAACTGTTAGAGGAAGTTGAGATTAGTCAGGTCATTTCAAATCAGCACAGCAAAGTCATTCAGCTGCAATAGGAGGGGAGGAGAAATGCCTACACATTTGAGTACCAGGCTAGATACCAAATGCCACAAAGAGAAACATTGTCCCCAATACCCATCTGACTTCTTCTCTTAGAGCAAAAGAAGGTTGATTTACAAAATTACTACAGGGTATTCAAATTACCAGTCCATCATGGGAAGAGAGGTAATGTATTTTATTTTATTTTATTTTATTTTATTTTATTTTATTTTATTTTATTTTATTTATTTTATTTTATTTTATTTTATTTTATTTTATTTTATTTTATTTTATTTATTTTATTTTATTTTATTTTATTTTATTTTATTTATTTTTTAATAAGAGCCCAACTTAGCATAGGCAAGCTCTTGTACATTCCTTTATCTTACTCCAGCATAAGAGTTCAAGGGATCTGGCTGATACAGAGTGGCAGAGACAGTGAAGATGATTTCCCAGAACACTTTGTGCTGGCTTTGTGTGTTTGGAATTTGGAACAGCTCATGGTTGCTCTGCATTTCTTCTCCTGTAGAGGTGTAACACTCTTTACTAAGGGAAGGCTGGATTTCACTATCCTGTCTGCCATCCTTGGGCCTGAGGGGGAGGATTTGCATGACTAAAGTCCTCTGTTATGGAAATATAGCTGCTATTTAGGGTACAGCCAGATTCACAACAACAGGCAAAAGATCATATCCTGCCTCTGTGAAACTTGCCATGAGCAGATTACTCCTGACTGCTGTTCCCAAGATTTAGGAACTGGCGTTCCTAGTTTCATTAAGCCTTTGAAATAATTTCAGTGTTCATGATGCCCCCTGCTCCCTATTTTTACAGGGTTCAAGTGTCATCTTGTCTGTCCTCGTGATACACTTTATACCAAAGGAGTTCAAAGTTAGGGGTAAACTCTATAGCCAAAACTCTAGCTAACTGTGATTTCTTTGAATAATTAATTGTGGTATCAAAGACATAATACAATTTGCTAATCTTAATGCAGAGGCAGGAGGGTGTTGCATTTTTTAAAACAAACTGATATGGCTTAAAACAAACTTGGTCTATAAAAATATGTAAAATATGAGTTGCAACTGCATGGACTGCTCCTGCTTCTACTCCAATAGAAGAAAACAAGTCTAGTTAAAGAATAACAGAAGAATAGAAAGAATAACAGTTTTTGCTCTCTGAGTGCACATGTTTATACTACTTTCTGCAGGTAGCCAGCTACCCCATTGTAGCAGTTGCAATAAATGATGGGCTAGAACTTCTCCAGAAATAAACTCTTACCTAAAGGTGCATGTTTTTTCATTCCTTTCCTGTCTGTTTTCATACATAACTCGTGCCCCAATGAACCCCTTTCAGACAGCTTTATTCACCTGATTTGCACCTTGGTAATAAATTGCCATTTAGTGGCATCAAAGGAGAATGTACATGACCTCAGGCTTCCACACCTTCCCTGAGAGCTTAGGAGACTGTCCCATTTCATTCCAGAATCCCCATCTGCACTGGAATGTCTATACTTACCTCTGAGGACAAACTGCAAGTAAATTTCAACCATAGAGTAAACTTGTGAAAAATCTGGCTTCTGTGGTTTTATTGTGAGGGCACATCGTTTTCTTTAACACATGACTGAGTCTTTTACCTTCATCCCATGTGTTTATACAGGGAAAATCAGGCCATTGGACAGCAGAATGTTTAAACATTGCATATGCTTCCCCATGCACCCTGACTGAAACAGCTCTCATAAAAATAAATGTGATAAAATTATATTCTTTATTGAATCAGGGATAGAAACACGTCAACCTCACTTTATTCAGTATGTTAAGTATCTGGAAAAGAATCACATGGTAAGATCCATATGAAGGGCAACTACTAAAACAGAAGCTTTAAAAGTCATCAAAATGCACATAAACAAAAATTGTCTGGCAAAGGCAATCTAGACCTCTGGCTTACTTGGGATGTTTGCCATCAATAGGAATCTTTCCCTTTGCTTTCAGTGGGCACTGGTTCAGCCCTTGGAGAAGTTGCTTTTGAAAAGATTTTGGCAGTTAAGGGAAGATTCCATCAGAAACAGCAGGACTTCACTTTCCATGCAAGGATCTGGGTATACTTCAGCAGCTGTTACTCAGATGCAGTTGGACCTGCATCACAGTTTGCATGCTGTATTGTCGAGTGTGAAATAATAAATTTACTTTTTAAAAAACTCACTAAATTGTGAGCAGCAAAGTAAAACACAGGACATAAGCAGGTAAGTGGGAAGTGCAAATTATTTCTTTGGGGGAAGGGGGATTTGTGGGGGGAGTTAGGGTGCTGTTTAGTTTGGTTTTTGTTTTTTCAAGTAGTGATAGCTCATACAGGAATACACTTTTGAAGTACCCTCAGCTTTCTGTGTCATTCCAGGATGGCTCTTGGTTTTTGTTTTGACTCCTTGGGCAAAAAATTACTCAGACTCTGGGATTTGTGTGTCATTGCATTGTGGGCCCCCATGAACTTGTTCTTTGCATGTTAGTTATTTGTCAGTAGCATTTCTCTGTGGAGTATTTTATAGCACTTGAACCACACGGAAAGTATGCACCAAGCTTAACTGCTAAATTTGGTGAATAATCTGTTGTGCGTAGATGTTGTCATGTATTTCTGGGGAAGAAAAAACCCACTAAGGGCACTCTGTCCTCTTCAAAAACACTTGTAAGGAATGGTCACAGAGCTTCAATAGATCTTCCCTCTTTGTGAATTTCCATGCAATTTACTCTCTTCATTGCTGACTAGAGCCACAAACCTTAAGCCAACAGACAGCTGGAGAGAAGCTGTGAATTTTTTGACCACGTTTATTTTAAAATGTTTAGCCAAAGTATATATGAAGTCATGGAAGACTCAGAAATCCATTTTTTGTCATTTCCTTCTCCATCAGCCCCATCGCTTGTTCATTATATCACACTACATTTTAGACTTACTAGTCCAGTTTTGCTTTCCCTCACTGCCAGCTGTCCCTGTGCTGGCACTCCTGATGACAGTCCTTCAGCAGGTGAACGGACAGTTGTGTAGCCCATCAGGGTGCTCAGAGGAGCCACTCACCTGCACAACTCAAGCAGAAAGTCTCCTTTGGGAGTCTAAAGACATTCTGATGCTAACCTGTTTTGGAGAGGGCACCACTGACACACAACATGCACAATAACATGCACCTACGCCCTGTAGCTTGAACCCCTGAGGTACTCTTTGGACATGAAGTTTGCCATGCTGAGCTGTGACCAGTTGTTTCCAGTTGTCACCTTGATACCCAGTCCACCAAGAGAATGAGTCTAAATCATCCTTAAGTCAGCTTGGCAGCCTGGCTCTCAGGAATAGTGAAACATCCTGTTTCTAGCTGTAGGGATATTGAGCTCATGTGTGTCCTGGCCTGAGCAGATGCAAGATGGGGCCAGGGCAGGGGAGCCAATAGAGGGGTGGGAGCATCATGGGGCATAACACAGATACAGCCTGTATTCAGGTTCCAGACACACCTGAGGGGGGTGACCTCCAGCTGCCAAATAGATAATCTCCACTAAAACTGGTGAAACTGCACGGACTGCTTTGCTGTTCTTATTTTGCGGATTTTCAAAATGCCTTACTGAGCACAGCAAAGCTGTACAAGAGATAATAGAAAATTAATAGAAAGATAGCATGGTAGCAAAACTACCTCAGGACATGTGCAGTTCCACCCAAAAACCTAGAGGTGCAAAGACAGAGAAAAACATTGTATCAGTGTTTCCATCTTCACAAGAATGTTAGTAAAATACTCCCAAATTTCACGAAGGTCTCATCAGCCAGATGCTCAAAAGCAGTCAGCCAGTCACTACATACTCCTGGGGAGTATTTTACTAATCCTGTGGAGTGAGGTTAGAACTGTAAAGCCGTAAGTGAATGACCTCAGCAAAGGAAAGATGGATTTCTTAAAAAACCCGCAAGTGGGGCAGTCAAACACGCAAATACATCACACACTGTTCTTGTGTAGCTGATGTAGCAAAAGCCTACCCAGTCTCTTAATGGCTCTACATTAGACTATAAACCTTACAGGACAAATGCAGTGTGTAACGTAGAATGCTGTAGGCAATATGGTACAAAAAGTCATTCTCCTTAATAAATTATTTCTACACCTTTAAAAGTTTGGATTCTCAACAATATGCATTTTTATTTGCTAATATTAAATTAATCCCTCTTGGAAGAGATAGTTTCTGTTGGCTGGAACTCCTTACAGCTTTTAAGGCCAACATAGCACTAAATAAACTGAAACAATCTGAACTTTGTAGACTTTTTATGCTGTGAAGCAGTTATTATAGAAAAAGCATTTTAAGAGTGGGTTTTTTTGCCTTCAAGAATTTTGGAGTAGTCTTTCATTTTTAGTTTCAAGATGACCAAATAGTTCCAGTAATTTCTGATCTCCTTGCCAGTTTATTAATAGTGCAACTGGCTACAAACCAGCTGACTGAAGTCAGTCTCATAATAAAGAATGACAAAGCTGGACAAGGGTCCCATGAGAAACCAAACAAGGAGGATCAAACACAATTGTAAACCTGTGAAAAAGGCTAGAAGGTCTCTGGCAACAGTTTTACCACTTTTTATGGCACTATTTATTCTACAGCTTTTATTTATTTTCCTTTCCAAGGTATTTGCATTTGTATTATTCTCTGTTTTGTTGTTTGGGTTTTTTTTAGTGTCACTAAATGGAGTACACAAATATTCTTATGTAATGTGAGTGAATAACTCTTTATTTAATATAACTCATTATATATCCCACAAGGTAGAGCATCCCTAATTATTTGGTGTGTTGTCAGCTGTGATCTTAGGTTTGTGTCTTGCAGTTGCCTAAACTCACTGTAATTGTAAAGAAAACTCATCTTTTCCAAGGCTGCAACAATTTTTCCAGTTATTGTGCATCGGAGTATGGCTGCACACACCCAGAGATCTCCAGACATCAATAAACATTATGGATCCTGTTCCTGCAGAAACAGAAACTAAGCACTAGTATAAAAGCCCCCCATGTTGTTCCTTCATCTTTCAGTACCTCTATTCACAATTTAGCCTGTCTGATTTAATACTAGATTTTTTAAGGGTGTTGTTATAGAAAGGTCATTGCAAAAACAAATGAATGGTTGTAAGAAGTTACCTGGATCATTCAAGACAGGACTAAACCAGATTATTATCTGGTTCTCTTGGGCTTCTTTAGTTCTAGATTAAAAAAGACAATATTTAGGTTCCTCTTCAGTACTGTGTCACTGCCATTCAGGGTAGGTTCTTGGAGGGAGTATCTCCAAGAGTAAAATCTCTGGAAATTATCATTACTGAAAAGTGAATTCTGACCTTACCAGTAAGAATGCTGTAGGAAAGGAAATACTGTAGGAAATGTTGTAGTGAATTAACCTTAGTCAGAGCTGCAAGGACATGGCATGTCACTCTTCTTGTTCCAGCCAAGAAAAGCTGTTACATTTTCCATATTTACATCTGAAGTCCATTCAGGGATCAAACTGTACTTATTGGAGCTGTCCCTGGGACCCTGTACCACATACCCTGCAGATCAGTACATCTCCACAAAAGACGTCTAGACTTCCACATGAAAAAATACCAAGCCAAAAATACCCACAAACAACAGCAAAAAAACCAAACCAAACCAAACCTAAAAAACCCAGAGGGATGGGGATGGGGTGGGGGTGGAAGGGAAACATTTTAGAGAAAATGTGGGTCTCAACAATTGCTTTTATCTCTTTTTCCATTGACTGAACTGTACTTTTACTGTCATCTCTGTTACTCCTCTGGTGAGTTTCCAGCCTTCAGACAATATGAAAATGTAAAGCATTCCACCAGATTCAAATACCATCTTGTCTCAATGCAAAACTACAAAGGTGTTTTCAGGCATACAATAGGCAACATCTAACCTTTGAAAAACACACTCTTTTTCAGGAGACAGGTAATGTGCTCTGGGAGAAATTGATACTTGACTCCTTCAAGCCAGACCATCAATTCAAATAAATTGCCTTTAGGATACAATTTTTTATTTCTGGATTTCCACATGACATTAAACAGTGGCATTTACAGATGGCAAAAATTTTACTAGGAAGGCACAAAAAACTTTGTGATGTTATTCAAGGGGTCCACCAGCTCCACAACACAAAGGAAAGAAAAACAAAACAGTTTTTGCTATTCTTCCTTTATATTTTTTTATGGCATCTAAAGATTAGAGGAGACCCCTGTTACAGCATTCAGGGTTCTTACTTTTTTCCATTTTCAACAGATAGGACCATGATAATTTAAGTCCAGGCTCAATGCTGTTAATTGTTTATTATTATTACCCTTTCCTCTAGTTCATTTACAAAGCTGCAGTAAACACCTACATAGGTCAAGATTTCCCAAAGGCTGAAAGGCCTGTCTCCCAGTAAGACCCAGACTAGAAAAAAGAGAACAGAGAGAAATCACCATGGAGGAGGATTACTCCAGGGTTTGTGGAGTAGACAAGTTATATTTTTCCCTGGCATCACTGAATCTCCTCGTGTCGATATGGTCAAGGCCAGTACTTGTCATTCTTTCTGCTTAAACTTTCCTTCTCACCTCTCCACATGGCTTCCTGTGTTTGTAAGAGCTTGATAAACATAGTGCAAGAAGGGTCCATGGGAAAGGACATGTAGCATTAAGACGTAATACAATTGTATTAGGTACTGAAACAAATAGAAAATGTATAAAGAAACTCCCTTCCAACTTCCCATTCTCTTTCTCTAATTTAGAGTCCATCTTTCCAGAGATGAATGCTAATCCAACTGAAAATTGCTGTAATTAGATGGAAGGGCACCGAAACACAGAAGGCAGTTGTCTATCTTCATACGTGGTCACTATGTCAGAGATTAATTAGGCTCTGCTGTCTGCATAAGGATCCTGAGGACTACAAGGAACTGGGGCATTTGTTTCACATCTGTTGGCAATGACAGAAGCACCGGCTGCACAGTGGTCACCTAACTGAATTGGGGCAGTGGTTCTATACTGACTCAGAGGGAAGTGTGCCAGCAGCACCACTGAACGTGCATTACATGTAATACAGCAGGAAATTTGGACAGCAACTTGTTGTAACATTGTTTTGGAACTGCATGAGTCACTGTGTTTCTGGAATCTGAACCTTTCTCAGCATGTTTTTATGCTAGATATTCTGTCATGTTATTTGAGAAAGCCTGAAGGGCCAAAGCAGAGTTAGTTTATCCAGAATCTTCATATTGTAATACTCTAATCCATTTCTGTCACCTTTCTTCCTGTTTCCAAAAAAAGAGAATGCAATCCAGTATTTTCTTCCCTCATGAAATATTATTTTAAACACTTTTCTAATTTGCACTAATTTTCTTCTAAATTAGAGGTACCCACTGAGCATTTCACCTCTGCTCCTGAACTAACTTTTCTGATGCTTTCAGATGAAGCTCCCCCACTTCTCACTCCACACCACTGTGTGTACTGTACTCCTCCACTGTTCTATTTCAAAATGTTTCTTGCAAGACTAGACACCAATGCTGATAAAATCACATATGAGCTCTGCATGCACTAAGCATGCCAGGAGATGCCTCTGCATTTCCTTTGCTTCCTTTCTCTTCTCCCACTGACAGTTGTTTCTGTCTTAAGGGCTGCACATCTGTCTCTGGAGCGTTAGGATTCAGTCAGGACTCTGAACTGCACTGACAGCAGAAAGTTCTATCTAACCAATGCCATATTCATGGCAACACCTCAGGGGTTTTTCTTATATTAAAATTTAGCATGAAACTGAATTATTCTTCTCCTATTAACCTATTAAAATATATTTATTTAATCTGATAAACACATATATGCACATTTGTACACAGTCTATCTCCACCTGCTCTCCTTACCTTCTCCCTAGCCCCCATTTAAATACAGCATATTCCAAATTATAAAAGTGCAAGAAAAATCAGTGAGGTTGTCCTCAAAGCAGACTGCAGACAAATAGGAAGGTTCCCATCTTGCAAACAATTACATGTGTTGTATTGGATTGAGCATTTGAGAAACAAGTCTCAACAAAGATGAGTAACACTTAGGAAGGCTCTCAGATGAAGACTGACAGGTCTGTGATGGTTTCAGTGCTGAGTCTTATTCACAGTCTTCTATGCCTAACAGGCCTTTTAGATATCAGCACTTCGATGTATTCACGATGTCTGGGACCCAGCCCTCCAGTGTCTGCAGTCATCCCTGGGGTCATGAGAGTGCTCAGAGCCTACCTCACAGGTGAGAACAAGTGAGATGCAAAAAAACTGGGTTTCTCCAGTCTTTGTCTCTTACTGATGTGGTTGAGCAGGAATAGCCAGAGCTGTCTGTCCCTTGCTTAAATGTTCCTTGAATTACAGCCAGGAAGCAGACAGGTCCTGCCCACATCCAGTGGTAAAAGACTCAAATAGGAGATTTGGAAAACTGAGTTCCCTTTTTTTTCCATAATACATATGTGGAGCAGACTAACAGTGTTACAATCTACAGAGTTCTTCCTAACTACAGCCTTACAGAACCAATTCTGTCAGCTGTCTTTACATGTGACAAAGTCAAAGACAAAGACTATACAGAAGTGATGTCTGATTCCTAAACAGGACTGGTTTGGTTTTTTTTTATTGTATAAAACTAGTTCATACTTCTCAAACAAAGACAGTAGAAATGACTTGATAGAACACAAGCCATACCATCAACATACTTGGCAGATATAATCTTAAAACTGCATGTCACTTTTCAACTGTGTAACATGCTTTATAGACCTGCCTTTATATGCTCGAACTAGGCACCCTCCCCCTTCTTTCTATAGCTTTCCTCTTATATTTTATTAAGCTGAGAAACACAGTGTAAAACACCACACAGAATTTATATCTATTCATGGTTACAAATTTTTTTTAAGAGTACAGGTAACTGGGCAGTAAAAAACATACTCATTCCTGAGTACTTCCGTGGATGCTCCAGTAAAAGTTATCGCAAGTTCATGGACTCTTAAGCAAAACAAAGTCCAAGATCACAGTAAATGACTGCAGCACATACCCTCTGCCAGCTGCTGAGTCTGGGATGGGATACTCCCCATTTGCCTATTTTTATCAAATTCAAGGTCTTTTTATGTGTCTTGATTGCTTTAGTCATACAAGTATGTACAGCGTGTGTGTAGCCTGATAATAGACTATAATTTGTGAATTTAATAATTTTAATAATAACAACAACAATAATAATGTTGTTAGAGAACTGAACAAGCTGAATCTGTGCCCTGAATCTATACCCATAACAGTAGTATCTGTGACATTTCTGTGACATTTTTCTTCACAGCACCTACCTGCAGTGTAGGAACACGGTTTTCCCTCCTGGAAGAAGGGAAAGACACATGGTGTATGTTAGGTCATGGTTTGCATTCCCATTCAACCCCAAGATCCTGAAAGCCCACACCACCTCTTTGTTGACTCACACTCTGGCACAATCCTGCAATCCTGTGGAGGAGGGGAAACTCAACAATACTGCAATGCCTTTTGTGCCTGAAGATGAACCTCTCCTTCTAAGACATCACCACCACTTAACCCTGTGGCATTGCACATTCTGAGTCCTCCCTCCTCTGACATGGCTAAAAAATCATGGACCTAGCTGGAGGAATGTAAGCAGTTCAACCAGGGCTCTGTAGAAATCTAGAGACTTTGTCTTACTGCACTGTGATTCCTCACTTCTTACCAATTCAATGCACCATAATCAGCATTGTATCATTCACTAGTCTTGTACTGGGAGGGTGATAATTTTGGGGCATCCTTGCAAAAATTTTCTTCTTTTTTTCACTGCATCTATACATATGAAATTCTTCTGTATGTCTGTGTTCCCTTCAGAAAGCTTTTGAAGACTGGAAAGTTAAAATAACATAGATTTGTTTTAGTGCAGTGCACACATATTGTTTCTATCATGCAAGAATTGCTTAACCATGGTACACTTCAACAGCACAATTTATTACAAACCTTGGAAATCATTTCAGGAGCCCAAGGACCTCATGGACTTTAGACCAAGTTTCAGCAAACTGCTCAGATATGCGATCACTAGGCAGATGTCTGGAAACACGTGTTCTTGCACATCTATCTGCTAATGCAAATGTCCCAACACAGGCATTAACACTCAGAAGCATTATGCAGATTTTAAACAATTCCTGGAAGAGTTGGGTCCCATAAAAGTTATTCTGACAAAATCCTTCTCCTCACCTTTGCCAAGTGCTTGCTCTGACTTCAGGAGCCAGAGCACATCGAGTGAGACTCCTGCCTGCTTCCTCTGCTTCTGGTGCTCCAGACACTAAAGCATCCCTGCCCAGGGCTGACTTCATTCTTATGTTGTTATTATTCTAGTTGGGAAAGAAGCAGCAATGTGGAAGGAAAAGATAAAATAGGAGATAAGAAGATATTTTTATGTTTTCATCTGCACAGATGACTCATTTGAGACAGGTTTATTCCTCTTCTCTCTTAGGGCTAATGCCTCAAGGAGAACAGCAACAAAATTAAGTCTCTTTTTGCTGCTATGGGAAATTATTTCTCTCACCATGTCCTGTGAGGTCTTTCAGACAGTGGCTGTGAGTGTGCACAGCACATAACACAATTGGCTCGAATCTTACTGGGGCCTCACAGTATTAGTGTAATAAAAGTAAATACCAAGTGGTCAGGGCTTAATTATAATCTGGACATTCTGTGCTCTGGCAGTAGATTAGAAGAGACATTGACTTGTGTTTTAAGGCACTGAATCTGCTATTGGCATGAGGGTGAATCCATTTAAAGAGACAAGACAGCAAAGTGAAATCCCTCGTTCCCTGCTCAGGGTGTAGAATGCAAACTAAGAGGAAGTGTAAAGTTTCAGTAACTGAACACTGTAAGTTGGAGCAGCTCCAGCTGTGACTTTTTATATTCAACTCTGTTGACAATTTCAAGGAATCAAATACTATTTTATAGAAGATGGAGAAGCAAAATGTCCATTAGATAATGATTGTGTTAGGACCAAAAATTCTCATATAATGCTTTGACAAAGAATTCTAAATAATTAATGTTGCAATCATCTGTTGATCTATTCTCCTCCACTCTTAATTGTGTTTTGAGCAGGAACTGGCCCTGATCATGCTCTAACAGAAATAATTCAGATGTACAAGAAATAAACATGCTCTGCAGTCTGTACTGAAGCAGGTTTCGTTTTTACTTGATTCTTCCAGTTTTAGGGTTCTGGTGACAATTTGTCTATAGTTATTTCACTTTGAAAGCACCCTCATAATTTATTTTTTTAGTTGCCATCACTTACATGGTTAGGCTGTTGTAACTACATTGTATCAGTAAGGGAGATATGTCCAAGGTTTAATTTTATCCAATATAGTTACACTTTTCTTGAAAAAACAACTAAATGCTATAAACTTGATAATAAATTTCTTCAGATCTAGAAAAGGAAGTCATGAGTGGAGATGAAACAAATCCAGCATTGATAACTTTTGGTAACTGTGTTGATAGTGTTGATAAGTGCTACAACAGTTGATAACTGTTATAGCATAGCACTGTGACTTATAGTGTTGCAAAAGGTCTGCTACAGACGAATTTCTGTAGTCATTCTGCATATTTGGCTTGGCCTTAGCATCAGAGTGAGCTGTGGATGAACACAATTTAGGAATACTGTAATGGGTCAATCCACTGTGTTAGGAAATGTGCATGGTAAAGGGTCACTGCTGATCTGAAAACTTTCTAACATAAATGAAGATGTGTGGCACTGAAGGGCAGCAGTCAGATGGTTCATCCTCCTAGCAGCAGCACAAGCATTGGGCCAGGAAAAAAACCCTAGATCTACCTCTTTTTGTGTCTCTCTGCTTGTGTGTACTCCCATGCTCTACTTCTAGTGGTACTTCTACTGGTAATCCAGGCCATCCTCAAGTGTTACAGGACTGGGAGCTACTGTCTGGCAATGGTTTCCCTGCACTTTGTTGTCTGTTTAAAGCACAGGGTGTTAGGTCAGGGGTGGGACTGCTGCTGCCAAGCAGAGAAGACTCTTTATCTGCTGCAGTCTGAATGCACACCTTTGATCAGCCAGTAAAGTACACCTGGACAAATATGCAAGGGCACACTTATTCCTCCAAACTTATCCTCTTTGCTTTGTTGAAATGGATGTATGGATATCCAAATACGAACAGAACAAGGCACAGGAGGTTGAGTTACCACTTTGGATGTGTAATGGGTCAAAACTTGGTGCCCTTAATATATCATTGGCAAATTCTTCTTATGCAACTGGTTAGCCTATTGAAGTTCATCTCTTGAGATGTATGGCTGTTGCCAGAGTTACCTTTGTTTTGCCAACTGTTTTGACAGGAAAGCATGTTCAAAAAGGGAACAAAAGGAAAATCTGATGCCAGAGGACACGAATTTTGCACCCTCAAAATCACTCCAATTTGCAATAATTGTAAGACCTTTTTAATAAAAGTTTCACTCAGACATGAACATTTTGTGAATGCCCTAAAGACATTCTTCCTTTCAGAGTCTCCTTCTACTTCAGAGCAATAGCTGAAATTGAAACAAGTAATGAAATCCAATAAAGAGCAAACAGGCAATGTTTCTTAGCCCTGAGGCCAGCTGTTAGAGCATAGCTGATGGCCACACAGATGCTTTTTCTTCCTATCAAAATAGCATGTCTGCATGCAAAATTGCCATTGCTGAGAATGTTCCCCAGCCTGTGATAGTTCTGAACAACACCATTTGTGAGCTAACAAATCTAGTACCATCATGTGCCAGTACCTGTTTAGTGTTTGTTGGCCCCACTTAATTAACTTGTGTAGACGTAGCCTGAAGTATTTTTTTTTAGAATATGCTATAGAATCCTCTGAGGCTGTATGATACACACCATAAAATAAAAACAAAATTATATACTTGGGCTTTAATGCATTTTTGCACATTACATGGGCATGAATATTAAATATGTTGTGTTGACTGGTGAGGTCTGCTTGATTCTTTATTTTTGTGGCTAATCTTTAGAAATAACCTGTATTTTCTATTAAAACAGATCTCATGTGGGAATGGTCTACAACTTTTACCTAAAATTGGGGGAGCAGAACCCTTCACGCATCTGAACCTGCCTGTAGGTGACAATCTCAAGTCAGCCTGACAGCAGGACCTTCTGGGGAAAAGTTCAAGAGAGATGTGGAGATTAAGAACCCAAATAAGAGTCATCTGTATTTAAAGGAAAAAATAATTTTAAAAACAAGACAGGAAACTCCTCATATTTTGTTTATTAGAAATGTAAGGGTTCTTTATCACTCACTGCTCCCTTATTAAAAACAAAGCAAGAAAACAACTAAATGGCCAGACCAAACAAAAGAAGAGGTATGAGGCTAAGATATTTTGGTAGAATCTAAATTCTGTTTCCTGAAACATTCTGTGCAAGGGGTTTCAGCTGACTTAAGAGGTTCAGGTTTCTAATCTCCTATAGCAGAGTATCCAATTTTGTTAGAGGCAAATCCTGTGTCTTGAAAGATGAATTCTGGGGGGCTATTTTTCAGACTTTTCTCCTTGTCCTCCTTACTCCATGAGTGGGGTTTTGACAGATAAACTCAAAACAACCACACAAAAATGTTGCGGAGTTTGAAATTGACGGAACATTACAAATCTGTCTGAACTTTTTAATCTCTGCTATTACTAATGTATTTAGCAGTGTTACACTGTGCACACTGGCTTTGAACATATGAAGACCTGACTCAGTTCAAGTCACTCATCCAGCCAAAAACTGTGCAGCAGTGCCCAGAAGCAGATGTTATGGGGGAGTTTAAGAAACAAACGCTATGGAATGACTGTTTCCCAGCAGTTTTTTCTAAACGTGGGAAATCAGATGTTTCTGAAACTTCCAGGATCCGCTGTTTAACGGTCAACTTATCCTCTATGAATCCACCTAGTGCCTCTTTGCTCCTTTGTAATTTTGTGTCCACAGCATCTCGAGGCAAACATTACACAATATTCTGATGTAAAAAAGTCCTGTGGTCTGACATCTTGTAGAAGTTTTCCGTAGTTCTTAGCTGATACAAAGTACTGAATGCTTGATACCCATTTAACCTTCTCCACATATTTCATGATTTTCAAGATCTGTAGTTTATAAAGACTTTTCCTCTCTCATCATTCCTTTTAAATGTTGAAATACTGTGTTCTGGTTTTGCTACATTGAAACTGTTGTATACAAGCTCTGAAAATGCTTTCTTTTCTGCTTTACTTCGTGCTTTCTCTTCTTCTTCTTACCCATTTTGATGTGGGATTTCTGGCATTCAGGAATGTGTCATAGTGAGATTTGTCAGATTGCTCTTTCCTAATAGCATTCCGAGTGCTATGGTTGGAGTGGTGCTCTCTCTTTGAGCACCGGGAGGATGGCTTCCCAGAACTATCTACAGTGACCCTCTCATCCCTTTCCTGGTGGTAAAAGCTCATTCAGAGCTATTGACTTCTACCCCAGAACAAGCTACAGAGAAACAAGCCTGGGAAAGTCCCGTCATTTGCTAAAGCTGCTGATCCATATGAATGTTAATTGCAGTTAAGAGTCCTGTTGGGTCAGTACTAATTAATTATCACACAAGTACCACTAGAGGCTGATGATAAACTTCCTGAGAGTTTACTCCTTGTACGCACAAAACTTCTAAGAAGAAAGGTTTTGTAGACGAAACAGAAGAAAACAAAGACATTAATAGGGCTTTAACTTGGTCTTGGTGCTTGCAGCTGCTCACTGCCCTCCCTTAAGCAAAGGAGAAGATTCCATTCTTAAAACAAGCAAACAAACCAACTAAATAACTATACTAAACAAGAAAATAAGTGAGAGGGGAAGATATTTTGAAGAGTCTAAATTCTAGAGAGTAATATTAAGACTAACTTAACATGTAAATCTCATTAAGAGGTATGAGACAATATAAATTATGATCTTTGTCTGCTGTCTTCATTTTTACTTGTGTCCAAAAATGTTCTTTAGCATTTTGTTAAGCATATGAGTGGCTCTGACTTGATCTCACTGGGTCACTAAAGTGGCTAAGAGCCGTGGCAGTAGTTAGCACCTTGCTGTGAGGGACCAAGCAAAGCCAGCACAGTAAAAATGCCATGAAGCTGAGAGACACTACA
This sequence comes from Cyanistes caeruleus, assembly GCF_971803275.1. Taxonomy (NCBI): domain Eukaryota; kingdom Metazoa; phylum Chordata; class Aves; order Passeriformes; family Paridae; genus Cyanistes; species Cyanistes caeruleus. The sequence goes on from NC_141732.1 coordinate 64,165,599, forward strand.
AAGCTCTCACAGTACCAGGAGAAACTGAAACTTAGAGGCTCTGGTATTCATGTTGTATAGGTAAAAATCTCTAACCTCCAACTAATGCTGAACATGATTTCTGTTTCTGTTTATAATCAACCAACATCCATCCCCTCTGGAATGGATCCTTCTCCAGATGTTCTCTAATCAAGCAGCATCAGTTTTCCCTTTCTGCCATCCTGGGGTTTGTTGCTACTGCAGACACCCTTTTATTTGTTAAAGGTACTAAAGTTATGCAGGCTTTGGTTTTTTACTCTTTCTTCAGTTTACACCAAAACATCCTTTTTGTATGGAATAACAACATATCTGAAGATGCCAGTACTTAGGCCAACACAGCCCTTGTGTAAATGTAAGGTTTTACTAACCTGAGTAGTACTTCAGGCTGGAAGTGCTTGGGTTGGTATGCTTCCATGGTTAATACCTGCCCACATAAGAAGGCCCAGAAAATCCTTCTGAGAGCCTAGAACTGTGCACTACTCCCCATACCCCCAAACTATGCTCAGCTGGGGTTTTCCAAGACCTATCAAGCCAAGTAGTGGGAATAGAGTTGCAGCAGCAAGGCCTGTATCTCTTGTGCAATGGAAAATTTGGAGAGGAACCAGTGACTGCTTTCTTCCCTGAATTCTGGTACAAGATTGCAGAAATGCCTCTTCCCTCAGGCAAGCTACATCTCAAGGGTGAAACAGAGATGTAGAAACTTCAGGACAATAAAGCATGATTAATTTCTGTCAGTGAATGCTGTGCTAGGACTCAGTTTGCAGGTGTTTTTAAGGATAATCTCTATCTTGCTCACATTCTTCTGGGAAGAGATCCATTTCAATTAGTGCAATCTCTCAGGTCTCTAATTTACTGCATAGGTGTGTGGGTCAAGGGGGCTGTTTGCAGCCTGAACAAGATTAGCCTGATGCTTTTGGGTTGAAGAAAACAATTATGGCAATTGTGTGTGAAATGTTTGCATTGCTTGTCCTCTGGTTTTTCTAACCATCTTGCAATTTTGGGGATGTTATCTACTCCTGGCTTAAAACCTTGTGAACAATTCCCAGCTTTGTGAGGGGCAGAGCAGATTGCACACTTTTCTTTCAGCAGCAGTTCTCAGAAAGATAAGCCCAGTTCTTCTCATTGCCAGGTTGTGCTCCAATTTGTTCCATTACTTCATACATTTTAAGACAAGAGGAATTCCTACATTTATGAAACCATACCAGCACAGTTGCACAGGAAAATGTGCTCTTTAATTTACACTGCACTTAAAGAAATCAAGGGTAGTTTTAATCTCTAGAACTGTTCATTTTGACATGTAGCTGGGACAATGCCTAGGCATGGAGATATAATCAGGATGTCCTGAATAGGCTACTATGTAGACATTCCTTATATATTTAATGTGGAACTACTTAATGTGCCTTTTTAGGCAGCACAGTTTAGACAGCACTGAATACAATATATTCAGTGAGGCACTTCCACCTCAAGAACTTGTCTCTCTTGTTGATCCCTCAAACCTCACAGTCAGCTGTTAGGATATTGTACAAAGTGAAGCTGTTTACAGAATTAGGGAGTGGAATACATGAGAAATGGCTGAAAAGCTTATGTCTGGTTCTCTGTGGGAAATGCCACTCATCCCATCTGCAATTGCCTCATACAAAACACAGCTACACAAAACGTGTAGCTCTCTAGCAGAAGCTACATGTTTGTGCCCAACAGCCTTAACACTGGTGAATAAAATTGTCTGGTTTGTCATTAATGGTGCTAAAATAAAAATGTGGTTGTGCAGTAAACATTTTCTTCATGTTGGTAAGTGTCTTCTTTCCAAATAAAAGGTTTTAACAAGGAAAAAGATCACTGTGGATTGGGTTGGGCTGAAACTTTGCTTCCAGCTGTTTTGGGTTTTTTTGCAATTTTCCAGCACCCTTCCAGCCCCTCTACTCAGTCCTGGTGAGGCCACATCTAGAGTAGGCTGTCCAGTTTGAGGCTGCTCAGCACAACAGAGACATGGAGCTCCTGGAAGAAGGAAGTCCAGCAGAGGGGAAAAAAGGTGATTAGGGAACTGGAGCATCTCACTCACACAGAAAGACTGAGAGCTGAGCCTGTTGAGAAGAGAGAGACAACCAAGAGGGGAACTCATCAATGTCTATAAATACCTAAAGGGGTGAGTACCAAGAAGAAGGAGCCAGATTGTCCTTGGTGCTTGAGCAGGGAGCTTGGACCAGACGACCCACTGTGGTCCCTTCCAGCCTAACGGATTCTGTAATTCCAGAGGTGGAAACAAGTTTTGCCTTGTGTAATAATAATAACAATAACAATATAGTAATAAATCTCCTCGTGTTCTCCGCGGAGGAACGACCCTCTCCCTCCCAGATCGCAGCCACGGCCTGTGTGCCCTGGGGGCCGGGCCGGGCCGGCAGGTGAGGGCAGGTCGCGCCTCAGCCTGCCGCGCGGCCGCGCTCGGTGCCGGGGCGTAGCGTGTCGCGATTGGCGGCGCGCGCCGGCCTCGCGGCGGCCGCGGGCGGGGCGTCGCTGAGGGCGTCGCTGAGGGCGGTCTGAGGCGCCGCCGCCGCCCGTGCCCGGCCTTAAAGGCGCGCGGGGGCCGCGGCGGCGGCAGTAGCGCAGTGCGGGCGGCGGCGGCTGCTCAGCGGTGCCGGGAGCGCGAGGGGGCCGTTCCCTCCGAGCGCCTCGCCTGGAGCCCCTCCCTGCCGCCTCCACCGCGCTCCCGCCCCTCGGGCCGAGGCTGTCACCGCGCCTGCCGCCGGGCGCCGCCAGCATGTTTGACAGGACGCGGTTGCCCTTCGTGGCGCTGGACGTGCTCTGCGTGCTGCTGGGTAGGTCGGGGGGCCGCGCAGGAGCGGGGGGAGCCGCCCCCGGGGCGCCGCGCTCCCGCTGCACGGCACCGCGCTGATCGCATGCTCGCCTCCCCCTCCCTCCCGCGCCGGCACCACCCGGAGCGGGGCTCCTGCCGGCCCGTAGCCCCTGCCGTGCCTGCTGCCCCTCGCCCGCTCCCCCGCCTCCCGCGCCCGCCCGGGGGGATCTGGTCTCTGCCGCGGGCCCGGAGGGGAAGGTTAAGCCCCGGGGGGAGGGAGCTGCTGCAGCTTATCCCCTGACATCTGGAACTCCCTCTTCTCTCTGATGTCCTTACTCTTCCTTCCCTAACCTAATCTGTCGAATGAAAATCGGTTGTGGCGAAAGCCAGTGCTGGATAGGTAGATGTCTGGTAGATACGTGCAGCCTGGGATGCGTTTGTTATCCCTAATGGGTCGGGAAGCTGTCCTGGAAGGGGGTCGTCACCACGGAAACACACCTCATCCATCCAGGGTCCTGCAGAGGCACGGTGGTGCTCGGCAGCAGGGCAGGGATTCGCTGTGAGGCTGAGTGCGGTCTCGGTGGAACCGAACCACCGCCGTAGCTGTAGGCTGGAAGCGGAACGGGGCGTTCATTAGTGTCCGTGTGCAGCAGGGAGAGACGGGTGTCGGGGCAGGAGCGGTGCCTCGGTGATGGCCAGGGACTGAACCGACACAGCCACAGCACACTGCCACAGCACTGCAATGCTTGTCCTGGCTAGTGCGAATGTCAGCCCACTCCCAGTGTTACTTTCTTCTATTTCAGTCTCTACTGAAACCACTTAATGTCCTGCCAATTCGCATTAACTCTCTCCTTTTATGTAATGAGACAGTGTAAAGAGCAATCATGTCAGTTATCGATCAGAGAATGGGCAGTTTCACTTCGTAAAGAAGTGACACCTCTCTGTATTGGCAGCCTGGGAAGCATCTTTACTCTCTGGAGATACACTTCTTGGTGAGTTGTGGGAAATACTGATTTTGGATGTTTGCGTCTTAAGCAAATAATGTCAGTACTTAGCAATCTAAGCACTTTCTTGTCATGTTCGGTGGGTAGTGGTCAGGCCTAGCTCATTAATTCCCGCTTGGCTGAATTTTTTGGCTGATGTTTGTAGCATCAGTATAAACATAGCGAACAACGTTTTTCTCTCGCTGGATGCTTCAGATAGCAGTGGTACCTATAGCTGAATACCATTGAAAGCAAAATTACAATGAATGATGCATTGCTCTGGGGTAATGTTACAGGAGAGAGAGCTTTTGCAGAATGATAGTGGATCCATGTAATCTACTGGGAGCAATCTTTATTCAGATCAGGAGTTTTATCAAACTGCTATTGTGAGGCTTAAACTTTCTTGCTTTATGGTGAGTGAAGCAGTTTTATCTGCCTGAATAATTGTAATTACAAAATCTTTATAATTAGACAAAAATTTTGCACTATGCATATGATGTGGTCTGTATGAAACATATGGGCATATTTTAAGTAGTCTTGAGTAATCAAGAGAAGCAAAATACATTGAAAGTAGGACTGCAGAATCATATAACTTGAGGGCCATCCTGAAAGTATGAGGATTTCTCCCTACTGCTGTCCCAAGTTATTACCTGGGAAGGTAGGATCTTGACTTTGCTCTGCAGTGTAATATCAATTTACATACCTTTCCATTCTCTCCCTCTCACCCTGTGTAGCATTTGGATCACACATGCACTTATCTGGTGCCTCAGTGTGCTGGAGGGTTGCCAGACTTTTTATTTTCCCTTGGGCTTGTTTACTTCCTGAAAATTCTGAAAAATGCAGGCAGTGCATAATATGAACTTCCCTGATACCTGTAACTTTAAACACATTGAGTTACAGGTTTCAGTGAAAGTCTAGCTGAGACAAAAAGATACATATTTGCAGAATGGCGAAGACACTGGATGTAGGACCAAGTTCTTTTCCTCTTCTGCCTGACTCTCATGTGGCTGAGACAAGCCCTTAAAGGAACATAGGTCTTATCTGTGTCTAATGGGCTGTTTAATATTTTTACTGTGAAAAAGAATAGTTCCTGTTGATTGTGGACTTTAACTTTTCCCCTGCCCTTCCCCCTGCCCTTTGGTATCTGCTTAAATGACAGAGGTAACTGCCTAGATAAAGTGACTTGCCCGTTTGGATAAGTGATACCTAGTATCTCCACTGCAGAGACCACGAAGCCTCCAACAGAACTGAAGGCTTAAAAAGGAAGACCAGTTTCAGTTGAGAGCTGAGCCCTCTATCTCAGTGTGGTGGCCTGTGTTACCACAAATAGGGGTACCAGTAACATCCTCAGAATCCCCAAAGTAACTTTTGTCACTTAATACAGAGCCTTCTTTTTTCTCCTCTTTTTCCTGTTTATTCTTTCTCCAAAGTAAGTGGAAATGGGGAAGGAAAGTTAATTTCTTTGTCTCAGTAATGTTGGACTTCAAGCCCAATTGATATCCAAGCATACCACTTGAAGTTGCACGGATCCGACACACCCATGGACTCACTGCAGTGGTAGTGGGTGATTCTGACTATGTGTCTGACTTACTCGCTCCTGGTTTAGTCAGGTGATCTTTCTGTGGTTTCAACTTTCCCAGCATAAGTTTTTCAAAAGAAAGGGAAGGGGAGAAAGAACTGTCCTGTGATCTGTGTGTGTCTCTCTGATTTAGCTGGATTTATTGAAAGATGTGGTATGCTTAAGATGGAGCTGAGGTAAGAGAATAAGAAAAACATCAAAGAGCAGACTGGAGAGGGGAAAAAAGTAGGCAGTAAAAACATCTCTCCCCATTAAATTATTAGCCCAATTTGGTTGCCTGAAACTTGAGTCTTAAGTTTCCTTTAACTGTCCTTAGGAAAGATTTCTCACTCATCTGCCTTTTTACCTACTAAAGGAGAGAGAATTCAGGGAGAGCAGTCTTTGGTGCCCTGAGAAAATAACTCCTTCATTCTTATCAGCACAATAATTCTCTCCTTCTAAAAATAACACCGGTGCTTCAGCATTAAACTAGCTTTATATTCTGCAATCTAAAAAAAGCAAAAGCTGCAGGTTTCTGCAGTATCTGTCCTCAAATAGTGTGAGGAAGCTGTATCTGCATTCTGTGTGTGCTGATCTGCAGTGCTGGGTGTGTGTGTGCTGCATGTCCGCATGCAGCTCTGCAGTGCTGCAGGCAGCACCTCCCTTATTCCCTGTGCTCCAGTGGACAGTGCTCAGCTGCTTCTGGCACTGGAAAGCATGAGTGGCCTGGACTGCAGGATTTCTTTCTCCCTCACATTTCTGTTACTTCTCTCTCCTAGGTTTTCTGATGGATTTCTCTCTCCTTGGTTTTCTGATAGACATTTTATATAGCATGGCAGAGATTGGCATTCTAGACAGCAGTAAAACCATTTTTCAAAGATAGATACTGAGGCTTGGTTCTTATGGTTTATTACACTTCCAAACTGTCATGTAAAAAAATGACAGCATATTAGAATAGATTAATTAGTCAGTGTGCAACTGGTGTTTTCATTAGGCACTACACACACACACACACATATATATATATATACACACACACATACTCTGCCACTCTTACAGGTCTATTGTTTGGATGCAAATCAGGCTCCTTTTTCATTAAGGCAGGTAAACATCACTTAAAGAACAAAGTTGGGAAACACATGGCAATATTCATGCAATCAGTGGAAGAACTGCTAAATACATTTATCTCTAGATCAGACTCTCACAAAGACAGATTAAAGGAAGCTCTGCAGAGCTATAAGGAAAACACTTTTTGTCACAACTCTGGGATGACTTTCATATGGTCTGTACTTGTTGAAATTCACGCCTAACTTGAGTGCAGGGGTGGAACACAACACAACTGTATTTCTTTAGTCCCTTGCCTGACTTTACAATTACTGACAAGCTATTATAAGTAATGGGGGAGTATACTTGTCAATATGTGATTGCTGGTGTAATGCAAGAATATGTCTAACCCAAGATTAGAAAACTGAAGCCTTCTAAAGAATTCAACCCTTGCTGCTCTGTTTTACTTTTTTGCAATGTATTGAAAATAGTAAAGAATTACTTAAATTTAAAATTGCTGTGGAATATAGTTATGTTTGTGTAGAGATTTCATCTTTTTTTCCTTTCCATGTCCCACCCTGTGATTATGGGGAAGGTGAGACTATGACAATCTTTATACCCTATGATGATTATTTTTTTTTTTTTTAAATGAAACTACTTCTGAGTAAGGGAAAGACTTCCAGTCCTTCCAAACAGAAGGACATGTGAACTGAGCCCAGAAATAGTAAACAGTCACATCACTTTCAGCTTGCTGTTTAAAGACTGCTGGAATGTTTTGTGATACATGACTACATGCTAAACAGCAGATGCATATGTATAGGACACGGTGAATTTGCTTTTGCAAGGTGTGACCTGTGGGGGTGAGATGGCTGGACCACCCTGTACACCCTTGCACAGTGTTTTGCTTTCAGTGCTGTTCTTCTGTCTTGGGAGTGTTTACTTGTGCTGTTGCTGAAGGCTGCAGTGTCGGTGGCAATTAAGGTATTGCTGTTCAGTCAGGGAAGGCTCCTTCTATGTGGGTTAGCACTTCCTGATTGCCCTAGTTCAAATAAAACCTCCTCCACTATTATTTGTGACTCACTGACATATGTGTCACCATTCTTATTTTCCACATCATGTGGGTGCTAAATACTTTTTCTTGTGCATGAATATATTGTAAAGCTGTAACAGGTATATGTGAAAGAGCAGTTTGTCTTCAGTGATACTATCCACCAGATACTATGACTTGGTACTTACTGAATTGACACTCAGTTAATTGGAAACATAATTGTTACTGAAACTGGGAAAATCTTTCCTCTCCTGTTGTGCTTTCTTCTTTGCAACAGTCACTTTCTATTTTCCCCAACATAAAGAAAGATGCTCTACCAGAGGCTTGCTTTCTCTTGATCAGAAACCTGCAGAAAAAACTTAGGTAAGCATTCAATTAGTTAATGAACACTATTCAAAGTCAGCAGTCTGGTTCTTGTTCTGCCAGCTTTTGCTATTGTGCGTCTTGTACTAACTTCTGACTCAAAACCAAAGCACTTACTTTTTTTACAGCAATGGGTGAATCCTAGTTCGCCTTCCAGTGCCCTCCCAAGAGCCAAATTGTGAACTCAGGACTGTATTATTTTCTCTTAGCATAGTAGAGCAAGATGCTTATCAGTTCTTAGGTTCCTTACCAGCTGCTTGAGTCCTGGTGATTTTTCCTTAGCCTTAAACAGTCAGAAGGGCTCTTACAGCTTTCTTACATGACAGAAAGAAAGTGGTGACCTTTGCATAAGGGAATGGGAGGGGAAGTGGCTTCTGACATTTTCTGTAGAAAATTAAGTATCACACTAAAATTAAATTATAAAATAGCTAATCTCTCATAACTGAAGAATTCCTGCCTACCCTCTTGCTGATGCAACATGCCTCCTGGTTTTAAAGAGTTAGGGAGTATGAACTGATACTGACTGAAAGCAGCTTGGTCTGAAGGCTGCACAAACCCAGCCCTGGTAGGTGAAAATAAAGAGTTGATTACTGGTTGTCTGTTAATGCATAGTTTTATGTAGGAGCACTGGTGGTGACCAGATGCTGATGAGGGGATAAAACTGTGATAATCCTCTATCTGTGACTGTGCTGCAGCAGTGGAAGACAGGTAGCATAAAGAGGTGACACAACTCTTGAAAGTACCCACTGAGATGAGAATTTGAGCCATGCGTTATGCCAACTGACTTGGATTTACTATCCCCAACAATTGATAATCCTCTTTCCAGAATTAGTCCAGAATTAATTCTTTCCTTTAATTCTTTCCAGAATTAAAACAGACTCACCTTGGATGTCGGATAAAAAGAAAAAAGTGCTGAACAGAATTACATAGAAACTTACTGTCAAGATATGCCACCCACAGAAAGATGGCTTTAAAATGAGCTTGATTTATTGCTATATCTGCTTGGTTTGGTGGGGGTGCTTCTCTTCCTTATCCCCTGTCCTGCAAAAGAAGCTCATAATTCTTAGGTTTTATTCAGGTAAAACAGTTGATTAAAAACAACTGAAAAATCTACAGACACTAGAAATTCAGATAATGGAAGACTAGCAAAGAGCTAGTTTTGTGACAAGAATTAAAACAATTTAAAGCTATTTTGAAGAAGGAATATTTCCTTAGGATACTTTCTAAAACTGGTTTGGTTGTTTTTCCTTTTTTTAAAAAAAACTGCATTATTGCCACTACATCAAGAAACACTAGTCACAGAATCATGGAATGTGTTGCAAGGGACCTTACAGACCATGTAGTTTCAGTCCCACCATCATGGATAGAAACACCTTCCACTAAAACAGATATTCACTTCAGTTGTAACAAAAAATTTTTCAATCCTGCCTGTAAGTGGACTTACAAGCCATTTACCGGTCAGAATAGTTCAATCCTGCGGTTTTAAAACTAAAAAAAACCCTATCCTTCTTATATAAGAATCTGATGCCTGCCTCTTCTTGTTTAACAATTGACTACTAATGACTTGACCCACTTTCTGGGAGGAATTTTCCTTTTTCAGGTTGTGAGACTGATCTCAAAGGTATAGAATCAAAACTGTCTATTGATAAGCCTGTGTTCGGCTCTACTTTTGCCAGATTCTCTGGTGCTTTAATCCTTCTCGTACAGTCAGATACAGCTGTTAAAATCAAGACTGTTTGTATGGAAGCCAAACCTTCTTTAGCAAATTATGATATAGGAAGATCATGTTGAAACTTTCTAATTTCAATAACTTATCAAACACTCTTTCTGTTACCACATTGAGTTAGAGGAAATGACCAGTACAAGAACAGGCTGCTTTTGCTCTGTTGTAGACTTTACTGATTCATCTTTACAAAGCTGTGACCAAGAAGCAGTCTGACTCAGAAGTTTGGGAAGGCACTTCAGTTTTACTTGTATTATACTTCAACTCAGTGTTGGCATCTCTCATTCATGTGGTGTCTTGATATTTGGCAACAGGAAAATGAGGGATTTTTTTCAAATTTTAAATTAGAAAATACAGGTATGTCAGATCACGGCACCCACCTTGGAGTGTCTATCAACCAGATGCTGCTAAACGAAACCAAAGGTATGGATGAGCCATATCAGTACGCCTTATTTCTGTGATGCTGCTGAGGAAACAATGGATTTTCTAGACTAGATTTTAGTGCCTCCTCTCCTTTGACTGCCTCTGCTAAATATAGAAGTTTCAGAGGAGCTATGTTGGGTTTCCTTGGATCTCACAGATATCTTCAGTTGGTTACTTAGCCATGCCTGTTCTGGAAGAAGGGTCACAATTTTTTGTGATCCCTTTCTTAGGAAAGGAGAAAACTATACCAAACAGAATGTATGCTCAGTTTTTGCCTTAGTGTAGAAGGAATTATGTATTAAATTTCAGCATCTCTGGTGGCTTCTGCCTCTCTTAGAATATGGTGACATTTTAACCTCAAATTAATATTAGTGCATTTTTGTCCATTCAGCTGAGTTCTGTTATTGCCAAATAGTCTTAGATTACTAAGTCACTGAAACTAAAGCAGTAGGTGCAATATTTTCTGGAACTGGAGTACTGGGATGATAAGAAAAACACATATGTTTAATTTTGTCTGCCTTGTTTTGAGGCATGGAAGGGCAGTGAACTGTGCTTTTCTTAAGCTGAAGGGGTAGTTTGGAAGCTGATGGTGGAGAAACCTGAGAGGATAAACTGCTAATTATAATCCAGGAAAACTTCTGATGTGGGGCAAGCTAATGGTCCTTAAGGGGTATAGAAGGCAGACAGTGAGATTGTGCCTGTCAAGCAGTTAGAAACGATTCTCCATTAAAGTCCAAAAATCATCTTAGTCATTGCTTTACTTAGTATTTGCTTTCCTTGGTATTCCATTGAGTGAGTTTTTTGTAGTTTTTTGCTGGTTTATGAAAACTGGGCTTCACTTTTATGTTGTTGGGTAAGCCTATGCTGCAGTACTAGTATTCAGCTAAGGTACTCCAAGCCAGTGTGATGGCTGGGTCTAGCACTACTGGACATCCTGGGAATGGAAGTCAGGTCACTATTTCTGCTTGCAGGCTTTTCATTCTTTCCATCTCTTCTTTAAATGTAATAGTCCAATGATCAACACTAGAAAATTATGTACCTTAATACATAGAAACTGAGGTCACAAATCCAATGCTGATAACTTCTACTACAAATAGAAAGCAGCACCTGGTCTGTTATGCATACTGTAAGACTTTCTATGCTATGGCATTATGCATAGTACTCAAGTGTCAAGAGCAATGTTGTATAAGTATTTTTTCCAGATTCTGAAGTAATGGACCTTTTGGGCAGTCTGCTGAATCAGTACAAAACTGCTCTGATAGTTCTTACAGCTCAAGAATACATAGCGTATGGTCACTTTTCTTTTTAAAATTTGTTTAGGTTGAACTTTCTATAGAGTTTATGTTCTTACCATTAGACACTACAGATTTCAGTCTAACATGAAGAAGTAATGTTCTTTTAAACATGGTGGCATGCAGCAGTGTGTATAGTGTAAAGTGACATGGTGTATGACAGGGCATACAATGTCATGGAAATTCTGAGTCCCTCTGTAGTACTGCTGACTTTGTTAAAGACTGTTTAAATAAAATATTGCTATGCTTGTAGGACTCATTGGAAAATGAGCATTTACGTTCCTGACAACTAATTGCCTATTATATTTCTAGAGACTGAATGGTACTTCAAGTTAGGGTGTGTAGTTATAGGTAAAATACTCTGAAAGCCTTCTGTTGTGCACTCCCACAAAAGAAAGATTAAAATGGGAAAATAATTACACTTCTGGAGTTTAAAAGAGAAGTAGTTTTGAATGACATTCAGAGTTTGTATCACCTACATTAAAAAAAAGCAAATCCCTCCCTGTCTTGCTGACCAGCTGACCTTGATGGTTCTGTTTCTTGGCTGTGTTGCCCCTCTGGTCTGTAAGCTCTGTGATTTAGGTAGATTGTGTGCAGAAATCTACATATTTGGGTGTTTTTTTATTTTTTTATTTATATTTATTTATATTTATATTTTATTTTTTATTTTTATATTTTGCATATATGTTGTTTTTAATTGTCTATACAGTACTGTCAAAACCTTTAACTGAATTTGATACTGAGCACATAATGCAAGCAATGATGAAATACTTAATTTCCTCTTCACAGGAGGGGTTATAGTGGGAGAAGTCACCCTTGTTTACTCTGGCTGCAGCCAGTTGGATTCTTCCCCACCCCTTGAGCAGCACTGCAATGCAAAGAACTGCTGACCTCTCCTGTTCCATCCCCTCTCTGCCTCTGCCCCCACAGTGTCTTTTAGCTGTTAATCTGGGGCCTTTAATGTTTTCAAGTCTGTCAGTAATGGGGCAGTTGACCTCTGCCACTCTGGGTGAACTGCTAATGAATTCCAGGTGTGTGTCAATCCGTAGGTCAGCTTCAACCTTCTCCTCCCCTGACCGGAGCAGAGCCCGGGGCACAGTCATTGCTTGTGACCTGCCGTTGGCTCACTTGTCTGGTGTACGTTTCTCTAAGTAATAGAGCAGGATAGGATATATTACTGTCTTGTTTCTGTATTTTTTTAATTTGCATTTACACTTCTCTAAGTGCTCATGGGAAAGACAATTGCATGGGTTTTAGAGTAACATGTATTTAATACTTGTAAAAGTCTGTTTTTAAAATTGAAATGCAGCTGTAAGGGAGAACACACTTGTCCATGATAATGTTTTTAAACAAGTGTTTTGACCTGTTCTAATTAATTGGATTAATTATTAATTATAGATTATATTAATTATAGATAACTGAACTAGTGCTCCCATGTAGTAGACTGCTGAATGCAGAGAAACTGGAATATGGTGTAGTTCTGTCTTAGTATATGACTGGACTAGAAATTGTGTGCTTGTGTTGAGGCCTTTTGAGCTCAGAGGAAGGTTTCCTTTGCCTCCTGCCTCTATCACCCTTGCCTGGTATAAAAAAATGTGGTGAGGAACTTGCTGAACTGCTGATCTGGCTTCTCTGCTGGCCAAGTCATAGATCAGAGGACAAATAATAAAATGCACATACCATAAAGCTGCAAGTAGAATAGTAGGAGAGATTAGAGTGTTGTTCATGCTTTTAAATACATGTATCCTGTTTAATGAAGCTTATCACAGCTTCTGGCACTATCAGAACAATCAGTTTGCTGGATTAGAAATACTTCACATTCCTTAGTGTAGAAAAGTAAGATAAAGTTCTTTAAAGTGGCTAGGAGGTAAGTTGTGGGCTACCCACTTGTCTCAGCTATTGCAGATAGGTAGTGCACTGATTTTTCTCTAGTACACTTCTAACCTCTAGTTATCAAAAGTCTAAATGCTTTCTCATTATTTTAATCTCTTGTTCCTCTTGGTAGTTTTTTGTGTTCCCAGAATCTTCCATGTTATGAGGTGTTGATTCTTTTTCTTGTCTGTGCATAGAAAAAAGAATTTCAGCCTGTCTCCTTTTCTGCAGGGAGCAGTATCTTTTACAGATGTTTCCAAACTCTCTCCATGAGGTTGACTTGAGTTTCTTTGAATCTCTGGCCTACTTCCTCACCCCAGGTTATGTACTGAAAAATGAGCAGTGAAGCAAACATGGTTGTCCTGTCTGAAAATAAACGCAAAAATACATGTGTAAGAGTATGAGAACTTAAATTCTCTCTTGCTCTTGGTAGTAGTTGACAATCTGTATAGGTTTAGCTTGAAATGGCTGTATGAGGCTATTAACAGTACCATAATAAGAATGTAAGCTGTAAAAAATAGCTCATCTGTTTTGAGGATATAATTTGATCTGTTTTGTGGAGATTATTTCATTATTTCTCAGTTAGAGCTAGAATTATTGTTTGACACTCCCTAATAAACTATAAACTGTGTTTTTCTTTACAAAACCTGACTTTGTCAGCATATCAAGTGCAGAATGTATTGATCATATTCTTCAGGCTAAGTGTGGAGAAACATAAAAATTCTTCTTGGTTTCATGTTGGTCCAGTACAGGTTCTCTTAATTAACATGTACTTGTGAGTTCATTGCAGCATGAAGAAAAAACTTTGGTTAATAATCAAGCTAGAATGCTCTCATTTACTGTAGTGTCCCCCAAGGGTAACTGCCTTTCTCACAGTTCCTAGATATTAATTTGTTTTGTTAAAGAGAACTTCCTCATTGAGGACCAGATAGAAGAGTAATACTGCCTTGGAGGACTTGAAACAGCAATTCAGCACAAGTTTGACTGCACAGAGCCATTCAATCACTTGCACAGATAAGGAGGCCAAGTGGGTTAATTAAGGTGTGTTTACAAAATACAGTGCATTCCTTTGTACTATTTAAAATTGTGGGGGAGAAAGCACCACTAATCAAGATGCAGTTTCATGAGGTGTTGAAACTGATCTGTCCCAGTCTATCCTTGTCCTTTATTCCACACCCTTGGCTACATGTTCCTACTCTGTCCTGTAAGCCAGTGCTTACAGTAATGCAGTTGGCCAGATGAGCAAGTGCCTCTGAAAAACCAGTGTTGTGTGGGCTTGTCTTTTTGGTCAGGTTGGTGTGAAAACTAATGCTTAGGCAAGAAAGGGGTAGTGGGGGATGGCCAGAGATGGGAGAAGGACAGGACAGTCTAGGTTGTTTTGGGCTGCTCTTGAAAGCGGAGCCAAGTTCTGTGACTGCTGCATCTGGTTGAGAACTAGGTAGTACAGTATCACTGAAATGGTTAGAAACTTTAAGAGTTACTCCTTTTAGACATGAAACAATAATATTCTTTGCTGGTCTTAAATATTTATGGCAACTGTTGTAAAAGACACTAATTTGGCTATAAATCTTTTTCTCCTGTTTAAGAAAAGTGGGCAGCTTGCTGCTGAAGCTACATCAACACCTGGAAGTTTGCAGAATCTGACTTCTTAGGCCTTCAAGTTAAAGCACCTAACTCAAAAATTATCAGTGTGATAAATGCCACAGATCAGAACAGAACACACAGAAGTAGTGCAGTGTTACCTACATTGTTAAAAGAGGATGAATTGGTACCCATCACTTCAATTTGTAGGATAAACTATGAAATTTAAATTGTTTTTTGTTTAGTCTTAAAAAAAAAAACACTAAAAATATAGCAAATTGATTTTTTTTAACTAAACAGACTTCCTTTTTGGGGAAAAAGATCACTTTCTTCCCCTTGGTTACTGGTATTTTATTTTTAACATTCTTTTTCTGTGGGTGGAGGGCCATTCTCACATGGACTTCCTCCCTATTCTCCTAGCCTGGACCTCCCTTCCTTCCCTTCTTAGAGGCATTTGTCACACTGTCATCCAGCCAGATGTGATCAAATACTTCTTGAATATTACTGGGAATTACTGTAGGCGATCAGTGGAAACTACACTGCAACTGGTTTGGACCTATACATTAGAGTTGGAAACTCCTTGTAAACTCAGCATATCTCATGTAGCTGTAGAAATGTGTTGCCCTGCTCTTACATTTCTCCAAAACTTAAGGCTGTTCCATCCTTGTAGCCCTTGCTCAGTAATTCAAGCATCATTCTTGCCTTTGTCTCCCTTTTTACTCTGTTTACCTTTCTTCTTGTTCATGTGTATGAAGCTTGTTTACCTTTCTTTCACAGGCAAAGGCTTCAGATCTTTGTAGTCTCTTTTCCTCTTCAACAGGATTTATAAAACCATAGGATGTTTTTGCTTTCAGGGTTATAAAACCATAGGATATTTTGGGTGGAGGTGATCTTAAAGATTATCTTGTTCCAATGCACCTGCCATGGGCAGGAATGCCTTCCACTTGACCAGGTTTCTCCAAGCCCCATCCAGCCTGGTCTGTGGGTTAGCTAGAGTCTATTACTGTGAGTGTTGTAGGAGTATGTCCTTTTTTAAGTCGCAGAGCACTAGAGTGACCATATTGTTTTCCCTTTATAATTAAAGGGGAGAGAAAGATCAGAGAACTGCTGTCTGTTTCTTGCTGCTACCTAACAAAACAGCCCAGAATCTGTCGGTCACTAGTTATTGAGAAGATAAGCTACACAATTTTTACCAGAAAGTAGATAAAATCCATGTTCTGATATGCTCCAGTCTGATGGGTGATTTCAAGTAATAGTCATTTTTTTACAGCTAAAGGTCACGCTTTATAGGATATGAGTAACAGCTAAGCCATTATGATCCCTTTAGGTATAAAGCTACATGGTTCAGAAAAGTAACTTGAGGTTACTGCTGGTACTGGCTAGGTGAAAAGGAAAAGAAGTTTTACTGAGCAGAGGGTAAGGCATGAGAGCTGCTCTACAAGATTGCCTTTTAGCCTGGTGATCTTGCACGAGATCTTGGTCGCTCTTTACTCCAGTTTGTGGAAGTTAATGAGACTGAACATAAGGACATTCCTCAGAAGTTCAGCCTGCTTAAAGGTCATGGAGATGCTTGGCACCTCTGATGGCAATAGTTGCCTGTTATGTACATTAGTGGTGGGGTTTTATTCTGCTTACAGTGAAAAGTTCAGGACTGTTTGCTTACATATACTAAGTCTCATCTTCTCTTCCAACAAGCAACAGTAAAAATGCTACCAGTCTTTGGGATAGGTTAATGGTCAACTGGAGACCACTTTACAAAATCTTCTAGTCCACTGTTGGAAAGCAGAGCATCATTTAGATTGCAGTAAGAATTTAACAGAAATGAAAAAAAATGGAAATGGGAAGTTAGTGTAATATGTGTAACCAAATTCCTTTTTTTAGATCATCTTTTAATGTAGTCTATACAGATGAGTTTTGCTCACTTTGAAACTGTTTTCATCTGACCCCTTTATGTGCTGCTTTCCATTTTCCCCCTTGACATGTCAGAAGTTTATTATGTGCAATAGTTCTTGATATTACATTTGTAGCAGCTTTTTGTGGAAAACGGGTATTTATGTCTGTGAAGTAGTCCACTTCTGCAAAACACAAACTGCTGCTTAAGTTAATCACGAGCATGTGGTATTTCCATTATGTGAAAATCTGGTGACCTGTTTGAGAAGATATGATTGTATCAAATAGGTAATGGAATTACCATTCCATCATCCTGCTGGATGTGCAATAGCAGAGGTAAAGACAGGAAGCATGGACTCTTATGTTAGTGGAATCTTGCCATGGCCTTGAAGGTAGCTGAAGCTTGGCTCCAGGCACGTGAACATGCAGCAATCCCTTTGGTCAGAATGAACTTTGAGTTCTTCAGTGTGGCTGTCTTCATGTTTGAAGGGATGCAGTTGTTTCACCTGCTTTTGTCAGCCACTTGTGCTTGGTCAAACTTTAGCTCTTCTCTCAGTCATTAAAGCAGATGGAAGGAGAGAGTCTGGCCTTTGACACGTAGTTGATTCAACGGTATACCATGCTACTTAATGAAAAACTTTGTGCTTGAAGTTGAATAAGCTTGATGCCATTTGTATTTTGGTTCACTTTTTCTATATGGGATGGCAAGCATCAGTAGGTGTGGACAGTTTTCATATGGCAGATGATATGTGAAAAAAATTTTCCTCTGCTCTGTGAGAGGATTAAAAAACCTCCCAAACTGCTTTCTTGTGACCATAGCATTTTTATCAGAAGAGTTGAAAGTTGGGGCACTACCAACCATGTACAATTTCAATATGCATCTCACAAGCCTTTGCACTGCAACTCAGCAGCCCAAAGAAGGGGACAGGATTTATCACTCTGTTCCAACTGTTTACTTGTGATGTCTTTTCTTCTAATGAAGTATCTAGCAATAAGCTTAAAACACCTTTAAGCTACTTACCTGGTAGTCAACAGGTGTCACCAGAAATCAAAGCAATCACTCATCATGTTAACTTCTTTGACATGTTTTTTGTTCTATCTACAGCAGGTTGTTTATGTACTTGAGCAGTCTTTTCTGCTCCAGCAATTGCACTCACCCTCTAATTTACATATAGAATGTCTATTTGCAGCTTTGCATATTATATGGATGCTGGGGAAAATACAAAGTTATTTGCCCTTTCTATGTTTTAAAATAAAATTTGTTTTGTTTGTGGATTTAGCATTATGTAATTTACCCACTTTAATCTAGCGCTTGCTCAATTGATCAAAGGAAAGGGAGAAGAAAGCGGACATGATGTTATTTGGTTAAAGGCTGGACTTGGTGATCTTGGAGGTCCTTTCCAACCTTACTGATTTTATGAGAAAGTAACATTAAAAAGAAAAAGTTGGATTTCCTGAGGTTATTGCTCCTGCAAATGTATATTACATGGCAGGTGGTTCTTATCAGAAATAAGTTAGTCCTGAATATAATTATCAGAAACCTTGATGGCTTCTTTCGCATGAGTGTCAGTAGAATGCAAGTTAACTTTTAGGAGAGGGAATCGGTAATATATCACAGTGTGTAAATTCTGAGAGCTATCATTTGTACCCAGATCTCAGCTACCATGTTAATAACTTGTATATTTTCATGCAGAAATCTTCCAAAGTGTACAAAAGTTGTGTAAATCCAATCTCAAGGTATAATCTCATGACCTGGAGATGCAATCCATTCAAAGTGTCCATTAGTGTCCCTGCAGTTCCCTTGTTCCCATTACCTGCCTGAAAACTACTTGCATGAAATTTTTAACTCCCTAACCGTGACAAAACCTGTGTCTATTCTTTGTCTTATCTGTAAACATTGACCACATTATAGTGTATAGAACAAGGCTGGCAAGTCAGATACAAGCCAAGCTTGTGAGGTAGTGGCAGAGGGAGGAGGGACAAAAGGCTATCTGCCCTCAATAACTGTTTAGTCATGTGAAGGGCAAAGGCTTTTTCTTGAATGTAATCTTGGTTTGGTGTGGTTTGGTGGCAACTCACCTTATGGATGGAAGACTTTGAAGTTTATACTTTTTTAACATCTGTACCTGATGGGGAACCTCAGTCTTTCTGAAGTAGTCTTCTGAAAAAGAAATGTCTATAAACAGAATTTGGTAAGTGTGTGCATTGCATGATACTTAGGAAATTTGAGTTATGCATGTTCTTCCTCCATGCATGATTAGAAATGATTTTTTTTTTTAATTTAACCACATGTATTTCTTGTTTTTGTTTTTTGTTTTCCTTCCCCCAACAGCTGGCTTACCCCTTGGTGTTCTAAACTTGGCCAAAATAAAACCGTATCAGAGAGGCTTTTTCTGTAATGATGACAGCATCAAGTATCCGTTCCATGACAGTACCATCACATCCACTGTCCTCTACACAGTGGGGTTCACCCTGCCCATTTTCTCTGTAAGTAGCTACTATATAGGGAGCTTTGGTGATGGGAGTAAAATGTATGCCTTCCAAGAGCTCAGCACTGTAAATGAGTTGAAGACAAGTTTATATAGGCAAAATCCCATATATGTATAGTCATATGCATGTGAAAAGTGCTGTTGCTACTGTTTGCACAGAAAATCTGGAACTAATCTCTAACTGCTAGTGTTGCTAATTTCATTTGTTTTAGAAACAGGAAAATAAGTGTATTTAGACTAGGCTTTTATCACTAGAGAGGAAATTGTCTTCCAAAATGCTGTGGTGGAATGATTACATCTCTTGTTCAGAATGGGGTAGTCTGCTAACTTAAACACTTGTGATGTTAAAATTTGGCACTGTAATGCAGTGCACACACCTATAACTGGTGACTGTTGCTTCTATGTGCTTTCTACAAAAATAAGCCAATTTTGACTCAGAAGCTTTTTCTAAGCTTGAACATAATGAGACTACTTTTTAAGGAAAAGTGGGATAAAATGGGATGCAGAGACTGAAAATCTAATTTCTTGTAGAAAAGAGGCTCAGTGTTATAATGACCACATGGTTTTGATGAAGAACAGTTTAATTCTTCAGGAGGTTTTTCTATCAATATTTTAAGCTTGCTTGTGTCCCAGCTTTTAGTAAGGTTTGAGCTGATTTGGAGAATTAAAATTTAGTCTTGAACCTGAAGCTACTTTGTTTGTCCCTGCAGTACTTGATCAAGCCCTATGAAAGATTATGATAATATTTTATTATCTGATAAATGTATAAGCTGAATTAGTCAGTGAGAAGTATATGAAGTGGTTTAAGAATAAGAAGACAGTCATTAAAATAAATGAACCTGCATATACTTGCATTACTCTGGCTTTCCCATTACTACTTATTTATTAAAACTTCCATTAGACCCCTGCAGTAAATATGAGGTTGACACAACAAGTAATCACTAGTATAGTTTCACATTTAAGGAAAGTTTGTCACTTTGACAATTATGAATATCTTCAGCACACCTTTGGGAAAATTTATTTTCCAGTATGTTTCCTGTGTACCTTGATTGATATAGGTACAGGTGAACTAACAATTGCAGGTCTCTGCACTTCTGGACTTTTAAAGAAATATTCTAGCTTCTGTTCAATCATCCGTTGAATTGCTTGATTTTTAAAAACTATCTTTAAGTTTTAGATTTGAACTTGCTGATGTAATATAAAGTCAACGAAGAGTGTGTTTTTTCCTGGCTCTAAAGCCATGGAGAAACATCTGACTTAGAGGTAATTCACATGAAAGTCTGAACATCTAAAGAGTGGTATAGAGTATTACAATTTTAGATAACCTTTGTTGTGAAAGTTACAGCTTAAAATTAGATGTGTCAGTAATTCCAGTCTATTCTGATATTTTTCTGCTATGATACTTTTGTAGGATCACACAATGGAATTTTCATTGCTTGTCTTTGTGCAGAAGAGGGAATTTATAATTGGAACAACTGCGTCTAGTCTCCATACTGAGAGGTTTTAAAAAAAAGTTCTAGAGCACTTATAGTTGTTACAATGCAGTCTAACCAGGTAATTTGCTTTTCAGTCTGAACATTTTCCAAACCTGAAAGCAACTGCTTAGAGTAGTTGTTAACCTGTCCCTCTTAATCTCAGTTTTAGATGTAGAGAGCTCTTTAGTCTCATGCAAGAGGTGAAAAATCTTCCATAGCTACTGAAAACTAAGGGCTAGAATAAGCTGTACAGCTAGGGAGTATGAAACATGGAATATTACAACTTCCTGAATTGAAAATGCATTCTAGTTGAATGGTTTCTATTTGTAGATGTTCTGTTCAGTTGGGCTTTTCTGGTAACTTCACCTCCAAACGGACCTTTTTTTCCTGCCCTTTTTTTGACTTTGCTTCTTCAGACTGCTGTTTTCAGTGACATTCATGCAGCTTCCCTTAGCTCCAGGGCAGATGACACTGGGGAGGGAGGAGCGCAGAGCAAGGAAAACCTCTCTGAAAGAAACATCCTTCTCATCAGAGAAGCAGAACAACAGAGTAACCTGAGAGCTGCTGAGTTTTCTCTGCTCCCTTTTCTAGTTCTGTGGTTCCCTGCCATGGCTTTTCCTGGCAGTTCTGTCCCAGAGCTGAAGGCTCCCAAGTTGGTAGGTTTCTATTACAAGATGGACTGATGTAGAGAGAGGAGTTCAAAAATTCTAACTCAGCCAAAAGCCTGCACTGAATTTCTGGGAGACAAAGTAGTACTCTACAACTTTTTGCTATCAAAATAAATAATGCAGATGCTGATGTTTCTTACAGGCAAGTATTCTTTAGTAAACTGTTCTGGTTCAGTCACTTCTCCGGGATAAGCACTGCTGTTTGGAGAGTGTCTTTGAGAGAAGGGAACATGATGGGGCCTGCAGGACTTAATTTCTACACCTTGAACATATTCAAAAGATATTTGGGTAGTCAGGTTACATTGATTTCTAAGTGGTTCAAACAACAACAACAAAAAAGGCTGAATCAAAACATTCCTAGGTTTGGTGTGGCAAAATGTCTTCAGTATCATGATGACTTCCCAAAAGGGACCTAGGTAGCTTTGCTCATGTGCCAGCTTTAATCTATTAGGCATTAGGCTTAAAGTGTTTGGGAATGTCTGCTTATACCATGTCTAACAATGTTTTGACAAACTTTCCCTCCTACAGATTAGCACAATCGTACTTTGGGGTCAATTTACTGATTTCTTTTATGGTGAAATAAACTCATCTTTTATGCTGTTCATGAAAGGGATGCATTTTTAAGGGAAACTTTTATTGACAGCAACTATTAGATTGACCACCGTGAGCACTTACTGAACTAATTTTGTATGTCTTCATGGACAAATGTAGTTACTGCTTGATAGAGATTAATAACTCAGGAGATTAATGAAACCTATGGATGTAGGTAGATGTGCTTTTCACTTTTTCGGCAGTGTCAAAGCTTTATGACTCATTGCTGTTGGTTTTGCAACTAATTGAAATTAAAAGTGTTTGACCCTAGAGTGGACTTCAACTTGACTCTTAGGTTTCAGGTTACTTGTAAGAGGTTTTATTATGGTCTGAGCAGGACTTCTTACATGGTAGACTTTTTTGAAAAGGTGCTCATGTTTTATCTTCATTGTGTTTTTTGGTATATTTATGGCATTGGAAATTTTTTTGGGCAATGCTGTTGAACTTCATAATCTGTCATGAGTTCTATTTGATACTAACTGTTCATCTTGTACTACTACAGATCAGCATTATCTCTGAACCCAGCCTTATCCTGAGGAATAAAATTTTTTGGTTCTCTCTTTTAAAACAAGCATAGTAATAATAACCCATGGTTTTACTCTGTGAAGGTTTAATGTGCAGGTATTTAATGTGCACTTTACTGAGTTGTTGAATTGATAAGTAATTTCTGGCTGAGATTTATGCTGTGGGGCAAGATGCTGAGAAGTAGCAGCAACCAGCTTTTGACTTCACTTTTTGATCCGTCCGTGGTGTGAGTGTTCTGGTGGGTTTGAAATCAAGCACCATTTGCCTCTGTTACTTGTACAAGTAAGTGCAGTTGTATTTTAAGTAAATAAACTGTAGCAACTTGCTTGTTAGCCCTATGGACTTGGTACTGTACTTTCCTCAACCCTTCAGATACATTTTTTTAATACATTGATGGGGAATGCACATAGTGTTTGAGTAAGTCAGTTGGCATTTTGACAATGAGAGCAACTCCATACGAGAGCTTTTAAAATGCTGAGTGAAGCTTGGTCACAGGTATGAGATAGCCAGGAAGTCACACTGATATAGAGTGGTTTTATAAGTATTATTATTTAGTAGAGTCTACAAAGGGGTAAAATGGAATAGGGAGAAATGTAGGTAGAGGGAGTTGCAACTTAATTAAGTCTTGTAATTTAAGGAAAAAACCCAAACAGTCTAAGATAGAAAAATAGATAGATTTTTCTTTCTGTCAAGTCTGACACACAGTTACTAACAATGTACTGCTGACATTTAGGACTGAGACCAGAGACTGGAAGGGGTGTAAATATGGGAAGCAACTCCGCTAGGAACCAGAGACAAGCAATAGGGAAAGTAAGGCAGAGAGTGTTCCTTTTTGTGCTGCCTCCCGTTTCCCTTCATCTGGCTTACATTGTTGTACCTCTTTCTCTTCTACGTTGTGTAAAGAAGTGCTCATGCAAAGAGATTTTTACCCACCTTTTCAGGAGAAAGGTGGATATCAATAAAAGGAACTGAACTCATCTCACTGAACTGTGGAATGATGATTTATTTCTTGGTAGGTGCTCTCCTGAACTCTAAAACTCCTATGGGAGCACTGTTCTTATACTGAGGAGAAGCCAAAGTCTTAATTTAATCTGCAAAGAGGTTTTGACACCCTACTCAACCTTCACAGAATGTGAGCAGTAATAGCAGCT
This sequence comes from Cyanistes caeruleus, assembly GCF_971803275.1. NCBI lineage: Eukaryota > Metazoa > Chordata > Aves > Passeriformes > Paridae > Cyanistes > Cyanistes caeruleus. The sequence goes on from NC_141732.1 coordinate 64,189,084, forward strand.
CAAAAGATTTAGCAAAGTTTTTGAAAAACCTGTATTCTTCCTGACCGTATTTCTAATATTGTAATGAATACTGTGGATGTTTTTGCTGATAGAATTAGTAATGAAATATCTACAGCATATTTGGGGGAAATGTTAACTTCTGCTTTCTATCTGAACTTCTTGTGTAAGGAGACTTAAACCTCAAAATATTACTTAGGCTTTTTAAAAAGTAAGCCTAGGTATCGCTTCTAGTTTAAAGCTATGGCAATGAAGTTGGCAGTAGGTAACAGCACAAAAGTCTTGGCGGGTTTTTTGAGGTGCTGGGAGAGAAGACAACAAAATCTTTTAAACTTTGGTTGGTTTTTGAACTCTGGAGAAAGATTATTTCTACCCACTACTTAAGAACAGATGTTGAAAGCTACTTTGTTAGAAATATACACACTCTTTCCTGGTGTTAGTCATATCTGTTCTTATCTTAATCCCTGTGATAAATGAGAAAGATGGAGAACTCAGGCTAAAGCAGCATTTTTTTTAGAAAATCTCATTATTTGGATGTGTACATTCAAATATTTGCTTCAACCAAATTTTAAGAAACTAAATAGTTATATGATTGGAGAAAGAATCCTTAAATGAACAAATAATTCACTTAACTGTGAGAAATGAGTGGTAGGAGTAAGTGGTCCTTGTCCTTTGCAAGTGTGTGCAGTGAGGCAGCAAAGTAGGGAACTCAGAGCAATAAAGAAAAAAGATGGCAGTAACATAGCTGGTGAAATACAGTGTGGATAAATGCCAAGTGATATCCTTCCTGAGGAGAGTGGGAAGAACAACTTGAGGGAGGTGTATGATCTTATGTTCTCTCTCTTCAGAGTTTTAATGTCCAGCTTTAATGGAGAGAACAACATCATGCCCAATGAAGAAACCTAACCATGATTAGAAATTTGGAAAGAAACAGGCCTGTGTTATACAGGATATTTATGGAAAAAAAACCAATATAATCTGTCAGAAATCACTCCAGTTTATGAGGAAAATTAGTCCATTATACTGTATGAGTCAGACATTTGGACAAGGGTGTAGTAATTGTCTTGTCAGTTGAGCTACTTGTGTTTCTACTCCATGTATTCTGACTGCAACATTCCAGAGCCTACATTCCTCCCTATGTCTTTATAACCAACTGTGTTTGCAGTTCCTTAATTCTTGGTTTCTTGTTGGATCAGTATTGATCTTTTTTTCTAACATCTACTGCATATGCACTTGGCTGATTTACAGCCTTTAGACTCAGCTGAACTATGCAAAATCAAACCCTTGTTTTTGAGATAATGAGGAATATATCCTAGCAGTCCCTCTCTGTCTGCACCTCAGATGAATTAAAACCAAATGCATTTGCCAATTTTGACTGAATACTCTTTTGAAAGAAATTTCTTGTCAAATGATTAGAAGTGTTAATCCCTTTGAAAAAATTGTCTAGTGGACATGCTATTATACTGATATATAACAACCACAGAAAGCACATTATATTCCCCCTGCTATTTTGAACTGACAAGCTCCCAACTCAACAGAGTTATTTAACCTCCAAATGCATGACTCTGAACTCATTACTCAGTACTGCAGAAATCTCCATATGTTCTCTTGCCTCAGTCCTTAAGGGTTGTTTTGCAGGCAGAACTGGCTGGCCTTGATCTTCCACTGTATCAAAGAATTGCCAGCTCTGTCAGCAGTACATGTGCTAGTTATTCATTAAAAATGCATATGCACTGCATAACACCAGCTTGTTGGCTTTATCCTTGAGATTACCCTACAGGTAACCTCTTCCCAACCTTATAATTCCTCCTCACATACATGTTGTCATTTTCCCTTTAGGCAACTTCACTGTGTTACAACTAGCTTAGAAGATGAAATGTACATCAGGGAAGCTTTCTGGTATTGTCATATGAGAAGTATTCAGCAGAGAGCCTTTACTGCTCCTCTGCTGTCTTCACTTCTTACATAAAAGGAGTATTTAAACTCTGCATTTTCTTCTGATTTCAGAGAAAACTGAGGAAAATAGGTATTTGTAGGATATCATAGGATCTTTCTTTTAACTGAATGTGGCAATGTGACTGTGGCAGATGAGCAGGATTTCTTCTCACAGTGATCTGCTGTTGAATCTTTGCTACTTGTTCTTGAGAAACTGCATTAAATGTTCATGTGAATAAATCTACTGTCAAAGTACTCCACTTCCTGTACTACAATAAACATTTCTTCTTCAGTTATATCTTTGAAATGAAAGATATTGGCACTAGTGATGGTGGTTCCATTATGAAGACAAGTATCATTTGGTATCTTCAGTCATATCCTGTCCACCTGTACCAGGAGCTTCCATGCTTAGAAAATTGCAACCATGATGCAAAAACTTACCTCTGTCTTCTGAAATTAAGATATCTGTTAGGTGAAAAAGTAGCATGCCTATCACAGCTATAGGGAAACCCTACTGTTTTAGTTGATATAGTAAGAAGTTTTGCTTCTTTATTACTTATGACAGTTCTTCTGCATGTTTGTTCTGCTTGCAGTAATGAAAAAGCTTAACTGTTTTTTCCTGTCCCTTTATTGTCTTAAAGGGAAACTTCCACTGCAGAAAATATTTAAGCTATATATTTGAAATAATTTTGATTTTAGAAATGAAAACACCTTGAAATCTCACAAAAGCAGATTTTGCTGATTTATTTAAAACAGAACAGAACCTTCATTATTGTGAGAAGGTTCTCCTATTGGTTTCACATGATACACTTGATGCCCCTCTGGTTTGACTTCTACTTTTCTGCTCTCTCCCACCAGTTAATAGTGAAGTCAAACCATGTGTGTTGAAAAGAGGAAAATTAAACCTGCTCCATGGAGCATGTTCTGAGGGATTAGGTATTGACACTGGAGAATACTTTAAAAAAAGATATTAAAAGCCCTATTGGCATGGTTTTTAAGGCTAATGACTGCCTTGGATTGAGCCAGAGGTAAATTATGGATGTTGTAGTTCTGTGACTTCAGTTCACAGTTTAATAGTGTTATTTTTATCAGTTTTACTGCAATCTGTTTTTTAGAAATTAAAACTTTTCTCTCAAGCTTTCCTGGAGCATGTATCCTTTCAACACTGAAAGGTGCTGAGAACAGCAATAAGATACATGACTGGTGAACTTACTTCTTGAATCTGTTGTGAAGTTGGGGGAAATGGAAGAAACCCTTGTTATGTTTACTGTATAAGATTTATTAGCAGTATTGTATTTCAGTGCATTGCTCTTCCATTTAATTGTTACTTAATGGCTACCACATAGATATCCAGAACTTTTAAGGCTCAAAGTAAAAGAGGTGGAAAGAAATTGTGAAAGAGAAGACAATAATTTTATTTTAGCTGTTCATACTTGCTTACAAAGCAAAACAAAAACAAACCTGGAGTTATTTAGTATTTTGTTTCCATAATCTGGATACAGGAAGGTGCAATTACAGGCTAATTGCATTGTAATCTCAATATTGCTGAAGAATGAGCTTGTACGTTTCAAGCAGCTTCACTCAGCATGGAAGAACACAGATCCGCACTGCATGAAGGACTTCATTTCTGTGATCCACATACCAGTGCCTTTTATTTCTGATTTAGTAGATGGAAATTACATTTTAAAAAGCTCCCCTCCTGAACAACCATATCATTCAAAATTTTTTTCAGTCTCTCACTTTGAGAAGCTGAAACATCCAGGTGTAGGTAAGGTAACATGACACCATTATTCACAGAGCAGGTTTTTAAAATGGGTGATGCAGAGATACTGATTTGATGTCAGTGACACTATCTAACTATAACCACAGGGGTTTGTGGCAGTGTGCTGAAGCTGTGAGAAGGTTTTTTTGGGCTGAACTTAATTTTGTGAACAACTGCTTTACTATGATAATCAAAACTACCAGCTCTGAAGAAGTAACCATACAAATAATTAAGAAACTCTTATATGTATGTTATGCCTAATTCTCTACATGTGGAGATCCAAACAATGTTTTTCTCAAATACTCAATGTTGAATGTCTGTGTTAGTATGTGTGCAGGGCAAATAATGAAGTTTTCATTCCAAACATTTTCAATTTTCAAGGATAAAAGGTGTTGGAAACATGATTAGGTTATAAATTGTGTTTATATAAATATAATATTTATATAAATAAATATACTATGAATAATATAAATATATATATAATATACATAAATACAATATTTATATAAATAATAACAGCATTAGGTTGACAAGCCAACTTCCCTCACCATGGCTGCACATGCTTCTGCCTCATCCTTGATCCAGGTCAGCTAAATACTAAACAATTGATGGTGTATCATGACAGCTGTCACAATACCAACAGAAGGGGAGGAAAAAAATAAGGTTTGGACTGCAGTGTTTTTCAAAATGCTTATATTCTTCCTGTTAAGAGAAAGGGAGATTAATTTTTTCCTAGTAGGAAAGGCTGTGTTTTTGTACTGTACTGCAGAGTCCAGCTTCTAGGGTCTGTGCTGGCTGGTATCTGAATAGTGCAGTGTTTTGGTGAGGCTCTGACTTGGCTCTTAGCCTGTCCTGCTGTCTTTCTGCTTTGTTGGTGTGCTTGGATGGCTTCCAGAGCTGTGTCAGTTGTAGTCCCGCTGGCATGGAATTGGAAACAACCTCTCTAGACAATGACATTGGTCTTTTTCTGCCACTTTTGGAGGGGAGGTTTTGCATGCTATTGGTTTCATGACTACAGCAGTACAGAAGGTACATGGTTCTTTGCAACAGGCTTAGCTGGAATTCATGGGCCCACGTGACAGGCATGTAATTGCCTGATCAAGGAACAAGGTTGTGTCATTCACCAGAGTTTGCTTATGGAAATTTTCATCTTATGAGCCGTTAGTTTGTTATTTGTTCTTTTGTTTTCAAATGGAAGTATTCTTTAAGCACTTTATGGTGTACAAAACAAAACTGATAGCAAATTGTTGGTAAAATCCCAGTTGTTTCACTTGTGATGGTCCCAGGAGTCAGGCTTAGTCAGTGGAGGACTTCATGGGTGAAGGGAAAGAGGGAAGAGGATTGGAAGGATCCTAGGTCTCTTCCCTAACAGTTCTCTTGATGCTTTGTCAGTATGTTTTTTTATTCACTTTTTCTCCTGCTCTTTACATCTTTACTTTTATTTGCACGTTCTTATTTGGGGCTAGCTGTATATCTGGAAAGGAAGAGGTAGGCTATGCCTTTGCACAGAGGTCTTGAGGAAAGAACTGAGACTACAACATTTATTTCTGCTGGGAAGGAAGAAATGAGGAGACTATTTTTTATCTTTCTGATCCCTTACTGTCAGATGGGAGTGTCTCCTCCAGATAATTTTTGTTGTGTTACTCTAAAGTAGTAGGCATTTTATGTGCAACACAGCTGTATTTTTAGGTATAAAGCAAGGGATTTTGTGCTCTACATGCCTAAGCTAAAGTAGATGATTTATTGTTTTGTTAAACAATAAATAGTAGTTTTGTCCTCTACTGCTTGTTTTCCATACAACCATTTCTTTCTAAGACTATCATCCCATACACCAATTGTGCAGTTGTTGTATGTGTGTTAAGGATGGAGGAACAGGACTTAGAAATGGGATTCTATCAGTTTGTTAATTTGCATCCTATTTTGGGTTTTTTAAAAATCCTTTGGTGTTGTGACTAGTTTTGGTTTGTGTTGTGGGTACCTTGACATGCAGCATTGTGCACCTTAGTATTGTGTCCTGTAGGTATTAGATTGAGCCAAAGGCATCATCTTTGGTGGAAGAGATGGGAATAAAATCTCCATGCCTTGAGGCTGTAGGGCTTGTGCAGTGACCCTGTTGTTCTAGGAAGATATCCAGTGTGTGAGGAAGCGGGGGGATCACATGCATGTGTAATTTCCTTTTCTCCATATTCCCAAAAACTCTCTCTGTACTTGTAATCCCTGAAAAGCACCTCCTTTTCTGCTTTCATGAAATGCAATTTATGCTATTCTGACTTGTAAAGCTGTCCAGAGAAGGTGTAAAGCGGCAACTGTTGCTCACTGGAATATAAAGAAATATTTGATAACTGTGCCAGTAGCAGCAGATTAAGCACCTCAGTGGTTGTCACTGAACTATTTATTCAGTCATGGCATGCTTCCACACTTGAAGTGCCACAAACACGAAGATGAGAGGAATCCTGCCCTGCTCTTCTTCATTCAGTAATCCTTCCTGGAAGCTACAAAGTCAATGCAGTAGTCATTGGCCAAGGGAAGTGCATAACCTTCTAACTTCCTGCATGCCCATTCCTCTTTATGCACTTCTCTTTGGAAATGCGGGGGTATGATCATCACCAGTTTGTTTTGGTTTTGTAATGTATTTTGTATTCCTTTTTGCCAGCTGGCTTGCCTTTTGCAATTCTCAGTTCACGACGTACCCCCTTCCAGAGAGGCGTTTTCTGTAGTGATGAATCCATCCGGTATCCATACAAAGAGGACACCATTTCTTATAAATTATTAGCAGGAATAATTATTCCTTTCAGTGTAATTGTTGTAAGTTAAACTTTTCTTCATTGCTTTTGATTTCAGTGGGGGTGGGAAAGAGGGAGGAGGGGTAATCTGTTTGTACAGATTTACAAAACTATTCTGTAAGATTTCTCAACCTTAAAATAATGTCCTTAGGCCAGGTGCTAAAGCAGTAGAAATGGTGGTCTGGCAAGAATAACTAAAAGGTTTTCTTTAACTGAAGCCAAAGAGCTAGAATTATAGAACAGCAAAATAACACATTAGAACTTTAGAACGTTAGAACCATGATGGCTTAATTCTGTCATCTGAGAGATAAAAACTTCTTACCATATTTGTTGAAAATATGTTGCAAGTCTTTTTATTTCAGGACCTGCTACATTCAGAATATCAGTGTACATGACCTATTAAGTCAGCATTTTTTATCTGCCACAAAATCTTTGGGAATACTTTTGTAAGTGGAAGTGTAACAATAGGTACTAGACTATTTAAGAGAAAGATTATGCCTTCCATCGAATGTTATCAAAAGGATAAACAGAATAAAAGGAATAAGTAGGTGTGAAGTTCTTCCCTGGATATTTCCCTGAAGGTCAGGATAAAACCCTGGGCTCATTTGTACTTAAATTACCACAGGGGCTCACTTCATACTGCACCTGACTGAAAACAGGGTATCTTTCTTCTTTCCTCCTCTTCACACCAGATCAGTGAGCTGAGCAGATTGTTTCTGTGACTACCAATTTGGGCTCTTGTTCTGACCACAGCTCCTAGCTCAGCTGACCTGTCTCAAGCATATAGTGACTCTCTATCCCTAATATTTAATTATATGCTGTCAGCTGAGATAACCTAATAGCTTACTATGTATGGACAAAAATTGAGGTTCTACTATTACCCTGCTTGTTGCCACTTCTTGTGGCTTGTCTGAGCCAGGATCAGCTGGTGAGGCTCCTTAGCCTGGCAGAAGACAGCAGCTTTCCTTGACTATGTGGAGTGCAAATGGCTCTTGGAAGAATACCAGTGCTGGGGCAGAAAGTGGCTGGGACATGCCCTCATGAGCAGAGGGGACAGCTGTACCTCTTCAGTTAACCATTTCATGTCCTAGGTCTGATGGGGACTGCGCTCCAGTTCCTACAATGGCCCTTCATCAGGGGCTCAAGATCCCTGTCCAGATGTGGTAAAAATCTTCAGTCTCTACTGATGGTTCTGTTGGGTGGCATCCAAACTCATCAGAGCTACACTTTGAGCAGAGTTAAAGCCTTCTTATGCCAAATAAGATTTTTAGGCATATAAATATTTATCCAAGTATGTTTAGGATCCAAAAATGAAAAGGCACAGCTAAATGTAATCCTCAGTATTGACCAGCTGTTTCTCTGGGTTAATAGGTTTAAGTCAGGAGGGTTATTATGATAATCTAACTCTGCCTTGCATAGGGACTACATGGATTTTTAGCAAGGTTCCAGCATAAAGGTCAACTTACAGCTCATATTTGCTTTTGGGTGTAATTTTTTTACAAGCATAGAAATGCGTTCTGAGAATTGAAACTATGACTTGCCTGGTTTCCCTCTTCTTGGAAAAGCTGCATCAGAAATAGAAATGCTTCTCAAACAGATGAAATTTTGGGGGGGAGGAGGGTTTGTGTGTTCTGTTAACTAGCAAGTTGTTTATGCTAATCATCCTGCCTTTAAGATAAGGCTATTTATTTTTTTCACCCTGTTACTACCTTTGGGTAGTCAGTAATACTTGGGAGCATCAGTGCTTGGTAACAACTGCAGCCCATATAGCTTATCTCATTTCTAGAGCAGTTAAAACAGCTGAGTGAGAAAGAACAGAATAGAGCATGGAAAGATTGATGTATTGCCCTCAGTACTTGGCTACCAGCCATTTGCAGTTCAGGGACTTCCTGGGTGAGAAAAGGCTCCACTGAATATAGTTTCTTAACAGATATATTCCCTTTGAATTAGTCCAGTCTCCATTTGAGCCCATAGGAATATTTAGCTAACAAAATTTCTTTTGCAACATCAGGGACTATAGTTTAGTTGTGAAATCAGGCTTTTCTGTCAAGATTGCTTCATAGTCAGATGGTAAAAGCAAATATTGGTGTCCTTTACTCAATGCTTAGTCAGATTATTGGAAACGAATATTCTTTGATGTCTGTCCAGTGTAGTAATTGCACTGACATCAACTAATTTTTTGTTACCTGAGATAAGTGATCTTGCAGGTTTTACAGCAATGTTTTTTGAAAGGGATTCATTATGTACCATTATTTATTTATTTGTGCTCAGCTATCTTCCTTAAGAGATTAGTTTCTGCACTAGGTGTCTATGTACTTTACTGAAAACTTCCTCAGCTTTAGTCCATGTTCTGGTATTTCTTTGCTTCAGTCAGTGTTTGGGTATGGTGGAGGTGTAAAGCATCAGTGTCACGCATCTGACGGTATTGTCTGTTTGCCTTCATGTGCAAAGCCTCTGACAAGCTGTCACTCTTTGTGCCTGGGTGGCAGTGTCTAAGTAATGGCTTCATTCACCAAAGCACTGCTTTGCTGGGATCCAGGACCTGGCACTCTTAAGTGACAGACAGAGCCATGATTTTCATTTTTACATGATTTTTCAAGGTAACTTTATATATGTACATCCAGTTTCCCACACATCTGATCATCTGTATGAATTGATCCTTTCTCTATAGAATGGGACCATCTGGGTCAATATCCAAATTATCTGGAGTGAAGTTCTGTATTTGGCATAAGCAAGAACTTACTTTCTGCAAAAGATTGAGTTGCAAGAAAACAAAATTAGATCTGCTTTCTTGTCAACACTCGGTATATGTTCCTTGGACATGTATGGTGAAAAATCCTTGGAAAGACCTCAGTAAGACCTGTCTTTCCCTACTCTATTAGTCTTCTCCCCAAAGGATTTAATTTCCATGAGAAAAAGGAAATTTTTGTTGAAACATCTTGCCTTTCAGATCTGGATATAAAATCTGAACCCTTCAGAACAGTTTCTGACTTAATGAGAAACCTAACAAGCTTTAAAAAATTTTACTCGGTAGAAGTTAGTTGAAGAAGATGCAATGTAAAATGAAGTTCTATGGGAGAAAATGTTTCTAATTAGGGCCATGCCAAGTAATATCAGAAGGCTTTGTTTTAATAGGTATTAAGTGATATGATCAAGTTCAACATGAGGTAGGGTAAAATGAAAAGGTGTTTCTCTTCTGTGTGGAAGTGTTTATAATGTTTGGACATGGTTACTGCTGACTCTTGGAAAACTTAAATTTTCAGATTAATGTTTATAAGAAAATAATTTCTGAAACTGTATGTGTGAGTATTAACAAGAAGAGTGTAATACTTTTCTTTTAAAGTTATTAACTTGTTGTTCTTATTTCTCTTTCAGATAATCCTAGGAGAGACTCTCTCGGTCTTTTATAATAATTTACACTCAAATTCATTTGTCAGAAATAATTACATAGCCACTATTTACAAAGCCATTGGGACCTTCATTTTTGGGGCAGCTGCCAGCCAGTCGTTGACAGACATTGCCAAGTACTCCATAGGTAGACTGCGTCCTCACTTCATTGCTGTGTGCCAGCCCGACTGGACACGGATAAACTGCAGCCTGGGCTACATTGAGAACTTCACTTGCCATGGGGACAAAGCAAAAATCAATGAGGGAAGGTGAGTCTGACTAACCTTGTATACTTGGTTATATAACGTTTGTTAACCTGGGGCAATGAGTTTGGTTATGCTGCTGCAGTTTTTGTGCTTCTCCTAGAATAAATTTATTGCAATGCATTTTAAACATTAAACACTGTCTAGACCCCAGGGATTTTTTCCCATTTGTGAAAGCTGTTTTCTTTTAATGAATAGATAAATGTTTGTGTGTGTTTCCGCTTATGGGTGATTTTCTTTTTTTTTTTCCGTTTCAGTTGGCTTTTATGTTTCTAAAATGTTTGCATCCCAATGAAGAGAAGAATTTGAAATCTGCCTTAGAAATTGGATGTAGAGTAGCAAAGGAAATGTTTTAGTTTTGGAATGAAAACAAATGAAAACTGCACATCCATAAATATACACAGTACTATTAAAATCACTCTATTAATCTTTCTCATTAGTGAGAATTTTTAAATCTTGAATACTTGTCTGCCAGTTCAGTTGCAACAAGGTACTGTGGAAACAAGAATAAAGCCTCTGATACTTCAAATTTCAGTCATTGTACTATAACTTGTGTTTGAGTGCTACTGGAAATGTTAGAATAATTTTAATTGCTTTGAGCTTTCTGTGACCTTACCTTTACAGAGACTTCTTTTTCCAGAAGTTCTATACAGTCTTAGTCAGAACTTTGCTTTGTGTAGTTTTTAAGTAGATGTGTGTAGTTTTGCTCACTGTTCTTTGTACTCCTTTGCTCTTCTGGCTTATGTTCCTTATAATTTTCCAGTAGCATGCATGGTATTTTTCAGTAGCCATAGAAAAATGTTGATGAAATGTGAATAGGTGTTGGTGGTAGAGGAGCAAGTGTATGGATAGGCAGTAGAATAGTGTGCTGGGTATATGTGGCAGCTGATACAGGAGTGGTTTCTTTGAAAAGCTGCTATGTCACGCAGAACCAGTGCCAGCCAGCTCCAAGTCTCTAGTTTAACTTCATGAGTCTAAAATGCTTCTTAACTGTAAAGAGGGCTGTTGAGAAAATTCAAATTGGTTGTAGCGACTGAAATGGTCCTAAAATAATCTTTTTGGGTTTTGGGGATGCTAAAAAACAAGGATTAGCTTATACTTAAACAAAAAAATATTTTTGGGGGGTATGAGAATAGAATGGGGGAACAATGGCATAGTGATTGCTTATCTTGTATTCTTCTCTGTATTTTGACATCTCAGACTTCTATATTGGAAGCAAGATTGTTTTTGTCATCTCTTAACTGATCGGCTATTAGGTTTGTATTTCCAGCTACTGTCATGTTCCCTTTTCTATTGCTACTGTTTCCCCTATAGAGTGATGTGAGAGGGCTCTCCTGTTTGGTCAGAGCTTGCCTTGAAGTGTGTAGTTGCTTGTGGGGCTTTTGCTATCAGGTGAGGCTTTTGCATGCACAGGAAGGAGTAAACACAAAGTTAGCAAGTAGTCAAAGAAGGGTAGGATTGATTAAAGTGGGACATTGTCCTGTAGAGGTGTATGACCTGGATGCGGTGATCCAGTAAATCTTTCAGTGTTTCTAGTGATGTTGGGTCATGTGCCCACACAGAGACCAAGTGCCGAAGGGCATTAACCTTTCAGTTAATAGCCCACTTAGAAGGGGGGGGTGGATTGCTGAGAGTTTTTTACAGGAAGCTGGAAGAGCTCAGTAGTGTCTAAAGCTGTAACTGAGAGATGAATTTCTGTATCAGTTGACAAAATTATTAGTGGCACACCTAGTACCATCCACTTTCATTTGCATAGATTGAATAGGCAGGTAGAAATCTAAAGGAAGAATGAAAACAGGACAATCATAGTGTTGAATGTAGAATCATAAGATCTGAATTGAACCTATTATTCCTCTATAGTAGTAAAACCTGAGGTGGCATTTGAATGTTTTTAAAGATTCATGCTCAATTGTACAGTCAAAAAGACAAACCTAATATTTTATGATGTCATTGAAAACAATGAAAACAGTGTAAAAATCCATTGTGTGCTTCCATTGTTCATATTGTATTTTCTGATTGTCTCCTCCCTTCTCATTTCTTCTTATGATTTTTTACTAATCAAAAGTATAGAATAGTTTTGGTATGGAGCATCGCTGAGTAGATCACATATCTTGTTCTGAAATAGAATAAGTGTGTGTGTGTGTTGAAGAGATGGGTGTAAGATGGAAGATTCTATACTTCGGAAATGGTACAGAACTTAGGTAATCAATCAGTGTTTCCATTTCCTCCTTACCAGTAAAACTGGAAGGAGAAATATTTGGAGTAATACATTTTTTCCACACGAAGATTAAGGATTATGCTGTGTAAGTTCTTTATAGTGCTGGGATGTGTAAGTTTGGTTCAAAGTGGGGTCAAAACACCACTTGCAGGAACTTCTAAAAGACTAACCTCAAGAAAACAGCCTGTGTTTCTGGAAGCCCATGAGTTTTACGGTCAGAGGCTGAGAATGTTTTAGACAAACATATTGCAAATGATGTTCCAGTACTGTTTTATGTAAATCGGATGTTTCTAACTCTTTGCATATAGCTGCAATATTATAACATGGGGGCGTAAGAGAAAAACAGTAATTAGGTTTTATTCGGTGGAAACAATGGTATTACAATACATGCTTGCTTTATCAGGAGTATAAACCAGTGGATTTAGGATTGATTGTCTAAATGAGTAAAGTGCCCATAAGTTACAGTTAGTTTTAGTGTTGTTTCACTTCATAACCTGAGGTTAATAAGGCTGACTGAAGCATCTTGTTTGCTATACATCATGCTGAAAGCAGTCTTTTTCAGGTTTAAATACCTTAGGTTCTCCTTGACAACTTTTGTAGTATGTATGCACTTTGATTACTGCTGCTGGCTCAGCAAAGCAGAGGATCACAAACACAGTGGTGTGCTTAGTAAATCTGATTCATGTTTGTTGACAGATAGCATGTAAGAGTTAGCATATTATGCATCCAAATTTGTAGCACTTAAAGATCTTTAAAAAAGGCATGGAAATCACTGGTTATATAAAAAAATTCTGATTAAACATTAACATGTATTTTTTTTCTAGTTTTGCCTCTTTGTAAGGCAATCCTTTCTTCAGGTGGTGTTTGGCATTTAATTTAAGCTAGACACAGAAGCTTGCAATGAGCTACTCAATGGCACTTTCCTGAGGTAAATGACTTGTACAGAGGTGCTATCTCAAACTTTTACTGCTAGGTTTGATGTCAGCTAGTTTTGTGTAGAACTGTGTAGTATTCCCTCTAAATAAATATTAGGAGTAGTAATTCAAAGGTGCCTGGCATGTCTTGTTTTAGTTACAGAAAAGTAAATTTGATATAGAAGCACAAGTTTTAGTGTCTATCAATGAAGAGAGATCAAAGTCATGGTGTTCTGTTGTCACTGGAGTTTGCAATTAGCATGTTACTTTTAGTGTACTGGTATATACTTTAATGCTGCAGAATTGCCTTTAAGTTACTTTGCTTAGCACCTATAAAGATAATGATTAGTCAATTGGCTCTTTTCCCTTTCAAACAGGCAAAAAAGGGCTCAGTAAAATAGGTAGGTGTGCCAGGCTATAACCTGGAAAAGTGGGGGTGTGAATGAGCAGTGTTTACTAGTCTCTAATCTCTTTGGCTTTTGCAGCTTCCATTTTTGCTCATCTTCCTTTTCTTCTGGCTTTCCACTGCATGCCTTTGCCTGGCTTTGAGTAGATTAGCAAAATAACCACATTTCTCAAGAAGCAGGCAGATAGGACACACTGCATTATACATTATACACAATACATCGTTATTGGTAGCTAAGGCATATTTCCCAAACCTGTCTGCTCTAACCAGTCCATGGCAGATTATTTAAACATCCTGTTTGTTAGCTTTCCTGCATCCAAAAGACCTAACAGAAACTGCAGGTGTTCAGCAGCAGTTCTGAATTTGTATTCCAGTGTTCCTTTGGTGAGTATACTTCGCTGTAGTTGCTGGTTGTCTGAAATGAGTGTGCAAACAGTGAGGCTTGAGAGTGTAGTAGAGTAACAAAGGAGAACATCGAGAGCCGCTCTTTTCCTCTACCATGGGAACACTTGATTGCTCTGGAATACTTATTTTTTAGCATCTGGCAGAGGGAATAAAAGTCAACTTTATAAGGTATTTGTTCAGTTAAGCTGAAATATATTGTGCTTCAAGATTTCAAGACGGAGATAGTGTGCCCTCTGACACTATCATTGGGGTGTACTGAACCATGGTGTGGCAATATTAGCTGGTGGCTCCCAACTCATTTTGCCAGTCAGGAATTGCTAATTCAAAATTGGTTGCCTTTGTGGAGATAAGCATTTGTGATCTCTAGGAAGTAGGATCTGGAATCCAGCGGACACACTTAACCATGTGAACCTAGACCTGGTAAAGGTCAGTGTTAGTTGTCATCTTAAGCAAAGAATGAGAGAAGAGTATTTTCTCTTGGTTGTAAAATTGAATCTCAAAAAGAGAAAATGTATTAAGTTAGGTTAAAAATCTTAAATAAAGGTTCTGTCAATATTTTTTTTTGAGGCAGTTGACTTAGTAATGACGGTAGGTGTTTCTCTTCAGTTTTATTAAGTTTTTTCTACAATAAATAAAAACTAAAACAAAATCAAACATAACTCCCTAAGCCTTCCCAGCAAAAAAAGAAAATAGTCAAAACTGAACAAAAACTCTACAAAATCAATAAAGAATTCCCAAACCAAACTTCTGGTATTGACAAGTTGTATGTGATTGAAAGAATATTTGAATTAGTCTTATTTAATTATCAAACAATGTAGCAGGTGCTATATAGAGCTTACAGTATTTTTAAAACATAATTTAGGATTGTGCTGTCACTTTGAGTGTGTATAAATATATATAATTTTATAAACTTGGCAGCACAAACTGCACATTAAAGCCTTATGTAAAGGCCAGGTGTATAGAATCTGATACTATTTAAACTTACGTTTTATCCACAAAATGTTAAAAATAAGTGTTGTGGCATGAAGTGTGCTGTACTCTTACGCAGTGTCTGCTGAATAATTTCACAGGGATGATAATATACTAGGGTGTAATAACGTGCTAGTTAGTGCTCATGCACATGATGCCTCCCTAGAACTTGGAAGCTTTGACGCATACTTCTTTTAATTTTCTTGTTTTGAAATAATTTCCTGCAGTAATAATGTAGGAATAAAGTTTATAATGTCTGTATTCAGCAAGGAATGAGAAACACACATTTGGTAATGCTGTATTGAACTTACAACCCTTGAAAGCAAAAGCCTTTTATTTAACGTGTTCCTCTTCTTTGAAAGGTGGTACCTGGTTTTCTGTTGTGGCATGGTGGGAATGTAAATCTCTGAAACAGACTAACTGGGACAAATTCACTTAGTGGATACAAGTTTAAGAATCTGTTCACATACCTGGTAATTGGGTTATGAAATTATTCTTCATAGTTTTGGATTAACGTGAAATATGTAGTTTTACATAGTTTTACCAATGATGGTGAAAGCTATTTTAAAAAAAAAAATCTTTTAAAAATGTCACAAGAAAAAGGATTAAATTATTCCAGAGAATAAATGTGCTGGCTTCTCTTGCTTCTCCTAAAACATAATTTTTCTACCCTTTTGAGTTTCCCCATTATTAATGTCCCCATCATCTTGAAAACTGTAGAGATCTTGTTACAGTGACTGGCAAGAATGGGTTAAATATTTTGTTAATGTGGAGGTAGCTGTGGAGTTTTGACAAAGCCCTGTGAATACTCATCCATTTTTTTAACCATCTGAGGGACACGCTGGCTCTTTCTCATGGCTTTTTAGAGGTATCTAGATAGCCTCATAATGGCATCATCTGCCTGCTTCATCACCACTGGCTGTGTGTCCCATTGACTCATGGGCTTGTCTTGCTTTTTAGTAATCTTGGCAAGATCTTCTGTGGCTGGATACTACCTCTCTTCTCTGAACTTTGCTACTAAGCATGAAGACCTGGGAGGCTGGAAAAGATCTTTCTAATTGCTGATCTGCTTTAATGCATTTGTATTTTGTTTTTATGCTTCTCCAGCTGTATCTTAAGGTGACTTAAAAGGAGAAGAGTCAACATACGGTTTAGTTTCTTAAAACCTTCAATTCACTAACTTTTACTCTGAAGTTTATTTATTGAGCTCTCATTTAAGGTGCAGATTTGGAGTCATTCCTGTCTCTTAAAACATCTACTCTTGCGGTATTGCTGGCTTGTTTTGGTTCTTCTTTTGAGATTCAGATATGGGGTCTTTTTGTTACATTCATATATAAGATCTGGATCTTATAAATTCCAGATGTCCCTTTGTGATGGAATTTTATTGTCCTTATGGACCGCAACTGAAAAATCTGGATCGAATTTCAAACCTGGGTAATTGCTGGGTCCAGCTTTTGGAGTTTTTAAAAAATACAATAAAACTTAGTCTTCAAGAATGCAATTTGAATCCTTATTTCACATTTTGGAACTAATACATTGATACTACTTCCATAACAATGCAATTTCAGTTTGTTTGTTTGAATTGAAACAATTCAGTTTCAGTGTTGTACAAGGAGACAGTATAGGTTTCTGTTTCTGAAAGTGGAGGGGGCATTCATTAGGGCAAGAAGATGCATGTAGCAAACATCTCAGGCCCCAATTATTTAATGCTCTTTAAAATGGAGGAAACAGGACAATTATACACACTTAGCAGGGATCTATATTCATGATGTAAACCAAGCAGCCCTTTTATTCCAGGAGTCTAAAGTGCTTAAGTATCCTGCTCTTAGACATAGAACAGTTGCAGATGGCCATAAACATAACATTTTATGTATAACATGTTCTTCTTCAGTCAATACACTGCAAAGCTGGGAATGGGAAGGAAGGGTCCAGATCTTTTCTAGTGAAGGATGTGAAAATATGTCTAAACAGGCCTTTGAAAGACCACCCCTTCAAGCAAACAGTTTTAGGTATGATGGCAAGTTTCTAACTGAGCAGTTAAGACTGCATACATGTGATACTTGTGTGCATACATACCCTGTTTTGCTTAACCTCTGTTTCTGAACACACAGAAGTATTGTGGATGATCTGCAAATGAGTACTGACAGTGGATGTACTTAAAGTGGTTGCTGTAATTATCTTCTCTAATATATATTGTAAAGAATTTCTTCTTAAGACCTTTTGTAGCTGAAGTTTGAATCATGTTAACCTATTCTGAGAACATGCTTTAATATTTCAGAGCTTCAGAATGAAGTTAAAACAAAATCATTATTTATTGTTCACAAAAATCCATCTTTTCCCTTAATGGGACAAGTGAATATGAAGGAGGAACAGAGCATGGTACGAATATTCAGAAAATGAACTGAATGCCAGCATATTCACACAGGTTGATGATGGCCTTCTCTTCTAATGATGCTAAATATGGTTGCAGTTTGCTGTAGAGTTTGTTGTAGCTTGTTGCTTTATTACTAAGGTAAGACTAATTCTTCTCAGTATAAATTCTTGTATAGTGTAATTTTTTTTTTCCTATATATAATTGTCCTGGGTAAAGGGCTCTATCTACCTGCTTAGGCTTCCTGGGTTTACTACAAATTTTTCTTGAAAGCAGTATTTATTACATTTTAGTTGAGCAGTGCAGGTTTGTCAAAATAATGCAATCACTAACTTCTAGGTATTTTTGTTAGATATGACTTTTTTTAGCTCCTTTTGCTGAGTATGGATATTGGGGTGAGATCAAAAAGTCTAGAGTTCTGGGTTGGAAGCAGCACTGAAAACCTCCTGACAAGGCAGATTCAGGAATCTGTCCAGGAAATTGCCCTTCCTGGATCATTTGTCAGCTCACAAAGCACATACATAGAAATTAAACCTTTGAACCTGAAGTGGTAAATATTGCACCATATTGAAGAAGGCTGCTACTTCAGAGGCACTCTGTACAGTTGTCTGAGCTTTTTTGGCCCCCTAAAGCAGACCTGCACAGCTAGCAAGGATGTGTATGTGTGTGAAACACTTCCTTTTAAGTTAAGTTTGGATATTTGTAGTTCTCTAATTTCAGTCTGTCAGTTTTCTGTTTGTGGTAACAGATAACGCAGCTGTCAAGGTTCATAATCATAATTGCATTACTAATGTTCAGATTCATATTACAACTCAGATGTCTAAAGGAAAAAATAGTTCTCTGCTTCAGTTGATGTATTGCTCCCATGCTTACTGTGCTCAAAACAAGCTGTTTGTAGTCTGCCATTGCAAACTCAAAATGTAATCTTCAAAGGAAGTTTTTAGGAAATTAGAGCTGACTGTTTTGACATTGATCATTTATTTCAACACAATTGCCAAGGTGGTGCCCTTTACCAATCACTTGCCAGAAATTTGTCCGCTTTGCTCATAGCTCTTTCTCTGCTTGTAGCCCTGCATGAGCTGTGAGTGCAGTTGAATCACTGAGCAGTTCCCAATAGCAAGGCACCCCTGCCAGATGGCTGGTATGGAACTAACCCATGTAACTTTGTTTCAAGTTCAACCAAACTTTTGAAATTCTTATGTTGTCTGTTTTATGTACCCCTTCAAAACTGTAACTACAAACCCAAAAAACCTTTGCAAAACTTCCAAGGCTTAGACATTATTTATTTCTATTTTAATGAATTTAATGAAATTATTTTGTTTCATTAGGTAACAACTGGTTTGGTCTGGAATTTTTAAACTTAAGTCAAGAGACTGAACATTTGCTTCAAGTTAACCCATCTCTATGAAATAACCTGTCTGTCCCTTTCCTTGTCTGTCTCCCTGCCTGTCACTACTGGGAGTATTTCTATAGTGAAGTATTAATTGTGTATTAAAATTAATTGGCTTTTATAAAATGTAACAATAATCTGTTTTGAAACTTCTTAAAGCTTTGTCATAAACCAAACTGCATTTAATGATTCAAACGTAACTGAATTGATTATTTTTCATCTGGCAGTTTCCATCAGCATCATGAATCAGAAATTTCTGATGTGCCAGAGACTTACTATGTATTTACTAGGAGCATACTGGTATGTTGTGTATAGCACTGATTATTTCCTTTATGGAGCTTTCAAACTGTGAAGTGCTATACACTAATGAAATTTCTATGTATAGGAGTTTTCCTTGGAGGCTAATGTACGAGTTCTCACATCTGAAAATGTACATGCAAAAAAAACCCGAAAACCAACCCAACAAAAAAACAACAAAACCCCCCCCCAAAAAACCACCCCAAAACACAAACAGCTGAAGCAGCTTGGATACCAAGGCATTTGAAAGGAATGGAAGGCCACACATGTACTACTATTCAGATGGTACAGCTTTTTGCTTAAATGCTGCTTTCACCCTTATGCCATTACTATTATTCAAGATATAAACTGGCTGATTTGGGAATGCTTACAATCCTACTGAAATTACTTATCACATTTGAGAAGTGGAGCTTAGAGCAACTACACATAATTTTACATGGAAGGAAAAATGGTAGTGAATAAGAGCATTTAAATATTTAAGCCTTAGAGGCTTTTGGGCTGGCAGTGCTTGTTGAAATGGGGCTGTACTTACCTAGGAGCAAAAGGACCTGCCTTGCCAAAAAAAAATGACTGGTGGTAGGGAGAATTGAATCTGAAAGAAATCTCTAATCAAATGAGATGCAGTTCTGAAATCTGGATCTTATTTCTGATCTTACATCTCCTTTGCCCTAGTGTGAACTGGACCTTTGTAGTAGTGACAGGTAATGAATTTCAGTTCAGATTCACACTTTTGCCCTTTGCCAAAACATATGTAGTTGTATTGCATTGGGGCAATCTTTAGCTCTTGTCTGATTTCATCAGTGCTGGGAACTTGTTCCATTCAAAACTTGCTACATATTAGAAAAGACTGCAATACTGTCTGTCATGATTAATCTTTTATGACTACTGCAGTTGCAAAATATCATTTTCATGATGGAAATGAAAACTCTTCCCCCTTTAATGGTTTTCAGACAAAGTTGGGCTTGAAATCTGTTTCAGTAACTTATCATGCATAAGAAATTAAAATATGTGTCTGTGTTCAGTGCATCCTGAACATTGTTTGGGAGCTAGCTGGGGCCAACCAAGCAGGTAGATGCATCTTCTTATTTATAGAATTTCACATTTAAAATTGACTTTAAAGAAGTCAATTTTTGTTTAAGTGTAGAACTAGCACTTTAAACCGTCATGGTTTAAATAATACTAGGAATATTTCACTGGCAAGCATGTGGCTTGCTTGCCACAGGCATTGGCTTACTCAACACAGGCAAGCTGAGCTGCAGCACTCTAGCATTTATTCCACTCCAGATCATGGAATGGGTAACACAATTGTCAGTGGAAGCTTTGAGTCAGCTCAGAGAAGCCAGGGAACCTGAAGATGGAAAGGACATGCTGGCTAATCCAGCTGGGTGTATGCATTAGCTTTGATATGGGAGTGTGCATAATGTTTTGCTGAGCCTTCTGTTTTTCTCCAAGGGATCATTCCATAGTTCTGTAGTTAGATTGGGAAGATTTCCTTATCATTCAGCCTCTGCCAGATTTATTGTAGCACCAGAGGATGACCTTTCTTGTGGTGTATCTCTTTCTACTGTCGTTTACTTTAATGTGTCACAATTTAATACTCCACTGTACCATAGGTGTTTAGCTGTTCTCTAGTCTTGTGTTTTCCAAGGCTATGAATTTCCCTGTCAGGTTCCTGCATTTGTCTTAAAGTTTCTGTGCATTCAGGTGTTCACATGAAGACATTAAATGAAGACAAGACATCAAGCTTCTTTACTGAGTTCCAGTATGCAGTAATTCACTTTTAAGAAATCATGCACTTTACAAAATAGTGCCAAGCAGAACTTGCTACTTAAAACATGCTCTTTCTTGTAAGTCACAGTCCGAGAAAAATAATCCTTTTATGTGCTGTGTGCTATGTTCAATTCTTCTACTAATTAAAGAAACATAACCTGTCAGGCCAGCTCTGCTCCCTAGGCTAAGCTGGTGTTGTGCATGGAAAGTAATAGAAGGTTGTCAGTGTCAAGTCCTCCAAGGCAATCTCTCTTAGTTTTGCTTATCTGGATTTAGAAATCCTGGCTAAAATAACAAAGTGGTTCAGCTGATATGCTTCTTGCAGGAACTGTTTTTACTTTGATTATTTTTCCAGGTATTTTTTAAAAATGCAGACATTATTAAAATGTAAACCATAGTGATAAATAGTCGTCAATCTTATGGCAACCTTTTTAAGAACTATTGTGTCTTAACTTTTGTCTTTATTGGAAACCATGTGAAATTCATAACAAAACTAAGTTTCAAGAAGGCAAACCAGCCCTTAAATTACCTTGTTTTAGGACCTTTTCATGATGTCCAGCTCTACTGTGTACATTGGAATCTAAGAATATACTTTAGACCTCAGCTGAGACCTGAAGTTGGTTTCATGTTACTACTTTAGGCATTCTTCTTACTTGGGAATAATATATTATCCAAGTGGAGATAATTAAAGCTTGTGCTTTTTTCCTATTAAAATGAAACCCTGTTCCTGACATAGGGAGAGATCTGTGAGGTAGGTATTGATGGAATGAAAGACATGGGCCTCTGAATAACTGGGGGTTTTTTTGTCAGAACTGGCTGGTTTGGAAACAATCAGATCAAGATTGCAGTTGCCAGCTCTATTTATGATACTTTAGTTTCACTGGATATTGTTGTAAGACTATTTTGAAAAGGGTATTTTGGAATCTGATGTGGGAATTCCTACTGGGAAAAGTTAGCCTTTCTTTCACTGGTGAAAGGTAGGGATTTGGAGAGTTGTCTATACCGTTTTACTCCTGGCTCATGGCAAACCAGCACTTGCAGAAGGATCACAAAGAAGCCTGGGCTGTGCAAGTGCTTGGCTGGTCTGATAGACATGACATTCTCCTGGCTTTGGGAAAACATTACTTATGTGCTAATAAATTGCTGGAAAATTTTTCATTGTCAGTCTTGGTGTTTTGAAAGGATTTTAGGATTTTTTAAAAAAAGTCTGTTTTTTAAAGAATTCTAGAGACAGCAGTATTGCCAAAGAAATTTCATTGAGATTGCACAATGTGCAAGTTGGATCAATACTTTGTCCCAGCTGTATCTCTGGCAATACTTCGTGTGCTAAGCACAATATTTTCATGTGCAGCATACTTACCCATGCCTGATAGAATATATTCAAAATTTGTAATTTTTAACCTGGAACAAGGCATTCTTAATGTACCTTAGGCTAATACATTCCTGAAACAAAAAAGACTGGTAGTCAAGAACACTTTTAAAAGGGTATAGGAATTCCAAAATAAACTTAAATAATGATATTTCTTCCTTTTATCACTTACTAGTCTTCTAAATTCCTCCAGTTGGCAACAGGTTGCTTTCAATAATTGTAGGAAATGTCATCTTATGGCCAACAGGAATAACCCCAGAGCTATTGGATAAAATATTGTCATAATAGCCAAGAATTCCTTATTCTGCATCTTCTGTAGAACAGCATGCTTTGCATTCTCAGATGACACGCTTGAAGGACAGGGCTCTTCAAAGTGCTTGTTGTATTGGTTTTCCTAGTGGACTCTTGCCCAGAAACTTTAAGTGTTATAGTACAAGAGTGGAAAAGTGTAATCTTAATGGCTTTGAGCTTTAAACATCTGAAGCTAGTACATTGTCAAAGTTTTTCTTTTTAAGAAGTTAATTGGAAAATATCAATTTGGTGCAACAAAAGTCATCTTATTTCAGATTGCTTATTCAGTACCTCAGAAACTGAAAGCAATTGCCAATGTTTTAAATCAACCATGAACCAAAAGCTCTAAAACCTCTGGAATAAACCTATGTAGGGTTTTTCTGATGCAGTTTCTTAATGTTATACATGAAAATTAATTCAGGAAGTTTTGCAGTTTCAATTGTGCACGTGACATTTTCATTCCTTCTTTGTGGTATTGAGTAGGGTACCTGTAACTTCATTATATTGCTGCGTGTCAGAGCTGCCTTTGTTACTCCTAGTCCAAAGAGTGGAAATGTTTCCCTTGACCAGGAATTTCCCTGGCCTCAGGGTCTGTGCCTGGCAGAGGCTCCAAAACAAGCGATTTGCTGGATATGGTAGAGGTCAGTCTGCAGAGCTATGAGACTTTATGAAGCTGGCCATGTTTTTGTGTGTTAGACTGCTGAGGGAAGGGTGATGTGGTTGTGTAGTTAAACTGCACAGAAGGCTGGCTGAGACCTGGCTGGTGGCCTGTGAAGCAGCACTGTAGCAAGGCTCTGTGCATAAAATGGAAAAAATAAGTGCTAAGTAGAGTTCTTTCATCTGCCTGCTTAATACTAAAATATAACTGCCTTTCCATTTTGCCTTCTCTTCTTGAAGAGGTAGGTGGCATTTATTTTACAGCTGTGGCTCCTCACAAAACCAGCTGTACAGGGGAGGACCTGGCCAAAGGAAATCCTGGACAGTGTCAACTGTCAAGTCCCTTCAGCCTGGACCTGATAAAAGCCTTTGGGAGCTGAAGGCAATGTTGGCACTTTAAATGAGATCACCAAGTACAAATAATTCATACAAATATTAGATGAGGTTTCATCTTTTGCAGTTGGCTGGCTAATAAACTGCATTCCTGCCTTTCTCCCTACCCTTCAATGATAAATGATATGGGTCTGTGTGAATCATACATTTCAGAAAGGTGTATAGATGTAATGTAGTCTACTAGATATGAGTGGTTAACTACTGCCTGTTGATGGTGACTAGATGTTTTGGGGTGATTAATGTCATTTGTATTCATACATATACTGTGACTATAAGATAAGGAATTTTAAGAAGTAATTATATTTCAAGTATTCTGGTATTTGTCAAGATGGACTATTGAAGGACACTTGATTACTCTCTTTGAAGGTATGTTCGCTTGCTGTTCAAACTTCAGTCAAAAGTCTACTACTTACTGCCTGACGCAGAGATCAGATGAAGTCTGTACTGTTTGTCAAAATCTGTGTGATGTGCCTAGGGAGCCTTCTTGAAGAGTAGTATGGACACGTCTGCATTTTACCAGTTCACTTGTATAGTATAGATTAGTATCACTGCAGACTGAATGTTGTAAAAGAAAACTGATGAGGTCTGATCTTTTCTTTTCCAGACTATCATTTTATTCTGGCCATTCTTCCTTCTCCATGTACTGCATGCTCTTCGTAGCAGTAAGTATGCTCTTTCCATCTAAGTGATAATAAAATATCTATCTATATCTAAAATATCTAAAAAATATGTTAGCTACCCAGTACTGAATATTTACTTGGCTGCTTTGCACAAGGGACATTGGTTTTGTAGGATGCTTTTCTGGTACAGTTAAAAACTTCACACTAGTAGTTGTTAGAGTGGTGATACTGGGACAAGTAGAATGATGTTCAGTATGCCTAAGAATACTTAATATGGTATTTGGCTTGTGTGTCGTGTCTAAAATGAATCCAGTGACAAGTGTGTTCTGAAAAGATGCTACTTAAATATGCCTACATTTAAATTATTATAAACCTTATAAAATTTATAGGGTTTATAATACTTCTAAATTTATAAGCCTTATAAAAATCTGCAATAAAATATACCTGATGATGTGCAAAGCATATTTTAAAATAAAGCAAACAAGACCCTTAAACATTGATCAAGTGTGGCTGGGCCCATAAGCACAAAACAGATCAAATTGAATTTTCAAATTCCTTTTTATTTTTCCGTATTTTTTTAGAGACAGGTGAAGAGTGAGGAAAATAAAGGGACAGTAAATATTAGTAATAAGATAGATTCAGAAATGCTTCATTTAGAGATTAATATATTTGAGTTGAAATTGTTCCAAGTCATCTGGGACAAATGATCTTCACTCTTAGCATAAGGTTTGTAACAAAGATTTTGTTGTTCTCCCCCTTCTAAGTGGTAACACAGAAGGCATTAACAGCTTCATGGAATTTTGTTAATGCAGTTGTAAAATTAAACTTTAGTCCTTGACATAAGTTACTGACATAATATGTACAATCCATGATTTTTACAGACCTCAGTTTCAATTTTTTTTGTCTTTGTCACATTTTAATTTTTTTTCTGTCTTGGCAATAGTATAATATCTACAGTGAGGGAACCAATTGTTCAAACTAAACAAAAAACCCTACAATTGCACACACACAAAAATGGGTGGCTCTTCAGTATGGTGTAAGTACTTTTTAGGCTTTATTTTAAAACAGATCTGTTTCAGAAGCTTGGTGCTCAGTTTTGATCTTGTCTTGGTTTGGAAGACAGGTGTCTGGTAGGGAGGGCAGGAGCCTCCCTTGGAATGAAAATGTAAACCCTCTCCCTCCAAACTAGTATAATTTTGAAATCAAGGGGCTCTCAGGCAGAGATCTGGGGATAGGAATAACAGTTCTTTACTAGTGTGTATAACACACAAAACAATAACTACAGCATTAACAAGAAAACAGAACCAGGGACCCTGTGAGAGCCTTCTCGGCCGAGATGGGAAGGGATGGAGGAGAGGCTTTGTTTCACAACCCCCTCGGGTGGGCAGTGCCGGTGCTCCTGCAGGGCTCTGAGGAACACTCGGCTGGAACAGCAGGGATGAGCAGAGATCCTGGGCTGGTGGCTGAGGTGGAACAGCAGGGATGAGCAGAGATCCTGGGCTGGTGGCTGAGGTGGATCAGCAGAGGGATGAGCAGAGATCCTGGGCTGGTGGCTGAGGTGGATCAGCAGCTCCGCAGTGGTGGCTGGCACTGCCACATGTCCCGGCAGGACAAGGGGTGTGAGGCACACAGACAAGAAAGAAGAAGCAGCAGCAGCTCCGTCTGGGTGATGACAAATTCCCTTCTCCCAGCCACAACAGCTCTGAGAGAGTGTCTCCTCTCCAGCCCAAGAAAACCAGCCAGTCTCCAGCTGCCCCCGTCCTCCCCGCCGGGCCCAGCCAAATGCCCTGTGTTTCTCAGGCACTCAGCTAGTACCATCAATCAGGTTTCCCCACAACTAATGGATAAAAAATTCCACAGGTGAGAAGGAACAAAAGGAAGTACACCCAACAGATCTATCATGCAGTTTTTTTATGGCTAAACCTGTTTGGATTGTCTCCCCTGCTTGCTGGTCTTATCTAGTGCAAATACAAAGAGTTCATAAAAGTATTATATCCTGGGTTTGACTAGAATATGGTATGACTTCCTGTCAGCTGTTTGGGTTTTTGAAAATAAGTAGTTAAGTGTTTTTGCTCATTATGACTGGCAGTCTCCAAAATTGTGTCCACTCATAATAGCATTTCAAACCCATTCTTTCCATAGTACAGTGAAGCAATTACTGCTACACAGAGAGCACCCTAATACTGACTTGCCCCTCTGGGCCCAGTCAGACCCTTCTCATAAAACATCTTCTCACGTGGTTTTGTTGAGCAACTTGATAATGTGATACTTACACCTCACAGAAGGACAAACCTGGAGATAAGGAAAACCTTGGTAGATATGTAGCAATATGTATGTATCATTTCTACTGACTGGATTACAGTTGTCTGTCAGGGATCTGAAGCTGTCTGAGCTTTTTACCTCTGTCCCATGTATGTAAGGCGCATTTTGCTGCAGCCTAGGTAAATGGTGGTGGTCAGGAGGAATTCTCAACTCATTAATTAAAGGTAGTGGGTCACATTAGATAATACAACTCTCTAGATGCATATAAGATAGTATAAGATGTCTTGAATAGCTTGGAATTGAGACCTTGTTTAGTTAATTTACTAGGCTTGGAAAAAATTCAGCCTTTGGCAAGAAAGTTAAGAATTCTTTATTTTGAAGTTACTAACTTCATGTGGCTTGAATAATGCTTTCTGGAGTGTCTATGGCATATTCTTTTGAATCCGTGCAAAAGAGCTTGTATGGAAAGTTCTTGAAGAGGAAATTATGAACCTTAGCTGTCTTGGGGCTTTGTGTGTGTGTTTTATTCTTGGCAACCTCCCACATGGGCAGGTGGGCAAGTCAAGTGCTAATCAAACCTTTCCTATGCAAGCTACTTCAAAATACCATAAATTCTGGCCTTGTGTCTTCTTAGTTCAGACACTTGCTGAATGTGCTCAGAGCTGTCCTTGTGTTCACTCAGTTCTATAAAACATGGCTTTGCTTAGTAGCATCCTTAAACTAGAGGGGTACAAATGCCTTTAACTTGTTCAAGATGACATTTGAACAGGAAGTGTTACATTGGATATCAGTTTGTTTTTAATTAATTAGTCAATGAGTTTCCAGAGCTGTGCTTGTTCCTGCACCTGTTTTTTGTCTCTGGCTGAGCTATACTGCCCAGTAAAAATAAAGGGTTTTGTGGAGATTAGACTTCTACTTCCTTCTGTCCAATAATAAGATTATTCATCTAGAAACTGCCATGAGGCCATTGTAGAGACATCTGAAGAAGGCTAATGGCTCTTGTGCAGTATGTTTTTGTCTTGCTGATTAACACAGCCTTACTTCATCCCAAGAAACCAAATCAAGTACAAGTGTGTTAAAAAAGACAGCTAGTGAAGGAAGGTGAGGAAAACACACACACACACACTTGCCTGCATAGCAAGGCAGAGTACTGCTGCTGGCTCCTAGCCAAACCTGCAGCACTTGGTGGCTTGTTCATTTGCTGAACTCTGATGTTGGCATCATCTGTGCCCTGCATGCATTCTGCAGCCCTGG
Organism: Cyanistes caeruleus; assembly: GCF_971803275.1. Classification (NCBI taxonomy): domain Eukaryota; kingdom Metazoa; phylum Chordata; class Aves; order Passeriformes; family Paridae; genus Cyanistes; species Cyanistes caeruleus. The sequence continues at coordinate 64,216,797 of NC_141732.1, forward strand.
GCTGAGTCACCAGCAGGACAGGCTGTTAACATGTGGCATTACTCAGAGGCTATGTTAATCATAACCAGACACTAGCACACTGCTTTCTGGAGAGGCTGGAGGAGTCTATTGTGTATGTGTACTGCTGAAAGTGTGCTCTTAAAAGTTACCTGCTGAATGCATGTGCTGTGTCAGGTGAATCTGTGACTCTGTAGAGAACCAGTCCTTGGAGGTGCATCTGAGGGAGATGGGGGTGTTTAACCTGAAGAAAAGGGAGCTCAGGGGTGACCTTAAAACTCTCTACAACTGCCTCAAAGGAGGTTGTAGCCAGGTAGTGGTTGTTCTCTTCTCCTAGGCAGCCAGTAATACGACGAGAGTAAATGGCTTCAAGTTGTGCCAAGGGAGGTTTAGATTGGATACTGGGAAAAATTTCTTCTTGGAAAGGATTGTCAAGTATTGGACCAGGCTACCCCAGGGAAGTGGTGGAATTGCCATCCGTGGAGGTAGTTAAAAGATGTTTGGATGCAGCACCAGGGGACATAAATGTGTGGTGGACTTGGCAGTGCTGAGTTAACAGTTGAACTCAAATGATCTCAAGGCTCATTTCCAACCTAAACAATTCCGTGATTCTATAACATTTTTGACTTGGGAACTATTTGGATTTCTTCAAGAGCCTGAATTATGTTGAGGAGTATTCCTGTCTTCTGACTACAAGAGAAATATCTGAGTCCTGACTGCATGGCTTTGCTGGTATCAGGAGAAAAAACTGCAATTTTGAACATAATCCTTTGCTGCAAGTCCCATCCCATAGCAAGGGCCACACATGGAAGCACCATTTACTGTATTAGTAATCAAATTCCCTATCTTAAATGTTTGTTGCATGGAAATGTTAAATAGTTTGTTATCCATCTGTTTCAATAAACAACAGTATACATCACTTGTTCTCACAGCACAAGTCATTGCAGCTATGTAAAAGCTGTTGTGTCTAGCTAGACAAATATAAAGCTTGGGTTTTCAGCCCACTTCCAGGTTAAAGTTGCAGTTTCTTGTATTTCCTAACATAGAATGAGCAAAACCCCAGAAAAAAAACCTGCTTGCAGACTGTCAGTCTAGGAAGCTGTGGTGGAGAATGTATTTTGAAACTCATTTGGCAGAGCTAGGTAGGTTAGTTTGGGTCCAAGAAGAGCTTTTATCTCTGGGATAAGTGCTTCTGCCAACAGCAGCTTTGTGTGGAAGCTAGAGGGAGTTTGACCGCAACAGTATGTGGGAATCCACTGACCTAATAACAGATGATAGATCTCAAATTATCTGTGTTGTCCTCTTCCATGCTGCTCCCTTTTCATAGTTAAACAGCTGGCATAGCCTCCCCTGTACCAAACTATTTAACCTTGGTTTGAAGAATGGGAGGGCGAGGGTAGTGTAACACCTCTTCGAGTGTGACCAAACTAGCACCTTGGCCCTAGAGGGGGGAGATGCTGCAGGCAGTTTTTGCTTTGACTTTTCAAATTTAAGTATGTTTAAAAAGTTATTTTAAATTAAATGCACAACTGTTGGCAGAAATGGGTGTGGCCCTGAGGATTATGTTTCTGTAACAGAATCAGTTTTGGCTGTAGCTGGCCTGGGCACTTCCCTGCCGGCACCTATCCCAGGATAAAGAATAAGGCTGCACAAACCCAGCCAAGAGTCACTGCTATTCTGGGGGTGGCAGCGTGTTTGTGCTGTTTAGACTTCGGACAAAAAGGGATGATGAATCTTGCACGATGTAACTTGAGTGGGTCTCCTACGAGTCATTTGGAACATTTTATGTATCCAAGGACGCATGGAATTACAGATGAGAACAGGAGGGCAACTGGTGTTTCAGTGGCCGGGATTGACAGCCTTCTTTTGCAGAGATCATAGGATAAACACACATGAAAGCAGGCTTTAGGCTGCTTTTGGTACTTTTGGCTCCCAAATCTGCTGGTCAACCTCTGCTCTCAAACTGTGATTTTAATTGTTTGTTGGGATTGGAGGTTGAGTGAAATAGTACTCAAACAAGAACCTTTAACACAGTATTTTAGGTATGTCTGTTTGCACAGCACTTATTTCTTCACTTTCCCAAATGATATTGACTAGAGCTACAAAACTGTCTTTATTGTGTTCCTGCCCACATGAAAGCTTTTGAAGACTAGTCTTCTAAAACAAGTGAAAAGACACATGCTACTGAAAATGCTTTGGCTGTAGCTGTGTGTAGTATCAGGTATCTTACTTTCAGCAGATGGAAAAATAAAGGGTAACTGGTCATGCTGCAAGGCTCAAGTGTGGAAGCACTTGTGCTTATACCTGTAGGTGCTCCTAGTATTCCTTGAATATTGTTATTTAGACTTTTTATGGTAAGCAAACAAAGAAAACTGATTTCTCCGTGGTTTGCTTGGAAGTTAGGGCCATCAGTAGTGCTGCCTGTATTGTGAACTGGCTCCTTTAGGACTGACCCGAAAGCAATACACTGCAGTGCTTTAGTTCTTCTCATAAAGCTTAAAATACTAGCATCAGGGTTTTTTTTTTTTTCTATCAGAAAAAAGGTGTATTCTGATTTGCAACGGAATAAAATGTTACTGTTTATCCTGCTGTATGTTAAGATTATGTCAGTGTGAAATTATTTTGGCAATGTACAGCCAAGTTGAAGCTGGAGGATTAAACCCCCCAAAAAATATTGCCCACTGGACAAGTAGGCTTTGTTTAGAACAGGTTGATTATAGTTTTGATACTGAATCGAAAGCTGAGCTGTTACTAGTAACAGGACTTCATACCCACTGCTTAGGAGGCAGCTCTTGCACATTAGTTGCCTTTGACAACGGTATCTTAAAGAGCCCAAACTGGTACGTACTCTGCCTTTTCTCCATAGTTCAGTCATTTTCCCCGCCTAGTTCAGCTCTCCAATAGATCAGTTCCCTGTAGGACTGTTCAAACATCAGACCTGACACAGGGGAGACGGATATGGTCAGAGTAGTAGGGACATACCATCCCTTTGAAAAGCAGCTCAGACATACCCCCGCACTGAAGCCGCTGCAGACCTGTATCCTTTTCCCTCACTGGAAGGTGAAGAACTAATTCTGAACTATTGCTTCTTTATTTTCTTCCCAATCAAAATAAAACTAAAGGATACATAATAATGCAGATTTACCAGGGATCAGAAATATGTAGTTATGAAAAGGAGCTGGTCTCATTAAAAAGGCAGAATGTATTGACAGGCATCAAAGTCTAAGTTGCTTTCTTTTTATTCTTTTAAATTTTTTCTTTTTTTTTTTTGAGAAGCCTGGCTCATGAGTGACTCATGAATTCTTCTACAGCTCTGTATTCCTTTTATAATACAGTTTTCTGTGTGGATGTGAGCCTGCTGTGTTTAGAAGTACATGGGAGAGACATTATCCATATTTCTGGTTTGCAGGCAATCTTGTTGGCTGATGCCTATGGCTCTGTGTTTATTCATAGATACAGTGCTTCCAGGTACAAAATAAGCCGTTTCACTTCTATGTAATACTTGCATTAATGTATGATTATGTTTGACAAGTTATTTTTCAGCACATCTTGTGGCTGTTTTGCGCTCAGAACTGCAATTTTTAAATTGTTTGCTGGATTTCTAATGTTTTCTTGAATTCCAGAGTTTGTGCTAGCTGAAATATGATGAATAACTGTTATACAAAGCTATTTGAGCAACAGCATTTATACAAACTAGCCTTTATAGGAAGGCATCTCTTAAGTTTCCCATAACAAGCTGAAATGGAAGAGCTATTCTGCAAATATTACAGATGTAGGAGAAAGCTTTGAAAATCTCTGAAGGGAGCCTTTCTCTCTGCTGTTGCCAGGTCTGAGCAAGGAGGAGGTGTCTGGATTGCTGAGCAGGACCAGAACAGGGATGGCAGATGAATTCTCTGTGTACCTGTCTAAATGTTTGGTTTTGGTTGCTTTATAGCATTTTGCAATAATCTAGCCTGAATATCTCAGCTTGTCCATTCTCTTAAGATGCTTGGATGCAAACGGTGTCCTGTGCAAGTGTGTAGTACTGTTATTACTGCACTGCCTTCTCCTCAGGGAAAGGCAACAGTGTGTATTTACTGATGGAGTTGGAGAGTGAATAATTACTTTGGCACTCCATGCTTCTGCCCGGCTTCCTAATGGAAGACTTCACAGTCTTAGGAGAGGGGGTGTTGTCTCCTGTTAGGATGTCCTTGGGGGAAATCTGAAGAAATGGAATTTTCCTGTTTTACAAATGCGCCTGGATTCTCAGCTGTTAATGCCTAATCCCAGGCCTCCTGAAAAACTTTGCCTCATCTTTTCTTATTAGTTATGCAAAGGCTGTTTTTCTGAAGATTTCAAAACACTGGTGCCTCCTGTGCTTTCCCTTCCCACCACCCCTGCCTCATTAACAAAACCACCTATACACAGTAGCTCCATATCTACTCCTTCCACCTCTGAAATCCCAAAGCAAACCACATACTTGTGTACAAAACAAGTACTTGAGTGTGCTTAAGCATTCCTAAATCAGAGCTTCTTGGTTTGGGAAGAATCCCTATGGTTTGCGGCTCTTGGGACTTTTTGAGTCAGCAGACTTGCTTTGAAATATGAGCCTTCCTAACGGTAGCCAATAATGGATCCAAATACTAACTATAACCACAGCAGTACTTTGTGCCTCCTAGAACACTAATGCCATTGGGCTCTTCCTTACTGTCATATCGTAAACCAAAGTAAGACATGACTAATAGCAAATGCTAAGCTAAGTAAAGTAAATGCCATTTACTTGCTCCCTTCAAAAACTTGTATCAGCTACTAAGGTCTCTCAAAGTACAGATTTATTTAATGAGAACTGACTTTCTGCAGCTTTGTTTCATCTCCAGAGTCTTACTACTTGTGCTTGGACAAAGTGAGAAGTGTTCTTATTTCTCTGTGTCACAGGGGAATTTTCTCTTTTGGAAACTGTTTTCTCACTGTTCTGCTCTTAAATTAATGATGCTGTGAGACTGTTGGAGTTGGAGAGACAAAAATAAGCATGAAAATAGGTATCTCTCTAAAGGGAAGGTGTGCCTTGCTTCTGTTCTTTAGGACAGGACACCTGTAGGAAATGCAATTACTGGGCCTTTTGGTATCAGGAGAAAATCCATTTTTGAAAAGTATCATAACAGACCAATTGATACAAGTAGTATTATTACTTGGTAGGGGACCACCACAATCACTCCCCTCTCCAGATTTCTTCCTTTTGACTTCCATTCTTGAAAAAGTGCAGGAGGATTTCCCATAACTTAATAGGCAAAATTATTTTGCAGCACAGAATTTCTGTATAATTGAGTTTTAGAAAAAATAGGAGAATGTATTGAATAAAAAATAACCAAGGAATGTCAATTATTGAAGCTAAATATCTGAAATGTGATCTTGGTTGGTGAACTGAGTAGGTTTTGGTGGATTTAAAAGAATTTTGTGCACCTAAAGTAGAGAAGTAATGTAAGCTGTCAGGAAATTTCCTTGTGAAGCCACATGGTTGCACCTCCAGAAGTCCATCTTGGAAACAAGTCACTGTACTTCCAAATTAGGTAGGCATGTGTTTATGTAAATTAATACTGCTCTGGTGAAAGAGCGAACACTCAAAAGCCATGCTAGAAATGTGGAGTAGCAAATAATTCTCCAGTTGCAAAGACCCTTCCATTCATGTCTGTGGCTTTTTGCAAGAAGCCACAAAGTAGCTGTCAGTTTCTCTTCATTGCTATGTGTATTTTTAGAAATGAAGTACTAGACCATAGATTTAGAAGAAATTTGTGTTCAGGATGTGTGTGGCATAGAGGACATATTTTCATTATGGAGTAAACTAGTAGGGAAAAATCCCTGGAAATTATTTAATCCCATTAAGAAGAAGTCTTGTGAAATCTCTTTGCACTTTTAAAAGGAATGAACGAAGCAAACACAAGAAACAGCAGGATGGGGGAGTGGAGAGCAACAGAACATAGCTAAATGACAACTGCTGAAGGATGAGAGTGCTCAGAACAGTATGGAGGGAGGCTGGCATGGCCAGAATGCTGACAAGGAGCAGGTCACTAAAGCAGTTTGGGATGCTCCTGCTGTGTTGGTAGGCTCACAAATTTGATCTCAGCAATATGTGAAATGCTGGAGGGATTTCAGTAGTATTAATCAAGGAAAACTTATTCCTTTCTAAAAAAGAGGTCTGGGTGGGGAGACAGGGATTTGCTTCTGTTTTCTCTAATGCTATCCTGTAACTGACTTCAAAGAGGAGCAAAGGCACCTCAGGTATGCCTTGAAGGAGGAGGCTCTGTAAACAGCATGAAGCCATTGCACCCTGTTAGTCAACAGGGTCAAAGTAGTAGCAAGAGTTAATGCAGCATTGGGCTAAGACAACTCTGCATTGTGCATTTAATGCTACATAGGGGCTAATACTATATAAAGTGAGTTGGGAATACTTCCAGTATTAACCTTGATGTACATTTAATGAATCATCAGCAAAAGCTCCTCCTCTCCACGGCTGCTTTATTTTCCTTTGTGGACCTGATGGCCTGTTGCAGCCAGACATGCTGCTGTTGTCTTTCTAAGAGCAAGTCACAGTAATGGCAAGAAGCTTGGCAGGCATCTTGGTTTGGAAGACAGGTGTCTGGTAGGGAGGGCAGGAGCCTCCCTTGGAATGAAAATGTAAACCCCCTCCCTCCAAACTAGTATAATTTTGAAATCAAGGGGCTCTCAGGCAGAGATCTGGGGATAGGAATAACAGTTCTTTACTAGTGTGTATAACACACAAAACAATAACTACAGCATTAACAAGAAAACAGAACCAGGGACCCTGTGAGAGCCTTCTTGGCCGAGATGGGAAGGGATGGAGGAGAGGCTTTGTTTCACAACCCCCTCGGGTGGGCAGTGCTGGTGCTCCTGCAGGGCTCTGAGGAGCACTCGGCTGGAACAGCAGGGATGAGCAGAGATCCTGGGCTGGTGGCTGAGGTGGATCAGCAGAGGGATGAGCAGAGATCCTGGGCTGGTGGCTGAGGTGGATCAGCAGAGGGATGAGCAGAGATCCTGGGCTGGTGGCTGAGGTGTATCAGCAGCTCCGCAGTGGTGGCTGGCACTGCCACACGTCCCAGCAGGACAGGGGGTGTGAGGCACACAGACAAGAAAGAAGAAGCAGCAGCAGCTCCGTCTGGGTGATGACAAATTCCCTTCTCCCAGCCACAACAGCTCTGAGAGAGTGTCTCCTCTCCAGCCCAAGAAAACCAGCCAGTCTCCAGCTGCCCCCGTCCTCCCCGCCGGGCCCAGCCAAATGCCCTGTGTTTCTCAAGCACTCAGCTAGTACCATCAATCAGGTTTCCCCACAGCTAATGGGCAAAAAAATTCCACAGGTGAGAAGGAACAAAAGGAAGGACACCCAACACCCAACAGCATGGGAGCACAACTCTGAGCCTATTAAAAGTAGTGTCAGTTTGAAGCTACCTGCTTAAAAATAACATGGCATCTGCTGTTGTAGCAGCTGGTTAATAAGCAATTACTTTCAACTTCAAAAAAAACCAACCAAAAAAAAACCCCAAAAAACCCCCCAAAAATGCAAAACCAGAATGACAGCTGCTATTTCTGAAATTAAACACAGCAGTAATCTATCAGCCTAACACTTATCTGTGGTATCATTTCTCACCCTTCTCACACCTCGTTTTAGAACAATGTAAATGTATTCGCTAGTAGAAGGTGCAAGAGGGTCTTTGGCCATTTCCTGTACAGATACAGGAGCTGATAGTGTGAAGAATCGTCTAGAATCTGTGAAGGCTATAGCCAACTGCTGTGCTCTGCAGCTGATAGAACAGCTCCAGATCTTCTCTATGAAGGTATATTACTCTCATAGTACAAAAATCAAGCTTTCACATAGGTATCAAATCCAAATTTCTTGTCTAATGCTTTGTCAAGCAGAAAGAATTTGAATACATGCTGCATAAGGACAAAGACTGCTTTATAGATCGTTCAGTGCACTGGGCTGGCATTTTTGCAAGTTGGCATTTGCATACCTTGCCCCATTTTCTTCTTGTGTTCGTAAGTAAACCTGTTTTTGCACATATCTGCAAAACGGTTGCATAACCCTTTTATTTTCCTACTATGACTGTACACCCTTTTTCAATTTCCAAAGATGTTTATATGGAAAAAACTTCATTGCAGCAAGGTATTTTGACTGCCTTCAGGAAAATTCAGTAGGAATAGGGAAAGAGCAAAGAACAGACATTATCAAATCATTAGCCAACTCTTCAGGCTACCCGAATATGCTCCTTGGACCTTCCTCTGCTCCAATGGGCACTTTGTAGTGTTCTGGTCTTCTGTCGGTAAACCCAGAAGTAGTATCACACGAAGTCCATTAAGACACCTTTTGTTAAAAGAACTTTGTGTGACAGGTAATTCTTGAAGTGGCTAAAGTGTATTTTCCCTAGTGGTGAATTTGAGGCCTGCAGAAATATGCAGTGCCCACTAATTTGAAGGGGAAAAAATATTTTTTGGTTTAGGCTTCTTCAGAGTCTTGATTCTGACCTCGCTATTAAAGAAAACTGTTTATGGATAGCGTTGATGTTTTTGATGCTCCATTTATAGCTGAAAATGTCAGCATGCCAAAATTATGATGTAATTTACTCTGAGAAACATTCCCCAAATGTTTAACTTTGGAAAGTATCACCTCTGCATCTACAGGGTCTTCTCTGTGCCTATATTTACATTGTAAATGTACTACTTTCTCAGAGTTAGCCATATGGCTTTTGAAGTTGGCAGTGGAGGGTTTTACCAAGAGTTTGGTGTACTGCCTTTATGCCTGGTGCCTGTGTCTTGGTTTCTACATTTCTCAAAGTTGTCAGCTAAGGTTTTGTTCTTGACCTGAAGTTTCTAGGTGTCTCTGAGAAGATACACTTAAAATACTAAGTATAATTTCCAAATGTATTGTTTTCTCTGTGAATGCAGTAACTATGGTGCTTTTTTGGTGGCATGATTAAGTTTCAGAATAAATTACGTTTACAGAGTGTGTTCAGAGAAACTAGAGAGCTAGACAGGTGTAGACAGTCAGATCCTAGACAGAAAGAAGAAGAAACAAACGCAGGGTCTTGGAGTATATTAGATGAGAAAGTAATATCTGCGAAACAGAGATAATACATCAAAAACATAGATGTACACAACAAAAGCAAGCCTGAGGGGAGGAAAAAGCCACAGGAACTTCAAATACCCACCAGTGTGGTAGCATGGTTAATATGCAGCTGAAAAGGGTAAGAAACAGAGCTCAGTGAAATACACCAGTGACAGCCAGGAAATGCAATCATTACATCAAATTAGTTCTGACGTTTAGCTACAGCTGCAATGCTATGCTGGAAGTTGTTAATACTAAAGGTGACTGGAATTGAGAATGTAGTTAAAAAACCTGTCAGCTCTATCTATAGTAAATGTAAACTATTTTGTGTAAGGCTTACCCGTAGTTCATGCAGGAGTAGAATACTGGTTTGACTTCCACTGGGATCTTTTTAAGCCTTAAGTGGCTCTACTATTACCAGGACCTACCTTTAGTGTGAAAATACTCATTTGACATATTGGTACAAATGGAACAATATGATAGTGTCATATATAGAGTCCAAAATGATCAAACTCTGCCTTGGCAGTCTTAGCAGTATAGCTATAGCACCTAGAACAGCTGTGATTATCTCAATAAAATTTCAATCAAATCTTTGATAAGACCCAACACAATTTTACTGCTTCTGTGCTTTCTGCATTTTGTAACTTCTTTTTATTTTTCTTTCAGCTTTATCTTCAGGCAAGAATGAAAGGAGACTGGGCAAGGCTTGTACGTCCTACCATACAATTTGGTCTCATTGCTGCATCTATCTATGTGGGTCTCTCACGTGTTTCTGACTACAAGCATCACTGGAGTGATGTTTTAACAGGACTTATCCAGGGTGCAGTGGTAGCTGTGCTCATTGTAAGTAATTCCTGAGGGGGTGGGTATGAGTGAATGCTGCTTTTATGAACAGCACTTCAAACCTGTATTTCTAATGCTTCAAAAATTCCTGAAGCAGGGAAGCAACTCCTCGAATTGGGTGTAGCAATAGTACTTTGAGGAGTGAGGTAGGCTCTGGCCCAATGAATTAAGTGGTAGTTTTAGCCATTGGACAGTATGGAATTGTCTCTGCTCAAGAGCTTTTCAAATAACTAAGATGGAAATGGTAACTGCAAACCAGTTAATTATTAGTTAAATAATACTTTTTGCTTCTAGCCAAATTCCAAATCTCAAGTACAATGGCAGAGAACTCTGTATAAATTAAGATTAGGGCAATAGGCCTTAAAAAATAAGAATATCAAAGTGTCTGCCTTTGCTACCTTACAGTGTGTTTTTTCAGTCTGATGGGAAACTAAAACTCTTCACTACTTCTTGTGTGCATTCCTGCAACTAAAAATGTGTTCCCAATGAGGGACCTGTGAAGCTTAGCTATACTGATGAGTATATAAAGCTATGCCAGGAAACAGACACTTGGCTAAACTTGTCACAGCAGGCCCAGTTGACTCAGTGACAATAGTTGTACTAGTGGCACCAGAGTGCCATGGCTAATTCATCCACGGGAAGGGATAGATCAGGACTTCTGGATCAATGGGAGCAAACGGAGGCCATACTGAAGGATTCAGTTATCAAGAACTGAGGCTTAGCTGGAGAGAACCACCTCCAAAATAAATGCTTTGTCAGCTTTCTCAGGTCAGAAGGCTATGGCTCAAGACAAACCTGTAGAGTAGTTGCAATCAATAACCAAAACAAATTTTGGAGCAGCTCTGGGGAAATCATATAGGCTGCATTAGCTGTTACTAAATGGCTACATGCGGACATAATCCTACCACTCATTTTTGTTCAATCCCTCTTTCGAAGAAAAGTAGTTCAGAGAGTAAGAAACATCAGAGATCAAAGAGGTGAGGACACTTTTATTAGGAAAACCAGTTTAGTCAATGATGTTAGATGAATCAGAAGGTTCTTTGTAATACAAGAAAGAATAGAAAGTAGTATTACAGTGAGTAGAGTTGAAAGTTCAGGAAATTATTTTTAAAAATATACACTAGCACCAACACCACCCCCAGCCTCTTATCTGAAAGAACTGATGAATTCCTCTTCAAAAACAGCAAACAGAGGTTTGAGTACAGTGGTGTAGCAACTGCAAATGGATCAGTAAATTGAACTGAGGAATCAGGCATTAAGTGGAAGCTGAAACTCCCCTGGTCTGTGGCTAAAGCAGTGTGTTGGATCATCAGCCAGCTGCCAGTGTGGTGGAAGATTGTTTCTTCTGCCATGGACAGTGTTCCGCAGTTCTTAGGGTTGCAGTGGGAGGGGAAGACACAATATAGGAAGGGAAGGGATTGTGAGAGGCTTCTCATTTATTGCACTCCATGCAGCACTGTGCCCAGCACATCTGTGATGGGACTTGGTGAAATGCACAGTGGAAGACAGCATGCTGCAGTATTGAATCAACCACCTATCTTGTTGTGAGGGAGATGTCCCCTAGCTGTGAAGAAGTAAGGTGGTATGTTTAAAGGACTGCAGGAAAGGACTATATAGATAGAGCTGGCCTTACAGCGGCTGGGTCCAGCCAAAGCACCACCTCTCCTGTTCTGTTTTACCTAAATTACAGAAAAAAATTAAACTAAACTTGCATTGTGAGTACTCAAAAAGCACATTTTGCTCCTTCGTTTAGAGCTGTTCGAACTATGGCTTGTAATGAAGCAGTGCCTGGTAAGGCAGTCAGCAGTCAGTTAGCACAAGCCTTGAATTTGGCTTAAACCATCAGTGGCTAAATGGTCAATGGCAAGCTGAAAAAGCAATTGAAAAAACAGTTGTCTGAATTTTGTACAAGACTTCCCTGCCATTTTTAATGTTTTAAACTGATTAAGCTTTTTGTTGGTTTTGATAATAAAATTTACCTGCTGCAGTGCCCTTGTTTCAAAGACTTATGAGTGCAGGACTAATTTAACTGATTAACACTAATTTGTTCACTTAGGTTGTATATGTGTCAGACTTCTTCAAAGTGAGAGGATGTACATTTCAACCAAAAGAAGATTCCCATACAACCCTACATGAGACTCCAACAAATGGAAATCACTTTGGCAGCAATCATCAACCATGAAGAATGACCTATATCACCTACATTGCTCTGAAAGAAAACAATTTCACAAGTCTAACTCTGTAATATAAGTAATCACCTTTAAGGGACTGCTGCTGCTCTTGGATGCTCACCGTACCTGTATATAGTGACATCTATCACAGTTATTGTACATCTAAACTTTAAATTTCTGTTGGTTCAAGCTTTTGCTTAAAAAGAAAGCTATTACAATTGTAAATTTTTATTGAAAACTGTAACAAGTTATATTACATACACTGCTATTTGTACATGCCTTGTTGAATCAACTGTGGTTTAAGTAAACACCGTTAAAAGGAATTACTTGATATGGAAGCCACATGTGACACTGATGAATTTGTTCCATCATGTCAGTATAGTTCTGGAAGACATCTGCTGTTACAGATAAAGGCTTGCAGCAAACACAATATCTCTCTTGATTTTTGTAATCCCTAATAAGAAGGAAAAGAAAAATAATCTAAGATTCTTAACTGACACAAACACTGTTTAAAGTACAGTTGTAAGCATATCACAAGTATTAAATGGAAGTCATTGTACATCCATTTTTAGCCAACCTTTAAGTCAAACTTTGTAATAAAGATGTTATCCAGAAAGATAGCAGCAATGGTGCCGTTTACTATGAAGTCAACATGAGAAGTTCACATTACAAAACTATTTACCTTCATCCCTCACTACCTGTGCAGCCCTTTTCCCCGCCATTTTTTCTTCTAAAATTGCTTCATGTACCATGAAATACATACCCTCTGCAAACTTATTTTCCAGTTCTGTGTTCCCAATGGCTTTTGCAGCCTGGCACATCTGCCGAAGCAGTTCTTCTAGACGCCTCATGCACCGAATTATGCTACCTGTATGAAAGAGCAAGGGAAAACTTTGTGCCACATCATGTAACTGGTCCTGAATTATACTAAGTAATAGTTCCTTCTACAACCCTGTTCAATTTATCTAGAAGCCAAATGTCTTAAACTTAGTTTCTGTTTGCACAGTAAATTTCTCTGTGAAGCGTTTCCTTGAAGCTGTTTCCAAATGCTTGTCCTTTCTATTGTCTTTACAGTCTCTAACTAATATCTAATCACACTACCTTCTGGGCTGTTGAGTAATTCCTAACCAATTTTTTTCTTTCAAGTACTTGTTAAGACTTCCTCAAAAACCACAGAGCATTAGGAGATTCACAACTTTGCTGCTTCCCAAACTAGCTCAGGTTTGTTTTGGAATATTTTTATAAGCCTTAGTTCTTTAGTTGGCAAAGGCAGTAAAACAGTAAGTGATCTATCTTACTGCTCCTGTGCCACTCAAGAGTCCATGGCCCATTCTGCTAGTCCATGCATGGTTACAATAATGCACAAAAGCACATTGCCACAGCTCCTGCACTGCAACCCAACACCCACTTTTGACTTATTATGCATTTATCTCCTCTTTGAACTTTTCTCACAGCTCAGCCCAAGTCACTGTGACAAATTTCACAAAACAACCCTAAATGCTTCTGCTCTTCTGGCCACAAGCGAACAGTATCCTAATTGGTCATTTCCTCCAGCAGCATCTCCGACAGTCAAAATTACTGTAGGCAAAATAACTTGTTACTGGGTAAATACGGGATGAAGGGCTTGAGAGCAGCCCTGCTGAGAGGGACTTGGGGGTGCTGCTGGATGACAGGCTCTATATGACCTATCAACGTGCACCTGCACCCCAGAAAGCCAATTACATCCAAAGCAGTGTGGCCAGCAGGGCAAGAGAGGTGATTCTGCCCCTCTGCTCTCATGAGACCCCACCTGCAGTGCTGCGTCCAGCTCTGGGGTCCCCAGCACAGGAAGGACATGGACCTGTTGGAGCGAGTCCAGAGGAGGGCCACCAAGATGATCAGAGATGGAACAGGTCTCCTTTGAGGACAGGCTGAGAGAGTTGGGGTTGTTCAGCCTAGAGAAGAGAAGGCTCCAGGGAGACCTTATTGTGACCTTTCAATACATGGAAACATTCAAGGTCAGGTTGGATGGGGCTCTGAGCAACCAAATTTAGGGGTTTATGTCCCTGCTCACTGAAGGGGGTTTGGTTTATACAACCTTTATATTACCCCCTTAAGGCATAATATGTGAAAAAAAAAATCAGTATGAAAAGAGCATTGCTCAAAGCTTTTGGGAAAGAGAGACATGATAAAGTAATGCTTCTCTTCTAAAAAGCGTTCATAGGGCCTCACTAGGCCATGTCAGTTTCTATAGTGAGAACCGTTTGTATAAGAGCAGTGGTCTGTAAAACCTGTTGCAATGACATGAGATGGAAAAACCCACACATAGCCTGTTGAGCACAGAGCACACACCAACACAAGTGACCTGTGGGCAGCTGCCCCGAGCACGGCTGTGCTGCACTGTGGCAGGCCCTGGCTCAGCTGTCAAAGATCCTGCTCGTCTCCATATACAAGGCCGACCCCGACAGCCATTCCAGGGAGTACTCCTTTACAGGCAGCGTAGCTGGGCTTGTTGCAGACACAGTTTTTTGTGCAAGAAAAATAAAACTGCGATTTTTAAATTAATTACTATTAATATTGTTTATACTTCCATAAAGCAGGAGTTGATCTGCAGTTAACAGATACAATACTTAACTCAGTTTAGTGTTCTTTCCTAACAGCTTTAAAAAGCTGCTCTTATTTTTATTTCTTCCCAATACACACATTTCAGCTTAAAGACAGGGTATTCTCATTAGCAAATCAATGCTACTCCACTTTTTGGCAAACACACTTATTCTTGGAACACTCAGGCTTATTTTGTATTCCAATTTTCTTTGAAATCACTAGTTACTTGGATAACCAAGGTAAACTACTCTGGGATTTAGGAACACCACAATCCATATAAGGTACACATAGCCAACAATGGATGCCTGAAGGATTCCATTCCTTTTGGATAAAGCACAAAAAACCAGCGTACTGAAAGTCAAGGGAAGAATCATGCATTGACCCCTGTTGAAAGAGCTGACCTACCTTAGGCCACTAAGATCTAATTTTGAGGGAGCTGGCACTATTGAGTAGAATAAAGCTGACTGTCTTAGTACAAATATGGTAAATGGAAAATGTTACTGCCCAGTGTATTCTGAACATTCAAGTGTCAATGTTAAACAAGCCAGCTGCTTTAGTGTTCCACATACTCAGGGTGCTTCCACAGCAAATGGAAGGCTCAGATACTGCAGAAGCAAAGACTGCCAGGATTTGTGTTGCTCAAAAGCAACTTTCTTTAGGAAGTTCTTGGGTCTGTGCATTGGAATACATGCACATATTATGTGCAAGAATTCCCTTGTTATAAAGGAATCTATAAACCTTTCCAAAGAAGAAAACAGCATTTGAGAGAGACAGCAGTGACAGTAATAACTTCAAAAAGGAAGACTTCTAAGATGGGTGCATCCATCCTATTCTTCACAACTTCCAACAGGCTGGTTTTTCATTCTGGTTTGATCTTTTCATTCTTGACAACCCTTTGCATGGTTTGTTTTTACAAAATACCAGGGCTGTAAATCATCATACTTTTAAAAAGTGAAAACGAAGTATTCTTCCTCAAGGGGCAGTTTCTAGTAGTCCAATTTTAGGAACCAAATTAATCCACTTGACATATTATATCTAGGCTTTTCAACTATCTCCATTGCACTGCTGTGCAAAACTATTCAAAAGAGAGACTTGGTTACCACTTCTCACTTCTGTCATCATTAAGTCAGCAGGAGGAATTGGTTATACCAAATAAATAAAAAACTTAACTACAATGAGGACAAGTGCAAGAGCTGTACTTCCTGATGACAAGCATTTGGAACATGTTTTTCTTCCCTTTAACTAGAAAAAGTAAGCATTACCTTTTGTTGTAATGCTTAGAATTTCTGAGTTTTATAGAAAGTTTTTAGAATACAGAGATATCCCTTTAATCTTAGATTCTAAATTATCAAAAGTGTGTAAGTATAAATTAATATATAGTAACCAATTTTTCCCCGCTTTATTTTAGCCATACAGATGCTTGAATGCATCCGAGTCTGCTATAAGGTTATTCGGTATTACCATTCCCTGTTGTAGAATAACCAACTCATACCTTCCAAAGAGCAACTGATTAGCCTACCTTCAAAGACATCAGTCATTTTGCAGATGTGTGCAAAGTTAGCTCCATTTGCCCATGTATACACAACATCCATTAGGTTGGGTTTGAAAGAATTCAAGTAATTTTCTTCATCAGTTTCCAGTTTTGCTTCTGCTGACACCTTGGCGATTCTTTTTGCACACTCCTTTAAAATAAAATATTTCATATTTATAAAATGCTTAACCAGAGTAAGTATTTAACTGGCAAAAAGGCATGCACATTATTAGGTACTGCATTACAGGATGAGGTTTCCTTTTTAAAGTGAAATTACTCAGAATCAGAAAGGAAACCACTGCTTACATGAAGTCTGCCTGCACTAACAATCTACAGTGTAGCAAGCAAGCTTATAAAATTTTAGAAGCATGTCCTAAATTAGCATAAAGATTTCTTGCAGACCATATAATGTATTATTACACATTTCAAAATCAGATGCAGTGACAGATGAATTCACTGACGATCCAAAATTAAGTCTTTACTGTGCACTTATTAAAAGTTACTCATGAGCTTTGCCCACATTATCATTAACCCTAAGCTCAGACAGATTTCTAATTACCTGCATTTGCCGAAGTGGTCCTGCCAACTGCTCAGTCAACTTTGGCATTTCACTGGACTGAGAAAGAAGACATTAAACAATGTCAATCTCAGTCTCCCATACATCTTCTCTATACCAAATTAGATGCAAAAACAGAAGTTCAATGTGTGATACTGCCACCCTAAATTATTCCAACAGCTTCTCAAACCTGTTACCAAACACTAAAGTTACTTAATTCCCCCAATGTTTGTTCCTCAAACTAAATCAGAAAACAAAATCTTTCTGTATAGTGTATCAACATTATGAAAAGCAGCACCTGCTTTCTGGATACTGCCAGAATTCCCTCTATTTAGCTGTATCATAGTTTTGATCTGACAAATGAACTGCCATTAATTACTTTGACAGTTACAAGGTTATCTTTATGAATACAATTTTTTTTTTAAATAACTTCAGCATCAGTGGCAATATATGAAAACATGGCTTCTCAAAATACAGGGACATTGTTATGTTCCAGATCTTTAAACTCAATTACTATTGTTGAGTGAAGCCTAGTATTCTAATTAACAATGGCTTACCTCAGTTTCCCTTCTACTTACAAATGGAATATATCAGAACCTGCTCCTAATGTTTTTTTCATTTAGAAAAAAAACCTAATTTTATTTCAATTTCAAATCAACCTGACTGATATATACCACTAGTTACTTGCAGAAATATTTCATATGGAAGTTTACTTCATATGGCAGTTGTACTAATATTCTGGGGTGACATTAACCTTGTATACAGCTTGCAGGTAGGAAAACAGTAACATCTTACATTAAATGCCCATGCTTTTGCCTTTAAAAAGTAAGGTCTGATTTTAACAGCCTTTTTGATATCAATTCCATGTGGTACTGCCATTTCAGTCAATGGTCAAGGAGTACGTGCTGACCATGCAACATAACGCAGACAGGTCTAAGGATTAGATATATGCTCACCCCGGAGTGTAGGGTGCAGTTACGGCTGAGCATCTTCTTGAGATCATCATTCTACATTTTAAATTGTATGGAGGGGTGTATGTGTATTAATAGCAGCACATATGCTGAGAATCTGTTGATACTGCTTCATTGCAAGAGGAACACAGCAATTTAACACAACCATTGGCATGTCACTCATGAGGAAAGGGACTTAAACGCTGAAGCTGAAACGTTTTCGCCAAGTTCCATGGGAGTTCATGTCAAACACCTTAGGAAGTATAAAAAATGTGCAATGGCTCATACTGTTATGACCAATTTCTGCAACTGAATTAAAAACAGTATTATTAGAAGACAGGAATGTCTAGAATACTTGAAGAAGTAACTCACATTCTCTTGAAACACAAAACAGCTGAGTAGTGCAGTTGCCTGCTCTGCAGACAAGTCATTGAAGAGGCCATTGAACATCATTTCTGTCAGGAGTAGTTCATCAGCACTGAAATAAAGAGAAGGAAGCTTAGGGGAAAGACCTACTGATATGTAAATTTAAAATGAACTGTTAATCTGTTTTGTGGAGCAACTGAATATGGACAAAAAACCAGCACCTTAATTTTACTGTTGGGGACACCAAATATACACACAAAATATATTAGCTTTTTAAGGGGAATGGTATATATATATATATATATACTCTGCAACAGTATTTTAAAGAAACTAAAAGCAGTTCCTGGACTACAATAAAACTCTCCTGACAGATCATTTGAGTTAGTATGAATAACTGATTCAGTCAGCTTCTCAGACAGAGTATCAAGAGATCAGACAGAACAGGGAGTTAGGCAACTTAGGAAAAGGACTAAAACTAGTACTGCTGCTGCTCAGAAAAGATTCCACTAGGTATTTCCAAAATACTGAAAAAAGGACAAACTTGCTTTGATTTACTTGAAGAATAAGGACTTAATCATGAATTACCAAAGTAAGTGCATGATGCAGACACAAAATCCAAACATACTTATTTGGACAAAACACCAATTTTTGTTAAGACCAAACCTCTATTCTTACAGTTTATCAAAAAAAGGCTTAGGATGGGGGAAGAACAAAGTAGGACTTTTTTAAAAAAAGACATGTGTGACTCAAACAGTTCCAGACAATCAGGAAGTAAATAAAATTCTGACTCAGCTTCCCCACTTGCTGTCAAATTTTGCAGAGCAATTAGCTATCAAACAAATATCGGTAGCAGCTTTCAAACTCACCTGTAAGACAAGGAATATAGCAGCCACTCTGCTATAAAAAAATCCTATCCACTAGCCACTCTGCCACTTTGAAAAATACAAAATCCTATCAAAACCCGAGTTACACTACACAATACTAAAGTCTGATTCATAATTTTTTCACCTTTTTCAATATATATGTACCTGATAAATGTATTTCAGTAAAAGGCACCGCTTCACAAACTCCTATGAAAGCAATTTCACTCTATTCCCAACCTGCTGGTGACTTGGCAGCTACTGACAATCATTGCTATACTCATTTGTGAGTGACTGTACCAACAGTCCTGGTTCAATGTCAACCATAGAAATCAAGACTTTCCCCCCATGCAATGTACAACATTAAATGAAAACACATGCTACTACCTAAGTCATGCACAAAAGTAGACATTATTTTGGCATTTTCACATCCATATTTTAGTTTTAAAATCTATTGTATTTTGTCCTTAAGTTGCTAATTTTATTTATACTGCTTGAATCAGCATAGTACCTTTATTACATTGAACACGGTCTCTGAAGAACCCTTTCTCTAATGGTCTCAAAACTTTAAAATATAAACATAATGTATTAATTTTAGCAAGGACAATGAAGTGTATATTCACGCCAGTGAACAGTTTGTACATAAACCAGTTACCTGCTGATTTCACAAGCAACCCGTCCTTTCATCTCAATAACATCTGAAGACGTGGCAAACCCCAGTCTTCTCAAAACACGCTTGCGGCATTTGAGTTCATCCATTTGCAGGACAGTTCTGGCTTTCTTCAATTCTCGCTTTGCTACTTTAATATCCATAGCAATCTGGTGAGCCAGAAGGAGAGGAATTATACCTTGCTGGTTTAACAGATGCAACTGTTTTAAAAACATTGTTTAATTTACATAAAGGCCCCACAACAATGGTATATGAACACACTACATGACTAGTTGCCTTGCCTAGGTCTTCTAAAAGGAAGGCTTAAAACATATTATTATTATTATTAATAGTAGCAATATGAATAATTAACAATAATAATAACAATAACAATAATAATATTAAATCATCTCCATTTACCCACTGAAACCTCTGGTAAGCTTGGGACGTTAAGCTATTTACCCAGAGTGGGAAACAAACCAAACCAGCCCACACTAGAAAAAAACAAAGAAGTGATCCTCTGTTGAGAAATGAGACTTATACTGTCTCAGCTGACCAATTATTCAATGAAATGTAAGCCAAAGGCATTATTTCCTGCTATTAGTAGTTCTCCAGTGGCATGCAGATCATCAGTCACTGTCTACATCCTTACAGTGGATATCCTTGCAGAAAGCTGCTTGGTCCATCAGGTCTTACCACATTCAACTCTATGCTGCCCATAGCAGAACTACCTCACTTCTGTGAAGTGGCTCCTGGAGGAACTGCTGTCTCAAGCAGTAGAGAAACAGGAGAGCTAGTTTTATGCACAACCAATTTCAGTCTAAGAGGGTACAACTCAATATAAAAAAATTAAATGCACTGCTTCCAGGCCAAGAGTCTGCTCAGGAAGCAGCAGCAAAATGATTTCTCTGGTGCACTCATCACGCTAATAAGCCCCATCAATTCACTTTTTTTTTTGCACAAGTATATTAAAAATTATCAATTAAAATTATCTGACGACTTTTTCTATGCTGCATTGTGCTATGTCTATTAAAGACAGCTCTATTAAAAAGAGCCCTGTAAATTTCTAATTCCTGAAAACTTCCACTGAAGTTTTCTTTTCAGACATACTTTGCATCTGCACCAAAGAAAGGCATACCACCAACTCAGCCACTTTGTTAGTGAGATCCAATATTTTTTTAAAAGGGTTGATTTGGGCTTTGTAAATAAAAAGAAAAGCAAGTAAGAAGACAACTTCCCTCCCTCCTCTGCCGCTAAACACAAAGTAATTTAGTTTGTATCTTTACCTGTGCTTTTTTTTCACAAAGTTTGTATATGGTTTCCAAGTTTGGATCATTGTGAAGAGGATGTGAATACATCCTATGCTCAAATGCCTCTATTTTTTGGATTACTTTTTTCAACCCTTGGTCTTTGATGCCCATGTCATCAATAGGGTCTAGTAAGGGTACTCCATCGGGAAATCGTTTCTGTACTTCCTAAAATGATGAAAAAATATTTTCTTAAAGATTAGTAACAGTAAAATAAACTACATTATAAAAATAACTACATTTTAAAAATAAGCTGGCATAATTACAGAGACACAGAAGACTATAATTAAGTAGTGATGTTTCAGCAGTTTTCAAAATCAGTTTAAAATTAATTGACAAGGAGAAACAATTGATAGGCATTGTGGCTTCCAACTCCTTTAAAGAATAAGGCTAAAGATGGGAAAGAAACTTTACATAGATTTCTTTTGAACAAGTTGCCTTGGGTTCAAGAGTACCTCACTAATTAAAGAGTGCTTACACAGCCTAGAGGAACTTACTTGTACAGATTTTAACACACTTTGCCTGTTATCAATCGGCCTCAGGTCTTTCGGTATGTAGAGGCGGACACTGCTGATAGCTGAGACAAGATGCACCAAAACAGGAACAACCTATCAAAGAGAGTGTTGTAACTCATTAATCAGCAAAAAACATACCTCTTATTACTGGTCTATAGCAAAACATTTTCAAGGAAAAAGGAAAACTTAGTGCTCAAGGACACAGCAGTGGGTAAATATCAGAAAGCAGGAAAATGCAGCTAATGACCTCAAGTATATATAAAGATGAAAAGTAATTGTCCAAATGGGAAAATTCTGAATGCAGCTACATCTGGAGAAAAACTACAGCTGAAAACAAAACAACAGCTTTTCTATTACCTTGCATCTTACCTGCTGGAGTACTTCTTCTGATCGAAACCAGACAAGTTATCACCAAATACTTAACTAAGAATGCTACCAGCAAACAACATCAACCCAAAAAATACATCTTCCTAAGTATGAAAACCATCTTGAAACCACAAAGAATCAATACTGCGTTCATCTCCAAGGTTTAAATGAGTTTCTGAGAAAAAACCTGCAGACAAATTACACTGCCTCTGATCTGAAAACTGTAACTGTTTGTCTTCATATAGGGTTATATATATATATACACATAGGGTTTCAAATTTCAAGTTTTAAATAATGCAAATATTTTCACTAAAAAAATATTTCAGTTTAATTCTAGAATTAGAAAGTTTTGCAAAGCTGTTCAGAGAAGTGGTGGAATCACCATCCCTGGAAGTGTTCAAGAAACAACTAGATGTGGCACTTTGTGCAGTGATTTAGGTGTTAAGCTAGTGTTCAAGGATTGGATTCAATGATCTGGAAAATCTTTTCCAGCTTTAATAATTTTAAGAAATAAAAAAGAAATTTTATTCCCAGAGACAAGATAATGCTAAAAAAAAAAAGCATCTATCAAACATTACTACTAAAACTTTGTTACTTTAATTTATTAAGGAGGCAGAGTTAGGTGTTCAGATTCTTTCTCTTTCTTAAATGCACCAGTCCCTCTTTTATCATAGTTTGAAAATGGTTTGGAAATGAAGATTTGGAAAAGTTTATAAGGAACTACTGAGAATAAATACATGTAACAAACCTGCATCTCTCCTCTCTCATCAGGTCTGGCTGGCCTTGCAGACTCAGTAGCCGAATTTTTCAAACTGTCTTTGCTGCAGTGCAGGAGCACTTCAACTACATACAACGGGTCCAATTCACCAGAATTCGGCTGTTGAGGAAACAGAAAAAGAGCAGGTCTGTAGCACTTATTTTAAAATACAATCATGAATGAATGAAAAATGTATGATTTCTCATTAAAGGTATGTAATGAGCTATGTCTCTTACAGAGTATCAGCTCAGTGTTGCAGTACATTCTGAACACTCACGTTATGGTTAATTGATCTGAATATCCCCACCACAGAAAAACACATTGAAAAAATTATCCTTCCCCCATCCTCCCTTCCCAGAAAGTCTACCCTAAAGTTTGTTTGAAGCTTCAGGTGCATCTGCATTTTCTTCTATATTAAGCCTGCTCAAAGTAAGCCAGTATGTTTTAAAACTGTAATGCGTATTTGCATCATGCTAGCAGTAGTGAACTTTGCTTTTGGAAAAAAAGAAAACCAACCAAAACCAAGAAAACAACCCAAAATTCAGGGTATCTCTTTCATTTTTAGGTTTGTAGGTTCAAGTTTTCATACACAAGAAAGACCACAGAAAAATCTTTCAAGCATAACAGCCTGTATCTGTGGCAAGTGGAAAGCTGCATCTTGCAGGCCTCATCTTTACATACCCCAAACTGCACCCGTAACATCTGACATTCATTTAAAGAACACAAATCTATAGATGTGCTGATTAAAGAATACTGTTCACAAGGCCATAACCTTCTTTACACACTGCTTTAAGAAAGGCTGGCAGTAGTTATTTGACTGGATCAATCTGCACTACAGTTGCTCAAATACACTCCTGCTACAAACAAGTATTTTTAGAACTTTGAACAGAACTAAGTTATAGACCTAACACAAAAGGCAGACATCATCTTTTAAAATACCATGTGTAAGCCTTCTGCTTCCAAATACAAGAGAAAAAGAAAACATTTTCAAAATCCTGTCTTAACTCAGTTCTTTTTTACTGGGCAATATTTTTCCTTACAAATCTACAGCATACTATTTTATTTCACTGCATGCCAAGTAGCATTTTTAAGAGATTCTCACAAGTTCTATGAGACACTGCCATCATAAACTGAAGAGAAAAACAGGGTTATCCTGTTGTGCAAGCTAAATTATTTCTTCAAGAATTGCCAATTACTTGCTGAGGAAGAAACTATTTCTCTGAATTGTATCCTCCATTTGCAGAAAGCACTCACACCAATGTAGCAGATCCAAACCATGGCCACTCTCTGTATTAGAATTTTTAAATACCCACATGGACTGGATCAGTATCCAGCCAAAGCCAGGGAGGGCATAATGCTGATCTGAATGAAGAAGAGACTAAACTCATAGCTGCACAAGTATGCTACATAAAATACTAAAATTGGAGATGTCTAGAAAATTATGAGAGGAAAAATATTTCTACCTGTGATTGTATTGTAAACTTACTAATAAAGCAGAAGTATAAAAATCATTAACATCTGCTGCTAATCTTACCCTAAGTTTACATACACCAACAGCTTATAGATAATGCTGACTAGATATGACTCAATCTACAACTGCTTTTTGAATGTGTACTGTTTCCTTCCAGGGGTTTCCTACAATAGTATAGGTACAAAACCCTTGAACAGCAGCAGACACATTTCTATATGCAAGAATAAAAGGAGACAAAACCCTTAAAACATTTGTTAGCCACAGACTTCTCTGTCATATCGAGTTCAAATGATTCTTTAATTAATGCTGCATCAATTCATGTATCAAGGACAAAATTAAATCCTTTTTGGCAGAGTACTGCAGGATTACTTGAATTCTTAGGATTTTAATTTTGCCCTAAAACATCTCTTACTTCAAGTGCCTGGAAACAAACCAAAATAAGAAAGATTATCACGCCCAGGAACCAAGAAGGATAGCAGAAGTAACAAATTCAAAGTCTCACATTAGTAACATCAAACTTACTGAAAATTCAGGGACCAAGACACAGCACTAAAAGAGATGTTTATGTAGTAAACATTATAAATATCCATGGACTATAATAATCTAAACAGGGAAGATAGAATTTCAGCATCTTAAATTTTGGTACCAATAATTTCTAAGTGACAAAAATGTCATGTCTAGAATCAGGGATCAGATAATATTGACTATCAACAGCACAACAGTATCACTAGCTTACTGTTGGCACAATCCAGTGAAAATAAAATTTCTTACTCAAAAATATTTGGTTTTTCTATGAATTCCAAAGGACATGGTTATTTTGCTGCCTACTATAATGTATAATGTATAGCAAGCACCCCTGCTTGAGATAAATTCTACTCTAAACAACACCAGACAGGAAGGTGTTATTTGCATTGACAGTTTCATTGATCGATTTATGAAATTATGATGGAAAAGCATTTACACACAATTAAAAATATATTAATACAACTGACATGACTTATGCATTTGCTTTCACAGTACAAAGAACAAGAAGTATTATGTGAAATATAGGCATACTATAACTTTATATTCATTATTAATTATACAGATTTATCATTAGAAAAAGGATTTAATTAGAAACTAATTCATTAGTAAAGAAAAGTTTGCAACTAAACTAAGTAATATAGACTGAATTCAACATAATTCCTAAAAGCAAACCCAGAAACTGTTCATCTTAGAAGTGGATGAAAGTTTAAAGATACAGCAATAAGTAATCTCTTTCTAGTACTAAGCATACTTTTATACTTTAAATACTAATCTGTGTCTCAGGAAAAAAATGCATTGAATGGACATTAAAATGGGTAAATAACTTCTTTAAGTATCTTGTTTTGCCTCTGATCATAGAAACTAGTCTTTTCATACTGACTTTGAAAGTTACATAGCTTTAAGTTTGTTCCTTAATTTCCAGCACCTATTGTCATTCTTTCCACATACTCAGAAGGAAAAATTCAACCCAGCTGCTAGAATGACTTCATGAAAAAAATGTTGCTGGAGCCACATCCATCTCTTGCAAAACAGACCATAATTTCAAAGCTAATATTCAAACCCAAAGGTTAATACAACAGTGAGACAGGCCAGAGAGGGAAGGCAAATATATATGTGAATAAAATATGACGCAGAAGAACTGCCTCCAAATGACACAAAAGTTGGCAATTTTACAGAGAAAAAAGGGATTAGGGGGCAATCTGGTTTATTGCTTGTGTGTTGCTATGAGAAAAGCAATCTACAAGCAAAAGTTTGTGCAACACTAGTAACAGCCCAGTTTTTCAACTTGAAAAAATAAAGAAATATGACTTTTGAAAGGAAGATGGAAAACAAAACAAAATCTCTTTTAATAAGTTCTGTAGGAACATATTTTTCTCATTTCCTCTTTAATGAATATATATTAGAAAAGCACCAAACAGTGCCACAATGAACAGGAGCCACCAGAGCTTAAAAAAGGCAACTTTGCATTTAGAACTAGCAAATAAAGCCAATGCTTTCCTGATAAAATTATAGCAAAAATGCTACCACGGAAATATATGGTTTTGACTTAGGTTTTCATTTACAGAGCAGAGTAGCTGGTCAAAACATTTCTAAATGGGAGAGCAACACATTATCTAAGGGTTATGTAGAGACCAACTATGAACAGGCATTTCTGAAAGTCTGGCTTCTATTGCATCACTGCCCTCTGTCTTCCAAATGTCCTCAGATCCATTTCTATTGTTTCGCTCTCTCTGTATTTTAGTTTTCCAACTCTATGGCAATGTCTCAGAGGACAAGCAATTCCCTGTCTCATGCACTAATTTAGGACTCAAGGCACAATTTGCCAGTTTAAGATAACCTTCTTCATAGACCTAAATTTCAGTCTCCCACTGTTCTCAGCCTTCACTTAGGGCTTCTGTAGATTTTCTGAGAGAAAACAACACATGATCTTTCTCATGAACAGCTTAAATGAGCATGGGCAATGTCTCAGAAACAACTTAATTTGAAACATTTTCAGTGCTATGTAAAAGCAAGCATTTTGTCCACAAATATGTTAAAAGAGGTTCAAAAGATTTGGAGTTTTCTCCATCTTCTAGAGCTTTATTTTTTTACACTTTGATTTAAGGAAGTTCAGAGCTTTTTGTAAATTTCGGATAAAAGGAAATTTTTTTGCCTTTAAGAGCTATAAAGAAATAGGCGTTTTATTTTTAGAAAAACTAGTCAGATATATACTTTGGTAATATAGAGAACGTGTATTTTACCTTAACATTTGATTTCTTGGAGAAATTAACAACCACTCCCCATCCATAGTCATCGCCTTCATTCTTCACCTGGAAATATAACAAGATATTATAATGTAACATATATAATAACATCCTAGCAAGCATAGCTTTTTGTATTTTTCACACTTACAACAGCACTCATGGACTACTATTCATCATGAAAACAGTATTTCTTTTAATGCATTATTGAATTCTCAGCAAAGAAACACATGTCAAAATTGATGCTTAGTGTGACATATGTAATTTTTTCAAGATGGTAAACTGACAGACACAAATGAACCTTGCAAATTTCACAAATAGGCAGAAATTAAAAACAAAGCAAAAGAAAAATCAAACTACCTTTACCAGTCTTCCTGGCTGTAGAAAGGGCAAGCAGTACTTTGGTTTGTGAATATACTCTTCAATATCTTTACCCAGTTTTGCAAGCTGCTGGCGGATTCTGTAGTATATCACCACATTTTCTTCATTGGGAATTACAATTTTGTTGTACTGTGCTTCCAAATTGTTGACTCCTATAATGAAAAGTAAAACCTCATGGAAATTAATAGCTTCACAAAGATTGAGGAATACGTGTTTCACTTTCAGATCTCCAAGACTAGTATTTTGTAACCACTTTTAGTACTAATTTTTTGCTTACAATAACCTGTTTTCTGGAAAGCTAGAAATCTGTAAATTTGTCCACTGTATTATATTTATAGAGAATTAAATACCAGTTCTATTTTCTTAAAATAAACAAGCTTGAGAAACCTGAAAAGGCTCAACCACAATTATCCTGGAATAACTAATCTAGGTTTGCACAGAAGTCACATTAAAACTTGCAATGATTTTATAGAAAGGTATTCAATGCCTACCACTTCTTTTTATCT
Source organism: Cyanistes caeruleus (assembly GCF_971803275.1). Lineage (NCBI taxonomy): Eukaryota > Metazoa > Chordata > Aves > Passeriformes > Paridae > Cyanistes > Cyanistes caeruleus. The sequence continues at coordinate 64,244,465 of NC_141732.1, forward strand.
CCTCCTACAAAAATAAGATTGCTCAAAGACATCTTCTAAAAAGCTGTGCTTCAACAAGACGGGAGTTGTTAGAAGATGTTTTTCCTAACTTGTTTTAGACTCTGATTTATCAGTTGAAAATTACTATTTTCTTCCTCCGTTATTTTTATATGTTTTTTAGGCAAATCAGTTTTTATTCTAAGTAGCATGATTCATTCTCTCATTCTGGTATTACTACCAGCAAACAAAAACAAAGAACAGATTATAAAAACATCTCTTTTTCCTGTCTACCACCTCATCCTCTTGCATGCTATTTTTGAAGGGTCATAAGTGGCCTAGAAATCCCACTTCACTGGGACTTGAGAGACAACTCAGAGAAGTGCTCCTTATTTTTACCTGCTAATTTTTAAAAGAAATAAGCCATCCATTCATACTCATGGCATACTTTATTCCTTAGTCTATGTAGCTGATTCTTGCCTTTATGCTTTTAATTGAAGCTTACAAAACTGCAATTACAGATTACAAATTCTAATGCCCAGTATGGTGCCTAAACTGAAACTATTCAAGAACCATGAAAAATGTTCTTCAGCTCCATTTTCCTACTTAAACAGCAATGCTGGAATGACAGAATGAAGATTCAGGCATGTCAATTAGAACAGTGAAAAAAAGGAAGGAAATAAATACTGTATTAAATTGCTACTACACCTACAATCTAACAGAAAGGTAATTTAAACCCTCCCTCTGCATGGCTATCAAAGCTACACGCACATACACACTTTGTCTCTTAACATTCAATTAAAAAATGAACAGATAAACTGCTCAATAATCACAACTACCTCTCATGTTCTTAATATTGTCCTGGATTAAGTTTTGAAAGAAGCCTCACTCTCAAACACTGGTTGAAACCTCCAGACATGGACCTTGGCTCATGAAAACTCACTATTCAAGGATCATGGCTCAAAATGCAGGTACTCAGTGGAGTGTAAGTAACATCCCAGATCTCTCTGAATTCTTTTTTGTATTATAATTAAACATTTCTTACCTACACTACTCTGAATGCAGTGCACTTAAGTTCTTTTTACAGCTTCTACTGAGATATTAAAAGCTGGAATCTTCCCTAAGATTTTTCTTAGCAATGTGACAACCATTCTTGTCTGACTCACAGAGGAAAGCTCTCTTCATAAACTGACAGCACGTATCAGCATAAATATGTGGATAAGGGGCAATTACTAAAACTATAACACAGGAACAAATGGCAGAGTAACGACTGTTGGCAGGGAAGACAAAAACTGCATAGGTAAAAACTCCTACGAGCATAATAAAGTCTAACTACCCAACCTCACCATATATTATACCTACTCACATGAGAACATGCAGCAATACTTACTTTCCACTATTTCTGGAATAGTTCTGTAATGCTGGAATTGATAAAATGATTTTTCTAACATGTATTCAGGATTAATTTCTTCTACTCGAAGTAAGTTCAATACCATGTTGTATGTCAGGTGGAATGCACTATTTAAGGGATCAGCTGAACCCTGAAAAAGATACAAGAACATTTTCAATTTGGAAAAAATATTAATTGCAGCATATAAGAACACATTTGATAAATAATAATGCAGTATTTCATATGAGGAGCTGCTCCGATGAATTGCATAACTTGTCTTGAATTTAGATTACATGTTGCATAAAATCCTAAACAATTTTATTACGTTGAACGTGTAAAAGTATTTGTATTGTATAAATACTTACCACAGCTAGGATATTATAAATGATATTTCAGTGAAAAGTCCAGGGAAATATTTTGATGCTTCCTGTAGCTTGCACTTTGGATTCCATTATCTTAACTTTTAAGTAACAGTTAACTATTTAAATAAATCCATTATTTTAACAGTGAAAAAACCCCTTATTTGCAAGTCTTAAGATATACTGATTGCATGGGTGTATCTAGGGAATTTTGTTCAAAAATAGGCAATCTGCCAGTTCTTTACCTTACATTATGTCTCATTATAAAATGAACATAATTTGCAGGTAGCTTGAAAGAAGTTGTAAACTCTCCTCTGGATGTGGTCCTGGGCACCCTGCTCTAGATTATCCCTACACCCCCCACCATTCTAGGATTCTGGGAATTTTTTTGTTGTTGCTGTTTTTTTGTTTGTTTTGTTTTGTTTCTACAGTGTAGTATATGCAGCTGTTTTGATTAACCTAAGAAGAAAAGATGCTGAGAAAACATTGCAGGGAACCATTACTTTCTATACCACTTCTTATTTTTTAAGAACGTTGACTACAGTCCTCTGTCAAAAAGGGGTACTGGACTAAGTAAATGATTCTTTGGTCTGACTCATCATTGACTGTTACTATCTTCTACCCAAGAGGACAATCTTGCTATCATAAAGGAGCAAACATTTAATTGATAACAGACTAAAACAACCAGTTACTCAAAGAACAAACAAAACACTTAAACCATGCTAAGGAAGATCAGAAGAGCTCAACACACAGACTCTCCAAGCAAGGGCAAGCATGAGAAACTATCTCTCACTTAAATGTCCACACATACGGCCATCCTGGTACAGGCAATCACTGAAATCAGATGTGAGAGATCCAACAATTCTGAGGAATGAAGCTGCAGTGCATAACCTTTCATCCAACCTGCACTAGTATCAAAAGGTATCTGACAGTCCCTCAGAAGGATACAAGGGAAATTCATGAGTTATGAAGTAGAAAATTACAATCTCTGTGCAACCAAAGGAGTGAAAAATAGAAGCAACACACAGATGGACAGAATATAGCAGAACAGCAACATAAATAGACTTTTTATAGAACCAAGATAGATCTCACAAATATTTCAGAGCACTTTGAAGCTGTTAACAAGTACATGGATTATCACACCTCCTTTATTCCTGAAATGCTTATGACAATACACTCATCTCGAACAATGTAGCAAATTATGTGTTTAAGGGATTTTTAGAAAGGAAACTCTTGTGAATTACTACACAGAAAACAAGAGCTATTTTGGTGTTTTGCAAAATAAAATTTTTCTGTGACTCTAAGAGGGCCACACCTATAAGAAATGTAAAAAAGGCAAAGATAGAAAAAAAATAGCAAGGTCCACTAAAAAATTGTACTAGATTTCTGAGGCTATCTACGAACAATACATGACAAGGTATAAAATGGCAAGTGAAATCTAATCTGAAAGTATAATAAAAGGCAATGGGCAACAGTTTGCAATGCTCTTGTACCTCTTATTCTTTTAAAATAATGTATATATGAAATCTAACAGATTTACTAAACAAGAAATGTCATTTCAACATAACCTATGAGTAAATTTAGTTTTGATTAAACATTTTAAATAACTAAAACATAACAAGAAAAAAATAATGTTTCAAGATATATTTTTCACGTAACTATATGACTGCTGAAGTTCCACAAATTCTATCAGATGTTTTCGAAACATGGAACTCTGCACCCTCTTTAAGCTCAAAAATTGGTTCACCTAAACCTATCTTCTTATCATTTATAATCTCTAAGCAATTAATGTATTTGCTTTCCTCTATTAGCAGAGCTACCTCCTTATCATACTTAATTAAAAAAAATCTCTGGCTATTAAAAAAAATTAACCGAAGATTTCTTTACATATGCAAATGCTGAAATTGAAATACAGTGGTTTTCCAAGCTAAGTGTACTACACTTTAAATGACAATACTACAACACAAGCATTTTTCTTTCAATTTTAAAGGTAATGTCAGGAATTCAGATCCCACATCCACTGGTGCACTGATATCAGACTTAGTAAGAGGCAGTTTGAATCTAAAGCTGCTTCACATGTACAAGATTTAAGAATACTGTAACCCCATTTGCTTTAAGTGAGACAGAGCTTTATGAGATTACCTCACAAATACTAGAACCCTACTCACCACCTGATTATTTTGTCTCAGAAAAGAAGCTGTTACAGAACAGCCTTCAGCATATGTTTATACTATGAAAATACCAGCATGAATACATGTAAAACAGGTTTTGGATAAATCATCTTCTAATGTTTTGCTTCCCATGGCTTGTCGTTTTAGATTATATCTCTGAGTAGATCATAAATACACATCTAGGTTTTCACCTCAAGTGATGTATCTCAGAGCAGAAGCACCTCTTAAATTAGACCCTGAAATGTGTATTTAAAATAATACTGACAGTTCTCAAATCACCACAGATGGGTTTCTAACAGAAATGTGTCAGTAATTACAGTATCAATAGTTGAGCTGGAGTGCAAGTTTCTACAGATGCCTCTGATTTGATACATCAAATAAAGATGATAAAACTTCTGTTGCTGATGCTAATTGACATGTAGCATAGCTATTTTTTTTAGACCTGATAAAAGGATTACATATGTACCAACCTCCTGTCCATTTTTCTAAATATATGATTTGTTCTAGGAAAGAGAAATTATCACTCCCTAAAAAGCTTGCCTCTCTATAAAGAATGGCACAGCAATTATGCCAGTGTCAGCTAACAGCGGTCAGATTCTTTCCTACTGCAACACCCACTGCTCTAGTCAGGCGTCAGCTAAAGAAGCTGGAATACACTCACTAGCTGGCTACAGGCACTAGAGATCTGGCAAAAACCTGCTGTCTGACTGCTCTGATCACACTATAACAGATCCTCTTTCCATTCCTGACATCTTGGAATGAAAACCTTCACTGTGTGCTTGCAAGACTATACTATTTCAAAGAACAGAACTGTGTCACACTCCCAGTTAAATGTGATCATCAAGTGAGAAAACAAGGAACTTCATACAACTATAATATGTACACAGAACATGCCAAGAAAGACCAAACAATTCCTGCAGATTCACTGCAAAGACCTCTTCTTAATATCAGCAGAGTTCAACTATGAAGAAGTGATTTAAAAACAATCCAAAAAACTCAGCTATTTCAGCGATTATATAAGCAGACTTACTTGAAAGGCAATGTTTAAGCCAGTTGCTGATGTGGCAATTTTTATTTTAAGCACATGATCAGCATTTTACAATTTGAAAATATGATCATTCTATTTAACAGCAGTTAAAATACAAATCCTGTTTTGGCAAAAATGGTGTATTTTCCCTGTTCCATCATCTCATAAACACATCTTTCTCCAAGCTGCAGAAATTCCTGTCTTCTCAGTGGTCTCTAAGCAATACATTTGAAATCAAGAGTTCTGAGAAGCTTATTTTGTCTGAAAACTGAAACTGCTACTTCTTCAAATGAAATATGACCACTAGCTCTACTGTAGTACACCTTCAGCACAGCCTGCAAGTTCTGTAGCATGCATTAATCTTTACCGACTACCCCAGGCTATCAGAAGACTCACACCTAACAAGAAGTAATCACTTATCAGTATGCCCTTGCTTCCTTTACTTAGCAGCAACATCCAGATTTTGCAGCTGCATTAGAAAACCTTATACCAAAATACAGTTATTCTTTTATACTAAGTACACACACACAAGACACGAGTAGCCAATCAGGCTTTTATGGCAACTACTAGGCAGCCATGTTTACTGAAGAGACAATTAATGCTTAACTAAAGTAACCCATCAGATACACACGGTGGAGGGAAGCAAATAAGAGGAGGGGAGGGAAGACAGGCTATATTACTGTCAGGAAAAAGGAAAAGGTAGGCTTTTCCTTCCTAACTTACTTTCAGAGTCTTCACAGCATAAATTATTCAACTATGCTGGATTTTGCTTATTGCCAAGACATCATAAGACATAAATCATTTAAACTTACATCTTCTCCATAATGGTTTGCACCTCTTGAAATCCTTCTGTCAGCAAAACCCTTTTGCCACTGGCTCCCAGATTGATTACTTTACTTACTTAAAAATGCTGTGAAGCACTTAGTTCATCCTCTACCAGAGGTCCTTCTGTCAAAGTACATCAACATTCTCTTCAACAAGCTAGGCTACACTATCACCTGCCTCAATATTTCCCAATCTCCAAGGAAGCCTCACCCCTGTCTCCGTAGAAAAAGCTCTGTATTAGAGAAAGGAAGAGCCACCAATCACTCAATGCAGAAGATCAAGCAAAAACCTGATTTATCAGAGCTGGAAAAAGAGTTGATGAGAAAGACTGCCGTGAACAGGCTTCAAGAAGTAACTTTCAAACAAGCACTGCGTCCATGACTTACCACTGTAATTACCATTCCAGTTCTCCAGCCTCCTGTCTGCAAGTAATCCTGCCTCTTGTTACTTCAGAGAGAACAGTCCCCCTCACCCCAAAAATTTAACAAATCTGCAGCAAGAGACTTTTTTTCTGAATAGCTTTTAGAAAGCAGAATAACTTTGCAAGCTTTTCCATCCCTCTGGATGACAATTCCCTGGATACCTGAGAACAGTCTGCATAAATCAACTAAAGTTCTGTCCTGGGGAGACTTTATGATGTTCGTATCCCCAGCTGTCTGTTCTGTTTATGTTAGATGTTAAGTTCTGCACCTTCAAGACTGGTTCTGAGAGCAAAGACGGGGAAGAAGAAGCTGCAGTTTGTGTTCTGACACAGCACTCACTGCCCCACATGCTGCTCTGCACTGCTCTGTCTGCAGCATGGACAGACAGAGGGACAGAGCTCTCCTTTGCCTTTCGTTAGTTGTCGCTCTAGATTAGGAACGACTAAGAAGCATGACAAAACTCTCCTGTGAGGTGTACAGGAGAGCAAGTTTTATTGCCTCATATCTTTTTTTAAACTCTTACTGGTCAGTGAACACATCACCATCATAGGTCAGTGGTGTACACCACCCCTCGACCTTCTCTTGCAAGAAAACAAGAAACTGACAAACAGCACCTGCAAGGCTGCTTTCTGTCTCTGAGGATTGTTTTAATTCCTCCTTATGATTTCCCAGGCCATTTTCTCAGGTGAGACTGAGAAAATTATGTGGCCTGCTTTTCCAGACACTGTGCTCCTTGCTTTCTGCTCGCATTTAGCAACCATAGTTAGTTTTTAGCTGGCTGAGGCAGAGAAGCTCCCTGGACTGTGTTTTTCCCTTGGATCTGTTTAAACTTGCTCTGGACTGAAAACCCAGAAAAGCCCTGGGAGCTCACACCTGTGTCCCACAGGGCCTGGGCTTTGGCACTTCCAGCCCTGGAGGGACTGACAAGAGACTGAGCAAACTGAGCTACCCCATGACAAGGACCTTCTGGATTTGCCATCTCTCCAAACAGTGAGAGGTTTCATTGTTTAATATTATTAATTTCTTATGCTTTGTAGATACTTTGGTTGTTAAAGAAACAGTTTTTCCCACTTTCCTCCAAGGAATTTTTTTCTTGAGCCAGCTGGGGGAGGGGCCGCTTGAATTTGTTTTCTGGAGGGACTCCATTCAGAGGTTTTCTCCCAAATTTGCCCTAAACCAGGACAAATATGATTACTGGCGCCCAATGTGGGGCTCGAGAAAGTGGAAAAAACTTGTGCTGATTTCATTTTATTTGTACTTACTCTGTATTGGGATAAAACAGTCAGTAGCCATGTTGTTTGAATTCATGATGTCTCTTGGGGTGGAGGTCTTCATGTGGTTCTGGTCCCTAGGTTTTTTGAGGTTTTAATACCTTTCTAGTCCCTAGATTTATTTTCTTTTCTGGAGATAGCTCCAATATTGTCCCTAACAAGTAGCCTTTACAGTAGAGAGGCATGTATTAGAATAGGTATTGTGCGGGGCTTTGTGATAATGATTTATAGGAAGTTCATAAAGGTACTGGAGCTTCATGTTTATGCTTTATGTGTCAGGTAAGTTTGGTTTCTGGTTTCTTTTCTACTCTCCGTCCCAGACCTAGTAACGTGTTCTGAGGGGTTATCAATGATCCTCCTTGCACTTGCGACTACTTTTTAAAAAATTTTAAGCTAATTTAACAGAAGCACCCTTTCAAGTTTTCCACAATCTGGGTTAATAGATATATGCAAATGAATGACTGGATTAAACTGATAATGTTAAGAATCAGAAATGTAACCATAAAAAATTCCCTACAGAAACAATTTAGGCAAAACCCAAAAAAAAGTCAGAGAATCTGAAGACTGCAGTGACTATACAGTGTTCCCTGTTTACCTGCCAAGCATTTCAGAGCAGATCCTCTTATCACAACCAAACAATCCAACAGGGGAACCTCTATTTACTAGTATGACCATTTCTTGCCCACATAAAGTAGAAATATATAGACTGGGATGAAGATGATTAGTGCATGGAATTGCTACAAACAGTATTTTTTCCTATTTTTTTTTAACTGCTTAGACTTTGATGCCTTGTGTAACTAGAGATGTAAGAGCTGTCATTGCTGCACAATGGCTTGTAGTCTTGAGCAAGACACACATTTGGTAAGGGTTACTCTCTCTGTTTTCTTTTACAGGAGGAGAAAAATATTTACATTTTTAAATCTGTTCCCATGAAGAGAAAGGAACAAATTCTGCACGTAACTTTCTTGCTCCCCAGCCTGTCATGGGAACATCAAATGGCAAATACTCTCTGAAACAAATTAATTTTTGGAGCAAATAAAGTATCTTTCATAATGACGAAATAAGGTACAATATAGGACATTGTTTACACCATTTCGGTCAAGTGAAAGCTTCATTTGCTTATCAGTGTTTCCAGAAATAAACTGAATCAATGAGACTCCAGCAAGGAAATAACAAAATACTTAAGAACAAGAGCAAAGAACAGAACAAACTGGTAATTAAAAGATCTTTCCCAATTTTTTTTTTGGCATAAGGAGAAAATAAGCAGACATAGCTGTCTGCAACAGTTGTTGCAAATTTGTACTAAAACCTTCACTAAATAAAAATGCAAGTGATTATTTGGTATTTCTGTAAGAAACAGAAACATCTCCTGTGAAATAACAACATGCTTTTTTCTATATATCAGTAATAAAATAACCACATGAATATTCTGCTCTCTCTCAGAAATATAAAAAAGTGCCATGCAGCGACACTGATAGCCAAATTACCCTGAACTACATTAGCACAACTACAAAACCAATAAAAAAATCTCTTCTGTGAAGTTATTTTTAACAGATAATGGTAAAAGGCTATTTTAAGCACAAATTTATTACCAGTCTGGCCCACTGCTTTGCCCCAAAACCAGTTACACCAGCACGAACAGAAGCCGCTGTGATTGGCAATACAGCTTCAGTCGGCTTTGCTGGTGAAAATACCTCAGGCTGGGATTCAACAAATCTCCAGCTGTAACAAGAGTCTTAAAAAGAAAACAATGTAACTCTGTTTCTCTCGCCTGCAAATACTACCTTCTCAAGTTAATACTGAATGATGGAAATTTTCAGACATTTACCCTTTCTAATACAGTAGGCTACTGTTGTAGCCATTATTAGTTTTACTTCAGGCTACTGACTCCAAGTTCTGGTCTACTCCTTGTTTTTGGAAAAAGCAAATGGCATCCCTATCTTCAAGAAGCAGCTAGCTGACATCCTCAACATATTTGTCACTGTAGGTATCAGTATAGGTACAATATAGGTATGATAAATACCATTTATGTATATAAATACAGCCACATATTTATTTTATGACACTTTACAATTTCAGTAAATATGCACTATGTTTTAACTTAAAGGAAAAGTGTGCCCTAGCAAAGATTACCTATTTCTATAAAACCTTGTTATAAAAATAAATTTTAAGTAGTACATTTGTCATCTGTTCATCTCTAACCTACCTTTTTTTAAGAATAAGAGGGCAAAAAGAAAAAAGTCTATCTTAGCCAAAATGCATTCACATTCATAGTGATGAGTTTACCAAAGTAAAAGTTACAAAAATCTGAAGGAAAACTGCTTTCCACTGACTGAACTAATAAAACTTGAAGTACTTTGTGGTATTAAAGCAAAAAGCACAATTAATAAATAAAACCCATTAGCTTAGTCTTACAGGCTCTTGAAAATCCTGCAGTGAAGTTCAAGAATGACAAAACATTTTACGCACTATGTGAGACACCCCATTTTCCTACATTTTGGATGCAAACATCAGCAAGAACAGCTATTTGTTGCTCTCTTCCATCTGCTGGCTTGCATAGTTATACACAAAACTATGACCCTGTTCACAAAAGTGTTTGATTGTCCATTTCCCTGATCTCTGTGATTTCATGCTAGAATCTTGTAGACTTTAAGGCAGTTTTAAATTAAGGTTACAAGTTAAGTACCTTCCTGAATCAAAGCCTGGAAAATTGCTGCAATGCATGCTTCATAAGGATAAGAAAAGACTGGCAGTTACCAGTAAAAACAATTATTTCACATTAAAATTATTTTTATCTAAATATGTTGTGTGAAGTAGCCAAAATACATGTTTCATTGAGATTCTAATCTGTCACAACTTCACAAGTTTTTTTACTGTCCTTAAACCACCAGTGACAATTTATTACTTTAGATTTTGCAATGTCTTTTCCAACAAGTACTACTGCCAACCTCCACCTGAAGTATTTTTCTCCTAATGTAGGATTTGGTAAATTTCTCAGCTCCTGAGGCTTTTTTTCCTACCTAGAAGTAACTACTGAGTTAAACAAAGTATCATAGTGCAATTAATATGGCATGCTAAGCCGATGTTTGCCAATGAAACTATTTAACTGTCTGGATTGCTGTTGTGCTCATTTGCCTGGTACAATAAAACAATTTAAGAATTAAAATAAAACGTGAAGAGATTTCTAAGAGCAGCATATACGCCAAATAAGGCCAGTAAAGTAAAATGAAGGCCCTGCCAAGGAACTATATGTAGCTAGTGGAGTTTCTCCTACAGATTGGCATTCGAGCACCTTATATTCCATAGGCAAAAAACAGGGATATTAATCTATTTTTTACCTTGGCAAACAAATGTATTCCTGTATCAGAAATAGTGTAGCCAGCAGGACTGGGGAAAGGATTGGCATTGATGAGATCACACCTCAGAGTCCTGTGTTCAGTTCTGAGCCCCTCACTTCAAAAAGGACTTTAAAATGCTAGACTGTGTCCAAAGAAGGCCAACAAGGCTCATGAACCATCTAGAGATCCTGTCTTCTGAGGAACACCTGAGGGAGCTGGATAAGTGGAGGCTCACGAATCCTCAATGCCCTCTACAATTACCTGAAAGGAGGTTGTAAGGTGGAGTCCAGAGTCTTCTACTGTGTCTACAGGGAGAAGACCCAAGGAAATGGCCTCAAACCCAGACAGGGGATATTCAGATTAGGTATCAGAAACATTTTTTTCACTGTTAGGGTGGTCAGGTACTGGAGCAGGTGGCCAGAGAGGTGGTGGAGTCACTGTCTTTTAGAGGTGTCTGGATCTGGCACTGGGTAATATGATTTAGGGCTTGCACTGGTGAATGCTGGGTTGACAGTTGGACTTGGTGACCTTAAAGGTCTCTTCCAACCTTGATAATTCTACGTTTTCTTTCAATTTTTCAGTCCATCTGTCTTCCCCTGTGATGAAGTAGATGCCAAGAACCAATAGGCTCAAATTCAAAGTTCAAAAACCTACTTACATAGCACATTCTCCTTCAGAGTACAATCATCCATTTCAGTAACACAATTAGCTCAAGATTTTTGTCTTTTAGAGACATAACAAATTACCACTGTTGAGTAACTTAACTCTCTCTGTACGAATACATCCTTGTAGCATGACCAAGTTCTGACTGGAAAGATGCTGCAGTGGTTTCAAAGGCTATCTAGCATCAAGAAGCAGCTTTACACTTCCCACTAAATTAACAAAATATAGCTAAAGATTTTAAGTAACGAAACAAAAATTTCCAATTGAATACTTCTTAATATCATGCAAATGTACAATTACAATTTACCATCTTCAGAAAGCTGCCCTTCGTCTTGTAAACATTTAAGTTTACACTTTCCAGCAAGTCACCAGTTTACTAAATATTAAGTGGTCAAGTAAATGCTAAGGATAAACAAAAAAACCTAGTTACACTGCAGAAGACAAATGTAAATTACCAAGTTTAAGAAATATTTACAAAACTCCCTTGAAAACTTCCTAAGAACTCCATCTAAGAATGGAATGCTGAATCTAAGTCTGGATTACTGTACACAATGTCGCAATGAACAGTGCCACAGCCCAGCTGCAGCAATGCTGCTGGTACCAATGCGCTCAAAGTTCTCACTTCACTGACCGCACCAGGAGGCAGCTGACAACAGGGTTCCTAAATGTTTTGCTCTAGTGTTCAGGAAATGGTTTGGATCAGACACTCATTAGAGCTGAAGAGCTATGACAAAAATGTTCTATGTAAATGTTCTATCACTTTCAATAAGGCTAATTTATTTCTTCTGGAATTCTACCTATAAATCTTCAACTTCTCCTGAAAGCAGAATACTACCACTAGGCACGACCACGATCTTACTACCCACAAATACTGTCAGTAAGGAAAATCTAACTGAGACACACTTAATGATGACTATGAATTGTAAATATAGTAGAAATTTTAGTTTGTATTGATTTTCTTGGCCTGCTTGACATGGAATTTCCTCTAGATGCTTTGTATTTAAGAAGGAAAGTAAGAAGGGGATTTTTTGTGCTGTACTGCTCATTTCATAAAAGGTTACTTTTACTGCTTTTATAGCAGAAAATATATATGTATATATAGTTACAGAAGCTGCAGAAACATCAATATGTTCATTTTAGCCACTTCTGACCTTTTCCAGAAAAATCTAAAAGTCAATCTTTGCTCACAAGGGAAGTAGTGTCAAAAATTAATGAAATATATTAATTAATTCAGATCAGTGGAGAAGAAGCAAGATGTAATATAGAAAGCAAAAGCCATTATTTTTCCCATTTATTTCCTTATCATTCAAAAAAGGGGAAAAATTGAAGGTCTTGTGGTTTCAATTAAATACTATTTCATTAAAATCTTGACAAAAACCCCAGTGACCTACTACTTTTTGTGCCTTAATTCATTAAGGCATGATTGAGTTCTCAAATTATTCAATCTTCAAACTTCAAAAAAACCCACCTTCTGAATGGGTGAGGTTACAATCTCTTGTAATATGAAGATAAATTCTTAAAATACCATTTTTCTTAAGCTATTAATAATTATTTTATATAAATTAGCCTTTTTGGGGAGTTTTGAATAAATATTATTTATAAGGAATCTCTTTTGCTTCTTTCATTTTGTATATCCTGCTCTTTATTTTTGAGCTGAGAAAGTACAAGAGAAATGTGTAAAACTTTTCTAGAATTATGACACAAAATGATACCCATTTTCTTAAACAGTCCTAAAACCTCAAAAAAAGCTAGTTAAAAACTGTCTTCATACATGTCAGAGATGTACACATGCATTAAGAGTGCATGTGAAAAAATACATATATATGTACGCCCCACTGAGAAAACACAAATCAAATCAAGACTGAAAAATCATCAAAAAACCTAATGCTACTATACTATGAATATTTCTGAAATTTATTTTACTGATTTCTGGTTAGTTAGCCATAGCATTCATAGCAGCATTCATAGAAATTCTGCCATTAAGAATGTAAATATTACCTTCTTGAAGCATAAAAGGTACATGTAATATACATATTTACAGATATATTACGGATTAAGACTGACAGATCAAGACACTCAACAAAGAATCCACATCTGCATAATTAACAGCATCCACACAAGTACTTTTCCCCTTGTTCTTAATTTGCCTGTAAAAAACCACTGGCATCTCCCTTTTCTTTGACAACAACTACATGCCTTTTGTTAACATAACTTGATGGTGACTTGAAGTAATCCCCACAATTCATATTGAATCTAGTAATATTGTAAATACTGTAATACTGTAAATGTTACTTTAACACAAATGACCTGCTATTTGCACCAAGGCTACAAGCTCCTAAATTGAGTGCAGTATAACTCCCTGAGTCTTAAATTTTAGTGTGCGTGCACAATTAATGCAAGCAGTCTATGACAGGCAACTCATGCAGTAGATTAATATACTTTGTAGTTATTATTGCCATGGAATTTAAATAGAAGTGTAATGAATCAGATATTTCATACTCAAATTATAAAGCAAGAGGGTATTAGTGTGATAATCTGTAACAAACCCCACTTCCCCAGTTTGGGGAAGTACTGTAATTTAATACCCATCTCAACGACAAGTGATTTTTTCAACATCTTGATTTCCAAACTTCAAGATTTTCTGGAAGAACTGTCAATTTCTCTGTAGCTGATTTAACACACTGACAGCCACTTCATTCTTCTTTACTGCATGCACCTCACTTTTAGATGACCTTGTCCATTTTGTCTATCACACTGCCCACACAGCCCATTAATAAAGTTTTACTTCATCAGAGAACGAAGAATTCAGCAACTCTTGTGAAAGCTCAAACCTTTTCCTCGTTCACCATAACTATTAAACTGATGGCAGTCAGCAAGAAACAAACAGAATCCTACAACAGTAGTACTACCACTAGGAGAACAGGATAGAGTTCTACTTTTCCTGCCTAATAGACCTTTTATACAAAAAAGATTGATACTACTTTTATACAAATAAGGACGATGTAAGTCTTCTAACTTTGTTTCACAATAGAAACTCCTATGAGAATTCATTGAAAACTACTTTTAGGAGTTGTCATCTTCTACCCACATCATCTTCTTGTCTAACGTGAGTAATTTTCCATGTAACATTAATCAAGTGAGCATAATCTTATTGGGAGAATAGAAACAAAATAATGTCTCTCTCCTACCTTCAAAAGCTGCTTTCCAATTGTTGGACTCATTTTTTCATCCACCATAAGAATTACTATTCCTCTGTCATCCATACCTCGGCGTCCCGCGCGGCCTGACATTTGAATGTATTCACCTGAGGATATCTGCAATAAAATGAGAGAAAGAAATTAACAAACATCAAGAAAACAGCAGGAACACATAATGTGCTAATTACAATTGCACAGGAAGTGACATGATGGATAAAAATTAGCAACTAATAGTTATCTAAGTTATCAAAGAGTTATCACAGATTGACTTCATTATTCATAATTACGATGAAACAACGATATAAATCCATGACTATGAATAATGTAAGTCAGCAGTTAAAGTTAACTGGTGCTCTTAAAGCTCTGTAATATGGTGCATCACTTCAACAAGCACAAAAACTTTATAAATTATAAAATTTATAAATTATAAAAACTCTTTTATAATGGAAGGTTGCTGAACATGGTGGAGATACCATAGATCTTCAACATACTGATAATGCATCTCTATCATCTTCAAATAATGTACCATTTCATTAAAATTATTCCAGATAACATTAATATACTGATACTTGCAAAATGAGTATTTTTACTCCTCCTAACTGTGAAACTGAAGAACTGGACAGGGAAAAGATGCAGCTACAAATAGTTACCTATGTCTTAGCAGATTATAAAGCAGGGGTTTTGTCATCTGTGGAACTGCATTCTTAGCAACTCCCACAAGTTTCACTTTAGGTCAGATTTCAAAAACTACTTAGGCAAACTGTGGTAAATAATTTGAGAAGTTTCACATTTCTACTATCTCAAAGGAAACCCGCTCTTATATATGTATCTTATAGATACGCAATCAGAATGAATGGTGAAACTCAACAGCCCAAACTAAGATTGAAGAAATGTTTGCCTCATAATACATAGATCAAGTTACTTGTCCTGTTCACTACAATTTTCCAACCGTTCAAAGATAAGCCCTGGCTCTTACAAAGCTTTGATTCAATGACTTGCAATATGTCATTTTTATTCCAAGTAAATCACATACCTAGTGTTAATATCTAAAATTTTTGTAATTATACAAAAAATTCAGCTGTAAGAAAACAATACTCTTCCAAGGTAAATCACCTCTTTTTGTGGGTCTGTCGAAACTAGTGATCATTATGATAGCATATGAAGCCTATTTATTCTTCATAGTTCTCTGATACAAAATAAAATATCTGGGTCTCAGTCTTGGAAAAGGTGTGCAGAAGTCTTAGTCTAATCCAATGTCTGTTGCTAACCTGCATTTGATCCCTTTTGATGTATCTATTAAATAATGTTATGGATAATCTGAGAAACCTTGTCTTCACAAATTTGTGTATTAACTATAACGGATTAGACACAAAGATTTTTGTAACAAAAAGTATTTTCTGCTATATTGAGGTGAACACTTCAAGTGTAAATTTAATCCTAATAAGGTTTAAGTACTTCACTTATTCTACAGAACCTCTTTATCACTTACCCATCGGAAGTCTTTCCCATCAAATTTACTGGCACTTGTAAACAGCACAGTTCTGGCCGGCATATTAATTCCCATAGCGAAAGTCTCTGTTGCAAATAAGGCCTAAATAAAAAGACTGAAGTTAAGCATGCAACAAAGAGGATCTCAGGCAAACATGAAAATAGTCAGCTATTACTACACAAAGCCTCTCTGGATTTTAATATATCTGTGCAGTCAATATAGCAAACACAGCATATTCAATACTTAAAAACTGGACCAAAGCAATCTTTCTGTCCTTATTTTTCCTGGGAAGGCGTGAAAACAAAATAGCTGGGACAATGTGAAAGACTCCAAAAGAAAACATAATGGAGTGCAAATTACATTAATCAATAATAGTAATTAATATAAATACTTGAGTTTGCAAGAAGAAAATAGGAATTAGCTACCTGAAAAAAACACCACAACTTTCATCTAAGGTTACACTTTTCGGAATATTTGTCCTTAGAACAACCAACATTCAGCTTGGTAAATGTCCACAGTCATTTATAGGGGTTAGATGTAACACAAAATAGTTGAAGAAAATATTTAAGTTAGACGCTGCAAGTTCAAGTACTTGTGAATAAAATCTGGAACACTTAAAAATACAGCTGCAATTGTGTAAATCTCCATTATAATACCAGCATACAACACAAGCTAAGGAATATTTCTTGAATTTTCAGGATTATCAGCCATGTATTCACAACAAACTACAGATGGACATGAAAAATACCTTTATTAGGCCCTCTGAGAAAAGGATTTCTATGGTTTCTTTTAAGATAGGAAGCAAACCACCATGATGAATACCAATTCCTCGCTTCAGAAGGGGAAGCACATGTTCAACCTGGGAAGAAACATACAAAAGACCAGGAAACAAATTTTAGCATTTGTTACCAAAAACTGTGTAGAAAGCCTCAACACTGCCGTTAGTGTTCATGTAATTCACTATTTCCTAATTCAAAGTAAAATAACTACACCTACAATCTTGTAAGATGCTGCTTAGAAGCTTGTATTTTTCCACTGTAAAGATAAGAAAACATCACTATGCTTTGTCATGATACAATAAATTAGATTGCAGATGCATCAAAGCAACTTTTTGAAAGCTTCAGCAATCAATAGTGGCAAGTGCATACTGCACTCCTAATTGAACTATTTCCAGACTGTTTTAACCCAGGCATACCTCTTTATAAACTCTTATGTTTATTTAAAAAAATAGTTGGAAAAAACAAAACCAAGGGGTAGGAACTCCCCTGTTAATTCTGACAAACATCATCTGCTGGAATTGTAACTGGAAGGAATACTTATCACCTCTTTCATAGTGACAAGAAGCAATGCAGGAGATAGTAAAACCTGGGGAGATTAATGAGATTATCCAGTTTTATAATTTCTGTACCATCTATAAAACACCCACATCTTCACAAGTTACAGTAAACAGTATACAGCAGCAATTTCATATCTATTCAAAAGGACCCTTTTCAATCTCCACTCACCTGAGGAAGCTTTTTGTCTTCATCTGAGAGACAATCAATTGCATTATTGAAGACTTCTTCAACCATTTTTTTTTCCTCATCTAAGAAGGCAATTTTAAAGATATTACAAAATGCAAAAGGCTGATACCAGATGTAAATAAAGTAATACCGTATTCTAACATTTACAGAATCGTACAATAAAAATTGAGTGGAATACTGTGAAGTCTACACAAAACCACCCACAATGGGTCAGGCCATCAAGACTTCAACTAGCTTAGAGGAGCCAGGTGGTAACCAGAAGCACACTATCAGGAAAAGAAAAACTAGAAGAAACCTGCTAGAATAGTCCGAACTTCAGCTACTTCCAAGCTTGCGATTATCAGTCTTATGTGTTCCCCACCTATTTCGTAACCTTCCCCTGTTCCTCTTCTACCTACTAGTCTCTGTCTGCATTGACACAGAGGTTCTTCTCTGTTCACTCTCAAAATTTATACGATTTCTAGTAAGTAATATAAATATCAAGAATATATATTCAAAGATGTGAATCTGAAGAAAACTGAAAATATACCTCTGCATTTACACTGATCTTTAAATTTGCTGACAGAAACACCTGTATTATTCTACCACACCAAATCAAAATGTGTGCAAAGACTGGAACTAATAAGCAGACAAGACCCCTTAACAGCTCATAAACATGAAACAGTACTTTGATTTACCACAAATTCCTTATTTTTGCTAAAACTCTTTAGATTTCCAAGAAGCAATGAGCTTAAAATTATTTGCAAAGCATGGCCTTAGTCCAAGATGAAAAAAATTTCTTTGTTTACCTTGTGGTTTTTACTTTGAGAGGCAAGGGGAAGGGAGACAAAGAAAACTGGATTGCATTGTCAAGAAAGAACAGTCTAGTGGTTTCTTATACAGCTGTTTGGACTTTGGGAGTAAACTACTTTTCTAATGAACATAACATAAAAATTTTGGGAAATACTTATTTTATGATCAGTCCTCACCCATTATGGATGGAATTTTCTAGGAACTCATGTGTTATTATTACAATAAATGGCATACTAGAGCAAGAAATAGACTTTAAATTCGATGAATAGTTTAACACTGTGAAGACAAAGTACTCTGTGCACCAATACCTTTCTATTAAATACAGCATGAGGTACCTGTATAATGAAAAGGTAAATGAAAAAAGAAGTATGTATTTTTCTTTTGGTTTTACACAAAATGTTCAACAGGAAAAGTAGTATTTCACAACAGACTATATCCGTGAATAAAATTTGACTGGGTTTATCTGTACCTGTATTGAAATCTAGTTTTGTCATCTGAAGTGCATAGGCTTCACAGTCTTTCTTACTGAAGCTGAAAATAATCACAGGTTGGAAATTCCTTTCCATGATCATTTTCACAATCTTAAAAACATTTGAAGGACCTGCAGAAAGATTACATGAATTTCAATTAAAATAAAAGTATCTTAAGGAGTCTGAGACACAAGCACAACTTGCACAGAAGTTAGAAAAAAATTTATACCAAAAATTACCTCAGAATGGGTTCAAACTCACCTTTTGTTCCTCCTTTTCTGCCTTTCTGATCCCCTTTTGCTAAGTCTCCTGCATCTCTAAGCACTTGCATTGCTGTATTAAAATTATCTTCTCTGAAATCTCCCTAGATGTAAAACACAACTTTTGTAAATAGTTATTTACAAAACCCACTTAAAATTACTTAGTACTTTGCACAGCCAGTATCATTACCCCATATATAGACAGATAAAACAAAAACAAAAAAAACAAAACAAAAAAAAAAAAATGCATAAGCTATCAAAAGTGTGTACTAGGTCAGTGCCACAGCTCAGAATTACACCGGTGTGTCTCTTAAATTGCTGCTCATTGTTCTGTCCACCAATACTGCCCACCACACCAGACCTGCTGAATGACACGGTACCAAAACTGACTTTTAGGTATGCCCACATAAACTACACTGACCAATGAAGACCTATTTTGAAGTGCAGCACTTCTGTTTATGGCATTAACTACTGCTGAGTGAGCTAATGATAAATTTTAAACAAGTTTTTAAATTAAAGAAACAAAAATATTTTGCTCCCTTGACCAAAGTCAAATTTACAACCACTACATTTTCTCTGGAGTAAGAAATGGTACAAGGAACATCAACTACTTTGCAGATTTACAGAAAGCAGTATGCATTTTAGAAAACAAACAAGGATGTGGGCACTTAAGACATCTCAGGGAAGTATTACTCAGCTAATTGCATGACATTAGATAATAAAACCAATTTCTTGTGTAAGACTCCAAAAAACTAAGACCAATTCAGAGATCACCAGTGCTCACTTGTACATAATCTAAACATAAACATATTTTATACAGCCTATCCAAATTTTGCAAGAGCTCAAGCTTTTGACTGTTAAGTGAGGAAAACAATCTTTCAGACAAATTTGTTCAAAAAAGAACATTCCTTACATTTTCATCAACAACCAGATGGAGTCCATCTCCTCCTGCTGGAAATATATAATGCTGCAGTGGAGTGGGTCGATAGTCAGTGTAAATCACGTGGCAAGGCTATAGAGAAAGAATTCATATAAATATTTTATAATTGCATTGTAATATCACCTGCTTGATGAAAAATCCAATACGTTACTATTAAAATACAACTTCCTATAAACCAGAGAAACGAAGACAACAAATTTCATTTCCTCAATATGGATTTTGTACTAATGGCATTGCTTAAGAAAATGGAAGTTTGCAAATGCTTTAGAACACAAATTTCCTACAAAAATGATTTCCCATAAAAACAAAAAGTAAAGATAGCCAGTATTAATTCCAGCATTATCGGATAGACTGGAAAAATTAATTTCTTATAAAATCAAAGTAAAACCTGTTAATTTGTATTTTGAAAAAAAAGCCTGCACACCTACAGAGCCCACCAGCTGAATTCTCCCAATAACCTCTTGTCTATCAGCCCTCAGAAAATAACAGTTCGTTCACATTATTTTGTAACTCAGAATGATTGCTAAAATCAGACAGGTGCCTAAATAATTGAAGAAAATAAACATTAAGAAAGAGCTCAAATGTTGCCATTCATAAGCAACAGCCAGTATACCTGCAAAAGTAGGAATACAGCTGAAGAAGCCAGGAGTGAGGTATACTATCATCTATAAGCAGTAAAACAACTAAAAAAGTACTCAGAGGTCCAGTTATCAACCAAACGGACAATCTTATGCCACTAGACAAATAGCACAGAGGTAGAGAATATCAGAAATATAACCTGTTTGTGAAGATGGCAGATCCATTCAGCAAACTGACGAGCATTTGGAATAGTTGCAGAAAGGAACACGTAATGTACGTTATCAGGAAGCAAAATAATAGTCTCTTCCCAAACCACACCACGCTCTGAAAATGGAAAGGCATATGGGAAATTTATGTGATCAAAGTATGTTTCTCACCCCCAAATCCAAAGAACAACACGCTTAAAAACAAAATAAGACAAAAAATGAAACAAATCTCCTCTACACAAGTGGGGTATATAAAATGTTTTAAAAGTTGTTTCTGCTTTAGCAAAGATATATATACATATATATATCTTTAACAACAGATATATAACATTATATAATTACAACATTATATAATAATGCAGCACATATTTATATAAGTTAGTTTATATGTTTATTTTATAAATATTAGTTATACTAGTTTATAAATTTATATATATATTTATTCATAAAGTATATAAATTCAGTAGTAAACAAATGATGAATTATTTATACAAAAAAAAATGACGGATTTTAAAAGAGAAACTAATTCTTCAAAAGAAAAATAAATTATTCTTGGGGAAAAAATACAAAGATTTGAAAAGAAAAATAGTATATATTGTATACCTGTATCTCTCATGTAGTGAATTTCATCAAATATAACCCAAGCAACTTCACGCATAACTTCAGAACCTCTGTAAAGCATACTTCTCAAGATCTAGAAGAGGAAAATGAAATAACAAGTCATGTAACAATGGACATCGATAAGAAACTACCAGAATTTTTGATTCACATTTACATGGATATATAAAATCATATTTTGCACAAAACATAAGAGCATTTAAAGATAGGTTTTGAGACTCTTTCCAAGTTCATTTCAATATAATAATCTCACTGCCTGATTAAAAACCAGTTCTCAGAAAGGAACTTGATAGAATGAAACAAGGTATTTCTCCAAGCTTCTGCTGGCAGGTAATAGTTTCAGCTCCACAGACCTACTTCTGCCAAGCCTTCCTTTTACCTCATCCTAATTGATAACCTCCCTGTGATTTTTGTCAGAAATCAAATCATTCGATCTCTCCAGTCTTTCCCTACTAAAGTTATGCATGTTCATAAAAATGAACATAAAAATCATAAAATGAATCATACAAAAGCAAAAGATGAAAATTCCTACTCAGGCTGCATTTCTACAATGGAAATGTGACAACTCTGTAAACAGTTACTTTGATACCAAAGGTAAAAAGCTACATATTCCTGGAGTTCTAGCACCTACTGTGAACTACTCAACTATCCTTCAATGATTTTGCTTTCCCAATTCTGCCTTTCGAGAACAAAATACTGACCATCAGATTTAAGAAATCTGACTTTCAGCATTTCACATCTACAGAATACGCAGTGTCTTGAGCACTCAGGAAATTAAATTCTTTCTCCACATTAGAATCAGAAGTTCCTGACTTACAGAGCAAAAAGCAAAACTTCACAGAGGTTTAACTAAGTTTTTAAATAACCAAAAATTAAAACATTCAAATGAGTCACAATGAACTTTAAAACATTTTCTAATCTGACTAAGCTACTTTAGTATTTTAAAATTACATCTTCCCAATCAAAAAGGATAGAAGAAAACACCGATCAAGAATTAATGTCTGATCTTACCTCAGTTGTCATTACCAAACAAGAAGCTGTAGGATTAATGGTGACATCCCCAGTCATCAAACCAACATCTTGAAACTCTTCATACATCTCACGGTACTTCTGATTACTTAAAGCTTTAATTGGACTCGTAAATATCACACGCTGCTTTTCCCTCAAAGCCAGGGCAATTGCATACCTGTATTCAAACAATATCCATATTAACAGCTGTCAGGAACACAATGTGCATTACTTTGCTTAAGAACAAATTAAATCATGCAATACAGAACATCAAGAGAATGATACACAGCATTTGAATCCATGCTCTAATACACCCAGCACTTCATACTCAGATTATTAAGTTCAGTGCAACTATAATTGCATCTCTGGAGAGTGAGAAATCTTCAGACACGAAGTTAGATGATTTTTATGGACACAAGAGTCCATTAAAACACTGTCACGGTGTCATAAAAAAACTATTATTACTTGAATGCATGCTCTAATATATCTTCATGCACATTTCACTTCTCACTTCAGGTCAGCATTTCACTGTCTGAACCAGATCCTGACAGAGAAGCTGGTGACTAAATCAAACCACTGCTTCTAACGAAGAGAAAAAGGAAAAAAAAACCAAAAAACAAAAGCCCACAGAAGAAATGCCTTACCAGTTCTAGCTAGGGGCTAGAAAACAAAGTTATTTTTTTCTAGAGTTACAGAAACCTGTATTCAAGAAACTTACATTTCAATCTATACAGTAACACCTTGCCCGTTTAAAAATAAAAGCTACACTTAAACACAAATTAAGCCTTTCACTACCAAATAAATGATGAAACATGTAATTTTTATATTCAAGAGTAGCCAGTACAATTTTAACACTTATGGACTAAATGCTGTATCAAGAAATTGGGATGCAACAGCTACTGATGGTTCAAGAAAGTGACAGAACAGACATCACACTGTTCATTCATTAGAGCCTGTTAGAAAAGTACTTACTCAGCACAAACAGTTTTGCCCGCTGATGTGTGAGCTGACACTAACACAGACTGGTTATTATCTACACAAAGAATAGCTTCTCTCTGGAAGGCATCGAGAATAAATGGATATTCCTAAAAGGAAAAAAGCAAAAATGTTACAGAAGTTTAACACAGACTTACATCTAACTACTTTTCTGACTGACGCAGTATGTAAATTAAAGGCAGAAATTAAATACTGCAGACACTTGTAATTTTTGCTGATCTAACCCAGTATTATGCAATGACTTTGTATTTAATTATTTTTATCTCATACCGTACCTAAGATCTTTGCTTATGTCTTGTTGTCACAGCAAATGAAAATCTTGCCCTGATGACTGAATTTTCACTAATTTACCAGCTTAGGATCAGAACTAGAATGCTGCCCCTGCCTGATGTTACAAAATGAACAGACGTCATAACAGCCTATCCACCTCATTCAAGCACATAATTTTCTCTAACGAATTTTAAATATAGAAACATCAATTTTATTTATGATTGACCATCTTTTACAGACATTACTGACAAAGTATGCAATTTTTCCCTCAGCTCTCACTTACTATGTAAAGCATGTACATAAAGAAAAATAAATGGAATCTACCACATACTTTTGCAGCTTTTCCAGTTCTTGGCTTCAGACCTGTGAATTCTTCATTTGCTGGAAGCGCAACCTATGAAATACATTTAAAATAAAACAGTTGCAGATCTCTGTGTCCACAGGAGTGACATTTCTGGCAATGTGAAGTGTATAACAACCAATTTTAATTTCTGTTATCCTGCTTCTACAAGCTCATGTGTCAGTTCTTCTCAGGAGTTTTTCAATCAATCTCTGTATTCTCCTGCCTCAACAGTGCTGCTTCTCTTACTTCTCTGATATCCCTATTGTATTGTGTGAAATATTACTGCTTCACATACCTTGGAACACTAGCTTTTCAGCCAAGACACGATCATGTCTTCTGGCCATGTTCAAAGGAATTGATGAGCTCACACTGATAACATTCCCTTTCCAAATACACCATATTTATACTGGTACCATTCCCATTCCTGGCCAATATCTAATATTTATTCACTTTAAATATGTAAGCTCTCTTCAGTTACTGAGTGATGGCAAACCTTTACCAGACTCTCAAAATCACAAAAACCATACACACACATGGGCTTTAGAGCCCTGATGAACAACTGTATATTCCCTCGTTACAGAAGGCTGATGGTACAGAGCCCTTGAACATACCCTAATTAATTTAAGTTAGTTCTGGAAAACAGTACAGAAGCAAAAAAGACAGTAACAGTACAAGGAAACTGAAATTTTCTTATTTGATTCTCACACAAACTCCTTCTGATAGTCATATATGGATGCAGGATGATTCAAGAAAACATTAAGAAACCATTAATAATTTGTATTTTTCATATTTGAATTTGCATTTATGTCTATCAACTTGAAAATGGGTAGTTTTTATTACTTTGCATATAAAATATCTAATTTTTCATTTTTACCAAAATATATCTTTCAACAGTAATCTTCTTTACAAGAAAGTCTTGGAGAAGAGAATATAAAATGTTCAATTGTGAATGGGAAGACTGGACACTAGTAAAGAGTTATCAAACATTGGACCAGCCTGCCCAGGAAAGTGGATATCATCCCTGAAGCCATTTAAGTGATGTGTAAATGTGGCACTTGGGGTGCCAAGGTTTAGGAAAGGACTTGATAGTGCTGGGTTAATGGTTTGACTCAATGATCTCAAAGGCCTTTCCCAACCTAAAAAATTTTATGGTTCTGTGATATAATAATTGCAAGCAAGATAAAGAACACTGCTATACTGACAGTGATAGACACAATTAGGTGTAACAAGTCTGTATTTTTCATGTGCTTTTTCACTGCACTCACCTCATGTGTACAACCTTCAACAGTTTCAACAGATTGCACCTTTACTTGAGGCATCAGATCTGTCAGACTAAAAAGAAATCAGTTAGGATTGCCAAAAATTATTCAAAAATCCTCTTGATTATTTCTGATGTATACATTTTACTGATCCCACTAACATAGAAAATGACTTAAAATGTTGGCTCTGGTTCTATTTTCCTTCTACACAGCAACAATTTGTTTACAGTGTTTTGAGAAGTCTTCTCATGAGCCTCTCACAGAAAGTATGACGTTGAATTTCAGAAAAAGTATATGAAAGACCGAATTACAATGCAGTTACCACCTTACATGTCTCAAAAAGCCTTGTTTGTCTTACTGCAAATTTATTCTTACTATATCCCTAGCCAACTATGCCCTTCAACATCACAGTACCTCCCATGTGCTCCTCCCATGTGCATACAGCTCATCTCCTGCTCTGTGTGAAATCAACATGATGGCATTGACCACGAGTCACCAATTCAAATAAGTAAACTACAAATTTATGAACATTTTCTAACGCAAACACTATTAAGTGTGCAGTATTATTTTAAAATGACACTGCTGAGGCTGCATTGGCAGCATGTTCTCACTTAAACAGATAATGGAAAATCAAACTTGTGCAAATTAATCTTTGCAGGAAATCACCATGAAACTACTTTATATCCACTGTTCCCAACTGGCATGTGGCTTACCAGGGTGGTTTGCTAGGACTACCTTACACTTTGAACCAAGTACTTACTTAACATCTTCTGATAAAACATCTTCCAATTTTGGTTTTTTCCCCAAAATGACATTTTCAGTACTATCAATCTCAAGTTCCCTTTTTGGCTTGACTATTGCTGGTACTGAAGGTTTTTCTTCCAATCGTTTTCTGCAACATAAACACACAAGAAATTTAAATTTTGCCTCATTTATTTATGTATTTTTAGGAAAGAAAACAGACACACTAAAGGCAACTGTGATCCCACTGCACTTGGGGAACAACCCAGGTAACTTCACACTCAAAAACAGCTGTGGAATTTCAACCCAGTTCCCAGATACGCTGGCCAACAGGTCCCCACACTCCCCAACTGGCCACAGAGCTAGGGCTAACTACAGCTTTAGAGCCAGGGATCCTGGGAAAGCGGGTCACAGAATTAGAGAATAGGTCAGGCTGGAAGCGGCCACAGCGGGTCATCTGGTCCAAACTCCCTGCTAAAGCAGGGCCGTCCGAGAGCACATTGCACAGGAGTGCATTCAGATGGTACTTAAATGTGTCCAGTAAAGTAAAGTCCACAAACTCTAAGCAATCTGTTCCAGTGCACAGCTATCCATGCACTTAAGAAGTTTTTCCTCTTATTCAGGTGAATTATTCGTGTGCACCCAGTTCCGCATGTTGCATCTTGTCCTACTGCTCCCACCATCAAGAAGAGCCTGGCTGTATCCCCTTAGTACCCTCCCTTCAGGCAGTGACTGGTATTCCCAAGGTCCCGAGGGGGTTCAACAGCTCAAACACGCTGGCAGAAGCCGGGCCCGGCGTTACGGCCATCACCCCATCGCCAGAGCGGCGTTACAGCCACCACCCCTGCCCCATCCCGGCTCCGCATCCTTACCCTGGCCTCCTAGCACCCTCGGCGGGGCCTGTTTTGTTCTTCTTGGCTACAGAAGCAGCGGCGGCCGCGTCCTCTTCGAACACGCTGAAGAGCTCATCCCCAAAGGCCTCCGCCATCTTAGCCGCCACGCTCCTACAATGCCCCGCGCGAGGCCGCACACTTCGCGCGAGAGGGGCCCTTCCGATCCCGCCCACAGAGGACGGACTGAGAATCCCGCCGGCTCTAGCACCGGTAGCCGTCCACAGGGTCCGTGCTCGTTCCCGATCTCGATTTCGGTCCGGGTCTGGATCTCGGTCCCGATGCCGACCACCTGTGCTGTGTGAGCTCCGACTGTGGACACTCCTCGCTCTTCGGCCCTAAAAAGTGATGTGCGAAAAGCCGGCGCAGGCCGCGCGGCCTGCGCGCTTGCGCGCGGAGCTCTGGCCAATGGGAGGCGGCGGCCGCTGCCCAATAGGAGGCGGCGGGACGGTGTGCTGAGCTCGATACCCGGATGTGCGGGCGCGCGCAGGGCGGGGGGAACCGTCATGGGCGGCCGCAACAAGAAGCAGCGCGCGGGTAGCGCGGCTCATGCGGCCGCCACCGCCACCGCCCGCGCCCGCGCCGCGCAGGCCGGGGTAGCCGCCTCTGCGGATCCGGTCAGCCGGATCGCCCCGCCGCGACCGGCACCCGTCTCCAAGGAGCCGCGTGTCAAACAAGGTACCGCGACCCGCGGAACACGCAGAGCGGCCGTGCCGTAGAGGGAGGCGCGGCTGTGCGTGCGGCTGAGGCTCCCATGGCCGGAGGGGCAGCGTCCTCAGAGGGTCCCTGAGGGTGTGGCTGCCGCGGACCGCGGCGTTACGAGGAGAGGGCGGCCATTGGGGCTGGTGTTTCCCAGCGTCGGGAGACGCAGCTGGAATTATTCTGTTCCTAATGTGGTTGGGCCCGGCTACAGCCCACCTTGCCTGCCTAGCTGGTCAAGGCAGGGACACCCACACCCCCCTCAGGGGCCTCATAAGGCCACGTCTGGTGTCCTATCTCCAGTTTTGGGCTCCTCAGTATAAGACGATGAGCAACTGGAGATAGTCTAGTGGGTCACACTCTGGTCACAAAGATGATGCAACTTTTAATGAGGAGAGACTGAGGGAGTTGGGCCTGTGCAGAGGACACGGAGCGGGGCCCACATAAGTGTATATAAATATTTCAAAGATACGTGCCAAGAGGACGGTCCCAAACACTTTTCAGTGGTGCTCGGAATGAGCAGCAATAGACACAAACTTCAACACAAGTTTCACCTCAACAGGAGGAAGAACTCCTGTACTCTGAGGGTGGCAGGGCACTGAAACAGGCTGCCCAGAGAGATCATGGAGTTTCTCTCTCTGGAGACATGCAGAACGCACCTGGGTTCATTCCTGTATCGCCTGCTCTAGGTGTTTCTGCTGTACCGGGTTGGATGATCTCTAGAGGTCCTTTCCAACTATTCTGTGATTCTGCTGCCATGGGTGTCCCAGAGTTGATAAGCCTTGGTGGCATCGATGTGTTGAGTTAATTACAGAAAGTCTTGGTATTAGATTATCAGCAGTTCTTGTGAAGCAAGTGTTTGGAAGGTACTTTCCCAGGGCTTCTGATTTTTTGTTTGGGTATTATCAAAATAAACATAATGTGGATTTAGAATTATTTTGGGATTTTTTTCTGTCTTGCAAGACAAGTTACAGGGCTGGAGGCATTTCTGTGGTGTTAGATAAGATGTGAATTGACTGTTCTGAGTATAGTCTGAAAAGCTGTTATTCTGAAGCACTGAGATTTTCATCTATCTTTAATAACCCAGCTTTGCCAGAAGTAGCTCAGATACCATGTAACATTGTAACGGGTTGTATTTCAGGCCGTGAGTAAATCATGCAATGGTCAGGGCATCTGAGATTCCCGCTTGTTAAGAAAAAGTCTTGAAATCTATTAATATAAGTTTCCTGAACCTATTCATGTGTTCTGCTTTTACAAGTGTGGGCTCTACTATGTGTATTCCTTGTGTCTTCTATTCTAATAACCATGGTGCTCAGTCCTCTTCAGAAAATATCCTGCTACTCTCTCAGGCTGTATGCTGTGATGACAAATTAGTGTAAGTGGAAGCTAATTTGGTATATTCTGAAGAGCCCACTGGTAAGTGCCAGTGAGTAGATCCTGAATGCTGACAGCTATTTGTATCTCCTGTCCAGAGGGGACTGTACTTTTTTCTGAAACGCAGTTACCAAAACTTGGTCTGATCTGAAAGCAGGCTCTCCCGGAGCTGTTCTGCAGGCAGGTCAGCACGGATGAGCTGCCAAGCCCACTTGCTGGGAGGTAGCTGTGGCCTTACTCAGTTTGTTTCTGCCTTCGAAGTACCAGGCACAGTATATGTGCTCTGAAAGTCATGAAATTCAACCGCAAGCTCTGTTTTGTCGTTCTAATGACAAGAAATAGTTTTTTGAATTAGGTATGGGGAACACAAAGAGAGTACAATAGAACTGATAAGGGAGCCTGGTATCTTGGGCCTGATGTGTGAGAGACAAATACAGGAAAGTGCTCCCTAGGCAATAAGTGACCAATAAACACCTTGTTTTAATTGTGATAAGATAATGTTACCAGATGATGTCATGAAGAATGTGTACCTAAGGGGAGATTGTTACCAAAAATAGAGCCCTTGTAAGTCCTGTACAAGTAAAACCCTATATAAATGCCTTGTATGCTCAATAAAATTGGCTTCTGATCTCAACTCGGATGTCCCCATCTCTCAGTTGCCAATAATTAGGGTTTGGTTTTTTTAATAGATGTTAAATGAAAAGTTTTTAAGAATACCAGAGCAGACCATAGGCTTCTGTAAGCCAGTGCCCTTTTCTAGGTAGGGGACAAAATCAAATACCTAGGTAAGAACAGATCAGACATGCTATAGGATATTCCTACAGGCTGTTTGTGCAGGTTTGGCTTAGGGTCTCCCTGAACCAGATGTATTTCTTTTTCCAATGCTCTCTCATATCAATTGATTTCTTTACTTCAAATCTGTTCTGTATGCTCTTGTGCCTCAGTAAATGTCCACTGTCCATAGCTTGAGTTGCAAAGGGTTCTGTTATATAGCTATGCCCTTTGTAATAAAAAATCCTCAACAGCCTTGCTTGTTTTGAACTGCCATTTACTTCTCAATTTGGCAATCACTTTTCAGTGTTCAGAGTGAAGTCAATCCAATTTCCTCTCATTATACCCTTTGAATTTTATATTTTGGCTGCCAAGAATCATAGCTGTATTCACTATTCCTTGTTCAAGGTCTTTCTTGATTATTGTTGTTGTTATGTACCTGCAAGTTTCTGGCAAGTTAGTGTAATACTACCTGTATTATGTTAGGTCTGCTTTAGCTATCTTAAACAATATTCTCTGTGGATTTTGTGTAATTGATGATTATTTGCAATTTGCAGGTCCAAAAACTTACAGTTTTGGTTCAACAACAGATTCCAGTGCTGCTGCAAATCTAGATAAATCTGTTCTTAAGGCAAGTATCTTTGGGTAGAACAGTTTTGGTTTTAATAGTACTGCTTTAGCTGAGTAAATAATTCTTCAGGTCTTTTTCAGTATTATATTGTGCATGAAAACTGCATTGATGTATGAGACAATTGATCATTTAGAGTTTGATTTTGTTCAGGGTTTTAAGTGTCCTTTAAGAAATAGGTGTAAATTACCCTATTTAGGTAGGACTGTGAAGTGCCCCCCGCCCAGGGAGGCAAAGATTTAGTTTCAGATAAGGATTGTTAAAATGAGAGGCTTGGCTTTGAAGCCCAGGAAGAGGGAATTCCATTCCTCTGCCGCGGGGGTGGGCCCTGTGAGCGCAGGAAGAGTTGCCCCATTCTGGACCCTGCACCCTGTGGGGGTGGCAGTCCAGGGAGTTCTGATTGGGTTTGTGCCCCTGGGGTTTCTCCCTTGCTCTGCTCCTATTAGACCGCGACCTTAAAGTCCCCCCAGGTTCTGTCCCACAAAACCCATCATCCTGCCTCTGTTTGGGGCTCTCTGTCTCTGATCTAAGCTGAGTTTGTCCCTGTGATGAATAAATGGTTTCCTGACCAGAAGCTTGTCTGGTTGAGTCCCATGTCGGTCACTGGTAACTGTAGCCTCCCTGGACATGATCCTGCAACCCCGGAATGCTACATAAGATAATGTCTTTTTTAAATAACAAATAGTGCTTTCCACGCTAGACTATCTTGAGAGTTAAGTCTGCGCTTCTGCTGTGTATATGGATCTTTCTTCCTGTCAGAGAAAGGAGATAGATTGTTACATAACAAACTTAGTAGCAACTGAAGCTTCGTTCATATTTTGGAAGTTTCAAATATTAGAATTATTATATTAAATTTGTTTTTAAAGGTGTTTTGGCAGGAGAATATCACAGATTGCATCTTGATGATCAAATTATTTTATATGAACAGAGGAAAAAGCCTTGTTTTTTTTGGTAGAATTTTGTTTTAATTTACTTACAGTATCTCCCTCAGCATACTAAATTTCCTTGAAAATGTAAATGGACTTTCTTAGTAATAAGTAATGAACTCTTCTATTTCAAGTAAAAGCATATAGCCTGTGGAAGAAAAGGAAGTGTCCTTTACGTAAGAGATGTTTAAGTCACAATTTTTCAAGCTTAAACATAAGATGTTTAAGCTTGAAAAATTGGAATTTGAATGGCAATGAAAAAATGGAATTTGAACTTTCTGCCTTGTGACATGCTTTGTCGTGAAAAGCATAAAAACTTTCAATATTTACCTTCTACCAACTCCTTTTTTCATTGCAGGTAACAATAAATGGTAATTTGGAGAAAAGAATTATTGATGTGATTAATAACCATAAAAACCAAAATGATGACAAAGGAATAATTTCCAAAAGATTAACTGCAAAGAAACTACAGGTACAGTTCAAAATTTTATTTTCCATTTTTTATTTAAAGTTTATCTTTTGTAGGTTTTATCAAGTGTCATATTACACTTGCATGCATTACACAATTTGCTTGTACTGTGTGCAGTACAAGCCAATACATCATGCTTTTCAGTTGTTACATTAATGATTAGTCAGTAAAATCAAGGAGTATGCTTACTAGGAAAGACATATCTTTATGGATTCAGGAACTAAAATCAAGACCTTTCAAACAAGATAGAGGAATGGTACTTAATCTGAATGTTTCCTACATTTTTGACTCCATATACCTGGAAAATTGCAGGTATGTCTTTATTTACCTATAAAATACATTGTGTAGAGAGGCAGGAATGTAGATTTATTTATACCTATGCATGCATACTTAAAAATAAAATATTATGAATTCTGCAAAACAGAATTTTCTGCTTAAATGCAATTGATGTTTTTTATCTCTGTTTAATTCTGGCTTTCTGATATGTGGGAAATAGAATTTTGCAAGCCTATATTAGATTCCTAGATTAAATTGTAATCTTTATTGTCTCTCTTATTTATAGGATGTTTACATGGCTTTACAAAAGTTCTCTTTTAAGACTGAGCACATTGAAGAAGCAATGAAAAATACACTTCTATATGGTGGTGATCTCCACTCTGCGCTTGATTGGCTTTGTTTAAACCTTCCCAATGGTGAGTGTGGTGACAGAATATAGTTTTTGACAGAAGAGAAATAGGATTTGCTAAGCAGTAGCATTACAACTTCATAATAACAATTAAATACAATGTTCCTCTAAGACTAACAGTTGCAACAGTGTTCCTCTCTTAGATGCACAGCTGACTGATTCTGGGATATTTTAGTGTATGAAGTCTTGTGGTCTTCCTGTTACTACACTTAGACTTCTGTGGAAGTCCCACCATCAAATATACTATCTTACATAAATACTAAAGCGTAATTTTTATTTAATTTTGTGTTCTTCTAGTTGTTTCCCAACACAGTTTAAAATGTTTTTCTGTAATTATTATTGATATTTTCTGTGACAAGTTTTGGGTTTTTTTATTTTGAAGATGCCTTGCCTGAAGGTTTTAGCCAGCAATTTGAAGAACAGCAACAGAAACCTAGAGCAAAATTTTTTTCTGCTTTGTCACAACGCCGAGTACCACCTCACCTGGAAGATAATAAAAAGAAAGAAAATGGCCCTGAAACTAAGGTAATCTGAAAATCTAATTTGTGGTTACTTGGGGTGGTGGGGGGAAGAAAGAGCAAAACTGTCTAAAATACAGGAGTTGCATTGATTTCCAGCACTGATGTGGAAAGCTTGTGATAATAATTGTCACCTGCATTTTAATTTTCGTGGAATAGTAATTTGAAGGTGTTTTTCCTGTGGAGTCTAGAAGGTCCTTCATAGTTCATTTTCGTGGTAAAACACAGAGAATCTCATGATATTTAGATCAGGTATTAGGAAGAAATTATTTTCTGTGAGGTTGATGAGATACTGGAAGAGGTTGCCCAGAGCAGCTGTTGATACCCCATTCCTGGCAGTGCTTAAGGCCAGGTTGGATGGGGCTCTGAGCAACCTGCTCTAGTGGGAGTTGTCCCAGCCTATAGCGGCGGAGGTTGGAACTAGATGACCTCTAAGGTCCCTCCCAATGCAAATCATTCTATGATTCAGTAGCTTAAGTTCTTCATTTTAGCCTATAATAGGTTTATTCTGTTTATGTTCATGTGGCACTCTATATGACTTATGAGGGCTTAAGTCTGCCTATGTACTGTCAGTGTTCTAATTTCTGTGGTTATTGAGTCCTAAGTTAGAAAACAAAAATATTCCCTGCAAATTGTGGATAGTGGGATATTCACCCTTGTTGGGAAAGCTTGGTTCCTTTTTTCTTATTGTATGTATACATATATTTTTTATATATAAAATTTTGACAGTAGTTCCTGGGTACTGGAGGAAAAAACCATTGCTTTCACGTACTTTATCATTACTTTTAACTTATATTGCTCTTCGTAGGAAATGAATGTGAGGAAAGAGAAAGAATTGACTATGAAGGAATGGATTTTGCGATACGCCGAGCAACAAAGTGATGAAGAGAAGGATGAGTCTGTGAAAGAGACAGATGAAGAAAAATTTGACCCAGTAAGACAGAATAATGCTTCATAGAAGTCTGTCTGAAAACTGATATGCCTGGTACATGTGCCTGTGGTGGATCGGTTTGTTACAAATCTGTGTGTTACAAATTGGGGATTGAAAACTTTTTCTATGTTACCAGTAATGTATCAAGCTACTGAAGGAAAATCTGTTGAAGCTTCTTTTCTAAGTTGCTTTTCCTTTCCCGTATTACTCATATTGCGTTCAAAATGTTGAATGTAATATGCTGTAAAGAAAAATTTAAAATACATTTCTGAGATTGTGTGAGTTACTATCAAATTGTGGGAGGTCTTGACTGTTAGTTAAATAAAAACTCATTGTTTCTCCATTGTATAAGCTTGGTATAAAGGATAAAAAACCTGCACTTTCTTATGCACTTTATGTATTATCATTGAAGGTGACAAGCATACCATACTTAACTTGCAATTTATAATTCTGTTTGAAATAGAATGAGAGGTATGTACATCTGTCTGCCAAGCTTTCAGAAGCAAAAGAACAAGCAAGCATCTCCAAGCAAGACAAGGACAAGCAAGGACAGAAGGCAGCACAAGAAAAAATAAGAAGAATTCAGCAAGGTAGAGCTATGCAAGTTACCTGTGTTTTATTTTCTGTCCCGCACGTTTGTTGGGCAATTAAATCTTGGAGTCAGGTTTAATCAAGGATAATTTCATTGTATTTTATGCCACTCTGTGAAGTGAAGGCTTTTCTGAATCTGTTCTTTCCCAGACAAATTCCAGAAATGCAGTAACATTTCACTAATTCTGGTTTTGGGTACTCACTATG
Source organism: Cyanistes caeruleus (assembly GCF_971803275.1). Lineage (NCBI taxonomy): Eukaryota > Metazoa > Chordata > Aves > Passeriformes > Paridae > Cyanistes > Cyanistes caeruleus. The sequence goes on from NC_141732.1 coordinate 64,279,287, forward strand.
AATTAATTAAGCTGATTTTTAAGCAGTTGGTGGGTATAAGTTATATTCTCTCTGACAGAAATGGCTGTACTTGAGGAACATCCAGTATTTAATCCAGCTATAAAGATTTCAAACCAACAGCAAAGTGAAAAGAAAAAAACTCCCTCACCTCAACCTCAAGAAACCACTTTGGATTTGAGCTTACTTGAAAAACCTGATGGTGCTGCAAAGGAAGACAAAGGTGCGTTGAAAGTAGTTCAGTGATGATTCAAACTTGAATCATACCACAAATTTCCAGAATTAGTTCTTGTTTCTCTAGGTTTGCAGTGCTGAGTGAGCAAGCTCTGATTGTGGGAAAAGGTGGACTACCACAGAACCAATTAGTTTGAAAAGACCTCTGAAGTTGAGTCCAGCCTGTGACCAAACACCACCATGTCCTCTAGACCATGTCACTGGGTGCACAGTCCAGTTACTCCTTAAACACCTCCAGGGATGGTGACTCCAACACCTCCTTGGGCAGCCCAGTCCAATGCCTAACAACCCTTTCAGTGAATAAATGCCTCCCAATGTCTAGCCTGAACCTCCCCTGAAGCAGATTGATGTGTCACTTGTTGCCTGGGGGAAAAGGCTGACCCCCCACCTGACCACAATCTCCTTTCAGGCAATTGTAGGGAGCCAGCCTTCTTTTCTCCAGACTAAACACCCCCAACTTCCTCAGCTGCTCCTCACAACACTTGTGCTCCAGACCCTGCCCCAGCTCCCCTGCCCTTCTCTGGACTCACTCCAGCCTCTCAGTGTCTTTCCTGCAGTCAGGGCCCAGAACTGGACACAGCACTCCAGGTGTGGCCTCACCAGTGCCCAGGACAGGGGGACAATCCCTGCCCTGCTCCTGCTGGCCACACTATTGCTGAGCCAGGCCAGGATGCCATTGGCCTTCTTGGCCACCTGGGCACAGCCTGGCTCATGTTCAGCTGCTGTCACCAGCACCCCCAGGTCCTTTCCAGCCACTCTGCCCCAGCCTGTGGCACTGCCTGGGGTTGGTGTGACCCAAGGGCAGGAGCCAGCACTGGGCCTTGGTGAGCCTCACACCACTGGTCTCAGCCCATGATCCAGCCTGTCCAAATCCTTCTGCAGAGCCTTCCAGCAGAGCAGCACTCCCGCCCAACTCAGTGTCATCAGCAAACAGTCTGTCTCACTGACCAAGCTGACTTTAAAGGAACTGTACTTGTTTTAGCAGATTACATCAAAATCTGTTTTTGTCACGCTGTCATGTCTTAAAAATTAGATTTCTTTTCAGTTGTAGGGCTAATGTCTGTTTCAGTTGCATTCTCATATTTTTAAACTGTTTTAATTGTAAGCTTTCAAACAGTTAAAGTATTTTGTAATAATCAAACTTTAATTAAACTTCTAAAAATATTGGCTGATCAAAGATAACAAAATACTGTCATTAATCTTTTGCCAGATACTTCTGTAGGAAAAGCAGAAGCTTCTGTCATGTATCATCAATACCTGTGTATCTACAAAATATTTCAGAAAATTGTGCTGTCTAGTTAAATACATGTGAATAAAAGGTAAAAATTATTTCAAAGGAATGTAAAATAGACTTTAGGAGGATTTAAAATGTGTTTTTCTGCTCCTGCAGTGAAAAAAAGGGATCCACTAGATATAAGAAATTTTGATTATAGTGCTCGAAGCTGGACTGGTAAATCTCCAAAACAGTTTTTGATTGACTGGTGCAGGAAGAATTTTCCAAAGAGCCCAAATCCTGCTTTTGAAAAAATTCCTGTTGGAAAATATTGGAAATGTAGGTATGTATTTCCTGTAATCTTTACAGTTGCCTATTGGTTGATTTGGAAATAAACATTCTAGTCAATTGTTTCTTGTTGATAGAGTTTTATATTGATATAGTGTGTTTACCCAAACCCTTTTTTAGTCCATCAGGGAGGTACTTTACTCTTGATAGCTCGCCAGAAGTGATGCTTGGCCCAGAGAAAAATCACAAAAATAAGATTCTAGTGAATGATCCCATGAAGCATGGATGATAAAGGTTTTTTATTTGTGTACTGCTGAATAAAATATTAGTCTGAAGCAGCCCTGTGAGATAGATTTGAGCAATTTATGTTTGGTATTCTTATTCAAGGTAACATATTAAATCAGAGATTTAAGTTTATGAATACCCAAACCCCTCTGGAAACTGTTTAAAATAAAGTGAAAGTTAAAAATTGGTATCAAAACAATCATAAATCTATGGGCAAAACATTGCAGTATCTTACTTTTAAATTTCTTTTAGGAAATCAAGTCTAAAACACAGAGCTGTAGAGTAGAGTATTACTATGTGTGAATGAAGTTATAAATAAGCAATATTTCTTGGAGGAACCAAGTAAAAGAGCTTGTTTTCTTGCTCAGGCTAAAAACTACTAACAGATTGCCATCCCTAAGAATATGGGAAATTTGGCTGCTGCTCTGACTGCTGTTTATCTGTTAAACAGACGTTTGTATCTTAAGTAGGTCATTAAATGTCATCTTGATCTATCCTTAATACTTACAAACACACAAACTGAGTCTTTCTTCAACGGTGCTTATCCTTGGTGGTGATCTGTATGTATATAAACACTTCTGCATTGAAGAAAATGGAGATGTTTGTGAAGAGAAAAAAAGCCCCACAAATTCTCTGCTGGAATATTTGCTGAAAAATGTTACGTCATGTATCGGTTGCAAAAAATTCTGATAACTACTTTTGAAATTTTTCTTTAAGGGTCAGGATTATCAAGTCATCAGATGATGTAATGGCAATGTGTCCTACAATCGTAACAGAAGACAGTATGCAAGCACAACATCTAGCTGCTACTTTGGCACTCTACCATTTAACTAAAGGACAGGTAAGTTTCTGAGCAGTATTTCTGTTCTTGGCTTCAAATCTGCCTCTGCACTTTTTCTGAAGTTCCAAAAGTAGCTTCATGTAGTATTTCCCATTAAATTCTTTGCTTCTGTTACAGATTTGTTAGATTTTGTCTAATTGTGCGTATGCGTTGCAGCATACAGAGGTGATATTTTTTGAAAAAACTACTTTCAGTCTTCTAAAAACTGAAAGCAAATTGAAAATGAAGATGCATTCTTGATATTTATATGACTGCTTTCATAATTTCTGCTTCTAGAATGGTTTCCTACTTATTTTTTGTCAAATCTTCCAAGTTTGTTTGCACATAAAATATTAGTGATACTAATAAGTAGTACCTAATGTAATTTTTTTCTGCTTTTTGCTCCTGAAGTCAGTTCATCAGTTGCTTCCTCCTACCTATCGAGATGTCTGGCTAGAATGGAGGGATATTGAAAAGAAAAAGGAAGAAGAAAGCAAGATAGAAACCAACAAGCCACGTGATACCTTTATTGCTAAATTGTTAAATAAACTCAAACAGCAACAACAGCTACAGTCTGAAAACCAGCCAAAACTGTCTGAGGGTCCTGAAGATTCCTGGGAAAACTTAGTTTCTGATGAGGACATCAGAAGTCTCTCCCTTGAGACCTCAGATGCAGATAATTTGGAACCTTCAAGGATTTTGTTTAAGAAGCTGCAGAGTTCCTCTAGGTACCAGAGGCTTCTGAAAGAGAGACAGGAGTTACCTGTGTTTAAGCACAGATACTCGATTGTAGAAACTCTCAAAAAACATCGAGTAGTTGTTGTCGCTGGTGAAACAGGCAGTGGGAAGAGTACCCAGGTGCCTCATTTCTTGTTAGAAGACTTGCTGCTAGACGAAGGATCAAAAAAGTGCAATGTTGTTTGCACACAACCCCGAAGAATCTCAGCAGTGAGTCTGGCAACAAGGGTTTGTGAAGAGCTGGGCTGCGAATCAGGACCAGGAGGAAAAGTAAGAAGTGTCTTAATTCCTTTGCATGTCATGATCAAATACAGGGGGCTGGATTGTTTACAAAAAGTGAGGACATTTTTCCTTATATACCCAAACAATTAGATGTTATTTTCTCTTGAAAAGAACTTCTTGGTATGCAGGTTGTTTCTTTTTGTCTTGTCACCTGTGAACCTGAAGGTATCCATTTATGATTTTTAAAATCTTCAGTGGCTTATGTAAAGCCACTAGTGTTTCTTAGCTGGAACGGTCAAAGATTAGATTGCCTAGGGACTGTTGCATCACTGTCACCAGGGATGAAGCAAAGTCCCCTGAATAAGGCTCTGAGCAATCCAGTCCGGCCTTGAGTGAGGCCATGCTTTGAGAGAGGCTCTTTCCAACATTAGTTATTTTATTTGAAGAAAGCTTAAGTCCTGTATTTGTTATGGTAATTAATGCAAAAATATTTTTGAAATTGTCAAACAGTCCTAAAAACAATCCTGATTTTACCAGCTCTTTGCCACTTTGGATAAATTTCATGTACTCTTCCTTTCTTAGCAAAGCAAAGCACTTGTATGGAAGCGTGGCAGTCATTCACTCTACAACTTAATTAACACTTGTGTGGTGTCGGAATCTGACAGCCACTAAGTTTTACTTAATTTTGAATACTGTTAGCTTGTATGTTATTTTAAGTCATTCTTTATGTTTAATTTATTTTTTTTAAGAATTCCCTGTGTGGATATCAGATTCGTATGGAATCAAGAACAGGAGAAGCCACCAGACTGCTGTACTGTACAACAGGTGTCCTGCTTCGTAAACTTCAAGAAGATGGTCTCCTGTCAAGTATATCTCATATTATTGTAGATGAGGTTATCAGTTCTTTACTATTTTTCAGAAATTACAGTTATTCTGGACCTTGACCTGTACTAAATTTTTGCTATAGATCTGTTTTTCTAATTCTAGGTACATGAAAGAAGTGTCCAGTCTGATTTTTTGCTAGTTATTCTGAGAGAGATCTTGCATAAGCGTGCAGACCTGCACCTGATTTTAATGAGCGCCACTGTAGACAGTGAGAAGTTTTCCAGCTATTTCTCACACTGTCCCATTCTAAGGATCTCAGGGAGGAGCTATCCAGTTGAGGTAGGTAGATGTTTATTTTGACTATGCAAGACACTTCATATGTATGTATATGGGGTTTGCCTGGTTAGTATATAGGCAACATATCTATATCACTTTTTTTTTTTTAAACCAATAATAGAGATCTTAAAATAGCTATTTCAAGGACTTACAGTCCTTTATCTTTTATGAAAATATAGAATAGCTTCAGGGCTTTGGAGTACATAGCTGTACTATTTTTTGTACTATTTTGACTGTATTGATTACAGTCAGTCCATCAGTAACACTTTGATTTTTCTCTGTTCAACCTAGGTAGAAAGGAAAGCATTAAAGAATTCCTCCCACACCCCCTGTAACTTTGTCACTGTTTTTTTGTGCAGGCTATATAGGCTATGGTAAAGGTTGCGCAGTGATCAGGTGGAGAAGCCCATTAATAAACTTGTAGCAGATCTAAGATTAGATTTTAAAAAATCATAAGACAGTTTAAGTTGTAATTTGCAAGATTTATTACAACATTAAGGCATACCATGTTCAACTTTGTTATGTAAGCCTTAAAAAGTGAGAAAGGTTGCTTTCTCACCAAAAGTGATTCGTTTTTTACATGCTTTGTGTTTTGTCTTTGAATTTTCACTAAAGGTTTTCCATGTTGAAGATGTAATTGAAGCAACTGGCTATGTTTTGGAGAAAGACTCAGAATATTGTCAGAAGTTCTTGGAGGAAGAGGAGGAAGTAACAATAAATATTACTGGTAAAGGAGGAACCACTACAAAGCACCAGGTGAAACAGGCATTTTTAGTTTTGTCTTGGAACCCTGGGGGGTTTTTATTATTTAATCATTTTGATTCCTTTGAGTTTTATATGGTTGGGTTTTAGAATATCAAATATTCTTTCAGTTTATAAAAAATAGGCACCATGGTGCTCCTACTAATATTTATGATGAGTGCTGCACCCTTTTGATTGTTGCTCCAACTCCTATATAGCTGTGTTGACTTTGCTGTACTTGACATTGAGGTCTCTTTAGATTACCAGCTCTGGATCTATAAGCAGCCATAGGGAGACTATATTTTTTTTCCCCAAAGAAATCTCCTACATAGTGAACTTAACAACAGAAGAGACAAGGCGATATCCGTCTTAGCTGAAGAACTCCCAAGATCCTCCAACTTGGCATATTAAATGAGATGATTTATATGAGACTGTTGTAAAGACTTCTTTAGTTTAACAGGTTATGGTTAATCAATAGATACTCTGCAATGATAGCTCTTAGGTGTTTTTGGATCAAAACTCTTGAAGGAGAAATTCTGTCAGTTCCATCTGACTTTGGCAGCTTAGGCTGTTCATGTAGACTGTATATTGGGAAGTTACCTGTCTGCTCCAACTTTCATTGCAAAACATCTGAAAATTCAGCTTGTTACAATCAAACATATGTGTTGAAAAATAGTCTGGTGTACTCTGTTGATTGTTTTCCTTCAGTACAGAGGGATATGTGGTGTCAAGCTTCCTTAAGAGTATTGAGTAGCAATTAAATAGTGTACAACAGTGCCACTTAACTTAGAAACTATGTATGTAAGGTATCTGGAGAAAATTCAAATGTATGTTTCTCCTGCTAAATCTTCATTTTTCCTGTTCCAAACCCTGCAGCAGTTGCCACCTAGTTAATTCTTAATTTTCATTGCAACCGTTAGTTGAGATGGGTGAGGTGAGGGAGAGGGAAAAGGTGAAACTAGTTTCTTATACCCCAAAGTAGGAGTTTAGAAAGAAGAGTATACATCTTATTATCCAAGTTTGAACTGATGCCAGTTGAATGTCAGATATGGTCCTGTTTACTTCTTGGACAGACTTTAATTTTTACTTTTTTTTTTTTTAAATCTGGAGTGTCATTTAACAGTTGTGGGTACCTACACATTATTTAGGTGGTTGTGATTTAATCTAACTCACACAGGTTTTGGTGGGAAGTTAGTTAAATTTCTCTTATCCCAATCTCTGTTTCAAGTGAATGGCAAATTCACCTTCTGCTCTTTTACATTCTTCTAAAATGCTAAGAATGTGATTTTTTTTTTTCTGCTTACTCTTGTTTTTTAGGAGTATGTCCCAATTCAGCCTGGATCTGGTATCGATTTGGCTCCTTACTATGCAAAGTACAGCAATCGTACACAGCAGGCTATCTTATACATGAACCCTTACAAGATCAACCTTGAACTTATTTTGGAGCTGCTTGCATACTTAGGTACTTCTAGTCCGCTTAAGTTTATGTACCTGGGGTTGTCCTTTGGGCCTATTTTCCACTGCTTTCTAGTGATAATGAAGTACTTGATTCTTACATGAAAGATCCTAAAAAGCCTTAACCAAAGGGTCTAGCATTCATTCATGTTTTTATGTGAAACTGTTCACAGTGCATATTTGTTTTAACTATATGCTTGTGCTGTAATTTTGCAGATAGAAGTCCCCAGTTCAAGAATATTGAAGGGGCTGTGCTGATCTTCTTACCAGGTCTTGCTCATATCCAACAGCTGTATGATCTCATTTCAACTGACAGAAGATTTAACTTGCATGACAGGTAATGCAGATATTTTTTATGAAGTTAATTAATACTCTAAGTTACAAGCCAACAAACATATTCATTAAGGTTTGCCATTCTTGTAAAAGGCAAGTGAGAGTTATACCTCTGAGCTAATTGTGCTATAAGTATACTTTCACTGCAATACAAATGTGCTTTTGCTACAATACAAATGTACTTTTACTACTATAATCTAAAAGCTACACAAGCAAAAATGACAGATGCTTAGGAATGGTATGATAAATTTTATTATTTTCTATCTTATTCTTCAACAAATTTGCTTAATCAAAAGCACTTGACTACTTCTTTTCCACTTCTTAGGGTATGGAAGCTGCCATACCTGGGATACAGATTTCTGTGGCTTACTGTTTATATGGAAGTGACTACTTCCTGAGAAGAGCTTCAGAGCATCTGGATCTACCAAGAGAAATGGCCTAGGGTTGTAGTGATAGATGATTTCAAAATTTATTGCTTTAGTAACTAAAAGTTAGCAGTACAACTGCATAAAAGGCACAGCTGCAGTCAAATCTAAGAATTGTTGGTAGACTGAGATGTAAAGGCCTGAAGAGAAGGAAAGTACCCGTCTCTGTGGCTGTCTCATCTCTGAAGGCCTTTATTACTCAAAATTGCGTGTATTTGTAATGGTCCTTGTCTTGGAAGCACAATTTTAAAATCTTGAGTTTATGAACCCCTAGCTCCCTTTATTGCTAGGCTGGTATCTTGAAGTAAACAATTGAACAGACTTTCATGCATAATCACACAAAGTTTTACTCTTTTGATTGTCTATTCTAGTTGCTTTCTCCAAATGTTGTCATGCTGGTCTTACTTTTTTATTCTATGTTATTTGATAAATGTGTATTTATTAATATAATTTCTTGTTCTAGGCACAGATTGATAGCTTTACATTCTGTTCTTTCAACTCAAGATCAAGCAGCTGCATTTACAATACCTCCTCTTGGTATCAGAAAGGTAATATTTACCAAGTTCACAAATGAAAGAGAAATTTTCTGTGGATGCAACTCTGAATTGCTAAAATATCATACAGAATTAAACAACAACTAGGTGTTCCTAGAATTTCGTCTCTGCAATGAAACAATTCTTTGCAGAATTCTTTTAATTTGCTGGTCTGTAATGGGTAGAAGCTAATATGCTGTGAAAATCTTGAGAGTATTGGACAAATTTTTAAACCTAAAATTTTTCATTAAACTTCCTTAATTATTACTTACCTGTATTTTAAATATTGCTTACCAGTAATTATGGCTTTTATCTAGGAAAAAATACAATTTTATTTACTACCAACTCTGTAATTAAGTATTGATCAATTTTGGCAGATATTAGCCAGTAATTTTAATAGATTGTAAAACAAAATGTGAATGTGAATTTATTTCTTAGCTTTTAAATTCTCTCCTTGTGGAAAACCAGACCATTTTCCAAGTCATGTAGCTTTTATTTTTTTTTTTTTTGGTCAGATTATTTAAGGAAGCACTGCTGGGTAAAAAATCTTAACCAGACTTACTCCGTAATGCTGATTTAGAGGTTGAAACCTGTTGGACATTCCAATTCTTCTGTTATATTACTCTTTCCAGATTGTTTTGGCAACCAATATAGCAGAGACGGGTATCACAATACCAGATGTTGTCTTTGTAATTGATACTGGGAGAACAAAGGAAAATAGGTAAGAGTTTGATTTTCATTAATCATACTGTGACTACTGTAGTATTTGGAGGATAGGAGTGCAAGAATTTTGTAATATCCTTATTAAACTAGAGTTCTTGATGCAGAAATGTTCTGAGCTCATTTAACAGTTTGCAGTTTTTCAGTACAGGTTTAGGGTGTATATTTGGAGATTCAAATGGTGAGAAGAACAAGGAAAGTTCACAGATAATGGATGTTATGTATTGATAGTTATGATTAAGAACTGTTATAGAAATAAAGGAAGTATTTTTTATACTATCTCTGTTCTTAAAAGTTATTTTTTGTTCACTTTAAATGTAAAAATCCCTACACAATGTGTGAGAATTATTCTGAATTGCCAGGGAGATGAAATAATAAAGCTTTCATTTTCCAGTATTTATACTTCCACTGGTGAGTTGTATCTAAGGTTTTATTATACACAGTTCCTCCCAGATATGCTTGGTTTTCAAAATTGTTCATTAGATACATTGTCAGTATGCTGGTGTTCAGGTTGTAGACACATGGAAATTTTAATTCTGAAATCTGAATCTGCTTTATAATTTTTAAGGTATCATGAAAGCAGTCAAATGAGTTCCCTGGAAGAGACATTTGTTAGTAAAGCTAGTGCTCTGCAGCGACAAGGAAGAGCTGGGCGTGTTAGGGATGGCTTCTGCTTCCGAATGTACACGAGAGAGAGGTATTGTAAACTTAGCAAAATTGTGCAAATCACATAGATACCATCTTGTTTTTTCTGTGCAAAATCAAGAATTCTTGTTGAAATTCACTTTATTTCACTTCATTCACAGAAAAGTGGAAAAAAACCAAAACAAGAATTTGAATATTATGTCTTGATATTGAATATCATATGTCTTGAATATCATCCATGTCTTTCACTCTTTTTAAAAAAGTTAATTTTATTCTCAATATTTATATAATGTTTTCTTTAAAAATTAAAGGACAAGTGCAGCACAAGGAATTGTAGAACATCAATTTTTTACAAAATCTGTTTGGCTTACATCAAATGTGTGCAAACCTTACCTGCTGAGCTTTGAATTTCTTATCAGACAAATTTGTAGGTTTCTGAGAAGGTAATCTCTGTGGATAAGAGATGGGGGTACTGCAGAATTAGTTTCTATTACTGTAGTGGAATAACCTTTTTCCTGCTTCTGTGAAAGTCTGAAATGACTTTCAGCTAAGCAACAATTAAGGTTAAGTCTTTTGACATAACCAATAAGGTGTGCCTTTTAGTCCCATAAAAGACTTTTCAGCTTGAAAGCACTTTACAAACTTGTTTTGAAAATTGGGGTTTCCTGCCTTTCTCTCTCTGACTAAAACTTGTTTTCCAAGCCACAATACATGCCTTAATTCAAAGTATGCATGGCTTACCCATGCTACTCCCTTCCTTGCCCCTCAAGAGAAAAACTGCAGAGAATGACCATGTAATGGTCAAAGAATGACCATATTTACAAGTTTAACTCAAGGATTTAGTTGAAGATACATGTTTCTGTGTTTTTATGATGTTGCAGGTTTGAAAGTTTCATGGAATATTCTGTTCCAGAAATACTGCGTGTGCCTTTGGAGGAATTATGCCTTCACGTTATGGTATGGTTTTTGGTTTTAGTATTGCTAACCTTGTGTGGTCGGTTGACCGTGGCTGGGCCTGGGTGGCCCCAAAGCTCCTCTATCACCCTCCTCCTCAGGTGAATGGGAGAGAAAATATAACAAAAGGCTCACAGTTAGAGAGATAAGGATGCAGAGATGACTCACCAGTTGCTGTACCAGGAAAAACAGACTTTATTTGTGGAAATCAATTGAATTTATAACATTAGGTTAATGGGAAGTAAAAACTAACCCTCTTTCATGGGCTTAGCTTTATTTCCTAACTCCCTACCTCCTATCCTCCATCAGCACAGGGAGATGGGAAGGGCAGTTTTGGTCAGTTTATCACACTGTTTCTGCTGCTGCTTCTGGCTCAGAGGAAGGGAAGACTCCTTCCCTTGCTCCAGCTTGGGCTCCCTTCCACCAGAGAAAGTCCTTTACAAGCTTCTGCAATGTGAATCCTTCCCACAGGTTGCAGTTCTTTATGTACTGCTCCAGCATGGGTCTCCCTCAGGGTCATAAGTTCTGCCAGCAAACCTGCTGCAGTGCGAGCTCCTCTCACGGTGCCACAGGTCCTGCCAGCTTCCAGTGTGAGCTCCCCACAGGGTCACATCCTCCTTCAGGCATCCAGATGAGTGTGGGCTCCACCACGGACCTCTATGAGCTGCAGGGGAATAGCCTTCTTCACCATGGGCTGCAGCAGCTGGAGGACCTCCTCCACTACTTTCTTCACTAATTTTGGCATCTTCAGAGTTGTTCTTACCTATTCTTCTCTGGCTGCAATTTGTTTCTGTGCAGCAACTTCTCCTGGAGGCATGACCACTATCACCGATTTGCTCAGCCTTGGCCAATGGTGGGTCAGCCCTGGAGCCTACCTGGCATTGGCTGGATGTAGGGGAAGCTGCTCCCAGCTTCTCACCAAACTCACCTAAACCTGGCAACACAAGCCCAATACACCTTGTTAGCTAAAAATACTATGCATGCCTCTGGAGAAATGACACCTTCATACTATTGCCTGTTGTGGAATTATATCCCTAGTAGCTAAAAAGGTTTGTTACAACAGACCTGATCCAATGCAGTTACTTTGTGGGGCTTCTTACACAGGTCAGGGGGTAACTCAACACTTGATTGCTGTAAAATACAAGCATGCTATTCAGTGAGAATAGTGTACTATATGATTCCAGTTTGCCTCAGAGTGAAAATTTTAAGCTGTTAAATAGCCTTCTACTTGATTTCTGTTCAAGCGAGCAATTCCACTACCTCTTACCATGTCTTCAGTATGTGCATAGGAAAACTAGCAACGTGGCAGTAAGTGCTGGGTTGAGCTGCATCCCATCAGGACTGGTCGTCCCCTGCTCATTAGTGATCACTGGTAATGCACTTCTCTGAACAGTATTCATGCCATATGAAGCCCTTCAAAGCAATGAAGTTTTTTTAACCTAATGTGGGCATGTCAGCCTTCTGGGAAGCAAGTGGTGAGGAAGGAATGTGAATGTTTGATGCAAGATCACCTTTCCAGTTTTCTCTGTAGCTGTTAGAGAACTTCATTATAAAATTTTATATTGAAATATATGTCCCTTTACTTCACAGAAATGCAGTCTTGGCTCTCCTGAAGATTTTCTTTCCAGAGCATTAGATCCACCACAGCAGCAAGTAATTGGTAATGCAATGAATCTGTTGAGGAAGATTGGTGCTTGTCAGTTAAATGAGCCCAAGCTAACTCCATTGGGCCAGCACCTTGCAGCCCTTCCTGTTAATGTCAAGATTGGGAAAATGCTTATATTTGGTGCTATATTTGGCTGCTTGGATCCTGTGGTGAGTAAAAAAGAAATAATGTTTTAAAAAGTATAGAAACTGTTAATTCTTTGCAATTAATCTGATTTCTTGTAATGCAGTATTTTGAAAACGTGATACAAGTTAAAATGTTTACTTCAGGGTGAAGACACCCAGACATAATGGAGTGGAATAATATAAGTGTTCTTTATGGTTGGACTCAATGATCTTAAAGGTCTTTTCCAACTTAAAACGGTTCTAAGAGTCTAAGTTCCTAGGTACTCTCACAGTGGCTAATCAGGCTTGGTCTCCAGGTCTGTCCATGGTGATCCCAGGGGATATGATATTTAAAGAAAATATCCTCTTTACATGTGAGTTAGGCAGTCTGGATTGCACCACAGTTTGTGGCCAAGAACATAGTCAAAGTTATGGGAAATTAATCGGTAGGTAATTTACTAAGACTGTGACATAGTTTACATTTTCACCTAATCCATTTAATTTACTGCAAATCAAAAGAAAACATGAGTATGTTAGTTCCTAGAAAGTGAAAGTTAAAATTCTTGATATCTCCTGTTAATATGATACAACCTAAAGCAGTTGATTAATTTGACCTTCATTGCATTGTCATTTGGCAAAACATTTCATATGAGTTTTGAAATGTTTTTTTATGTTTGCATTTAAGGCACTATGTAAACAGTGGCTTTAATATGAGTTCTGAATTCTATGTAGGGAATTCTTATGGTGCTGAGTTTTCCTTGAGACTTAGTAGAAGATAGACTATAATTAAATATTTTCTACTCTTCTTAGAGTACAAGAGCTAGTGATTCTTAGGTGCAAGAAATCAGGCAGGGAAGACGATCAATCGGTGTGAGTGGAGACCTGCTGATTCAACTCAAGGGCAACAAGCAAATGCACAATCAGTGCAGAAGCAAGGATGGGTCTTGGAAAGACTACAGGAATGCAGTCTAGTTGCATAGGGATGTGGTGAGGAAGGCCATGGGAAAGATGGAGCTGACCATGGCAAGGAACACAAAGCCATGTGTTACAAATAAGGGGTTATACAGCTATATCATCCAGAAGAGGGACGTCAAAGAAAATGCACCCCACTTGATGAACTGGTAACAACAGATGAGGAGAAGGCTGAGGTACTTAATGTTTTTACCTCAGTCATCAATGGCAACCTCTTTTATGGCAGTCAGGTGAAGTCCCAGGTGACTGGAAAAGGGGAAACATTGTACCTGTTAGAAAAGAGGGGCCTTTGGAACTACTAACCTGTCAGCTTCCATTCTGTACCTGGGAAGATCATGGAGCAGATCCTTTTGGAAATACACTGTGGCACTTGGAGGACAGGGAGGTGATTCAAGACACCAGTGCGAGCTTAACCAAGGTCAAGTCCTGCTTGACCAACCCAATGATCTCTGTGGTGGAGAGACCACATCAGCGGACAAGGGAAAGGCTACATAATCAATCATTTATCTGGACTTCTGCAAAGCCTTTACCATGGTCCCCGACCTAAATTGGAGAGAGATTGATTCAGAGGGTGAACTATTAGATAGATGAGAAAGTGGTTGTACAGTCCCATCCTGAGGGTGGTGGTTAATAGCTCAGAGTCCCAGTGGACAAATGGTGCCCTCAGAGGTCTATACTGGGACCAGTGTTATTTAATATCTTCATCATTGACATAGATGGAGAGGCTGAGTGCACTCTCAACAAATTTACAGATGACCCCAAGCTGAGTGGTGCTGTTGACATGTCTGAAGGAAGGGATACTATCAGGAGGGACCTGGAGAAGTGGACAGATACAGAGTTTATAAGTGCTGGTGCTGTACCAGGGTCCAGACAGCCCCAGATATCAGCACAGGCTGGGGATGAACAGATTGAGAGCAGCCCTGGGGAGAAGGATTTGAGGGTGCTGGTGGGGACATGACCCAGCCATGGGCACTCACAGCCCAGGGAGCCAAATGTGTCCTGGGCTGCATCCAGAGCCAGCAGCAGGGGAGGGAGGGGATTCTGCCCCACTGCTGGGCCTTCATGAGACCCCACCTGTAGTGCTGTATCCAGCTCTGGTAGCCCCAGCACAAGAAGGATGTGGACCTGCTGGACTAAGTTGAGAGTTTATCATAATGATGATTAGAGAGGATTGGAGTACCTCTCCTTTGAGGAGAGAGTGAGTTGGGGTTGTTCAGCCTGGAGAAAAGGTTCCGGCATGACCTAATTGCAGCTTTTCAGTATATGAAGGCATTGAAGAAGAGCTGCTTTATGTTACCATATGGAAACATATGAAAAGAACATACATAAAGAACAAGAGGGAATGGGTTTGAACTGAAAGAGGATTTGGTTGGATTCAATATTAGGAAGAAGTTCTTTATGATGAGGGTGGTGAGGCAGTGAAACAGGTTGCCCAGAGCAGTTGTGGATGTCCCATTTCTGGAAGTGTTCAAGGCCAGGTTGGGTGAAGCTTTGAGCAACCTGGTTTAGTGGAAGGTGTTCCTGCCTATAGCAGGGGCTTGAAACTAGATGATCTTTAAGGTCTGTTGCAACCCAAGCCTATACTAAGATAATGACAAAAGAAAATATAAGGCTATTTGTTTTATAAACTTGTAAGCTTACAACAAAATACTTTATTATATACACAAAAAGTGATGTGTACTTCTATAATTGCAGGCAACTTTGGCTGCTGTTATGACAGAAAAAACCCCATTTACTACACCTATTGGTCGTAGAGATGAAGCAGATCTTGCAAAATCATCTCTAGCTATGGCTGTTTCAGACCATATAACGATCTACAATGCTTATCTGGGGTAAGTGATGGTTCTGCTATGCTCTTAGCTAGTAACAGATAACAAGTAATGCAGTTATGTAAAGAATCCTTAATATCTCTTGAACTGCTTTCACTTCAAGTTTTTTCTGTTTGGAGTAACAATAGATTGTCAGGTACTGTAACACAAATGGATATCTTGCTTAGTTTTCTGTTCTCCAACTCCTTTTAACTATGCTTGCACACATACAGAGGTTTACTGTGCCAGTTTATCCTAGTGTTTAAAGTACTTTGTTTGCTTTTTGTGGTATTTTAACCATAATATTTTGTATTTGATAAAGCACAAGTGTATAAAATGACATACAGGTTTTCCTCTTTAGTATTACCACTAAGTCTGAATTTTGTTTTGACTGTCAAGACAGACAGAAGCGGATAGGGTTTGAGAGTAAATCACCTTGTATTTTTGTTAGTATCTGTCTATGTATCTAATATCATGCCTATGTTACAGACATGTTCTCTGGAGTGTCCTTAGACCAGCAGCATTCATCTTAATGAGTACAACTTATTTTAGAGTGGAGAATGTTTACCCAAACACATAATTCTTTTTTAACTTAGTTCCTCTTCTGTTGTTACGGTCTTGATGGGTTTCTTCTTGCTGTAATAAGACACTAATTTTTCCTCTAGGTGGAAAAGGGCTCGACAGGAAGGGGGATATCGTGCTGAAATGACTTATTGCAGAAGGAATTTCCTTAATAGGACTTCACTGTTAACTCTAGAGGTAAAGCATATCATTATGCTCTTCACTCGTAAGTTATTTGTTAAAATTTTCATCTGAAAGTGTTACTCCCTTTTAAAGAGATGATATATCACAGTTACTATTTAGACAAGAAAAAAGCAAGTGGACTTCTAGAGACTGATGAAATGCACGCTCTCGGTTAAGGTTGCTGTGTCTGTATTTGAATTTTGATATGAACACTTTGGTAAACAGCTTTGTAGTCACTACCATTGGAGAAGCTAGGTCTTGTTTTCATCACAGAATCAAAGCTTTATGAATTAAAGTATTTGTATTATTCTTGATATGAAATAACATATAACAGTTAATTTGAAAGATGAGCCACAAACATGAATGGCCTCTTATTTTTGGTGGTAAAATGATTTAATTGATCTTTCCTTTTATGTTTGGGTGACTGAGTATTTCTAAGCAGAACTGGATCTTTGATTCAAATGTATCTTTTCATTTTAACTGCAGGTAAAGATTTAGTATTTGCAGCATATATATTTCCACATATCTAATCCTATATTCCAGATATCAGTTTATGTTATAAATAATATTTTTCCTGTAGAAATAGCTAGGATTCTACTGTGGCAGCAGAAAATACAAGTGATTATTCTAGTAAGAGCTAGCGCATGAATAGTAAGGGAGAGCATGAATAATTCAGATGAAGTGTAATTTCCTACTGCTGAGGTAGAGTATGTAACTTTCTTAATTCAAGACTTTACTAATACCATCCTAATTTCAGGATGTGAAGCAAGAACTCATAAGGGTGGTCAGAGCAGCAGGATTCACAACATCTTCAACACAATGTAGATGGGATGGAACTGGAGACACACAATCCCCATCTCTCAGTGAAATAGCTCTTCTTAAAGCTGTGTTGACTGCAGGGCTGTATGACAACGTAGGAAAAATTCTATATACAAAGTCTGTGGATGTTACAGAGAAGCTGGCTTGCACAGTAGAAACTGCTCAGGGTAAAGCGCAAGTTCATCCCTCTTCTGTAAATCGAGACTTGCAGACATATGGATGGCTGCTTTACCAGGAGAAGGTAAGTTAAAGATGATGAATGTAACTAGTTGTTTGTGTAGAGGTGGAGTTCTGCCTCTAATATACTTCAAACTAGTGTATGTTATGTAATATCCAGTTGTTTCATCCTCAAGAGTCTTTTATTATCTAATGATCCTAAAGTCCATAAAAGTGAGTCAACTGAGTGCTGAGAAAGAAGATGGTGAAGCTGAAGATCATGAACAAATCTTCATGGTGCAACTGGTAGCTGTAAATAGACGGAATTTTCTGTGTATCACTTAAGTTGATAGTATCATTGACTTTTTAAATAGAGTCTTGTTGATTTTAATAACACCTTACACAGTAATATGTGGTAGTAACTTTTCAAAGTCTGCTTTGTTACTTTTCTAAGGTTTTGAAATTTGGTACTGACATATCCCAGTAGCCTGTTCTGTAATGGACTGCTAAACTTCCTAAGTGAATTGCATTTCTTTTCACGTCTTTCCCCTTCAATTGAAAATCTTGTCAGCTATTTCCTAAATTCAAGTGTTTGTATTTAGTTATACTTCTGGTACAACAGAAGTTTGACAGCAGTTGCTTAATGGCCAAATTTACTGTAGAGAAGCAGGAAGTATTAGACCTTTTAATGCGTATAAAGTGATAGTATTTTTTGAGAGTTGAAAATATTTCCTGATCCCCAAGAACATTGTAGTGTGGTGACAAGGCAGCAGCTAAGGTAGGTAAGTTAGTCCGTGGGGAAAGTAAGTTAGAACCATGGGGAAAACAAAGCCTGCACTTTGAAACATGAAGATACACTCCTTTTACATCTGTTCTTCCTACTACAACTTACTCCATCCCATTCTGTCTTTATTTGAGGTGTTCCAAAGCCAGAAGCCACACATGCCGAATCACGCAGTTCATGTAGTGATGTGTCTGTGTGTACCACATTTATGTATGTGCATATGTGAATGTAGGTAAACTGACAAAACAGCTGCTCCCAAGAAGAATGTGTAATTAAAGAGCTTTGCCTGCCTTTTGCTTCAGTAATGTTATTACTTTTAGTGTTGCTTCTCTGAACACCACTAGCTTAACATTATCTCTCCATTTGAACTTTAAGAAGATAATTGTGTCTTTAGCTAACTTCCAGCGTATAAGCCTATCACTTACTTAGAGGTGAGTTATTTTATGTGGTGGCAGACAAATAGCTATTATTTGTGTGCAATAACTTGTTTTGGTTGCATCTTGAAAAAGGAAAAAAAGTGTACTTTTTGTTTGTAGAAATAGCAATCAAATTTAGTGTTATAGATGTATTGTGGTTTGGTATTTTTTTGTTGCTGTTTTTAATTGTTGGTGTCTGTTTATATGCAGGTGAGGTATGCCAAGGTGTATTTGAGAGAAACTACTTTAATATCCCCCTTTCCCATTTTGCTTTTTGGTGGGGATATAGAAGTCCAGCATCGTGAGCGTCTTCTGACAGTTGATGGTTGGATCCATTTTCAGGTGCATTGGAGTTATAGCTAAACTTACCTCTCGTAATTCCATGAGCTTTTTGTATTATATAGTTGATGTATTAGCTTGATTCAGACCACTGTATATGGGAAATGGAGACAAGGGGGAAGAAAGGGGGAGAGAATCACACTCAAAATATAAACTTAATGAATCACACTCAAAAGAATAGACTTGTCATGTGTGGTTTGCAACAAATTGGTTCCCTCTCTTTTTCAAGAAGAAAATGTTCTTTCAGAAAAGGTATTTAAAACAAATGCAGACTAAGCCTTTTTTTATAGAGCTTGTACTGAAAGCAGAGGAGTGTGCTGTTTTTATATTACCCTTTCCTACAATTTTGTAATCTTGTAACTATATCTTTATCTTTAGCACACTACTGTATGTGCTGTTCTGTAGTGTAGACAGAATTGTTTGATAAAGAAAAAAATCTGAACTGGGAAATAGCTGCTTCCTTGGGTTTGGGGTGTTTTCTTGATTGTTTCTACCTTTCCACATGTATAAGCTTTATTTGGAAATTGGAAAACTAAGAGTACTTTCCTAGCATATTTTTGCAGACAAAATAGTTACCATGAAAAGATCCTCTGTAAATTTTGGTAAATGGCCAATAGTGGGTTTTACTATCCAGGCAGCTCTGTGGTTACAGTTTTCTGTGCTCCTTCTGTGCTTTGGGCCTTGTGTTACTCTCAAAGACAAGAGAGAAAGAAAACAATTTTTTGCAATCTACTGATCCAAGTAAGCAATCATCTAATGGAATTCACTCCTTATCATGAAGAGGGAATTTTAAAAAGCAGATCCCTTGTCAGTTTTTTAGAGATTTTTTTTTCCAGTCCCTGGATGGCTACAGTTGTGCAGTTGCTGGGTTAATCACATCTTAGAGTGTTTCAGAATTTATACTTTTCTAATTAAGTTGCTAAGCAAAATACATTGTGTTTTGTGCTTCTGCCATAGCAGCTATATGTTGTACCAAAGGCAGCATATAAATGAAGTAAAGATTGAAATAGGGAGGAAAGGATAAAATGAAATATTTTTGGGAGAGGGTTAAGTTTTAGGTATACAAATTTCTAATGAGATTTAGGAAAGGCTTGTGATGCTTTGTCAGAAGGCCTGGCAGACCTCTGAAGAGGCAAATGTGTAGCTGATTTATTTCAGGTATAAATGTAATTTGAACTTTGTTACCTTGGGTGGGGGGTGGGAGGCAATTAATTAGTCAGCTTATTGGTAAACTAATAATTTCCTCTTATGCTGGTTGTGTGGGAACACATTGTAAGTTACCGTTCTGAACTGCTGTTCTTCAGGCTTTGATGCTACAAACAACTGCTGCCTAAAGCTAAGGCATAATGTAAGCTCAGTCATTTCATGAGTGTACTATCCATCATGATTACCATTACCATTAAAAATCATGTATGTGCATCATTTTTGCAGGAATCTTGTTATAAACTTCTGGTTTTATGTAGGGTAATATTTTGATCTGTATTTTGGTGTGAAATACCTGATAATGCAAATGTTTGTCTTTTCTTTATAGGCTCCTGTTAAGATAGCAGTAATTTTCAAACAGCTGAGAGTTCTCATTGAGTCTGTTTTGAAGAAGAAGCTTGAAAATCCCAAAATGTCACTTGAAGGTAACTTATTGCTGTCATTACTGTTTAAGTGCACCTTGTAGCAAATCTGAGGAATCGTTAGTACCCTATATCCTCTCACACTAGCATGTATGATATGAAAGTTCCATTAAGAGGTGTCCAGAAAGCATTTCTAACCCTGAATATATGGTGTGGTTCACCCCAGATGTACAAAGATCTGCACAACTGCCATTTTAAAGATAATCCCTGGTAACAACATTCAAGGTAGTGGTAGTAATGGCATGCATTTCAGAACAGAACTGAGATTGTGTGTAGAATCCTAGGCATGGATGCCTTATAAGTGTATTCAAGTTGTCTCAAAATCTAGGTTAACCAATGGCATGTTGGTTCCCAAAAGTAAGGTATAGCAGAGCACAATTTAAAATTTAGACACTGGATGTTCAGGAGCATATTGTAGGTGGGGAAGAAAGGGAGTTCCTGTATGCGGTATCTGTAGTTAACCCACCACTTTTCCAATCTTTTTTTGTGGAATACTGAAATGGTCATCATTGAATGATTTTATGATGATGTACTAGGTACATTTATGATGATGTACTAGGTACATACTGTTTGTCCTTTTGCTTTCCAGATGGTAATCACTTGGTTTGCTTTTAGATTCTGGCATAGCCTAAAACATTAAAATTTTAAGTTGCTGAGAGCTAGACTTCTCTTATGATTTTTGGCATTTTGGGAATCAGTTTTTAAGCTTGCTCTTTTTCACACACTATGGGTTTTTTTGTTTCTTTTTCTTTTCTAGATGACAAGGTCTTATACATCATCAAAGAGCTGATAAAAACAGAAAATAGTAACTGAAATCAGAAACCAGCAACAAGTCAGAACTTCAGCAATTGCAGGGGAAATACGCACTCCAGTGTTAATTGGAGGAATTTAATTCTTAGTGTGGTTGATACCATCCATGATGGGGATAGACTGCATGATTTTGCATAGGATCAGCCTTTCTCTTTCTCTTTCTCTTATCAGTTTAAAAATGAACATTGAATATGTTTAGCCTTTACAGTATATTTGGTGCCATTTGTCTTGATTGTATGAATGATAACTACAAGCAGTTTCTTTTCAAAATAGAAACGGCCTCTTTTTTAGCTTAATGTATTAATCATATCACTACAGTGTGTGCTGATGATTGAAGATTCAGTCCTGAATCTCAGTTGAATAGAATTCCATGTGTGCAAACAGAAGACAAATGTTTCTCATACGGGTTTCCTAAGTGATGATTTTTTAAAAAACTATTAATTTACAGTATTAATTTACAGCATATACAGAGAATTCTTAATTTTTCTGTATTATTTACATTGAGAAGATGCTCCATAAGCATCTATAAGACGATAGGATTGACTGCTGTGAATGAGTGCTCAGCAAGACATGTACTGACCAGTGGCTCCTTCCAAACCAATCATGTACCTCTTCTCACAGTTGTTCCTCTGTTTACCCTGATCCTTAAAACCCCTGCAATTGTACTATATTTTGCTGTCCCTTTTTTGTGTGCTAAGTTTTGCATAGTTCTGCAAGCCCCCTTCAAGAGATGATAATGTGTTTTTTCCCCCTTATTGATCAAAATTCACATTGACCCTCTTCAAGGAAATACCAGAGAAGCTCCTAGTGGAAACTTCCAGTGGCATGGAAATTCTCTCCTACCCTACTTGCTCACAATGACTGGATGTCTGTGTGAGCCTTTGTTTCTAGTTTCTTTAATACTGAATAATCCTTAACTGAGTAGCTTAATGAATCAGATGGTCTCACATTCCACCTATCCACACTATTTCTAATTGTGAAGTGAAATTTTAGATTGCCAAATCAGCTATCAAGAATAAGGAATATATTGGTGATGAGGATTTTCCGTTAAACAGTTGCAGTCAAATAGGAACTGTCTTTACAGACAGAAACACAGTGTAGATGACAACTTTTTTTTAATCTGAAAAATAAAGATTTTATACAGCAGAGGTTAATCATGTACAGAAAGGGCACTGAGGAAACTGAATGCATAAAAATGCAAGATATATGGACCCTATCCAGTTAGATTATCGCAGTGGAACTGGTATTGCTGTCCAGCTTGTGCATGTTAGCTGACACACTTCTGGAAGAGGAAAGCTGTTTGCTAACAGCTCTGAAGGAACGGGGATCACATCTGTTAACCTTTTATGCATTACTATAATCTTGTGGTAGTCCTACTTTCATAGGAAACAGGAAGTGACTTTTGGGATTTTTTTACAACACTCTTTAGGCAAGGAAGCATTTGAACAGGAAGTTTTGATCTTAGACCTTAAGACCTCAATTTTGCCTTCAGTATTCCTACACTGAAATGAAAACCTATAAATTATATTCATGGAAGATATAAAGTAAATCTGCACCCTAAACAAATTTCCTAGGTTTTGTTCTGTTGAGATATTTTATTTGTATCCTTCGGAAACATGAATTTGAAAAACATCTCAGTAATTTGGTAACTAGCAAGCTCCTCTGTCTTTTGGTTTTGAATTTTGCAAATGAGTTGTTGGTCTTAAATGGTTAAATCCTAAGGAAAGTGTGAATGGTTTGAGTTCTCCCTTATACAACTGTGATGGATAAAAGGTTTTTCTCCATTTATAGGTGGTAATGTTGAAATTCAGTTGTCCTTTGTGTTTCTCTAGCATGCTGTGCTTTGTAATCTTTTAAATAAATAACTGAAATAAATTAAGGGGATATATTGTAAAAAATGGGAGATTGCACGATCTGTGTGAGCAACAGTTTTCTGCAAAACGGACTAAGGAGGTCACACTGTGGTGTACAGATAAGCACAGTTACCTTAAAAAACAAAAAAAAAAGCCCAAAACCAGATGCTATGTTGGCTTTCTGCTTCTGCAGTATACATGAGCAACTTTTGTGCCTGTACTCTTTTGGGTGGATGAACTTTCTCTTTTGCTCTATTTATTTAATAAAGGACTTGTGTTAACACCAACTCTAACTTGTGTTACTTCTCTCAAAGTATTTGTCAGATGCAGACTATGCAGTATCCCTGGGTCTTTGTCACCATAATCTCAACTGTGGTCTACAATGTGTTCTTTAAAGGCAGCATTGTTCTCCTGCTCTCTGTCCTCACCTTGGAGAGGAGTTCCTGCTCCTGCCATTCACGTTGTAGAATCCTCACCTCCTTCCCTGTTTTGCTACTGCATCATGGGCTTCTTGAAGCTCTTGTTTCCCACTGACATCTTCCCCAATGCTTAACCCAGAAGCTATTTTCTTTCTCCAGGTCTTTCCACATCTACAGCACACCATGAATGGGTGCAGGAGTGTTTTGATTTTTCTGCATTCAACTGTTTAAAATAGTGTGCCGTTACATGAACAGGCCATGGATGGAAGTGTAACTGAGACCCAGATTGCCCCGCGGGCGGCAGCGTTCCTGGGTGTCACTCCGGGTGTATTTGTGCTGTTTCTGGTGACCTGCACTGAAAATGTTACTTGTGACGCTTGTTACTTTTGGGGAGTGAGCGCTAGCTGTTAAAGCTTAGGAGGTTCTGAGTTGAACTACTGGAGAGACGCCTGCGTTGGTAATGGCAAAATCAGTGCAGCAGCTTCAGCTGGCCGCAGTCGTGGGCTTGCTGCTGAGGTGCTCTCCGTGCCGGGCGAGAGCGAGGAGGCCGTGGTCGGGAGGTCAGAGTCCCACAGCGAGTCCGCCACAGCCTTCTGTCCCGAGGGCAAGCGGCAGAGAAGAGACAGGCATTTCGTTGGCTAAGATTTTGTTTTGGAGACGGTGGTCCCCTAAGTGCCCAGACGACCTCCCCGGGACGGGCGTGGCGGGGAGGCGGGAGGTGACAGCTTTGGCGGCCGCCGCGCCGCTCAAATAGCCAGCGCCGCCGGCGGAGCGGAGCTGGCACGGCCGCCCGCCCCATGGTGACGGCAGCGAGCGGGCGGCGCGGTGGCACTCCCGAGTGTCGGGGACCCGCTGGCTCCCCTGGGGGATGCCCACGGCGCCCGGCACGGCGGCGGCGCCCGGGAACGGCGGCGGGGGAGAGCGCACAGGAGCTGCAGGCTTTCCGCGACTACGGGGAGAGCTGGTACCGCTCCCGCAAGGGGCTGGAGAGCCGCTTCCAGCCGCGGGAGCCTCTCGCCCGGCAGCCACAGGTGGGGTCAGCCGGGCCGGCGGCGGGGAACGGGCGGAGGAGCCCGGGGTTGGCCCCGCCTGATCCCCGCTGCCGGTGCCGTAGGTGACGGCAGAGGCGCGCTGCAAGCTTATCAGCTGGCTCATCCCCGTGCACCGGCATTTCGGGCTGTCTTTGGAGGCACTCTGCCTGGCCGTCAACATCCTCGACCGCTTTCTCGCCACCACCCCTGTGGCCGCCGACTGCTTCCAGCTCCTGGGGGTAACAGCGTTGCTCATCGCCTGCAAACAGGTAGGGTGGCCCCGGGCCCCGGCTGCTCCGCCGCCAGTCTCTGCAGCCCGCCGAGGCCAGCCTGAGGGAGCCACTGCTCAGACAGGCCGGGCTCCCCTGCGCTGCTTCCCGGCGGCAGCGTCCCCACTCCTGTCCCCACTCGCAGGTGGAGGTGCACCCTCCTAGCGTGAAAGAGCTCCTTGCCCTCTGCTGTGACGCCTTCACCCGCCAGCAGCTCCGCAACCTGGAGTGCATCGTCCTGCATCGCCTGGACTTCGACCTGGCGGCGCCCACCGTCAGCTTCTTCCTGGAGCACTTCAGCCAGCTGCGGCTGGAGACTCGAGGGGCCGACGCGGGGGAGGCGGCGGACGCCCGGAGCCTGGCGGCGGGAGTCGCGGAGCTCAGCCTGGCTGACTATGCCTTCACCAAATACGCGCCCTCTCTGCTGGCCGCCAGCAGCCTGGGGCTGGCGGACCGGCTCCTGCGCCACCGCAGCCCCCTGGACCTGCGAGTCAGCGGCTACCCGGAGGAGCTCCTGCGGGACTGCATGGACCAGCTTCAGCTCCTGGTGTCTCTGAACGGGCGGTCCTTGTCTCTCCTCCTGCCCTCGGAGGTGTCCCAGAAGTGCCCCTGGCTCGGGGGTGGCCGCTGACAGCGGGTGGTGGTGGTGACGGCTCTGGCTCGGCGCTGGTGCTCCACAGAGTCGGTGCAGTCTGATCCACTAAGCCCTAGTGCCATTAGAGCTTAAAAATTAGATGGCGTTTTACAAACGATTTTATGTGTTATTTCATCTGCACTGTCCTTCTGCTATATTTTTTTAAGTCCAGCGTGTAAATAATTTACTGAATCTCACCTACTGTGTTATTTAATTGGAGGGTGGTCCATAAAGATAACGGTGTAAGGACCAGCTGAATCTTGAGTAAACTCTTTTCTTCTTGTTACCTCTATTCACTTATTTGCTGTCGGTATGCGGACACAGCTGGGAGAGGAAACACATTGGCACTGTAACAAATACACTCAGTTAATCCCCCCCAAAATAAAAATGTCCAATAGTGTTATTCCCTGTGTTGCCTATATAACTGGGGTCAAATTTACAAGATGCTTATACATCTTGAGTTATAAGACACCAATATAACCCGAATAATAACTTTCTATACAATGTAATAGCTAGTATATGATTAACTAGCTGCTTGATGCTTAAATAAATGGAAACTCACCAGGTGAATAGTTTCAAAAATAGACAAGTATAGTTTCAAAACTAGGTAAGTATAGCTATATTGGGAAGCAGCAGGATACACTAATGAGAAATTGGCAAATGTAAATCAAGTTAGCCACAAAAGGAAGAATTTAGACTGGTTAGATCCAGAAAGACCAAGGAACACCATAATTGTCCATGCTTCAAAGACAAAGTTGGGAAGTTCAGATGCAAGGAAGACCTTAAGCCTTCATTGAAGAAGACCCCCAAGACCACCTAAATTGGGGAAGCACAAGCACAGTACAGAACAATTTATAACGAGATAACATTATGTAAATCAGTTCCAGTGCACATGATGATGTTATAATGATGTGGCAATATTAAGCAATACTTGCTGTAAAAATAAACCACAGTACTTGACAAGGGTGAGTTAGGTGGAGAAATCCCCCTCACCTCCAGTGCTGCAATAAACAAATACCTGCTCTATAGACACCAGTCTATGGGGTTTATTTCTGGCCATTGGACATCACCTGTTTTAAACTGCACCCGCTGTCTTGGGCATGGCTCGGGGGAAAAAAATAAATTAAATGCACTGACATAAGTGTAGGAAAACAGTGTGGAATACTAATAACAGCTGGGTTTATTTGTGTGTTTCATTTTCTAGCAGGTCTATAATCCAGATGCACGCTCCTGAGCAGGTTGGCACATTCAAGGGCAGAAAACAGTCATAGTCTTGTAAAATATTTCGTTTTCTTTATGTGTATCTGTGCACAAAAGTGGTGTTAAAAGACCTCAGTAACACCTAGGGCTTCCCTAGGGAGTGCTCACCTTTTAGCGCAGGAGGGACCTGGACGCCGGGCGGCGCTCCAAGTCCTGCCTGCAGTCAGGTGTTGAGGCAAAACGAGCAAACCCTGTCCACGCTGCTATTACAGAAAATGCCTACAAAACCACCACGGGGGAGTAAGGAGCAGCTCATCCTCCGCCAGCCCCGTCAGTGATTTCAGCCGTAACAGCGGGTGGGACCCTCTCGCGGTGCGCGGATCGGTACATTCAAGATGCCATGGGCGGCCTTTTTCCTCGTACACAACACACTCCCGTCCCCAGTCCCCCATCCCCAGTCCCCCGTGTCTCTCAACGCGGACGGCCCCTACACCTGTAAAGACATTTAACAAACATCATCATAAAAACCAGCCCAGCCCCGAACCTGGATCCCGCACTGTCCTGCAGAGACCCGCGGGGTGAGCGCGGCACCGAGGTGCTGGGGGGACGGACTGCAGTGGTCCTCGAGTTTCCCTCCCGGGCAGCCCCCTCGGCCCGCCCAGGCTCCGCGGGCGCGGGCGCGGGTTCCGCGGGCGCGGGAGCCGGCGGCGCGGCCAGGGGCGGCGGCGGGAGGTTTCGGCGCCCCGGAGGAGTGAAGGCGGGCGGGCAGCCCCCGCCATGGCCGCGGCCCCCGCGCCCCTGCTCGCGGGGCGGCGCCGAGCGGGACGCCAGGCGGAGGGCGCCCGCCGGCACCGGAGCTGGAGCCGAGGCCGGGGCCACGGCACCGGCATGGAGCAAGGCGGCCGCCGCCGAGCCTTCGGCAGCATCTGCCCCAACACGGTCCAGGGCCCGCCAGCCCGCCTAGCCAAGAAGCCGGCCCGGCCTGGCGGGGGCACGGCGTGGACGCCCCCGGCCGCCCTGAGCCCCCGAGCTCCCCCGCCCCGTCCGCGCCTCAGCGGCGCCTCGCCGGCCCCCGCCGCGCCCGCCCTCGGTGAGTCAGCCTGCGGCGGACAGTCTTAACCCCCAGGGGTGTACCTTTCCCCGTTGCTCCTTCTGCGCCCCTCTGGTGTCCCCGACCGTGCTCCCCAGCCCGGCATCCCCCGGCCGTGACACCCTCACCTTACACTCCACCGTGTTCTCCCGGCCATGACCCCTCTCCATGACCCCCACTGTATGTCCCCTGGTACCTTTACACCCTGTTTCCCAGCCCTACGTTCCCTTGCCGTGCACATTGGAGATGCCCCCCAGCCGTGTTCCTCATTTTGCCATGACCCCCTGGCTATGTCCTCCCCTGCCTGCACTACTCACCTCTTTCTCTGACTGTTCCCAGTGCTCAGCACCATCAACTGGCAGGATTTGGCAGCCTCTGCCCCCATCCTTCCCATCACCCCAGCTGGCTCTGTGACCCTGCAGCAGGTAAACCTACTCTTAGAATAGTCTAAGCTGTACTTGCCACCTGGAGGGGTAGCTCTCTCAAGCAGATGGGTGCTGGTAACTCCCCTAGCCTTAGGTTTCCCACCTGGGAAATGGGCACAGCAGAGGACAGTATCTTGTCCCATCTGTCAAACAGGTTAGTGGTAAGTGTCAAGGGGATGGATCATGGGGCTCCTGGAACTGTGATAAGGTTCTCAGCACAGACATCAGAAGCTATTGAAACAGTGGGGCAGTGGTGTGGGCAGGTCTGTGCCCTGGTCCCTGCTCACTGGATCATTTCCTTCACCCCTGCCAGGGTCCCTGCTTCCAGGATGGGCCGGAGTTTGATTTCCAGGAATTCAGAGATACTGTCAGTGATTTCATATCTGGCAAGTAGATATTTTTCCTTACCTGAGCCAAATGTACCTGCATGTTCACATCTGCAGTCATGCTGCATTGTCTCATCTTTTTTAGTTTGCTTTTGGAATTTTGGGTGCCCACTCACCACATTTTTTCCCACCATGGGGAGACAGTCTGTGAGGTAGTGCATTCCTGCTCACTCTCTCAGAGACCTAAGCTGTCACTGAGCTCTCTGCCACAGGAGACAAATTAACTCCGAACAGCTTTAGGGTGCACAGCTGTCACAATAGAGTAAAAGCTTTTCAGAACATACCAGAGGGATGGTACCAGAACCAGAATGATGTGCCGGGGCTGGGTGGAACTGACATGCATACCTCCACTTAACATTTGTAGCTGTTCCTTCCAGATGTATCCACCTTGATGCCACCACCACTGGACTGTACTGATTATGATTTCTCACTTGGTGAGGAGGTGGCTTTTGGCCCCGGCACCCCGGAGCTGCAGAGTAGTGTGCTGGTGCAGGTGCCCCCACAGCACCTGTCTTCTCCTGAGCCCTGCTGGAGGGACTTGGCAGACCAACAACAGAAAGCACTGGGAGACGCCCTGGAAGCAAACAGCCAGGTAGGGACCCCCAAACCGCCCCCCAGCCTGTGCTGGGTTTGTTCTGCTACATCCTGCTAAGGCAACTGCAGGGGTCTGGTGTGCAGCATCCCCTGGCCCCTGGACGGTGGGGCTTGTCTCAACTACCCCTTTCCCCATTTGTCCTTTGCAGCTGCAGGAGACCCTCACACAGAGGCAGGAAGAGCTGGTGACACTGCGAGAGAGCAACGTGCAGCTGAAGGAGCTGGCAAGTCAGGCCAGGCAGCTGGCAGCTGTCCTTGACGTGAGTGCTGTTCACCATCTGGCCTGGCTGCCCCACGGCCCAGCTGGTCCCCGGCGGACAGTGTGATTCTGGGTACAGGGGGGAATACGATGCAGGGTGAGGCAGCACGGGGTGGGACAGGGCCTAGGTGGGGGAGATGTGTGGTGGGGTTGTGCAATGTGGGATTGTTGGAGTTGTGTGGTGCAGGACAGGGTGGTGTGAGGTGGACAGTGTGGGGCAGGACAACGTGGATTGGTAGGGTGTGGGGTAAAGCAGTGCTGGGTGGAGCAGGGCAGTGGAGGGTTCGGCAGTGGTACGGTTCGGGGCAGGGCGGTGAGCTGTGGGAGGGGGCCGTGCTGTGTAGGACGGAGCAGTGGGGCACAGAGTGGTGCGGGACAGGACGGGGCTGTGCGGCGCACATCGCGGAAATCGCTCTCCCTCTCGCCGGCAGACGCTGATGCTCCCGCAAAGCGCCGAAGGGACAGCCCTTCCTCCTCCTCCTCTTCATCCTTTACCTTCTCCTCCCGCCGCTGCCCCGGCCGGGACCGGCCAGGAGGATGCGGAGGGCGTGGATGCCATACTGCGGGCCGTGTCGGAGAAGTGCCGCGCCGCCCTGCGAAGCCTGGGGGGTAGCGCGGGGGACAGGCCAGGGGGTAGCGCGGGGGACAGGCCAGGGGGCAGCCCCGGGGACAGCCCGGGGCACAGCCCGGGAGGCAGCCCCACAGCCAAGCGCCCGCGGCTGCACGGCGCCTTCCGCGGGCTGCGCACCGGCCGCGCCGCCCCGCGCCCGGTCGGCAGGGAGCTGGAGGGGGGCGGCAGCCTGCGGGCTGCCCTGGGGGAAGCGGGAGCCATCCGCACTCTGGCCTTCCCGCAGGGAAACGCCTTCACCCTCCGCACCGCCGCCGGCGGGCACCGCTTCCGATGGGTGCCGCGCTGAGACCGCCGCGGCTCCGCGCACCCGTGTCCCGGGCAGGGCGGAGCGGGGTCCCTGCAGCGTGAGGCTGGCAGCGCACCCCACCCGAAGGCACGCTCCCCGTTTTCTCTTGGAAAAGGGGTATTCGAGCTTCCCCCCCACCCCGCTGCCGGAGAAGCGACGGGACGAGGGCGGCGGAGGCCACCGTGCCTCAGCGCGGGTCCTGCGCCACGGGCACGGCCGCCGCAGGCTCCGCAAGCGCTGCCGCCGTGGCTCCCGGGCCGGCAGCTGGCCATCAGTAGCTTGCTAATGAGTGTAATGAAAGCAGAAATTAAACGAAGATCTGCCTGG
Organism: Cyanistes caeruleus; assembly: GCF_971803275.1. Classification (NCBI taxonomy): domain Eukaryota; kingdom Metazoa; phylum Chordata; class Aves; order Passeriformes; family Paridae; genus Cyanistes; species Cyanistes caeruleus. The sequence goes on from NC_141732.1 coordinate 64,309,698, forward strand.
TTTTATGCAGAGGTTTTTAGTCAGCAGAGAAGACAAGCGCAGCTGACAGGACAGTGGCTGGAGTTGGCCGGTATGAAAGCAAAGTGATCGTCCCAGGTGGTTAAACACAATGCAGCTGCTCCATCGTGGAATTCTACACCCACAGTGTTTACAAAGTGTATTTCTATAGTTCATGTGTGCAACTGTATGTGTACTTGTACTCGTCATGATGATTAAATAGTGCTTAAAATTGCCATTTTATTTGTACAGATTTAATGTAAACTTCATTTTGCATCAGGTATGCGTATTTACTTTCATTAGAGCAGATACAGCAGAAAGCATCTCTGAGAGTATAAAAATAGAAAGTTTTAGAATAAAACATGCTGCTTTTAACATCAAGTTGTACTAACTTAAAGAGAAATGTAAAGAGTAATGCTAAACTGTTCTGAATAGATACATTTAATTTCACCCACTAGTTTGAAAGCTGAGCCAGTAATAGTTTGAAATTGAGCCACTCATGAAACAGTACCTGATGTTTTTCTATTTCTGTGGCACACAAGTGATACACTGCTCCACCCACGGCAGGGATTTTCTCCCTGTGAAGTTATTGTTTTTTCAGCATTCAGCTTTTACAGTATCATTGCATGGGTCCATGCACATTAACAGCAGTCCAGCTGTGACAGGCCTGTACGATGCTTAAGCTGACGGCACATTATCACCTCAGTGGATTTCCTAGGAGAGTTGAAACCCTGCAAACACTGTTGTGCTTTTGGCAAGCAGGGAGGTATTCAGGAGAGTTGCTTTTGCCAACACAACATGTAGCTGTGTGGCTGCTAGGAGACTGCAGAAGTGGTCACTGTGTGTCTGAGGTCCCTCATGTCTGCAGCACTGACATTCTTCTAGCAGGAATGGTGCTGAAGTCCTTTCTGAGATGCTACGGGCTCATCCCTGGGATGACTTCAGAGACACTTACATTTCTGCAGAAGACCTTTGCCACTTTGGCCAAAATCCTTTACAAAAGCTCTGGTTTGACAGCAGACAGAAGAGCCCAAACCTTCCTGTCTGCACTGAATTCAGCAGGGAATAAATTGATAACTAAAGATAGCTTATATATATATATATATATATATATATATATGTGTGTGTGTGTGTGTGTGTGTGTGTTTATGTGTGTGTGTGTGTGCATGTATTTCCTTTCTGTGTGTTTTATGAAATTAAACAAAATGTACAGTGTGTACAATTATGTAATGCTCATAAGAAAATTAATTCCTCAGAAATAAAGTGACACACAGAAGTGTACACTTCTTGTAGGATGCAACAATGAAATAACCACCCTGTTGGATTATGCCTAGTGTTGATCTTTCTGCTACCTCTTCAAAATTACAAATTTGTTTTTACCCACTTTTTCAGTGAATGTGTTACGGCATTTCCACTGATTACGTTTATTCATAGTTTTCTGTGGTAAAAGGGTCCTTAATTATTTTTGAGATGTAATATAAAAGTAGTAGAAAATGATAATAAATGTATTTTTAAATCTAATTAATTTGAAGACCTATTAATTGGAAAGGCTGGAAACTGGCTGATGAGAACAAGATGTTTCTTAGTGAGACTCACAGAAGCATCATCAGACACACAGATGCACACTGATAAAAAGTGTTTGGTACGCAACATGGTCATGGTGCTAGGCTACAAATGTATTTCTAGTATAGTAGAAATAGTAGTACACTATATACATTTCCTTTAATCTGTAAAGGTGTACTTTGAATTGATACTTATCCATCCACTTCTATACAGGAGCTGTATAAAAAATGGGCAAAGCTCTTGCACAGATTAAAACAGCCCAATTTCTGTTTCCAACAACAGTAAATTAGAAGGACTCCTGTCAGGAGGAGTGGATGGGATCACAGGGAACAAAACCTGGTCCCTTGAGGCCTGTGTTTCATGGTTGTTTCATCAAAAGTTGACCCTGGAGAAGCTGGAAGTTTACCTCTAGGAAGCCTCATGTCCAATTTTTGCTTTATTTTGTGCTTTTCTATTTTATGCATTATGCTTATTTTCTGGGAGAGGATCTGTGCAGAGACGCTGGACATGCAGGTGTGATGAACGGAAGAGCATGTTGGTTTGTGGTTTATGCTTACTGTGGTTTTCTCCCTCTGGTGGTGCATTGTACATGCAATGGATGAAGGGAGCTAGCCAAGACCCCAGCAGAAATAAAGTAAAGTAGATGCGATAATATTTCACGAGCTTTTTACCTGCTCATGTTAAGTAAGCTTTCTCCATCTTTCCCTTCCCTGCTGGTGCCAGGCCATGGGATGTGTGGCTGTGGAAATGTGACAGTGCAGAACTGCAGACTATTGGAACATTTTGAGGTGAAAGAGAAAAATACCTTCTAATTTGGAGGGCTGGGGTAAGAGTTTACTACTGATCATGTGTTGAAGACAAGCACACCAATTTCATAAATGCTTTTTCTTGGAATATGGGTATTTCTTTGGGTAAAATCCTTGTGTTAATGAAAAGAAACCACAAGATCTCAAGGGACAGCTTGATCAAAACTACTTACTAGAAAGACAACTAACTTATAGTAAGCAGGTGCATATTAACTCAGTAATTTTAAGGATGGAATGGGCAGAAGGTAACTGGGTGGAGTTATTTAGAAATGACGTAGGGTTTTTGTTACAGCTATAATCTGTGAAAGCCTTTTTTTATCAGAAATTTTTATCAAAAGACAATATCCAAGACTGAGTGTCAGCATGTCATTTTCCTGCAGGATTTGTCAGTGCTGCTCAATGGAACATAAAGAGAAAATATTGCCTGTTCACAAGTCTGAGCTATGGTCCACATGCCAGTAATAGGCATTTTCTTGCTTTGATGTTCATTATCAAGTCAAGTTATATGCTGACACAGGCAAATATTTGATGTCATTTAACTGCTCTGGTCACTGTTTTTGAAGAACACAGGTTTGTGCAACTCCCATTCATATTCCATCACAAAGATGCAACTGGTGCTCCTGCAGGTTTGTTGCAGATCCTGTGTGGTGGCAGGCAGGCATTGAGACAGCTCAGGCATTTGGTCATGTAGAGAGACCAGACTCTAACATGGTTATCATGTGATAGTAGCAGTACTAAACTACTCCTGTTGGCTCTTCAGTGATTGCAGAGAAATTGAATTTCACTGATATTTATTCCCTTGTTTTCCTGAATATTTTTCTAAATGAAAATATTCCTGTGTTTAACTTCAAGGAAAAGGCAAGGATTTTCCAGTCCTTTTTAAATGACAGCAGTAGCACTCTTCATCTTTCCTAACACTGACTTACTTCTGGTCAGCAGCCATTATTTGCATTTTGCACTGCACAGCTTTAACAAACAACTAAAGCTAATGAGGTCAAAAGACACTGTAGTTTGCTTTGGCATAACTATTCCATAGCTGCAGCAAAAACAGTCTTAAAGTCTGCCTTGTACCTAGCACCTGTTCAAACTCTGATAGCAGTGACTATTTATGTTCAATATTTACTTTATACTCTTAAATAAAATACTATGAAAAATGAATCAGTAAGATTTATTGGTAAAACACATGAAAATGTTAATTTTTGGTAAGATCTCCAGATTTCTTATGTGGATAATAGAGCTGCAATTAGAACTCATTTGCTAAAATAGGTCAACTTGGATTTTGAGTCTATTATCTTTTTCACTCAGTAAATTGTTGTTTCAATTGCCAGTGAGAGATATGTTTTAAACCCAGCTGGGAGTTAGACTTCATGCAACTGCTCCCTGTCCTCCAGTCCCTCACCCACACACTAGTGAGAGAGAGAGAAAGAGAGAGAGAGACAGGGAGAAAAGGCAGAATTACAGGATGAGAGAACAATTTTCTGGAAACAACAATGAGATAAGAAAATGAAAAGTAACAGCAACAATACCTACTAACGACAACATACAAAAGAGGATGATTATGCAAAAAATGCTCGTGGAGTCTAACTGAGGAGACCCAGTGTCATGCAGCTTTCTGAGACAGAGACCAACAAGGCACTCACGGCCCTTTCCTTCTTGGGTATGAGAATCCCTTACTTCTTCCCACCTGGCAGACGAAAACTTAGGCACATGCACATGGCTCTGACAGAGAGGCCCACATGGCTCTGACATAAACATATGTATATGTACATATGTCCATCTATATAGATATAGACATAAAAATGTACACGTAGAGGTATTATTTCTGTAGTCAGTGGCTGTCCTTACAAGGTGTCTGTTGAGTTCGTGTAGTCCATGACTGTGGGTTCTGTCCTCTTTTCCTGGTTTGGAAGACAGGTGTCTGCTAGGGTGGGCAGGAGCCATCCTTGGAATGAAAATGTAAACCCTCTCCCTCCAAATTACTATGATTTTGAAATCAAGGGGCTCTCAGGCAGAGATCTGGGGATAGGAATAACAGTTCTTTACTAGTGTGTATAACACACAAAACAATAACTACAGCATTAACAAGAAAACAGAACCAGGGACCCTGTGAGAGCCTTCTCGGCCGAGATGGGAAGGGATGGAGGAGAGGCTTTGTTTCACAACCCCCTCGGGTGGGCAGTGCCGGTGCTCCTGCAGGGCTCTGAGGAACACTCGGCTGGAACAGCAGGGATGAGCAGAGATCCTGGGCCGGTGGCTGAGGTGGATCAGCAGAGGGATGAGCAGAGATCCTGGGCTGGTGGCTGAGGTGGATCAGCAGAGGGATGAGCTGAGATCCTGGGCTGGTGGCTGAGGTGGATCAGCAGCTCCACGGCGGTGGCTGGCACCGCCACACGTCCCGGCAGGACAGGGGGTGTGAGGCCACCAACGAAGAGAAGAAAAAGAAGAAGCTCTGTCTGAGTCAGGACAAACTCCCTTCTCCCAGTAACCTGCTCTGAAGCCCCAAGAAAACCAGCCAGCCCCCAGCTGCCCCCCTTCCCCCTGCGCACAGCCAAACTCTTTGTGTTTCTCAAGCACCCAGTAAGTACCATCAATCAGGTTTCCCTGCAACTAATGGGTAAAATTCTATAGGTGAGACGGAACAAAAGGAAGAACACCCAACCCTCCCTAGACATTTCCCAGAGAAGGAGGACTTGTGTGCTGTTGTCTGGTTGTGAGCTGCATCAGCTCACAACTGGTGTATCTGGAGCAGTCTGTCCTTGTTGCTCATGGTAGTTGTGGGATACAGTGGTGGTGTCATTCAGAAACCAATCTTATACAATTCAGTGTAACAGACTGTTCTCATCCAAAAATCGAACCTCCTTGGTGTACATGTCATGTTTCCCTGTCCTTCTGCGTTATCCACCAAGTGCATCCACATCCTTGAGCAAAAGTCATCCCATGGATGTATTTGCTTTTGCTTGAGGCAGGACTAATCCAAAATAGGTCCTTTCCCAAGGGTCATCCAGTGGCTGTTTACACTGTAAACACATAAAGCTTGTCTTGGTGAGTTTGGGGCAGTGTGATGTGTCCAATCTGCCACAGTTTGGGATAACCAGGGAGAGTGTCCATGGTTAAGATCATGAGCCCGTCTGGATGTTGCATCTCTTCCCTGG